>NC_044274.1:4646142-5246142 GCF_003957555.1 Calypte anna
TTATGGGAGAGTTCTATCTGCCTTACACAGATGTAAAGGGAACCTCTCACAGTTGTATAGTGAGCTCAGGTACATGAACATTTCATTAAACTTAATACAACTTTCAGCCAAGTGGGTGACCAGACATAAATAAGCAAGGGCCAGACAGTTTTACTAAAATATATACTTCTCTCACCCTGACAAGCATGCGAGGGGCTGCAATTGCCTGTGTCTCCAGGACAATTTTAACAGCAAGACTGTTCTCCTCAGGGGACTGCTCTCACTTTTTCATTTAAAAAAAGGAGAAAAGAAACCCAAGCCTAAACATATGATGGTTTTATTATGTGAAACCCAATAGGAAATGAAGTAAGTATATCAGACTTCTTTCACTTGGGTACTTTCCTAGCAAGGGATTTTGTTTTAAGTGGGGAGAAGGGCAGCTGTGTTGGAGGCTTGCTCCCTTTCACCCAAACATCAGGACCTCTTCTGCAGTTTAATTGTGCAGAGGTCCTTGGTGATCTGAGCAGTGAAAAAGGCAGAGCAGGATTGATGGGAAAAGTCTCCTGAGCTCTGATCTGGGTTCTGGTGGTTTGGAGAGGGAGATTGAGGGAAAAGACCCCTCTGAATGATTGCAGCAGCTTCTGGTTGTGTCTGCTGGTGTGCACACCAGGGTGCACGTGTGTGTGCACACTCACTGTATAAGCAAGCCAGTCAAATTTTATCTTCATGGACAGCTCAGTGGAAAGTTAGCTTGAAAATACAGTATATCATATTTCATGAATTTAATATGGTTTTCATGATTTTACAAAGTGCTTCAGCCAGACACTCACGGCTGGAGGCTGCACAGCAGGAGACCTAAAACACTGCATCTGTGTTTTTAAACTCTTGCCAGAATCCATTGAATTTGATCCGGAATGACTATGCATCTTTGGAATGTACATTCACTTTTCTCTTGCCTTATCCAAATAAAAAAGGGAGGGGGAAAAAAACGTCCTATGAGAATTCCATATGGAAACACTAAACTAGCATTATAAAGGATTTCCTATAAACAAAATTACGGTCACAAATTTTGGACTTGGACCACATTTGAAACAAAGGTCCCTTTGTCTCCCTCATTTAATATATTATTTTATCTATGTTAACACACACTTTTTTTTTTTTTTATATATAGTTATATATAAACAGATATGCACGTATACACTCATGCAAAAATGAATGTATATATTAGTTTGAGGTCCATTTGCAATCTCTCCTTTTTTTTTTTTTTTTTTTTTTTTTTAGGTTGCAGAACTCCTAACAAGAGCAAACTTTAATCGTTCTGTGCACTAAATCCCTTGAAAATAAATATCCAGGGCAACTTCAAAAGCCCTTAATTAGAAGCACATGTGTGGTGTTACAAATTTCTGGCTGAGGCGGCTGAGTTGTAATTTAATGTTATGATCTGCCATAAATATTATCCATAATGAGCAGACTTCGTGTTACACTTCTGTACGTCAGATAACTGCAATATTTTTTGTCTGTGTCCAGACGCTGAACCTTGAGTGAAGTTTAAAATTAAAAAGATAGAGAGAGAGAGAGAAAGAGAGAGAGAAAAGAATGGAGGGAGGGAGGAAGGGAAAGGAGGGAGAGAGTGTAAGAGAGAGAGAGAAGAGAAGAGAAAGAGAGAAAGAAAGAGAAAAAGGAAGGAAGAGAGAAAGAAAGGAAGAAAGGAAAAAAGGAGGAAAGTAAGGAAGGAAGAAAGGAAGGAAGGAAGAAAGACAAAGACAGAGGAAGAAGAGAAAGAGAAAGAGAAAGAGAAAGAGAAAGGGAAAGAGAAAGGGAAAGAGAAAGAGAAAGAGAAAGAGAAAGAGAAAGAGAAAGAGAAAGAGAAAGAGAAAGAGAAAGAGAAAGGGAAAGAGAAAGAGAAAGAGAAAGAGAAAGAGAAAGAGAAAGAGAAAGAGAAAGAGAAAGAGAAAGAGAAGGAGAAAGAGAAAGAGAAAGAAAGAGAAAGAGAAAGAGAAAGAGAAAGAGAAAGAGAAGAGAAAGAGAAAGAGAAAGAGAAAGAGAAAGAGAAAGGGAAAGAGAAAGAGAAAGAGAAGGAGAAAGAGAAAGAGAAGAGAAAGAGAAAGAGAAAGAGAAAGAGAAAGAGAAAGAGAAAGAGAAAGAGAAAGAGAAAGAGAAAGAGAAAGAGAAAGAGAAAGGAAAGGGAAAGAGAAAGGGAAAGAGAAGGAGAAAGAGAAAGAGAAGGAGAAAGAGAAAGAGAAAGGGAAAGAGAAAGGGAAAGAGAAAGAGAAAGAGAAAGAGAAAGAGAAAGAGAAAGAGAAAGAGAAAGAGAAAGAGAAAGAGAAAGAGAAAGAGAAAGAGAAAGAGAAAGAGAAAGAGAAAGGAAAGAGAAAGAGAGAGAGAAGCACCATTTTTCCCACTGGGGAGCTGAATGTTTTTGTTCTTCTAGCAGTAAAGAGTGCTATCCATTTTGTTATTTTATTTTATAAGTTGGAGATGATAGGAGAAAGGGAATAATAAGGACTGGAGGTTATTGAGATGGCTGGTTGTTTTGAACATCTTTCTGATAACAGATTCCTGAAATATGTCCAGTGTTTCTCCCCCTAAAAAACTGATCACAGCTCATTACTAGAGGAAAATGTAAACCATTTCTGCCCCTGTGTTGTATGTGAACCAAGGGGCAGTTTCAGAATCACACCACAGGAAGCTGAGGGTAGACGATGAGATTTTGTGTGTTAATTCCAGGCACTGTTTGCGAATTGGTTTTGCAGCCTTGGCACAGACTGCATGAATACATATCCATGGGTGTGTGGAAGGAGGGGGAGGGGAGGTGTGACAAACCAGCCAGTAAATTTACAGTGCAAATATACAGCTGTGAGGATTATTCAGTGGCTTCCTAAATGTGTGTGGAATGGTACAGAAATAGCGTGGGGCCATGGGACAAGTCCACAGACTCATGACTCATGTATAAAGAGGCAGTGTGGTTTTGGACTCCAACCAATGGAGCAGACTGCGTGGCTTTTGCCTTGCAGAGTGCCCCAGAACACCTCCCACTACCTACTTAAACTGAAAAGCCCTGTCTGCTGGTTTTGACTTCAGGTTTCTGAGTGTTGCCTTGGCAGGATTTCCATGCAGACACAGCAGCATCTCTTAACCTGAGCCCAGCGTGCAGGGGCACTGCTCTCTCCTGAAGTCTCTCCTGGACAGATGAGGTTGCATGTCCTCAGCCTACACTCCCTTCAGCACTCTCAGCATCTCCTAAAACTTCTCCCACTAAAGCAAGCCTTCCAGTTGGAACAGATTTTATGCTCCATCCAAAAAAACTGCTGCAATGGTGAGCAAAAATCTCTGTCTCAGAGCCCAGGGTGTGGATGTGTCTCCTTTATTGCCTGCAACAGCTCGACATGAAATGTGGCTCCTGCAGCTATGTGGTGATGGAGTGGTTCATAGCAGGGAAGCAGCAAGCAAAGACATAAGGGGTTCAAGCTGCAGGCACTGCAGGGACACATATAAAACAGAGATGGCTGGAAACAGCATGGTCTGTGGGCAGGAGAGTGTGCAGTCAGATGGCAGTGTCATATTGGTCCCTGTCTATTTAGCTTTTGCCAGTCCCTCTGGCTGCTGTCATTGCTCTTGGGGAGCGACTGGGGTGTCTGGGATGATATGTCCTCCCAGGGGATGTCAGCCCCTCATAGGAACAGCAGTCAGTTCTCATGGAGATGCAAATCCAGTTCTCTAGGAGCTCCCCCACAAGACTTTCTGTCTCAGCTTTGCCCCTCATTCTTGGAATGCCTGTATGCAACTTTTGTCTCTGATACTGCAAAGCCTTGAGGTGCATCACATCCTATCAGATCACATATCTGACTTACTTTGCCATCTTCTTCTCTGCTTAAAGTACAGCAGAATAGAAGCAAGGCTGTAAACCTTCCAGGTGACAGGCTATCTCCAGAAAGGCTTGCCAAGTTACTTTATGAACTTCAGCTGCATTGGAGAGAAGATAAAAGCTGCAATGTTGCCCATCAGTTCCCATGATGGATATGTTGTTGAGTGTCTGTATTGGATGTTTCCCACCAAAGCTTTTATTAAAGTCATGGAAATAAAACACCCTTTTTTTCTCGCTGCACTTCCATCACTAGTTTCTGGAACTAGAAGTACGAAGATATGGAGAGCCTGTTGTCAAGATATTTCTAGCAGAGGTGATGGAAATGCTCATTTCTCCATGACTGTCAACATCAATTTGTAGGCTGGGAGGATTCACACAATGCCTGGAGACCTGCAGAGCTGTGAGTTCATCTCTGAATGTACTCATCACTCAGAGTCATCTCCAGTAACACATCCAGCAGTTTGGGCTACTCTACTGAGCCAACCTTAAACAGAATATATTGCTGGGGAAAAGTTTCCAAGTCCTTGTTTCATGATGATATTTAACACTTCAAAGGTTCCTTACAACCAGGGGTCAAAAAGTTACATAAATATATAAGATATTTCAGACAGTTTCTCTGAAGTTCCCACTGCCATCTTACCTCTGGCTGACTGCAGAGCCATATCTGACTTGCCCAGCATGAACTGGTGTGCCATAACCTCTCTCCTTTGTGTCCTTATTTGCTACCAATTATTTGAGAGAGTGCAAATCCAGTTAACAGGATTTGACTGTCTGACATACCTTCTTTAAATGAGACCTTGGAAAAGCTACATGTGGAAGACAGGAGGACTGATATAAAGCAACAAAGTACTTTTTCAGTTGAAGTTTATACGAGCAGTGAGTTTGAGAGCTCAGATTTCATGTGGTCTGGCCCATTGCTCCCGCTCCTCCATGAGGCTGCCCTTCTTGCCATTTCATGTCCTAGACCAGATCTTCCAGGGACAGAAATCATGACCTCCAAGAAGGGACAACCATGGTGTAGAAGGTCTATAGGATCTGTAGGATCTGTCAGATATGCTATGGTGAAAAGACTCTTACTGGGGAAAAAGAATTGAGGTATGGTTGCTGGAATTTGCATGAGGTTCAGGCTCAGAGGTGAAGAGTACCTTGTGCCAAGTTGTTAGATGTCTGCAAGCAGCTCCTTTACTATCTATCTCTGCTCTTCCATGTGTACACCCTTCATTTAGACCATTACAAGGAAGACAAAAAGACCTTCACAATTTGACATTGACTAAGGACTTTTTAGTGTCCCTTGGCCCACACAGGCCTTTCACAATGAAGAGAAGGATAAATATGATCATAAAAAACAGGGTAGAGAAACAAATTGGGCTCCTTGCTCATCTCCCAGACTTCTTAGCTTTGCTTATCTTGCTTTTTACCATCCTTCTTTCATGGCTCACTGCATCAGGTTTTCCTTGGACTCTTCTTTGACCTATGCTTATCCTTGGCTTACTCTTAGCTTGACCTAACTCTTAGAGTAGACTCGACCTCATCTAGTCAATGAGGAGGGTTGTGTGCCAGACACAGAAGTAACTGACTGCTTGCCCTTCCATCTTCATTCCTTCACTTCTCCATAATTTATCCTGATTGCCTCCCCTGACCTTGGAGGCTTTGTGTCAGACTTAAAACCAGGACATCTGGTAAGGAGAATAGTAATTGCCATTCTTCCTTTGGGTAGGCTTGCATTTGGTGTTACTCAGCTAAAGCACAAGCTTCTGCCACAATATGAAGAAAAAAAATTCCATTCAACCCTTGTAGAGTAGTCTTAACTGTTCTATTGAAACCACAGATTTTAGTCATGTCCCTCAACCTGCTAAACCACATCCTTGCCAGGGGAATGGGTCACCTGTGGGCATGTGCAAGGCTGATGGACGGGTCTTGCTCTGCCCCAAAGCACTCATTTTTTAGGGTGTCAATAGGTGGAGCTGAAAGCCCAATGCAGAGCACACAGGTGATTATGTGCAGGCACTGGTTTGCTTTTTTTTTGGGTTTTTGTTAAAGAGAACTGTGCTTATGAAATGACAGAAGTGTAGCTGTATGGTGAAAAGAGGGCATGAAGGATACTAGACTGCTTAAGAGAAATGAAGAGGAGCATTGCAAAAGGAATGAGAAGCATTAAAAAATGTTCATTAAGGACAAAATACCTCTTCTCTGTTTATAGGTCTCTCCAAAATATATACTGCTGTTCATTCAACTACACATTAAAAAATACTTTAGTTTTCTTGGTAAATCACCTGCAGAATGAATTTTAGCATAAAAATTATTGTATCTATCTTAGACTAGACTATTATTCAAGTGCTTTGTGTGTCAGACATGTCCACCTTGAGATCATCTAAATCTCAGTTAAGACAGGTCAGCTACACTTAAGCTGTCCCTCTGGTTAAATAAATCACGTTGTGAAAGAAGCCTTAGTATTCCATGTAAATAAGGATTCTTATGTCATGGTTTGCTTAGTCTGCTAATCAAAACATGTATCTCTGAGCACTTCACATTTAGTGCAGATTATGAAAATCAAGCATCATTATTGCTGTCTGATACATTATCAGCAGCAGCCATGTAATGGGCAAAATGTTCCTGGGTTGGAATGAGTGCAATTTATGATTCAAAATTATTATGTATAAAGAAGGAAAAGTGCAGCTGGGTATTCATTAGAAGCATTCAATTTAATGTATTGAAAACAGTAAATATGTTTTAATTAATGAGCCCAGTGCACATGGTGTGGAGTCTGTAAAAAGAGACCACAGAGCTCTGCAGTGCTCTCCTACTTACTGGGAATTGATATGGCAAAGCTGCTCTTCCCTCCAGATGGAGTGAGTCTGCCTTCATGTGCAGACCAGAATTCACCTGCTTTGATTGTCTCTACTTTATCACTAGAATTAGTGGATTTTACCCTTACTGTCCCACCAAAGATACAAAAGACATTGGGTGTTTTTATGCACCTCAGTGTCTGGATTCCCAATTTGTGCATCAATTGCAGGAGGAAGGTAGCTGGCATATTTCAAAAATCAGCACTTTTGATCTATTTGTTTTAAGAAAGGGCAATTAATAATTGCAAGAAAGACATTTAAACCCCAACACTTTAAGCATTGCCTGTGTACTGCAGTGTTGGAAGGAGTGAATAGGAAAAAGCAGGACATCTTCAACAGCTGTAAGTTCAAGTCCCAAGATTACCTTCCAAATTAAAACCTCACTGTTGACATTTTCCCTGAATTTGAAATGTGCTGAAGATATCCACCAATGGATCTATTTCTTGTGGGGACTCTTAAAAAAGACCCAAAATAGAAATGAAACATTGTGAGCAACTGTTAAAGTTACTAGTGAGAATGGAAATTTCAATCTAACTCAAAATGCCTGCTTGAGAAATTTTTGGCACCTGGCATTAGCCTTGTCTGCTAGAAGCCAGAAAGTGAATCACCTTTGAGCAAATATGAGGAAAAAAAAAAAAATCTGAGCAAAATTTCCATGGCTGCCATCACACAAAGAAATTTTAACATGATTTTAATTTATAGCAACAAGCTCAAAATCAGTCAATACTTGGAGTTTGTAATTTTAAGTTGAATCTTCTCCACTTTACTGATGTATTTTTATTTGAAAGAAATGGAAGGGGCTGTGTTAGGGTGTTATACAGTTTATATTAATGTCACATTAACATTCATAATCTCTGATCAAACCCACGCTTTCCTCAAAAAATCCACAAGCCAGGTGTGGGTGGCCATTATTGCCCACAAAGTGGGTCTGTGGGGCCGTATGCACCCCCAAAATGACTGACAGTACAAAGTGAAGTCCTTTCTCCTCAAAGGCTGTAGTTTAGATCATCCATAGATGGTCAGGACCTATTTAACCTTTTAGAGATTAAACCCTGTCAACTGAGGGTCCCAAGCAGAAGCTACAACACCACTGGCGATTCCATCCACGAGTATGCAACAACCCTGGTTACTGTTTACAACCTTGGTAGCAACTGCAGTGAGGATATGGTGACAACCAAGCCATCACTAGTATATTGAGTGGCTTTTTTACCTAGATTATGGCTCCTACATCACCCCATTTTTGGCTGTATTCTGCAATGAATTAAACAGGTTGCCATTTGGAGAAGCAATTGATGCTGAAAGCATCCTGAAATTGACCATTGGGGGTGTCTGGGCTGCAGGATGGGCTGAGTGGCTTCACTGTAGCCTGGATGTGAGCACAGAGCTTCAAAGACAGAGAGAGGATCTCCCATCTCCTGTTCTGCCAGGATGTCCTACAAGGCATCTGCACAGCTGGTGGTTCTTTCCCTGTGTAACTGGGCAACTGATTTGAAAGGTTGCTGGCAAGAAACTGTGCTTTTCCTGCAAATCTGGTGGTTTTCCAAGCTGAATGAATATGTATGGACTTGGAGAGAGGTTACCAGCACACTCAGATGAGAGGCTTTCATGGATAGGAAGGAGTGCACAGAAGGGGAGCCTGAACTCACTAGGGGAATGTGTGGTGATCTTGTCCTCTTGCAGCTGCAGAATAGGGCCCATCTGTTTCAGCCTGAAATGTGCTAGGAAATGGAGATACAGGAGCCTGAAACCCTGAAGAGCCGTAGACAAAAAGCTATCACTAATATAATGTGTGTGTGTGTGTGTGTGTGTGTGTGTGCAACAGCAAAGCAACACCTTGTCCAGGTGTAAAAGAGCTGTCACAGTTTAACACTGGCCTGGCAATTAAACCGAATAACAGATGCTGTGTATTAATCCCCATTTCCTCCCTGATAAAGAAAGGAGAGAGAATAAGGGAGAGAGACTGATGGATTAGAAACTAAACTACACAGATTTAATGAAACACAAATGATAAATAGGGAAAATTACTAAATATATACAAATACACAGGAAAGTTCCTGCCCCCTCTTCCCCAATAACTCTCACATCACCACCGAGGCTGCAGGGCAGCCCTGGAAAAGTCCAGGCTGGAATCCTGGGGTCAGCAGCAGTTGGGAGCTGGAGGCAGGAACACACAGATTGAGGCTGGGATGGATCAGGAGCACAGGCAGAGGAAGGGATGGAATCCTCCCAGGATGCTGAAGCAAAACAGGGAACAGGCAAAGAAAGGGAAGCAGGAAAGGCAGGAAGGAGGAAGGGGTTTGGGCCTTGTGATCCCTTAAATTTATACTGAGTATGAGGTGTATGGGATGGAATACTCTGTTTGATCAATTCTGGCATCTTGTCCATTCCTCCCTAAAGGAGGGCTGCAGGTGGGACCTCTTTTCTCCTTCTGGAGGGCAAAATGTTCCTCAGAGCTGAGCAGTGCCCTTGGCTCTGCACACCAGTCTCCAGCAGTAACTATAACCATGGAGTGGGATCAGTCCCAGCAGCAGACACTGCCTGAGAAACTTGCTGTTCATTTCAGCAAGTGCAGCTCCTTACAAGAGACTGAGCTGAAAGCAAAAGTACAAGACAGAAAATCACCTTTATCCTGGCCCAAACCAGGACAACCTGTCATTAGCCCCAAGGGACTATGGTGTAAATGTCACAGTCACTGGAACCACTGAGGGCACTGATGGTGTGACAGGTCCATCCCTAGGTGGTGAACAGAAATTAGGTCTTCTGCTGGGCTTGTAGAAGATCTTTCAGAGTCAACACAAAACCAGAGACCTCAGTGGTTCTTCCTGTACCCAGACCACACCAAGAGGAACTCTGAATTGTAGATAACCCACATACTCACCACTTGTTCAACACAAGTAATTTTTTTTGCCTACATGTTCCAGAAAAGGCACCAGCCTAAAAAGTCATTAACAGGTTTGTTTTTCTGTCAGCAGTGCCAACAGTTGATGAGTACTGGAAACCAAAGTGTTAATGGAAGTGTCACCTTTGCTAATGTTTTCAGCAAACAATGCTAGTGGGGATGAGGTGTTCTGCAAGCAGCAGAATTAATTAAACCATGTTTGTTTCTTGTGGATGTGTGTCTTGGGCTTGAACTTTCTGGTTAAGTAAGAGCACAGAGTTCAGCTTCTCCAATAGCTGTGATATGAATGATGCCTTTCACCAACACGGTGAAACATTCTCCACTGTCTGGGAAAGGATAACCAGAGCCTGTCTTATTCTGGCTGGTGCAACTAATAAGTCCCTGTCTTTCTCCAGGATGTAAATTTTCATGAAACCTGTACAATTCTAACAAATTCTGTTGAAACTGGTTCAAAAGTTGTCAGGAGGGACACAAAGAGATGAGCTGATGCAAACATTACTTGGATCCTGTAAGTCCTTATCTTTTTTGGAGATGAAGATAGACGTTTTCTCCACAGGCAGATTTTTTAATGCAGAAATTGCCTATTTATGGAAATCTTTGCACTCTTTTCTGTTTTATAAAGAGATGCAACTTTGCCTCTCTCCTCTGTATGATTTATGACCCATAGGGGGAAGAGGTAACATGCCAAGGATTTTCAACAATTGTTACTCTTTCTCTTAGAAGTTTTCAGAATTTTTGTTGTTCTTACTTTTGTTGAACAAAAGCTCACTGGAAAATTTTTCATGTTTTCACTTCTACTATTTTACTGCTTGTTTTCTCTGAAACTTGTACTGAGGAATCTTCGAGCTGTTTCACAAAGATCAATTTAAGGGATATTATTTAAATTTTTACACAGGATTTCTGAAGGCTAAAGCTGATGTTAAATAAATGGTTAGCAAAAGTTCACCTTTCAGTTACTCTACTTTTCCTTATCTCACTCATTCTCATTTTAGTAGATCATCTGTCATCAGACAGAGCTCCAGTCTAGACAAAACCTACCTTGCCAAAGTAAAAACAAAAACTAATTTCTTCCAAAACCCCAGTTTTCTTTATGCTCAAGAAAGAAAGAAACACCTTTGGCACAAAATCTTTTTCCTTCATACAGGTCTTACCCAGAGGAGTGGCTGAAGGCTTTGAATATATCAGACTAATATAAAGTCTAGTTGAAGCTTAATGAAGCTTTGTTTTTCTCTTTTTGCCTTGTCTAGACTAATAAAAGACTCAGAAGTGATGGGTAATACTACTGTTGTGATCTAAGCAGGTCATTTCTGCCTAGGAACAGAGACTCAGATCTCCATGTATCCATTGCAAAGCCCAACTCTCCTCATTATTTCTGCTTTTTTGATTTTCACAGGGAGTTTAACCAGCTCTTGTTGTGACTCTTACCAGAGACATGAGAAATATTTAGTTCTGAAATCCAAGGATCCAGCAGAAGGCAGTGCTAATAATACTCCCTTACTTTAACCCTATTTTTCAATGGTGAGATGTAACTTCAGCCTTAAAAGATCACTCATCATGATAAGAACATTTGCCTCTTGGAAAGACTTTGTGTTATGACTGTAGTTCAGAGAGATAAAACTTTTTCCCTTTGTTTTGTTTATTTGTTTGGGTTTTTTTTCATGGTCCAGTTTGAACATTGCTGCTTTAAGCAGCACACTGGTTTTCTGACATGAACAGTGGTGCACAGGGCTATTTCTCAGCCTTTTCCACCCACTGTTTCTCATGGTGTCTGTGCACATGGAGCATTCTCAATCAGCAGAAAAACAGCTGATCTTGTGCTGACTGTTGAGACACCATCATTCATCAACACCTGCTTCTGCCTTACATTGTTCCTTAAACTTCAGAGGTTTATTTGGTTTTCTCTTTGTTCTGCAGTACATATAGCACTCTCTGTCATCTTTCTAAAAGCTATGGCACTGCACCAGCCTCTCATTGGCTTCTTTTTCTTTTTTCACACATCCTGCATTCTCTGGTTCATAATTAAATTTACACAGCAATTCAGCAGGATGCCTCATGTCTGGAGGACCTGTAGGTACCACAGCTCTGGTGTCTTGGACTTCAGACTGTCAGTAAAATACAGAGGATCATCTCCATCAGTCCCTAAATTCCTTCAGGTATCAAAGGTGGGTGAGGGTTTGTTCCAGGACACTCTTGTCAGGAGAGGGAGAAGGGCAGAGCAGGAGATGGGGACAGAAGAGCTTTGGGAAGTGTGGGAGATGCAGGCAGGAACTGCAGCTTGGAGTTTCCACATTATGCTGACATTTTCCAGTGTCCAAAAAACTTGCAGGGCTGTGTCTATTTCTTGTCTCTGTCCTTAATTCTCCTTCAGTCCCCTTGCACCAATATCCTGCCCCAGGAAAATGCCTCCTTTGCCTGTGCCAGGATGGCCCTTGCACCACCTGGCCCTGGGCTGTTTGTACTCCTCTCTTCTCTGTTTGCTGAAACCCTGGAAGGTGGTGGAGAAGTGATGTGAGCCTGACAGAGGGGTTGTGAATAGCTCACTCCTGATTGACAGAGCCTTCTCCCCCCTTTAGCATCGTCTGTCACAGTCATTATCCATACTGCAGAAATCCCTGGAGACCCCATTGCCATCTCACAGGGTGCTGTAGAAACATGTAACAAAGACCTTGGCCCCTTTCCCCAGGAAATGGCAACCTATTTCGAAGATAAGAGGTGGAACCAGCTGTAGACAACCAGAGGGGGGAAAAAAATTAAAAAAAGACTTCTAAGATTTGGGAAATATAAATAAACAGAAGCTACCAAGTCTGGTTGTTTCCCTTTTGATAGCAGAGTTTCCTTGGTGTCCTGTTTCCTTGGAGACCTCAGTGGCCTCCAGAAATGGACCACTACCCAGAGTCTTGTCCTCTAACTTGGTGTTGGATACTCCAGCAACAGAGTAACAGAAAGCATCGGGTGGGATGAAGACCCAGAAATTTGGGTTGCAGTGCTTGAACCTTCAGAGGTTTATTCTGCTGATACAAAATAAGACTAAGATGTTATTATTATTATTATTATTACTACTACTACTATTATTATTATTATTATATTATCATTATTTCCCAAGCAGATGTCAAAGTGGGTTTGGGGAACAGAACTTCTAATCAGTGCTTACGTGAGGAAATAAATATTACTCATGGAAAATTCTTTCTCTGAACTTTTCCAATTTCATTAAAAAAGGAATGCTTATAAAGCAAAGCCTTGCTCTACACACTGACATTTCTGAGTTTGGAGTTGCTCTTGTAGCAGTTGAAATTGAGGTCATGCATCAATTTTGAGAGCATGTATTACATCCGGGCAGAATAACAACCTGCTTGTGGGAATCAGGAGGGAAAATATTCCTCATGTGGCAGTGGGGCAGAGCTAAGGATGTGAATGAAGGCATCTGAGGTGGCTTGGCAAAAGTAATTTCTTCCTCAGAATATTGGCTTAAGTCATTATTAGTTAGGTAGAATAAATAATTAATGCTATTTTGGGTAAGTGTTTTCCGTCTTTAAAAGAGAGTTGAATGCTGGAGTGCTGTTACCAGTAACAATTCAATGTCTGTCTTGAGAAAGAGGTTTGTTATGTAAATATAAGATTTCTGACAGATTTTCCAGCCTAAAATTGGATCCCATTACAGAGAAGCTAGTGCAATGTCTTTTGTTTGTTTTACCTCTTTTCTATTGTTTACCAGTGTTGTTACAGCTAATTTTGAAATCCCCTGCTGTCTCTTCTGGCTACTGTGTTATCCAAAGTCCACCTTGTTCCAAAGCCCAGCTGTCTGCAAAGACATTCCAATGCCATGGTCTTCCATGGTCACATGCTGTCTACTTCTAAGGGGTAAATTGAAATAATCCTATTATGAAGCATCATATACTAGTTTTGGAATTGATCAGCAATTTGAACTCTCTCATCATTTTTCACTGAAGGATGAAGAGAATATTTTGCAAAAGTAAGTACTCCTATCCCCCTTTGGCCACTGGAAATTGAATCAAATCCAGGAACTCTTCCAGGTGCTTGCAAGAAGGGCATCATCTCCCAGTTTTTCAGTGTATTTCCTGTGATTTCTAGAGGAGGGGATTAACAATTAGGGAAACTTGTGACACCTGGGAGACGAAGAAGGTATGGAAATGCTTTCTGTGCATAGTGCTCTTAGAAAAAAGCAGACATGAGTCTGTTAGCAAAAAAATCAGATAAATAGGGCTTCAGAGAAAGAAAAATTCTCAATGTCACCTTTCTAAGAGCAACTTCTGAGAAGACCACAAAAATAGCTTCCCTGATGCTAATGCTATGCAGAAAAGAAGCTTGTGCCATGTCACCAAGGTACTCAGCAGTTATGAGATGCATATTTTAGAAGATCACATGGGGAATTAAGCATGAAGGTGTCATTAAATGATATAGTTATGCACTTGCTTTTTTTTTGCTGTTGTTTTCTCAAAAGCAGGCTCTCTGCTAAGCATTTACTCCTTTGAGTTAATGACAATAATTACATGAAAATCCATTTGAGTTTCTCAAGATGCTGAATATGCAAACTGGCAATACAAATACTTTAATACACATTTAAATGCACCATAATTGCACTTGGTTCTAAGTGCTGGTGTTTTAAAAACTGTGCCATTTGTAAATTCTAGATTTCCTCCCCTCACCCCCTCTGTTCTAACATCCATCCTTAGTAATGTACAGAGTCTCTGGTTGATGTCAGTCTTGATAAATGATTCTGCTGAAAGAACTGACCTTAAAAATAATATTTTCCATTAAAAATGAGTATATTCCTATGCCACAGGTCCTTGTGTAAGAGCAATACAATAGTCTGTGTTGTCTGTCAGCAAGTCTATACCTGATTTGTGGTTTACCTAGGTTCTACAAAGTCCTGAGAAAATTACAGTTTTGATACCTGCCACTGGTTAGAATATTTACATAGTCATTCATTTGCACATTGGCAAGTGGCAGCTGCAGTGTGGCTAGCTGTCAGGCAGGCTCACAACATGAAAGGAAAGAAACAACCTTTTTTTTATTGAAGGAAAGGACCCATTTTTTCTGCCTTTTTTTCAGCACTGAGTCTTCCAAAGAGCTGTGCACTGTGGTGATTCTGTGTAGGATAAGCATGGCTTTCTACAGTTGTGTAGAAACAACCTAGAGCAGAAGAACCCAAGTCATTAAGCCCAGTTCCTCACTGCTGAAGCTTCCAAGTCACATCACTGCACTCAGAAACTCACTGAGTTATCATACCAAAAGTAGCCTGAGTTTCTCCACTCCTTTTTACCATGATGGACACACTAGGACTTAATTTCTCTTGTGTGTAGGAAAGCTCTTCCCATTTCCAGATGAAATATTCTTATTTTGGCAATGTTGTTCTTTATCTTATAATCACAGAGGAGACCTACAAGAAATCTGGAGATTCTTTTCCCAGGTCATGTGGAGATAGCACAATGGGTATTGGCTTTAAACTAGAAAAGGGGAGATTTGGGTTAGATGTGAGGAAGACATTCTTCTTTGTGAGGGTGCTGAGCCCCTGTGCCAGGTTTCCCAGAGAAGCTGTGGCTGCCCCATCCCTGGCAGTGTCTCAGGTCAGGTTGGATGGGGCTTGGAGCAACCTGGGCTGGTGGGAGGTGTCCCTGACCATGGCAGAGGTCTGGAAGTAAAAGAACTTTAAGGTTCCTTCCAGCCCAAACCATTCTATGATTACTTTTTTTGGTCCTTATGAATGTGCACAAATGTTTTATTCTGTATTTTCAAGTAACAAGCTTTTTCACTGTGCCAGAATTTGGGTTGGAATTGTTTAAAAATGTATATTCCTTTCCATTTTACCTAGTTCAGAAAAGCCTAGCTGAATAATTTCTCACCTGTGGAGGTGGCTTTGTCAAAATACTAACACTCTGTTAAAGTTGCCTAATATTAGTGCAATTATTTTCAGAAAGGAATCAAAGCAAGATCCAGAAAAGTCTATACTAATGTACTTGATGCTTCTCTGTTTGGATTTTTCCATTTAGTTTTGGGTGATAATAGGGTCAAAGATAAGACAATGTGAAGCAGAAACTTTTTTTTTTTTTTTTGTTAGGAAGGAATTTTTTTCATTGTATTCTACTAGGCTGTTCTCAAATAGAAAGAAGACAATCCCCTTTCCTTTCCCTTCCCAATTCCCTTTCCCTTTCCCATACAATTCTTATTTCCAGGGATCACTAGCCCTGACAGTCCAATAGTATCATGGATTTCTACTCTGCTTACTTGTTTTATATAGGGGGAAAACAGATTTTAGAGAGAGCCTTAGTCACATGCAGCTAAAATAAGTTATTTTTTTTTTTAAGAAAGTGTGCTTTCTGAATGATAAAAACATTTCTCCCAAATTTCCTGTTGTATGAGGTGTTTGAAACCAATCCAGCTTCAAAACCCTAAGTCGAACTGGAGAAATTGGTTACACTTTGAAGGTGAGCATACATGCATATGATATGGAAAATGTTGCCCAAATCTACCAACCCTTGCAGATATCTCAGTAATTTTATGGAAGTTCATCTGCCCTAACTCAGGGGTCTGGAAGAGAGAACTGGAAAGGTCACCCCATTCACTGAAGAGCCATTCCAGAGCTTAACATGCCCTAAAACAGCCATCCTTGACAGTTCAAGACATATTTTTAAATCATGATTTGCATAAACTTGTGAATACACAAAGTACAAACTATCTGTACATCATCTGACAAGACATACCTGGTGCATTTTTGCACAGAAACCCTTTCACTCTTCAGTGTCTATGTGGGTGAACCACATGCACAGAAAAATGCCCGAATATTCATACATTGCACATTTTCCATTTTACTTCTTACAAAGGAGGTTTCTGAAAGAAATGAAAATGAAACACACTGATACAACATGCTGATACTCCACATATTTGGGAGGAATGGGGGGATAGGTTTTTCAGTGAGAACCCACATGCTTAAATGATTAAACCCAAGCATAAAAATATGTTTTGCAAAGTGTAATTTTTTTCCTTTCCTACAGTAATTTTAATACAGGAGGGAGGGAAGGGAGGAAGAGAGAGAAATAAGCTTATATTCTTAACTTTCCTAACCCATATTGCATTCCAGAACTATAAGATGTGGTAAAGACAGGTAAGCAGATTAATTTAGAAGACTTCCAGACTTCTGAAGAAAAAGAAGGAGGCAAGAACATTTTATCATTTCTGACATATGGAGTGTGTAGTACTGACTGCAATATGGAATGGATGATCAAAGTAGTGTTTTCAATAGATTCTAGGAACATTTTTAGCCTTAAAGTAATTAGTAAACTTCAATTTAGGAGCTGAACCCTAAAACCTTAATTTGGACAAAACTCTCCTACTTGGGGGCAATAGTAACTCACTCACAGGTCAGAATTTAATATACTTTTTGAACCAGGCAGCTCAGTGTCTTGGAGAATATGACTAAAAAAATACTTAAAAAAATACCTTCAAGGGATGAGGATGAAATTGAGAGCTAAGCACAGAAAAAACTAAGAACTAAGGCTTTCAAAGAAAATGGAAGCTTTGGAGAGCCTTCAACTATTCTGATTTATATTTAAACATTTTAGAGATTGAAGCTTTGATTAGCTGAGACCCTCTCCAGTTCCCCTTCAGCCCTGATTTATGGGCAGGCTGCATCTCAGTAAAATGAAAGCTAAATGAGGTGTTCTTTAAAATTACCTTTGAATACTTAAAGAAGGTAAGGAAAAGGGCAACTTGGCTGATGCTGACATGAAGAGGAATGGGATATGAGGGTGGCTGTTTTTAGGAGTTGAGGAATTTTGAATTCTGCAGAAGGTGGAGGAGCAGAAAGAACAGGATGTCAGAGGGTTTCTAATTGGTGCATGTGAAGGCACAAATATATGCACCACTTTAGTCTAGGCCATGCATGAAGTTGGGCTTTTCAGCACAAACAAAGCTGTTCGTGCATCTGTAAAGAAGTTTTTCATTGTGTTTTGCTGTGGTTTACTTTGGGATAACATTTTTCTCAGTTTACTTGAGGTTTACAGTTGATTCTCTTATCCAAAAGTATTTTGATAGAAACACGCAGGATGCAGACAGACCATGGATGGGTGATTTATGATGAATGACCCCAGTGGCTCATATTAGATTACCATCCTTTAGTATTAAGGTAGATAAAAAAGGGCTGTACATCAGACATGTTCACATCACTTGACCCTGATCTTCACTCTCCTTCCCTCTCTTTGCTCCTCAGATTGCTATTCTTTTTCTTTGAGGTGATGCACTCTCACCCAGAAGTCTGTCATCACTGGATAAAAGTGCCCCAGAAGATTCCTGCTCTCCTCACAGCTCCTGGCATGTAAACTGTGTCTGCCCCAAGATGTGTCCTACCCTTGTGAAGGATCTAAGTGCAGGTACACATGGAGATGGTGTCCCACCCCACCAGGATGCTGCTGGTTCACCCTTGGAAGAAAGGTCTCAGGTGCAATTTCATGTGACAGTTGTTTAAAAAGCTGTCCATAAGGGAAGTAAGGAATCTGACGTAAGTAGACAATCCCTGAGAGCATGGTAGTTGCCAAAATCATGAGCTAGGCCATGATGTTTGGGGTGAATTTTAATATTTTGCAGCTGGAGTGTGCACATAATGGCATATTCTTGCCTCACCTTCTTGCTGAGTTAAAAAATGTGTATACAAATGGTTACTGACTGACTAAAAAAAACTTCCTTGCAGATATTGAGGATTTCTTTTCTTTACAGCCTTTATCATGGCAAGAGAAACTGTTGGGATACAATGGATATTGAAGACTGAGACTGACTGTAGTATATTGCTTAAGTTTTCCTAGTTAGTTAAACAGCCATAGGGCATCTTGGATTGGATTCAACTTTGTATCTTGGACACAGATATCAGATGTCCTCTATTCTTAGCACCACAGTTTGCCTGCCTGGCAGCTCAGTGATGTGAATCCAGGATCTTTGGCTATATAAATCTGTCCCTACATAGGCTGTCACCTCATTCTGCAGTTGTGTGCTCAATTTTCAAACATTTGCCTTGGTCATTTCTCACTGACAACTATTCCTTCCCACTGGGGAGCAGATAAGCCATGGCAAACCTTTGTCACTTCTCTGAGATGATGTTACATCAGTTTCCACATCAGCCCTGAAGCTAGCCACAGTTTCTTGTCATAACTGGCTTGGATTTTTTTCCTGTTTGCCAGAGTATTGTCCCGGCAAGGCAGTCTCACCCTTATCAGCATGTGTGCTGACATGTGACATGCATATGGGTGAGCAGCAACCCACTCGTGATATCTCTTGCAACCCTTGTAGGGCTTTTATATCAAACACAGGCAACAAGTTTGCTGTTAGTGATGTGGCTATTCTCAATCTGAGAGAATCACTGTGAGCTAAGGAGCATAGTTACTATTTTCATAACTACTGGCATCAAATAAAAACGCAAGTCATGTTGCCTCTGGAATTAGCTAGATCCCACAGTTTTTCATCTTCTCAAGACATTTGGCTTCTTCTTGTCACCCTAATCACTTTCTTATGTGTTAAAGCAGGGCTGAGCCTTTCTGACATATGCACAAACCATAATACCATGCATTTCTTCATCATGCAACCAGCTGGACAAATGACACATTTGTAGTGGGACTGCACTGGGACTACTGCTGCAGAGCTTCTCTTCTGTGCATTCCTGGGAGGCAGTGAAGGTCCTAAATATGACCACAGACCATCCTGTCAGCCTGAACCAGACCAGTGCCTAAGCTAAAGGATGTGGGCAGGCAAGAAATACCCAGCTAAAACTGAGGACCCTGCTGACAGTGTTGGCTCTGAGTTGCATGTGCTGTTTGTACTCCCAAAGGAAATACCTCCCAGAGAGAGTGTAGGCAATGCATCTTTTCACATATGGCAAAACATACATGACAATCTCTTTTTTGAGGAACAGAGGCTTCCTGTCTACCAACCTCTATCATGCACATAGATTAAATGCATATCTCACTTTTCTAAAAAAAATAAAAAATAAAAAAGAAAAAGAAAACAAAGAAAGGATTTTTTTATTTCTTTGCAAAGACAGAATAGGCAATAAAAGTATTGCAAAGACAGGATGGAAACTACCAGTTTATAGCTGGAATGTATGAGCTGGGGATATTTTATAGTTTAAGCCATCATGTTGAAGCACTGCTGCAGGATAAATGGGAGAAAAGTAATTTCCAGAAATGACTCTGAAGCAGTTCAAAGGATTTAAGGAACATAGTTGTGCACTTCTTTCTCCCTTAGGTCCACAACTAGCCCTATCTAGCTGCAGTCATTCTCTCTTAGCTAAGACTCATTCACCAAAGAATTTGAACAAAGCACAGAAGCATGTGCTCCATATTAAATATATACTGAAATCCTTCTCCTAGGAACCTCTTTGCCAGTCTGAAGCCCTACATCTAAATTCTTGGCAGAACTGAACTGATGACAGGGGTTTTGGCCCATTTATGTTGTTCAAAGCGATATCACAGTTTAAATGTGCACTACAATAAGTGCAGTTTAAACGTAGGATCTAAATAACATGAACTCTGAGGCAGGTGCAAAATCATATTCCTCCTTGCACTGTGGAATTTGTCTTTGCTGGAGCTTTATTAGGATACTTGGCTAATTTTATGCAGGAATAAGGACAGTGTTTTCTAAGGTCTCTATTATAATCACATAGATTTAACTCAATCTGGAGATTGCTACTGTGGAAAAAAAGTTGTCTCTTATCTAGTCCCAAATGCCATACAAAATACACATTGTCTGAAGCTAGAATACATGAATGTGTGGAACCAGACTGCCATTGCATCTTGTCTACATGTCACTTTCTAGGTAGCAAAGGACAAGGTAAATACATGAAATGGATGTATGCAGGCGAAAATCTGAATTTGTAGTTTTTGAAAGATGTAAAATTTTAATCTGTGTGAAGTTACATGAGAATACCAAGTCTAAAATATATGAAAATTGATTCCCATTATTTCTGGATATATTGTGGAACAGGCAATTGTTTTTTAACATCTCCATGACTATTGAAATCACAGATAATCCTGTCACGGATTGCAGTGTGAGCAGAAAATGTTAAATAATTGCGAAAAATCACCCCCCAAGTTCCATTTGTCCAAATGAAGTCAAGACAGCTCAGGTTTTTCCTTTTCTTAACAATTCCTGTTGCAAAATAAATGATGTGCTGCATGAGAACATAACCAGTCACAGGGCAAGAAGGAAGTAAAGTGCTCCTTTAAGAGTTCAGCCTATGAGAGATTAAATGCATGCTTAATCTCTGATAGTTACACATCAGACTTTTCCTATGATGGCTGCTATCATCATCAGGCTACACCTTCTGAGTGAGAGTTGGAATTTTAAGATTTCACAAGTAGTTCAGTCAGAGACAGCAATCACATGAAGAGAGCTATTGCTTCTTTTCTGTTATATATTATTACTGTATTCTAAATACTATATATATTGTATAATACATATAGACACACTGCCTATTATATTACTATATTACTATATATACTACACTGCCTGGGACCTACTGGATTGACTATTTATCCCTGAGCTGGAGGAATGAGCAATGCAATGGATCCATCAACTCTACTTCATGAAACATGGATGTCTGCCTTGAAAAATCCCAGTCTGAGTATCATCTACATCTCACTGCTGTGGTTTCAGTTGTGTGACAAAATACAAGTTTGAGATGATGGTCTGGGCCATGATACCAGTATTACATGCCAATTATAATAATAAACCAGCAACAACTAAATGTCATTCAATGGCTGTACTAAGAATAGGTTGACTGAAATGTAATGACTGTGTATCATCATTAGAGCTCTACTGAGCCTGAGAGCATTTCTTCTAATGAACTATTGGATATTAACTAGCAAATGATGATTTTTACAACTGAATGTAAAAGATTAATTCATTGATAACACTGTTTTAAGAGTTTATGTATTGATGTTCAATCATTTTAACACATTTGCTTTCCTTATTGTAGAATGTGATGATAAAAGTGCTGTGAATAGCAGTTTCCTAATGATAACCCTAATAATGCTAATAATATCATAATCTTATTTAATCTAATTTAAATAGACAGAAAAAAGACCTACTTAGAACCACTTGTCATTTGTTGGTGGAAAGATTCTCATTATGAAAATTAAATTGCTTTCAAACTCCTTTGTCACACTGAAATCAAAGCCACTCACCAGACAGGAGCCCCAAGTCTGCAAAATCTTCAGGGAACCACTAATGTGTTGCGTTTGATAGGAGTGGATCTAAGCATCTGCTTTCAGACTTTGCAGAACTGGGCTTTCTCAAGCTTTTGGGGAGAGTCTTGGTTTTAAATGAGACTAATTTTGCATTCATAACAAGATTATCAGCTAAGTCAATGTAGTTTCCCCATGAAGTCTCTTCAAGTGGCTGTAGGAATTCACAGGAAAGAAGAGAGGGTAAGTGAAAGACACACAACAAAGATGCAGCTGAAGTCAACTGGTAAAGCCTGTTTGCTATATAAGACTCTAAGAATAATATTTAATTTTCTTGACAAGTATTTTTAATATCCCATATTAGAATTTTTTTTAGGTTGTTACCTAAGTATGGACTTACATCATCAGTATTTAAACTCCATCATCAGATATTTCTAAGTTGGATCCATCCTCATGTTTCAAATAACTTTCCGCATGCATAAACACTGAAAAACTTGACAGAGATAATTCTATATAAGACTAGATACAAAGAAGAATATTTTTCACATGGAGAGGCATGAGCCCCTGGCCCAGGCTGCCAAGAGAGGTGGGAGAATGGTGGAACCATTCCAGATCAGGTTGGACAGGGCTCTGAGCAATCTCATTGAGTTGAAGATGCCCCTACTGACTTCAGGGGCCTTGGGCTGGGTGGCCTGGAAAGGATCCTTCCCACACAAACCTTTCTACTCTGTGGTTCTGTAAAGAAGGAATTAAAAGTGTCTTGTTGAGCTGCTGGTCCCATTTTATCTGGGCATTACACATACAGCTTTGTGTGTTCCAATCCTTTCTTCCAGTAGGTTTGCTGTTTGCCACTGCAGAGCTGACTTGTCCCTGGGAATAAGGGCTGGACCCTTGTGGGTAAACATCAGTGTGCCTTTGGTTGCAAAGTTTTTATTGGTGGCAATGAGAAAGGCAAGACAAACAAAACATGAATTCTGGACTCTTTTGTGGGTCTGATACCCAGGCTAAAAATGCCTTTCCTGCTCAATGGCAGAGAAGAGGGGATGCCATAGGGGTCAGCCAAGCACAGTAGTCAATATAGTAATTTTCTTTGAACAGCCCCTTTTTCAGGCTCAGACTGGAAGTTTAAATCAATCAGGATGGGCTGGATACACAAGGGAGATAAAATGGCATGTTTTCTGCAAGATTCAGTGGTGTTGAGAGAGAGGTCTTGCAGCAGATGTCACCGGCGAAGGTGGCGTGGGGATGAACATGGGACTGGGTGATTACAGGAAGAGAAGGGACAAATGGTAGTGGGATCCTTTACTAACTTCAAGCAGAAAAAAACAACCCAGTTTTTCTTTCCTACCTGAACTGCTGGTGTCCCAGCACAAGTCAGGATGAGGGAACAGCATTAAAGGAGCTCTCACCATGGCAGTACCCGAGGCACCTGAGCTGTGCCCATCTGCTATGGGGCAGCATAAAATGCTGAGTAACCCTGGCATTGCCAGCTGAAAACTTTATGCAGTAGGAAAGGGAGAAGAAAAACTACTCTTGCTATTAAAAAGAAAAGTTAATCCTTTTTCAACCAAGTAATTTGAGAAACAGGCAGATACAATACAGATCCCCACAGTGCTTCTTGTCTGGAGGAGAGCACCGAATATGAAATTTTCTGTCAGAAAGCCATCAGCTTCTTGTTGCTCACAGTCTTTCAACCCCAGCAATTGTCTGCCCACAAGCCTCAGCATCAAATGGGAAACATACTCATGTGCAGGAGAGGACTGCATTGCAGATACCAAGTTGGATGACCATGCTTGGGTAAATCCTGGTCAGCTCTTCCTAGAGCTGGCCCCCAAATTCACCATGGGAAATTCCAAACCTCATCTGACTTGTGCTGCCTGCTCATGGCATCAGTGCCCATAGGGAAAGGCAGGGTGCCAGGATGCCTGAGGCCATGCCTCAAGTGTATGGAGCATTGGTGGTGATGGGATCTGTCACTAAGTCGTCATCTCTGAACATCTCCCTCCCAGGATGATTTCATCAGACCATGGGATGATTGTACTGCTCAGTTTATCACTAGGTCCACAGGGATTCAGGTATTCCCACCTGCCTTTGCTCCTGCAGGGCACTATGGAGAGGACTATGCTCCTTTGGGATGCCCTTGCCACAGAGTGATCCTAGGGTGACAAACAGATCTCTGGGGAGAGAGGGTGTTAAAAAAAAAATAGAAGAAAGACTGCAAATTGCAGTAAAGTTGAAGACAGGACTTCCAGAGAGCACAGTTTGTCAGGGAGACAGCTGCTTTTTATAGCATGCCTGGCATGGCTGATGGCAAAGACATTTGACATTTATCTCTGATTGAGTGGCAGGTGGGGAGAAGGAAGCCAGAGATACCATAAGCAAAGTGGAATTAGGAAGGGGCTACATTTGAAAAAAGTTGCATAGCTTTGGCTGGACTCCTTGGCTGCTTCAAATTATTTGAGAGGCTCAATCTGACACCCTTTGACATCACTCACCCATCCCTTAATGGGGAGAAAATGTAGCCCCAGGGCTCCTCTAAAATGAGTTTCCTCCCTCAAGGGTTGGCTTTCCTGAGGCTGTCAGAGCTGCCTGTGTGCAATGGCCCTGAGTGTTCACCTTCCCCAGGTGAGCCAGAGCAGAGTTTGGCCCTCAGAAAAGATTCCCCCCCCTTTCCAGGGACAAGAGTGAAAAACCTCCAAGCTGATGGTAGTTGTGTGTGGGATTCATAAATGTCCTTTGCCAATGAATAACTGTCTGGAGGGAAAATTGGGCAACATACAGTGTGAAGTACCACTGAGGTGGTCTTTCAGTTTCTCCTGGCTTAGGAGAACCCAACCCCAACAGAAGACTTCGAGCAACTGGAAGGTCATCAAAATAGAAATGGGTTTCTGCATCTTATTTTCTCCATTTGCAAAATGTGGGTGTCAACACAGTCACCCTCTATCAAGGTACATTTGAACTTGCAAAGTGCTGAGTATTGCTGTTATTATTAGGGCTTATTCCCTCCCTACATGACAGCTTTTATCTGTTACACTTGTAAAGATCCCATGGTTTTTGATTGCTAGCTCTGGTCACACCCTGCACCTAAGGAAGGGATAATACATTGTTGTGGTACAGAGCCCCTGCTCACTGAGACACACTGCAGCATCAATGCCAGCCAACATTTCTCTTGCTGTAGTTACGAAGGTGGTGTGCCCTAAATTCTTTCTATTTCAGTAGCAAGTGTAGTGGGCTGAGACAGTCTGGCACTTTCTGACCTTGTCTTTTGGAATAGTGAGATGAAACATCTGGGTGCTTTCTCATCCTAGTGCAAACATGATGCTTTTTGGGGATCCCTAACTATATCTGGGACTTTAATTTTTAACAAAATATATCTGGTAGCTCTACTGCTGGAATTACAGGCCCACTCAGAAAGTTGCCGAAGATGACCTTATCTGAATTGTGACCCTCATGGAAAAATACTGACCAAAGCCAATCATCATAAAACCCTATAAATACTGGTCCTAAGAGGAAGGCCCTCTTTGGAGCAATATGGGATCACACCAAGATGCTGTCATAAAATCATTTAGGCTGTAGAAGACTTCTAAGATCATCAAGTCTAAGACCATCAGGCCCTCACATCTCACACATCTTGCAAAGCAAGTTGGTTTTTTTGATTGGGAAAAGTAAGTAACTGGCCACTTCTCTTAAATGCAGGGAAAAATCATGTTATGTTTGGTTGATAAATTTTGATTCTGGGGATAACTGAGGGTATATTGTAACTTCTTTAATGCAATCAGGTATCAAAATTTAACATCCTAACAGGTTAGCCTCCACGTCTGTGTTTGCATGGGTAGTATTTGGTTTAGAAGCTTTGTCAGGCCTTTAATCAAATAATTGTTGATTATTTATTAAGCTGCTCAAAAATCACATAACCTAATTTTATAATTTGTTACAATTGTGTCAAGTCAAACTTCATTTCCTGCTGTTCCAAATTACACCAGCCCATAATTAGGTGTTAAAGTCCTACACTAAATTTCCTGCAGATAAACCCCTTTAATCATGAAACTCTGACCAAGTCTGGGACTAGGATTGGATCTTGCTGCATCTGGACTCCTCTCTAAGTAGAGTTCAGAAAGTAAAAAGGCTCATTCCAAACCTCAGTACTCAACTCTGCTCATGCTGTTCCCTGATCCCTGTGCAAATCACTCCAGCCCCATCCTGACTCAGTCTCCCTGATTTCTGTACAAAAAAAATTTCCCCTGATCCCCATGTAAGTCACTGCAACCCCTACACATCCCTCCCATATAGTAAGTAACAGCGTGAACCTTGCAATAAAATTCTGTCAAGTTGCAGTTTCATAGATTTACACTAAAATCAGCTTTTCTTGTTGTCTTTGTCAGTGATCCTTTAAGCAACCTTAAGACCATCCACCCTCGCCTGTGACATCCTCAGTGCTGATTTCCTTTCTGTGTTTGAATACTCTCACTGTGTTTCCAGCCCAGCTCTGATCTTGTGACTCATGAGCAACATGGGTCAGTGTACACTGGAGATTCCCATGGAAGACTGGTTTTCCACACCACATTTCATGTGGACCTGCTGATATATATGTCCCAGATTCCCCTGAGCTCTCTAATTTAATTTACTTTTTTTTTTTTTAATGAAGTCTTCCTTATCACCAAATATATTTCCTTTTTATTTATTGTTCAAGATACATTTGATAGAAAGAGTCAAGTCCCTCAGTGATTTACTGTCATCACTAATTTACTGACTGCCAATTTATTAATCTTTACACCTTCTGTACAGGAAGGTGGAGTATTTGATACAATGAATAATTTCCTCCTCAAGCATTTTCTCAAGATGTCTTTGTCAGTCCAATTCTTTACCTGTGCAAGGGTAAACAATGGGACTCATTGCCACAGGACAGGAGAGAGAAGGAGGTGTGAGCACATGTGAGGTGCTCAATTAGGGATGCCTTTAGGCAACTCTTTGAATCTGCATATGGCTAAAGATCTCTGTTTGCAAGATGAAGACAGAGAATGTGAATTACACTAAGAATTGAGAAAAAAATATTTGCTCTAGTATTTTATTTTAATTAGGGAAAAATAATACTGTAGATTTTTGTTTGGTTGGTTTGGTTTGAACTGAAGCTCTTTGAATTGCGGAGCAGACCCAAAAAGGTTGAGAGCAATTTTGTTTCAAACTGTGTTTGACTAAGGTGCAATGGTATTTCATGGAAGCTGTGATTTGAATATTCATCATCTCCTGTAGGCAAAACTTCTCCCACCAGGTTTGTGGCATAGACACTTTTTCTTTTTCTCATCTATCTCAAATTCAAAGTGTTGAAAAATTCCTACTGCAGGCCAGCTGTCTGGAGGCCTATGTGTAATTGTACTCCTGCTTCCAGCAGAGAAAAATCTGTGTAGTGCTAGGAATGATGTGTTGATGTTGAGTTTATACCTTGTCACAGGCTCAGTATGCATTTATTGGAAAATGCATCTACTTTCCCTATGCTTTTCTTTCCATCTGAGAAGTGGGAAAAGTGACTTTGGACAGAAATCTCTTTCCGCATAATTTTACGGGGTAGGGGTGCAAAGATAGGATTTCACTTTTATTACAATTTTCCATCTAACATCTTATTTTGAATTAATTCAGTCCCCAGAATATTTTGAATATTGTGCCACTGGGAAATTGGAGTTTGCTGCTGTTATGGGTCATGTTCTCTTTCCTTATTGAAGGAAAGTTGAACATTTGGGAAATCTCAGACAGTGAAGTGTTAGGGGAGATGTAGTCTTGCTGGTGAGTCTAGCTTCAAGGTGACAATGGGACTGCAGGCAGAAAAATTTACTCTTGAGG
This sequence comes from Calypte anna, assembly GCF_003957555.1. Taxonomy (NCBI): domain Eukaryota; kingdom Metazoa; phylum Chordata; class Aves; order Apodiformes; family Trochilidae; genus Calypte; species Calypte anna. Next base: position 4,673,752 of record NC_044274.1, read on the forward strand.
CCTTTATGAAACTTCTCCTTTAGCCAAAAATATTTGCCTATTTGTGATGGAACCCTTTCTAGTATAAAATTAATAAAAAAAACATCTCTGTGGAAAATAATCTAGTGTTAATTACAAATTAGACTTCACTCGACCATTAATTTTCTGATATATAGCTGCTTCCAGAGGCAATACAAGCATCACTTTATTGGCAGTAATACTTTGCCTTCCACATTTTTCTTCTATATTTTTTTCTTCTATATTTTTCTACTGTGAAACCTACAGGGGAGATGCTTTTCATTTATGCATCTATTGACTTACTCAGGGTCCTGACAACAGCACAAGAAGAACAAGAATGATAATAATAATAATAATAATTAATAATGCTACTTTGCCTGAGGTGTACCTGAGAGCAGACTTTACCTGCAAACCATGGGTTGAGATTTTATTTTTCTTTCTGCTGGATCCTGTGGATATATCAGAAAGGGTGAGGGTGTCCTGGGCATGCCATGTCCAGGGAGTCTGGCTGGGTTATTTCATGGCAGAGGTTCCCAGGACAACAGAAGACTTCAGGAGCATTACAAGCAAATTCCTCCAAGCATTCCCTGAAACCCTCCATCTTCTACCAGAAATTACTGGCTTGCTGCAGGAACTATTGGGTGAAACCTCACACCTGCTGTGATGCTAATCTAGGGGCAGATGCTACCAACAGTTCCTTCCCAACTAAAGAATGAAAAATCCACTTAACACAGCTGTGTTAATAACTTCATTAGGGGGGACAAGTTTGCATTAATGTTGGCTTTGTTTTGAAGAAACCTCATTACAGAGAGTGTGTGGGAGAGCTGATCCTGCAGAAACAGCCACTGCCCAGCATTGCCACAACGTGCTCTGGTTTATAGGAGAGGTCCTGCTTGTGTCTGGGGACCACCAAGGTGATACAACCCTGAGGTGATGAATTAAATCACGACTTGCCAGAGAAACAGCTTGTACATTTCCTTTTTTGCCCCACTGGGCAGAAAAGGCATCTGCAGGTTGCATCCTGTGAGGAAACCTGGGGGCAGACCCTGGGCAGCATGTCAGCCATGGTGTGGGCTTGTAACACAGCTAACATTGCACCCTATGTGGTGACCTAACCAGCTTGCTCCTGTGAAGGTAGCAAAATTATTTCAAGACAGACAAAATTCACTATTTCCCTTTGAGCTGTTCTGCCTTTGCTAGCTTTAAGTTTTTTGTCACTCCCTCCCCCCACCCCCAAGATTTCTTTTTTCCTTTAGTTTTTCTCCCCCAGGGAAAAAAAAGTAAATCTCTTAGCATGCTTGCAAAATCTTTGTCATTATGATCTTTTATATCCATCTTTTATATTTGTGTTAACAACTTGTATAGATTAACTCAGGTCTGCTAAAAGTAATTAATATTCTAAGTATAGAAATGCTCACAGAGGACAGTATCCAGCTTCTGATGAGATAAATGAAACCTAGTGATTTAGACAGGTCTTCTGAGAAAATAGGAGGCGAACTGAAGAGCCCAAGTGAATTTGTTTAAGATTGTTTCAATTGGAAGGAGCCAGAGTAAATTCTGCTAATTGTGCATCCAGTTCGTTTGCCTCAAACAAAATGTTGGGCTTACCTGCAAGGCAGAAAGCAGAAGCTGTTTAGCAGCATCAATAACTAAACATGGGGAGGGAGGGATGCAAAGAAACCCTGTGGCAGATTTCTGCTGTTGGGATGATTTCCTGCAGGCAAGGCTGGGGGAAGAGAGCTCTGCTCTGAGATCTGCAATGGCTGTGAGTGTTCAGAGCTGTAGCTTTAGGTGTAATGACAAAGCATGTCTGGGGAAGGATAAAAACCTGAGAATTGATCACATAAAGGAGAAAAAGGGATTACTTGTTCTAGGGAGGAGCAAAGGAGAAAGCTTTATGTAGCTCCATAAATTAGGATTGAAATTAAACCAGTTTTAAGGAGATTTTGGAATAATTTAAATGTGGGAAAAATATGTCTGAATTAATGTGTGCTCTGCTTTGTGTAACCTATGTTTTATTTGCCCAGTTTCTACAGATGCTGAGGAGTTGCATCATCCACTGGTTTGAGCTCAAGTTGAAGGACATCAATACTGTGAGACTATTGGAGCTCAGCTGGGAAATAAAACACAGGGACATTTCCAGGTGAGGGTTCTTGTACATGTGAAAGTACAGATGCATTCAGAGTGTTATGAAGTGGCCATCCTCATCCTAAAGCAACTAGAAATGTGGACAAGCTGACAAAGATGTAGTAATAAATACTGTGAAGTTTATATGAGGTTACATACAGGAGATTGTTGGGGGGCAATGAAAGGGCTGGACCCAGCATGTCACATAGCAGCTCCTGTCACAAGGACCCCATTGTCACAGCCTCTTAACAATAATGCTGGCATTCCTTGGATTGCCTTCATTTTGCCCCTAGGCCTTTTTTTTCAGTAAACCTTTTAGCAATTCTCACACCAACCAGTATCCCCTTGGTCATGAGACTTTGTGAGATTATGTGTTAAAGATAATATCGCCTAACATACTTCACTCAGCCAATATCATCACTGTTAAATCTTTAATGGCAAACGTTAAATATTTTATTTAATGGAGAACTTCCCTTCACCCCTGCCCAGGAATGATATCTCTCCCTCTATGAAGAATGATTGCAAACATTTTTGACAATAATTAATTTTCTGTTAATTATTTTCTATTTCTGTACAGTGTGTTCTTTTCATTCTAGCTCTCTAACAAATTTGGCGTTGAGACCCCTTCACCCTTTCCATCTATTCAAGTACAAGGTTCCATTCTTCATTAGAGCTATTTTAAAATCTGCAAAGAACTGTTTTCCAGATGTGGATATGCACAGACAGTAATTGCACTTCATGATCACTTCCAGCTGCCCTAAATGCCTGCCAACAAATTCCCATAAGGAGTGCATGTTTTGTGCTGCAAATCAGGGAGAACGTTGTAAAATGATAATGTGTTACACACTGCAGTACCTATAAGAGTTATGGACTTTATAACTGAGCTAATTGGAATTAGGCTTTGCTTTAAAGGTCAAGAAAGTGACAAAGAAATGCAATCTTTGTAAATTAATCTGCTGGGTTTCTTCTGAGTAGCAGAGTGCCTGTTTGTTGGATAGTGTTCATTTTTGTGAATTATATGTTTGAAACTCTGCAAATGCCTTGCAAACTTACATATCATGGGTATGGAAATCTCATGTTTTGAACTTGGATATGTAATCAGACACCACATATTCTTTTACTAAATAAAATCTTTGCCTATTGGAACTCTTCTGGTGTGACCAGATCTTATAGTTATGGATCACATGTTCTCCTGGTGTTAATGGTCTCAATTTCACTGATATCAGCAGAGATATATACACATTTCTAGAACTGAATTTTGTCCTATGTTTTTGTTATTTTAAGAGCATAATTTTTAAATAGGTGTTTATATAGTTCCAGCACAGTTTTCTTCCCTTTCCACTTGGCTGAGAGAGTTTTATGCAAGCCCAGCAGAAGACATCACAGCCTCAGAGCAAATAACATCCTAGCCAACACAGCAAGTGTTTTACTAGTCTGAAAAGAAGCCTGACATCATGAGAACAGAATTTTAAAAACTGTCCTGAAATACCTTCTTCCACTATGTCCAAGCCTCTGCACCTAATGAGCAATCCCTACCAGCTCCCTGCAAATGCCACTCTGCTTTCTGATGCAAAGCTTTACTATGACCCATATTCCTGGAGATTAGAAGTGTAGAGTCATACTTTCAAGCACACTTACCACCTTACTGATGGTGCCCCAAAGCTCAGCTTTCCTTTTGGCAGCTGAATTGAGAAATTGGCTTTCCTCCATGGCAGTATAAATTGTGGAGAAGCAGAACACTAGCAGGACGCAGAGCAGAAGAGCCCCAGAATGAAAGCTCTGGTCATAGGAGTCCACATTTTTTATGTATGAAAAGTGCATTATTCTTTCTATGCCAAAAGAAGGTTTTCACAGCTGACATCTTTTGGACCTATTTTGGACAACCTAGTGGGCTGATGTGCTTGTGCAATATCAGCCTGGAACAATGAAAGCTTCTTTGCATGTTCACCAAGCAATGGTGGACCTGGTTGACTGTTACCACTCTGCTGTACACACGTGTGTGTCTATGAGTGTGAGCAGGAATTTTATCTGTACTTCCCAGGGACACAGTGTAGGTGGCTTGTGTGGCTTTTTCATGGAGTAGCTCCTTGTAGTTGGTGAAAGCAAATCTACAGTCTTGACACACTGTTGCTGAATTTCCCAGTGTTCTTCACCTTTTTACTCCCTAATTTTCCCTTTTTATTTTTTTTTCAGTGAAGATATGGATTGCTGTCATGCAAAGTTAAGCTTCTGACAGAGGATTAACAGTTTTTTTTCTTGGTTTGGTTTTCTTTTGCCAGCACCTTAGGTGCAGCTCTTGTATGCCCTAGAGATCACATGTTGAAGGTGACTGCATTGGTTAAGTCTACTGTAGTATGCTTCACACCATCATTTAGGGTGGAAACACCTTTAGGATCACTAAGTCTGACCCTTAACCCACCACTGCCAAAGTCACCCCTGGCCCATGGCCCTCAGCACCACATTAACACGTCTTTGAAATCCCTCCAGGGGTGATGGTGACTCCATCACTGCCCTGGGCAGCCTGGACCAGGGCCTGAAAATCCTTTTCAGGAAGAAAATTTTCCTCATATTGCATCTGAACCTCCCCTGGCACAACTTGAGGACCCTCCTCTTGTCCCAGCCCTTGTTCCTTGGGAGCAGAGCCCGACCCCCCCTGGCTCCAACCTCCTCTCAGGGGCTTGCAGAGAGCCACAAGGTCTCCCCTCAGCCTCCTTTGCTCCAGGATCAACACCCCCAGCTCCCTCAGCTGCTCCTGGGCAGACTTCTGCTCCCGACCCTTCCCCAGCTCCCTTGCCCTTCTCTGGACACACTGCAACCCCTCAATCTCCTTCTTGTCCTCAGGGGCCCAGAACTGACCCCAGGATTCCAGGTGAGGTGTGAGTGTATAGCATACATCTCATACTCTACTTTCTACAAATACATAGAAGATTTTCTAAGGTTTTGCTCAAGTTGCAGCTCTGTTCTGTTTTTTCATTCACTAGTAGCTTTACGTGGTCCAGGGCTAATGCTTGCCTGCCATGGATGAGGAACTGAGCATTGACCTGGAAGTTATGACCAAACCTCACCTGTGCCTTTCCCAGGCATTTCCCATGCTCTGTGTAGAACCCAGACACTGGTTGTAGGAACAAGCTGTGAGTCTTGCAATAATGCAAGGAGCTTTTTGTGTCATGAAGATGTGATGGTTGTCAGAGGTCCCCATGATTGCTCCTGATGAGTATACAGCTGTATACTTTATCTAGCTGAATAAGATGGCTTAGTAATACAATATATTCATTTATCTTAAATGTCAGAACAATAGTTAAGAGAAAGGAAGGTTAATATTAAGCTTTTAAATCCCTATTTCCTTCCCTGACAAAACCTGGTGAGCATATGGCTAGACATGCCCATGTAGAAATTACTGGGTAGAAGATACATTTGAAAATCTGGTCTCAGTAGGAGCCTGTGTCTACAGTACTCTGTTCTGGACCCTTGACTTATTCATTGGAAGAATGTTTTTGTACCAACAGAGGAATCTGTTCAAGGTTTCATTATGTTTAAAGGTCTCACATTTGGTAAAGGAAAGAATGAGCCTCTTGTTAGCATGTAATATATTGAAGATAATTAAAAGCTTTAAGGAAATAAGGAGATGATGGCATATGCTTTGCCCCAGTGATGATAATTCCTCTGGATGGGTCTCTGTATATGTCTGTGGAAGAAGTGCACAAATGTACAGTGACTTGACAGACAGGACCCCACTTTTTTTGCACTTGAGGACACAGCCTGTGACACTTGTAGCTCCATGAGCTATTCTCATTCAGGCACCAGACCATGTTCCATAGAGCAAGTGCCAATGGGGTGGTACTGTATGGTCTAGTGAGATCAGGACAGAAGATATTCAAGATTTTTTCCAGAAATGTCTCTGTCTTTGCATGGGCTACTTCTATGGGCCATTACAGGCTGAATCTCAGGCTGCCTGAGAACCATATATCCTGAGTCTGATAAGCCTGGTCAAGCCCTTTGCTGAGTTTTTTATGAGACCAAGATGGTTACACTTGGGGAATTGAAGCAGAGACATTCATTACAGACTGTTGAATAGTATCTAACCCTCCTTCAATCTTCATCTTCAGAGTTACCTCCTCTCCATTGCTTGTTGTGTAGCAAAATAACACATTAACCCCTCTGTCTCTATGTAGGGAGAATGTAGACATCTCTATACCTAGACATCTCTAGACCATATTGGGTCAACAGATTTTGATGAATTTTGTAGTGAGATGCTAGATAATTTTCTCAGGCTACCTAGGTTACCACGCTGAGGGAATTTGTTGTCTGCTTTGCAAGTTCAAAATGTAGACCTGCTCTTCTTAAGTTCATTTTAGTCCATAGTTGGTGGTGAAAGTGAATCATCAGATTTAAGATTAGAGGTATTGTCCTTTGGAGTGTAAGGGGACCGGACTTTTACATCTGAGAGCTGTAAAGCTGAGCATCTCATCCCAGGCTGAGTTTCATACATAGGAAAGACAAGTAGATTCCCCCAGGAGCTTCTTCAGGGCACCAAAGACTGATGCCCAGAAGTGAGCAGGATAAGCACCTCCAGTTTGATGGTACTGGTGCTAAATTTAATGTCTCCTCCAGACATTAAATCACTGCCCAGTACAACTTCTCTGACAAACACAGAAAGCATTGATCACTGCTGGATTTGGAGCCCAGTGCAAGGACCTTTCATCTGTCTTTCTGTTGGATTTTATGATGATTCCTCTTCCATAAATAATAGCCTGTCTGCATTATCAGCCTGATACTGCAGCTACAGTGTTTTTTTCTCAGAGTAGATGGAAATCAGTGGCCAGAACAGCCCTGTAGGCAACACTTGCCACTTTCTAGACAAAAGAAAGTGCCTCTCTTAGCATGGCATCTATCCTTGTAGGTGGGGAAGGAGTTGTAGCCGGGCATGGGAAAAGGAATAACAACCTTTTTGTCATGAAGCTTTCTTATAACCACGCCTGTATATGCTCCGTGGTAATAACTCACCAGCAACATTAATTTATTGTGCCTTCATGAACAATCCTTCATTCACAGCCCTCCCACACCCAGACATTCACACATGACCAAGGTTCATAACTGAAGATACTCGCTGACGCACAATTCATCAAGGGCTCTTTTCAGCAGTGGGCATTTCTAATGATGGATTTTTTCATTCTGCTCTCCAGCTGACCCAGAGCCTTTGCTATCCCTGTGTCTGGCCCAGAATCCCTTGGTTTTCTACACTCCCTTCTGTTTAAACATATCAATTTCTTAAAGTTACGGCTTGCTGAAATTTCTGCATATTTCTGAGCAGTTTCTGCCAAAAAATACAGTTTTGTCAAAACTAATTTTTGGCAACAATATGTTAACTATACATACATACACACACACACACACAAAAAAACTTTGCTGGTGAGAAAATCAAAAGGAAAAAATTGTTTTGAGGGATCATTTGAAAACAAGATGAAATATTATGCTCCAATACAACCTAAACTCTTTGTGGCAAAAATCTCCCACATTTGTAAAGAAAATATTTGTTTTGAAACCCTAGCCTGAGATAATTTTCCTTTTGGAGTCTATTTGGACCTATTGCTCCAGTGAAAGATTATAAATTTTTTTTTAAAGACTACATCCAGAAAATTTTGAGGAAAAAAATAGTTTTTTTGACTTGCTCTACTTTCCATTTTTGGACCTGGAGTGCTGTACTTGTGTAGAGGATTTCCCTGTATCTTCCACTAGGTTAAATTTAACTAATGGCTGTAAGGGGAGTGTTATTTTACACTCACCTAAAATGGGCATGTTAAATGTTATTGTTGCAGCTGTGCAGGAGGCTGATGCAGGAAAAAAAAAAAAAACAAAACCAAAAACCAAACCAAAACCCAAACAGCAAATCTTTGTGCCTCTTAGATGGCCACAAGAAACTGTGATTTATTACTTGCTAAAGCACTCTTCATTTTTGCAACATGATGGAGAGAAGGGTGGATATCTGCCCTGGTGGAAGGCCTGGTCTTTACAAGGATGCTGTACCATGCTTCAAAGCATGCTGTACCATGTTTAATTCCTCTGCTGCCTTTCTGCCTCCCCTGCCTGCATTTTTGACCACATTCCTACTGCTGCTCACTGCAGCACTGTTGTAGAAGCCTTGACAACCTGCAGGGCCTCACCAGGCTTGCTGCCTCCATCCCTTTTTAAGTTCACAGGCTGCTTTTGAGAAAAACTCTTAGCCTTTGTGCTCAGGATGAAAACCCTCTGCAGGCTACTGGCTTTAAAGGGGAGTTTAGACAACAGTTGTGAGGTCTGGTCATGATAAAGGTGGAAAAACAGTGAGGCTCTTGTGTTCTCTTTTCCTTTCTCCCAAACTAATCAATACCTGTAGGCTGCTGAGCCCATTAAACTCTGTGCCAGCAGAGAAGTTGTTTTATATTCCCAGACTTTTGTACCTGCTGGAAAATCAAAAACTGTGGAGACCTAGGGATCCCCTCAGTAAATTCCTGCAGATGCTATATGGCCACAGAGTCTTCCACAGCAAGGTATGTGAGGCTAGAGCCCAAAATAACAGCTCTCCAGACATGATGAGCATCGTAAAGAAAGCACTTACCACTCTTAAGCCAAAATCAATACTAAATTTTTTTCCTTGGCTCAAAAGGACGAAGCTATTTGTTCTGCCATCACACCAGCAGGCTGTTCCTTGAGATGAGCTCCTGCCACTAAAGGCAGCAGAGCCTACAGAAGCAGAATCAACTTAACTTCACTAGCCTCTAATCATAGAAGGATTAGGTAACTCTATCTGTTCAAAGTGGATAAACAGTTTCAATTGCCTGCCATGGTAAGTGGAGTCTGTTTTAAATTTAGAAACCTTTCATAGCCTCGGGTAGTGTCTTTCATGCTACCTTGACTGCAGTAAATCCCAGCTTGAGACCTTGCCCAAGTTTTGATTCTTCCTTGTGAGTTGATACTGGTATTGCTGAGAAGCTGGACATTTTTACCAAGTGCTACATCTCTACTTATGTAAAAAAACCTAACTATAAAGTAAGCTGTACTAAATATCTTTCTGTTACTTCATCTGAATCTTGATCTTCTCACACACGTAGATACCTTCCCATGTTATGGCCTGGGTTTTCTCCAGGACTTTATTTCAGCTGTGGTTGTTGCAAGTATGGTGGTTACAGCTGAGTCAAAATCACTGCCTGAGGGTCCAGCACAAATCTGGAGAATATTTTTTGCTGGTGGGGTGGAGGTAGAAAGTAACAGTGCAGTGGAGACAGGGGTCATGTTAGAAATGAGGTTGGGGAGCAGCATGGAAGGTGTGGGTAGAAGATGGTTTTTAACAGAAGCCTTTATGGGGCATTCTTTATTTATTTTCTTTCTTGACTTTTTGGTTGCTTTCTTAGTTTCTTGCTGTATTGTTCTCCTGCTTTCTGCCCTTCTGCCCCTCTTTCTTCTTTGTTTCCTGCTTCCTTTCCTTCTTTCCTGCTTGCTTGCTTAGATCCTTCTGCCTTCATGTAACCTTGCTTTGATTTCTTATCTGTTCCCCCAAATCCCTTTCCCCTTTTTGAGTAAGAAGCTCGCTCTGCACAGCTCTTGTCAAATTATTATTTTTCACATCATCTGAAATCCTCCTTTTTACCATGTCTTTTTAATAAATGTTTAATTATCTTGAATATATTGCTGATATTACAGGTCCCAGCAGTTTGGGAATTCTGGAAGTGCACCTAAGATATATCCTTTTCTGAGGACTTCACAATGCAGACAAATAAGATAAATAAAGGATGAGAGGAAGAAATGGTATTACATTCCTGGTTGAGATAAGGAGCTAAGATACTTCCTGATTCAGGAAACACCTTATATCTCAGGAAGTGGATGAATTTTTGTTTAAGTTCTGTTAGAGTTTGTGGACCCTGAACTTGTATGTAAAATTTATTTAACTGCTTCCTTGAATGACAGCTAAGTGAATTATCTCATGCAACACAAGAGGTCTGTGGCTGAGTGAGGAATTCAGTCCACATTTCTAGTGACCTTGTCAAATTTCTATAAGATCACTCCTGGTTTATCTTTTCTCTTCCCCTTGTTTATGTTTTCACAAGTTAAGTAAACTATTACCTTTGGGTGTAAACACAGGTTCTTGTAATACTATTTTTTTTTTTAATACAGTATTTTGAGATTATAAAGGAAGGAAAAACTGAAGTAAAAAATAACATCTGCATCATGAAAACTGCACAGATTTCCACAGTAAAAAAATTTATGACTCAGGCAACAGGCTTCAGTTTAAAAATGTAAATTATAATCCCACCAGGGATCATTTTTACAGTGTGAAACTACTCTTTGACACTGCTATGGGTTTTTTATTAAGGAGTTTATAAAAGAAAATCTTAAATAAATACAGCTGGTGCAAGCTACAAGTAGGACTGGATTGTAAATGACAAAATTACTCAGATAGATAGTCTAAAGGTCCCTTCTAGACAGAGTTTGTAGTAATGATAATAAGGGTATAGCACACAGGAGTATCAAAAAGAAATTGACTGGGGCCAAGAAAAAAGCTGTGGAACATGGTCTACAGTTGATGACACTGAGCTGAGTGATTCTTTTGACCTTCCTGGGGATGTGATGCCATCCATAGGGATCTGGACAAGCTCAAGAAATAGGCCCATAAAAACCCCATGGGGCTCAAAAGGCTCAAGTGCAAGGTCCTGCACTTGGATTGGTGCAATGGTATCATTAGAGACTGGAAGGGGAGAGTAGTCCTGGGGAGAAGGACTCAGGGGTACTCATGGACGAGAAGCTGGATGTCACCTGACAGTGTGCTCTGGCAATCTAGAAACAAACCATGTCCTGGGCTGCATCACCTGTAGCATGGCCAATAGGATGAGGGAGGGGATTCTTTCCTTCTGGTTAAATCTCTCTGCAGTGCTGGGTCCAGTTCTGGGGTCTCCAACACAAGAGGGTCACGGAGCTGTTGGAGTGAGTCCATACGAGGCCATGAAGATGACGAGAAGGCTGAAGCTCTGTTCTGGAACCAGACTAAGAGGTTTGGGGTTGTTCAGCCTGGAGAAGAGGAGGTTCTGAGGAGACCTTATTACAGCATTTAAATACTTCATGGGAGCTTAGAAGAAAAATGAAGGAGACATTTCAGTAGGGCTTGTAGAAATGGGACAAGGAGTGACAGTTTTAAATTGAGGCAGGGGAGTCTCAGACTAGATATAAGGCAGAAATGTTCTACACTGAGGGTGGAGAGACCCTGGCCCAGGTTGCCCAGAGAAGTGGGAGATGCCCCATCCCTGGAAACACTCCAGGTCTGGTTGGATGGGGCTCTGAGCAACCTGATCCAGTTGGAGATGTCCCTGCTGATTGCAGGGGTAGGACTGGGCAGCCTTGAAGAGTCTCCTCCCACACCAACCCAGTCTGTGACTCACATCATTATGTGGCAGGATTTGCTACAAGCTGATGCTAATGGGTATATAATGTGTTGCTAATAGGGTTCCAGCATGTACTTGAGACCTTTTAATCTTTTTTATTTTTGTGGTTGTTGTTGCTATTGTTGGCTATTATTTGCTTTCTGTAGCAAAGGATTTCCTTCTAAACCATATGGAGAGTCTCAGATAGTAAGACTAGAATGTGCTTTCATGATGTTTGGTTTTTTTTTTTTTCCATCATATTCTTTATTTTCCTCTATCATCTATTATTTCACAGTTCAGCTTTTCCAGGGGTAAAACAAGCTCTCTGTCATAGCTTGCTTTCCTTGACTACAACATTTTTTTTGTTTGTCATATTCCTGAAAAGTCCATGTTTTCTGCATAAGCAGTACAACAACAGACTGCATCTTCTTGGGCATCCTTTACTGAATTAGACCAGTGCCTCAATTTTTTGGCAGCTCTGACACTAATTTACGTAAAAAAACAGTTCTGCAGTTAGCTGTTCAGTCCTACTAGCTAAATTACTATTCCTTCTTGCAAGTTGAACATTCATGATTATCTTTTTTTCTTCAATGTAATTGTTTTAATAGAAGTCTTTTTTTTTTTTTTTTAAATAATGAGAAAACGTATCAGTGATTCTGTAAAATAATAAAAAATATTAAAAACAATGTATAAAATGTTGGTTTCATTATTCAGGGTCTCAGCCCTTTTTCTCAGATTCATGCTTACGGGCGAGCAGATGCAATAGCTTGAGAAGAGCTGTGAGTCCATATAGAAATGTCCATTAAAAGTCTGAAGTTGAGACACTAACCTGTTAAAGTGAGTTTCTGAGGAACAACATAAAGGCTTCCATATACAGAAATTATTTAGGACACGAATGAGAGAACAGTAAGAGTCAGAATATAAACTATCATCTCCCCTAAAGGCATAAAAAGGGCAAAATTCACATAATTATTTTTGAAGGTGTACTTTCTCAGGAATACTCTTCTCACATCAAAACTTTACTTTTCTCTAATGCCTGTACTGACAAGATCTGAAAAATTTTTCCTAAGAATAGCCTCAGACCACCTGTCTGCACACATAAATTCACATCTGAGACACATCACCTGTATCCTGAGCTAGGTAAGGTCTTTTCCTATCTTGCCACAATAGATCAGCTACCTTTAAGGGTGCAATGGATACCTCAGAACTTAAGACTGCCCATCATGTGAGATCCACCCCAGACTTCAGCAGTTTGAAGAATAAGACTTCACTGTTGGCTTTTTCCAACTCCCCAAGCCTCTTTGCCAAAGGATGCAAGTCAGCAAGAGAGCCCAGAATCTTGTTCTGCATTACCTCGTGTCACCCCACAGCACATGTGTGCATCCTTGTCCAGTATACAGTCTGCACCAGTACATTTGAAATAGGAGTACCCTGTAATATGCTTATCTTAGATACAAGTAAAATTAGAAACAAGTACAACAGAGATACAGGTACAAGCTTCCCTACACAGCCATAGAATGTTCTGGGAAGGAAAGGACCTTACAGTTAATGCAGTTCCAGCCCCCATGCCATGGGCAGGGACACCCCCTCCACGTCCCATCCAACCTGGCCTTCAGCACATCTGGGGATGGGGCAGCCACAGCTTCTGTGGGAATCTGAGCTAGGGTCTCACCATCCTCCCAGTGAAAATCTCTTCCTAATGTCTACCCAGTTCCAGTTTAAAACCATTATCTCTTTTCCTTGTTGCACCACCTTTCTCTCTAACAGTGTTGGTGCTAAGAGATTTGACAAAAAGAAACAAAAGAAATGGACTTTAGAAGGTACCTGATCTCCCGATATATGTGAAGCAGGTGATATTTAAGCCATCATGGACACTGAAAGAGGAGAAAAGTGGACAAGTTCACTGAGGCAACTTGTCATGATTGATTTTAAGGAAACTGCAAATATAACATCACCTACACATCCTCCTTTGTTTCTAAGCTTTCTTGGAACTAAATAGTAAGGTAGGTGGGTGGCATAAAGACAAGGCAAAGGAAGTTTTATATAATCCTTTTCTTCAGTATTGTATTCCATCAGTCATGGGAATCTCTCCATGATCTCTGCATTTTTCTCTTCCACTACGGTGGTGGAATCACCCATTAAATGTCTACACCTACCCACAAAACAGTGAGTCCTCCCACCTTACAGAAAAAAAATAAAGCGGGGGGAGGGGGAAAGTCCTTGCCTGTAGGTTCTGCATTCATACCCTGCGGATAAATTATTTATTAACATCCTCCTATCCCCCACCCCACTCTGTCATATGGTATTTCATACCACGCTCACCACGAGCTGTATGAGGGTTTAGAGAGAGAGCGCTGAATTTTCTAATACTAAAGGGCCCATTTCATGTTATTTATGACCTCACTAGTGTCGAAACGGAGACCTATAAATCGTAAACATAGGCACACTAATTCCAGCAACAGCAAGTTTTAGTCACATGTAATTAAAACATCCCAAAGTCTTTCAGCTGTAATGCATTTCCAAATGACACCACTGGGATGGGGACCGGGGGGAGGGAGAATGGGAAATGGAGGAATCAGCAGTATTTCAAAGCCATGGTCTTGGGGCTCCGTACAGCACTGACAGTGCTGTTTTCTTGATGCTGTTTTCCATTCCACATTTTGATGGCCGTGTCATTGATTTCCAGAAATGGGGGGGACCTTCACTTTGCTCGGAAGCCATCATGAACTTCAAGAGATGAATCTCATGTCCATGTTTAAAAATACTACAAGCAAATTCTGTAATGATATCTCAGTCATGGATTACATACATTGTAGAGGAGAAAATACTCCTGTCCTCTCACTCATCCCCAAAAATGAGTTAAACTGGCACCTGTGTCTTCTATGAAATTTGAGAATATTTGAGGTCTTTTGCTTTTATGATTTCTTGTAGGAGTTTAGGATTAGTTGGTTTTGTACAGTCAGAGGAACAAGAGAAAGGTGATGCAGTGTGAAGACATCATATTTTCAAAGCCACGTAAGGGATTTGTTTCATCTAGCACAGGATTAACCTGTGAAATCCAATCTATCATTGTTGCCAGTTATGATGGAAAATAAACTACCAAAGTATACAACTGGGTTTACCACCAATGTGTAGCTTGTGGCCATCAGAAATCAGCAAAATGTGCTGAAGAGTGACAGCAATGTGTCATTGTGTGCAATGCTTCACTTATATGTGTGTGTATACATACATATATATATATATATATATATATAATTTGACTCGTCAGCATGTTAGGTTAATGTTTGGACCTGATGATCTTAAAGGTGTTTTCCAACCAGAATAACTCTATTATTTGTTCAACCCAGTAGACAGCTGAAATTTAAGGTTTACATGTGTGATGGTAACATTTGCAGCTGAATTAAATGGTCTGCTTTCAATTCAAATACAAAATCACAGAAATTGTGAAGCTCAGACCAGGCTGGGTGAAGATGTGGGACTTTTCCTCTCTTGGGGAGGGTGACAACCTTCCACACTGCTGGGCACAAGCCAGTGCACAACTACTTGTTTTTGGGAAACCTGCTCTGTGGGCAGAGAACTCCATCACAGCTCATTGTACTTCCTTTGAAGTCCCTTGCTAATAAGAATCCAAGGCCTGGCTCAATGGACCATTAGACTGATCCAGTGTGACAACTTCTATGCTCTTTTCCAGCCTGGATCCTCAAGCAAGTGATGGTGTTGGCTGTAGATCACAGCAGTGAGTGTGGAGCCAAGCCACGCTGCTCCCGGCAAAACCTCTGAGCAAACCTTGGACCAGGAGCAGCATTGGCTCATTTGCAGCTGGGAACTTCTGCTCGGACCAGTGGTGTCTGCAGGCAAAACAGGACCATGGATACAACCCTGTGCAGACCCTACCCTTGCTAATTTATCTACCAAGTTGCTTTCTAATGGAGGAGTTGCTCAGTTTGCATCAGGCTTTCATCTAGTGCCTACTTTAAGTGAGTATAGCAGAGGGAGTAAATTCAGAGAACAAAACATTAGTACCAACAGGGAAGCTGAAGAGAAAACATTATTTCTGTGGCCAAAGTACCAGGCATGCAGATTTCCATGTTCACTTGTTTCTTGCTCTCCCTCTTTTTCATTGTGGTGTCCTTTTCCTCAACCATTTTCAGTCACTCTTATCAGCAACTAATGAGCAGTGGCTGATACGTAGTGTAGGAAATTATCTCTTCAAGGATGTTAAAGTAAACACAGAGCGAATCATTTTGTTCTTAGACCAAAATTTGTTCCCTGAATTAGGATTTGGTGGTGGAAAGGCAAAGCATTTCTCTGGCAGGTGGTCTCTGTCCTAAGGCATGGTCCCTCTAGGTTACACCATGGTCCATCCAGGGTTTTGGAGGCCAGAGAGGGTCTCCTGTGACAGGAGATACTTCTGGGAACAATGGCTTTGAATTTCTCTGTTGAAGATATTTTCAGATGCTCAAGAAGAAAGGAACCCGAATTATCCTTAATTACAGTAATAAAAAGGGGCATCATTTGAGTAGGCTAAGGACTCTGGCCAGAATTGAGAGAAGTGAGAAGGGTTTGTGATTAATGATGCTACATGGCCTTCTCTGACTCCAAATCCTCTTAGATGCTTTTGAAGTGACTGGGTTTTTTTGTGTAAGGTGACATTGAGATGTCCCAGGGTGAAGTCACATAGGATAAAAGCAGAGATGAAGAAGTAAGTGTTCTAAGTTTCTGAACTCACTGGCTATCGTTTGGATGGGGGCAAATGTTCAGTGAAACCCTATGTGCATAAAGCATTTTCCTCAGCTCCTATACAAGTGAAATTTTCCTGAAATGTGTCTGACATTGCAGGGCAATTCCCTTTGGCTTGGCAGAATGATTACAACATTGTGTTTCATCTATGTTACTTTTCCACTGGATTCACTGCCTTCAAATCCAGCTTCTACATACAATTAGGGAATGATGCCTTTTTCTGTGTATAAAGTCTCTGAGTTTGTTATCTACCACAGATCTATTTGGAAAATCTGGAATCATCCTGCCTTAAATCATTGGTGTCAGGAGATAAATCACAGCTCTTTTTAGGATTAATTCTCCCTTGCTTCTCCACATATTCCAATGTCTGTTTACAGGAATGCTGCCAAGGTCTTCTTAGGATTCACCATTTTTGGCTTTGGGTTGATACACATGATGCCTCACAATGCAACACTGAGTTGCATTTCTCACTTCAAAACCCACTGAAATACAGTATCAGCTTACAAAAACTGAGGTCCAAAGACTAGAATTTCTGTCACCTCAGTTTAGTCATGTAAAATTTTGACATTTTAATGTTCACTGCATGTTTTTACTCCTTTTATAGGTGGCAGAGAAGCAGTCTCTGGTTAGTTGTACTGTTCATCTTTGACAACTGTCCCACATGCTTTGCATGGTTCTCTGGCCATTCTTTCTCAGCACCTAATGCAAAAGGGCCTTAAGAAGGTAAGATTAATCATCAGTGTTAAATTGCTTAAAATTCAAGTGGCATTAAAAATTTATGGATGCAGCAAGTATTTCTGTTCCATTTGCAAGATCAGAAAGGGACAAACACAATAGTTTTTACTCTAAAACATGGTGCAGAGCAGGAGCAAGGAGGGAGGAGGCAAAGATGCCAGTGTTTGAGCCTGAACATATCTTTATCACTTATTCTGTATTTAAGATCTGAAGCCTTGGATCTAGCTGCCTCTCATTAGGATGCAGGACTAATGTCAATGTTAAGCAAATGTTTATTCACGCTCCTATAGTCAGTTGCTGATTATAATATTTTGCTTGTTTTTCTTTCTTGAAAAAATGTGTTCCCCACTCCAGGCTGCATTGCTCCTGGAGTTTTGCTGATGGGGAAGTCTCAGTGCTCCAGATCTCTGTGTCCTTGCTGTAAGGTTTGGAACTCAGGGTGGCAGATGCCTGCTACTGAGAGCTTGGCTTTGTTTTTTATTTTTTATTTTTTTTCCCCTTCCTTGTGCTTCATCACTCGATATTTTTAGTTGTTAAATGTTGCAGAGACAGCTTTTTCAATTAGAAAAGTGACAAACTCTGCAGAATGAATTCCAGCACTTGGAGAACATCAGCATCAATCTCCAGTGCTTGCTCACTGACTTTGCAGGATGGGCTTGTTTTTCCCAGACCGAATTCTCTGACCTATTTTTCTCCAAAAGAAATAAACAAAATGAAATGCCAACTGAGAACATTTTCATCTAATGATGTTTAGGCAAAGGCATGTGTTTAAATCCATTCCTGTGTCCTAAGCAGACCTGCATCAGTGGACTGGAATCTTGGTTGGGGTGTGGTGGCAGGACAGTTAAGAGACTGCAAGGGATAGAAAATTTTTATTGAAGGCTGTCAATGCATTTATAATCATATGGGATTCCTGTAGGAAATCAAAGGTGTACAGGTACGAAGTATATCTACCAGTTTCTACAAAGCCCTGTGTGCCTTGTATATTTATTTATCATCTAGAAATCAGACATATTCCCTCTCTAACATTAAGAAAAATGACCAATGTTGTCCTTAATTTAAAGGAATCAGAACTAGCAATGCCTAAAGGATAGGTTTGATGAATGAAATCTGAGATGCAAATAAATGACCTAATTTTCAGGTACTGCTTTAAATGCTACTTGGAATTGGTCTGAGAATTCAGGTTATTTATGTTTCTGTTTAATATGGACTTACCTTCTATTTTGGTTTTCTCCTCAGAATGTGCATGAACTCATTCAAGTCTCAGGCATATCAAAGCAGTGGCAAATTTGAATTATAATACTTGGGCTATTTATTTTTTTTGTACTGTCATGAGTCTAAGAATATCCAAATAATTGCCTAGGAAAAGGTTAGGCGATGCCTGTACTGGAGGAGTCACCTGGTAGCTTATTAGTCAATCTCTTTCACTCTATAAGCTACCTGATCATGAAACTGGACAAATTTAAGTTAGAAATTAGAAGTGGTAAAATTTGTAATTATGAAGGCAGAAAAAACGTGGTGTGAGGCTACATTGGCTTCTCCATCCCTAAAAATACTTAGATATAGATGGAAATGTTATACCTCAAGTGGAATCTGCAGTGCTGTGATTACAAAAGAAGTCAAACCAGATGATCACAAAGTTTTTCTTCAAGCCCAGGCTCTATGTCAGCTTTACTGAGAGTGAGGGTGATATTGTCTAGCTGCAGCACAGTAAACTGCTGGGGGAATATAGCCCCAGAGACAGGGTGGGAACCAATAAGCTCACCAGAGAGGTGGTATTACTGAGGAGTCTGACACAGCTGACACAGTCAAAAAATTAAATTAAGGATTCCAAAAGTATATCTGAGTCTTGGTAATCTTTAGCAAGCTGGAGATAAGAGACCCCGTGGGAGTCCCAGTCAAGATCAAGATGGTTTACTGTCTTTACCTAAAGTCCACCAAATCCACTGTTTCCCTTTGTTATGGGGTTTTCTTGCAGAAATGTATTGGATTTAAGACACACATTTTGAGAGACTACAAGGAGTGGGACTCAGAGCCCACAGGCATGGCCCTGATAATCTCTTCCTTGACTCTTGCTGAGCTGTGTTCTGAAAATTAACAACTTCCATGCTGCATAAAGTCCTGGATTTCAGCCTGGGCTATCAGAGCTAGATGCTTTAAGAGAAGTAGTTGGCATTCAGTGCCAGACAAAGAGGAAAACAAAACAATATACTTACACAACTCAGCCCAATTCAACTCAAAACCATCACTCAACTCCCCATGAAACAAAACCACTGAGTCCTCTAATTCTCCAGATAGGTGGCCTTGATAGAGGTGATTGCTGTTGATGTGGTGGTTGTAGCTGGAAGCCAGCACATTTTGAAATCTAACTACATAAAACTGTTTTAAGAAAATGAATGGATGGCCTGTGAGACAGCTCACACTCCTGATGGCTTATTAGGATCTGGGAAGCAATTCAGAACTACCATCCTGAGGCCAATTCCCAGCTCTGCCAGGTTTTCAAAATAATTCCTGATGCTACAAGAAATCAGTGATAAGAAGGAGAAGGGTCTGTCAGCAGGGAACATAAAAACACAGATAAACTTCCCTCCTGATGGAATTTCTTGAAAGGAAAACTTTGTTGTTGTTGTTGTTATTTAGCAGTAAACCCATGATGCTCGTTGGGTCTTTGATTTCTTATGTGAAATGTTCTAAATGGGCAAACTTTGGGAATTACTAACTTGTGCTTCCAAAAATAAGTGCTATGGTCCATTGTCTCTCCAGCATGCCAGCATCACAGATGCTCCTTTGATGGGATCATCTGGCCTAGCTGCAGGAGCCCAAGGAAACTGGTCCCCCTCTGCAACCTCAAGTTGGGCTGGACTACCATTAGGACAGAGAACAGCACTGAGTTGGTTTCAGTCACTATCAAGAGTATCCATTGGTGAGATAGATGAACACTGACAGATCCTGGGAATCTCTTTCTTCCCTGGACAGAAAAACAAGATATGTTGTTAAAGTGGGTTTAAAGGGAACAGTCAGGAGAGGGATAGGTCTACTTCCACAACAGTGGAAGCTGCTCAGGCACTGATGTCCTTCTTACTTTCTGTGAAGTGTTTCTGTTTTGGCATACAGCTGGAACAGGTGCATGTAATTATTGCGTGAAAGTTAGCTAGTCAGATGATTCCTATGTAGTATCCTCTATACATCTGATGCATATGTGTCTGTTGATTCATGCCTTGGAAGGAATCAATGGTTAGACAATGAACTAATTATGAAAAAGCTGTCCTGTCTAGATCTTGGGGTAGCACCTGATGCATCTCTGCAAGGTTCTGGGATGTCATTTGAATAAATGGGTTTTTGCTACTCTGGAGCAAAGCTGCTCAAGTCTCTCCTACTCGAGCTGAAATAGCAGACGTGTCTAGACTTGTTTCCTTAAACTAGTGTTTAAGCTCTTTATTGCAATAACTGATGATGATTGTAATAAATCTCAGTTCTGAAATTATTTTGTCCAGAGAGGGGTTTCCAGCTTTTTATTGTCTCACTCCCTGGACAAGACTGTCTACTCATCAGGGCTTTGAGATTCATAAGTGCCCTGATCTATTTGGAAGATCTCCCCTCTCACAACTCAACACAATGTCACAGGAGATCAAGAAACCTGCTATAGATCAGGGCCAAAAGATATTGGTTCTTCAGGGGATTATAAAAAGGGCTACAGTTTGAATAACTCCACAAAATATGGCAAGCAACACTAATGCAGACAGACGTATTTTTCATCTTTCGTAAGAACAGCCTGATTTGCAGCAATAAGGATCTGAATATCTTCTAATAATCAGGTGCCATATAAGTGTTTCAGGTTGAGCTGACGAGAAAGGAAACCATCATCAAAAGGCTTGGACTCAGAGCATGGCTTAAGCAACTGCAAGAAAGGAGAAAGTTCTGTCACTTTCTCCTCTGATTTTCTACATCCTGGAAAGACCAGGAAAGCATCAATACAATGTAATTTTAAAAAACTAAAATAAAATCTATTCTATGTAATAGTAAAATTTAGTTCTAAAATCCTGATAAATGTAGGTTAAGACTCTTCAAGACATGAGGATCCCTGAATTAAACCTGAATGAATGCAGATTTTTCTTTGGAAATATGGGACTGGTTTTGGCTATATTACCAAGAGCAGAACTTGACTTATAGACCTGGCAATAAAGACAGAGCTGTAGTTTGTTTGGAATTCAGAACAACACAGTTCTCAGCAGGTAGAGGGGGACCCTTCCTCAGCCCTGAAGTTGAAGAGGCATTCAGGAGAGGGTACATCTCTCTCAGTACACAGTGTCTGAAAATAGACACCTACCATGGGATTCAGCTTCCACAGTAGAAAAAAAAAATTGAAGAATTCAACTGTGTCCATCTGAGCTCCTATTTCAGTGAGTTTCCACACAGGTAATGCACTGAAGGGGTGACAGGGACCAGTTCTGCTTGTCCAACAGTAAACACCTACACTTGGTCAGCTAGATCCCTTTGCAGCTTCCTTGGCTAAACTAGGAAAGCATCTGTTGACAGAGAGTATAGACATCCAACTCACAGATGGGCACCTACCTACCCACCCACTCTTAAATCTTCACCTTGTACCCAAGGGACTTGTCCAACTTTCCTATGAAGAGAGACAAATGTTCTTCCCTTCAAGGATGGTTCATATCTGCCTGAGAAACACCTAGAGCTTCTTCTCTGCCTCTCGTATGTTTTTAAAAGAAGGCCAGATGCCTAATGTAGATTAGATTTCTAATTTCTAGAAGTGTAAAGACAGGTGAGTGTGCCAAAATAAATCACTGTGGCTCTGACCTGCACAGTCTGTCTCCGTTTAAATATGATTCAACTGAGGCTGGAAAACTGCATTTGATTAATAGCTCTGCGTTGCCAGCAAGTTGTTGAGGAGCAGAACTGGTTCATTTTAGTTGCTCTCCTCTGATCAGAAGGCTGAAGGCATGGTTTTATAGGGAGAATTAAAAGAATCATATCTATATGCATACTGGGGAAGAGGCAATTAAGGGGAGTTACAAAAAGCCAGACTTCAAGAGATTGTTAACACAGAAGGAGAACAGCAATTATTTGGCTTGATACCCAGGGTAAAGCTAGCAGTGAGAGGATTCAATTAAGACAGAGAAAATGTGAAATTTGGGCAGACCTTACAGGAAAACTTTCTCAAAAAGAGACCTAAGGGGGTACAGAATAATTTGAAATCCCTGAAAAAAAGATTTTAAGCCAGGCAAAACAGAACATCAGCAAATATTCAAGTGATAACTCTCACAAGAGCAAGAAAATTGCTTGGATGGTCTAACTTGTTTCTTCTCTGCTTAAATTCTGTAAGTCTGCTTCCAGATAAATTATCACTTCTACAATGTAAGTTCCTTTAACAGTCATAGAGTCATAGAATGGTTTGGTTTGGAAGCATGAGAAGGGACCTTATCATCCAGTTCCACCCTCCTTGCCGTAGGCAAGGACACCTCCCACCAGCCCAGGTTGCTCCAAGCCCCGTCCAACCTGACCTGAGACACTGCCAGGGATGGGGCAGCCACAGCTTCTCTGGGAAACCTGGCACAGGGGCTCAGCACCCTCAAAGTGAAGAGTTTATTCCTAATGTCTCATCTAAACCTCCCCTTTTTAGTGTAAAGACATCACTCCTTGTCCCATCACTCCATGCCCTTGTCCAATGTCTCTCTCCCCAGCTTTCAGAACCCTGGAAGGTGCTCTAAGGTCTCCCTGCAGCCTTCTCTTCTCCAGGCTGAACAACCCCAACTCTCTCAGCCTGGCTCCAGAGCTTCTCCAGCCTTCCCAGCATCTCCAGGGCATCCTCTGGGCTTGCTCCAGCAGCTCCATCTCCTTCTGATGTTGGGGACCCCAGAACTGGACCCAGCACCCCAGGGGGGTCTCCCTAGAGTGGAGCAGAGGGGGACAATCCCCTCCCTGACCGTACTGGGGATGCAGCCCAGGACAGGACTGGTTTCTGGGCTGCCAGCACATGTTGCTGTCTCATGGTGAGCTTCTCATCACCCAATGCCCCCAAGTCCTTCTCTTCAGGGCTGCTCTCAATCCATTCTCCACCCAGCCTGTAACTGTCCTTGGGATTGGCCCTACACATGAGCAGGACTTTGCCCTTGACCTTGTTGGACTTAATGAGGCTGGGACAGACTAGGAAATTGTGATATGTTTACATTTGGAGGGTTAGTTGTTAGTTTTCTGCAGTAAATAGATGTGCTACATGGCAAATGCACAAAAATCAACTCTACCCCCAAAGATGCCTGCCTTGGATGTCACTGAGCAGTCACACTAACAGCCCAGCTCATCTCAGCAACACCTCCAGACCAGACCTAGCCCTAGGGGAAGCTCAGGATATAATGGTACCCTGAGTTTATACAGATGGGACACTGCAGGAGACACACTCTTTGCTTGTTCACATTTTTTCTAGCATCTGATCAAAAGCTGTTGACCTGTTGTCTGCTTGCTGGAGGTTTGGCCCATAAAAAGCCATTTATGCATCTACTGTGCTAGTAGGCATTGGGGTGCTTGCAAGTGGCTGTGTCAGCAGAGACTCTCTGTTGGAAGATTGGTGAAGATATTCTCAGGGAATGAGAAAACCAAGCCAGGGAGATTCAGGTGAAACACATTTGTTAACAAGATTTTCTGTGCAGCTCCCGCAGAATAAATGGGGGTCTTTCAAATATCCTCCAATTAACACTATTTGGAAGTAAAGAGAAGGAATTCTGGGGGAGACCCAAAAATGCTTATGCATCTGTGTCCATTTCAGCAAATTCTTTTATCCAAAAAAAGGCACAATTTTTTACAGGATTTCATACTAAAATGCTTTTCCCCGTGAACTGATTCAGTTCAGGAAATGCCAAAGCAATTCATGTTACTATTTTTTTAAGAAGTATTTTGACTTTTGTTTCAAAACATTTTTTTTTTTAATTTAAAGACTGACTACAGTGAAAAGGGGAGAAAAAAGATTAAATAAAAAAATTCCCAGATACTAAAGGATATAAGAAGATGTTTATTTTTGGAGTGAGCATATTCCCTCAAGTTTACCCCAAATGAAGTTGGTTATTATGCTTTTTTTGCCTAACTGGAAATTCTGAACATTTTTTCTAGTAAACCTGCCCAGGATTTTCTCTTGGGTTTCTTTTAGGCCTCTGAACAGGAAAAAAAAAAAAAAAAAAAAAAGAAATCTGTCTCTGCTGTGGAATGCATTGCAGAGAGCACTCATGCCCTGGCTAGAGATGAGACTGCATCTCTGTGTCATTGCTATGACTAAATCTCAGGCACCCAAGTTGCCTCCTAACATATGGAAGGTCTGTGGACAGGATTTTTTGTACAAGCCATACTGCAACAGATGGGCGATCAATGCAGCACTTTGTCTTTGATTTAGCAAGAATTATCTACTTCACATTCATGGGGGCTGCACGGTTTTTCCATGAAAATGTCTATGCAGGCTGACTTCTCTAAGGGCTCTGGTTATATTTCAAACAATACACAACTTGGTTATGTTATTTTTTGTGCAGTTGTGGAGAGTCTCAAACATTTTTTGTCCATTTCCTCTCCCTTGATCAGTTTTGTGACATTTCATGCAATTGCAGAGCATCACCAGTTTAAACCAGAGGAAAATCGTGGCACAGCAGGTAGGACACAGTGATGGAAGGACACAGTGTCTGGATGAGCAACCACTAAGGCAGCCTGGAAAACAGAGCAGACTGGTTCACAGAGGACTCTATGGAGCACAGAGAGTAGAAGAACTGATTGCTGTGTCTCTTGTGTGTGGACAATTAGCTGCTGGCTCCAAGGATGAGTCCCACTGGGATACAGATCTCCAGATGATGCCTTAATTCAACTTTTTACCCAGTGATCACCTGGCCCATGCAGGGCTGTGCCTGTCCTATGGCTGTGGTGGTCACAGAACCTTTTCCATGTCAGCCACGTGGTATTAACACATTGCTGTGCTGCTGTCACTCAGGACATGACCTTGGGCATGGAGTCTTGTGTGCCCCTAAACCACATCTGTCTGAAGAGTCATATGGTCCTAGCCCCTGAAATGCAGTTAGAAATATCTGTGAGATGTGTATAAGCCAAGGGCAAGGAAAAGCTTTCAAGCTCAAGTTACATGAGGTCATTCCAAATCCTAATTTCATGGCACAATTTGTTCTGTCTTTTCTGAGGCTGTTCTCACACCCAAGTGTCCAGACAAAATGCTTTTCAAGATGGGTGGAAAAAAAAAATTAGTAAAAGAACATGGCACACAAATTTATCCACCAGCATTCAAGTGCCCTGTATGGAAGAGATGCTTTCTCTGTCTGAAAAGAGGGTGTGTGGGACACAAGAAGCAGAGCAATGTTGATCCCATCTCCACTCACTGATGCCCAGCTCCATCTCCCTCCTGCTGGGGCTGGAAATGCTGCAGACCTGACCGATTTCACAAAATGAGCTTTTTCTGCTGTGGTGCCCTGTGTGCTCTCTAGGTTTGCCTGCTCTCACACCAGTGAACAATCTGGCTTTTAAAGATCATCAGTGCAATCACACACATTGCTCTGCAGAACAAGGGCAGCCAGACTCAGGTTTGCCTCGGAGCAGCCAAACCAGGCTCTTAATAAAGACAGTAAGGCTTTTTTTGTTGTTGTTTTTGTTATTTTCTCTCCCCTTTCATTATCTACAATAAGCTAGGCTGAAGGAGTGGGCAGAGCAGGCTGCAGCTCTGCTCTGTACACCAGGTGTCCTCAGTTGTATGTGCTGCGGACCTGATGATCTCAAGGTGCTACTGTCACTCCCTTTGCTAAAACCATTTTTTTTCCCCCCGTGATCTGAGAATGCTTACAGCACAGTGAAACAGAGACAAGCATCATGCAACAGTAGAAATAATAGAAGATAAAACACATGCATGGATGGGACTGGTACCACAAGGCATCTGTGAAACACAGGTAATCAATTGCCCTTTTCTATGAAACCCCTCTGCAGATAACGGGTACTGCTGTGATGTAGCTACCTGGAGGAGCAGAGAGTTGTCACCCTCTTGCCTTAGAATAAAATCCTTAAAAAAGCAAGACCCTCAGCTGCTGTCAGGCATTTTGCATCTTCCCACATAACAATTATTCATTACAGAGAAGGTGCAGGAAAGGGCAGGCCACTGATAAACTGGCTGCGTGGGAAACAGCATCACTTCTCTGTGAGAGATGGTTCATGCGGAGGGAAAGCTAGTGGTGGAGTTTCTCATCTCTGTGAACTGATTTAATATGCAGGAGTAGACTGATAAAATCTGCTCATGACATGAAGTTAGAGGGCACATGCCAATGTGATGGAAAATGGAGAGTCAGAAATTTGTCAAGGTTCAGTAGCACAGATTGCTGGTTGTCCACCTATGGTGGCAGTCATCTGACTAAATGTAATTTTTGGTGGAGCAGTTAGTCAGCATGAGTTCTCTTTACTCTTAGTAGTTTAAAAACTACTTAAAAAACCTTAAATATACTATCCATGTCTTCCTAAAATTGATACAGAAGATATAGCTAGAGAACCCTCCACTAAGCACAGCCATGACTGACTCTTGATGGTAGGGACTCCACAAGTAATCCAGGTCAGCTGCAGATGCATCAACTATACTCATCTCAATATTACAAAATAAATCTCACCTGGCTTTAGAGGAAAATAATAAAATTTCTGCAAACTGATGGCATCCATGAGGAAGGATGGAATAAGGGTGGCTTGTGCTCTTCAGGCAAAGAGATCCATCTCAGATCCATCACTACTTGAGGAAAAAAACAAATTATGAGAAGGTAAACTATGATCTTGGGATTATGCAGTTACTGTATTTCATGTACTGAAAGTCTTGGCATGAGACAGAAATATGATGGGAAGTAATGTTGATCATCATGCCTTCACTGCTGAACCACAGGAGAGGGAAGGGAATGAAAGGAAAAGAAAGGAAAAGAAAAAAAGAAAAAAAGAACAAAAAAAAATCAATTATAGGATGTGGCACTGACCCCTGGCCCAGGCTGGACCAAATTAATTCCCATGCAGTCAGAGCCAGAGACTGAAAACTTTTTTAGAAATCCTTGGGAAAGCCTATAGGGAGTGGGTAAACCTTGAGGGCTGAGGTGTCACTTGACTAGGGCTTTGTAGACATGACAGGGCAAGAGCAATACTGAGGAGAGACACATCTAGCTTTCCTTCTTCCCTTCCCTTCCCTTCCCTTCCCTTCCCTTCCCTTCCCTTCCCTTCCCTTCCCTTCCCTTCCCTTCCCTTCCCTTCCCTTCCCTTCCCTTCCCTTCCCTTCCCTTCCCTTCCCTTCCCTTCCCTTCCCTTCCCTTCCTTCCCTTCCCTTCCCTTCCCTTCCCTTCCCTTCCCTTCCCTTCCCTTCCCTTCCCTTCCCTTCCCTTCCCTTCCCTTCCCTATTACTTTCCAGGATGGAGAGGTACATGACTGGAGAGACAGAAAATTATATGGCAAGATCTGAGAGAGGGGAGGATGAGGAATTACAGAGAAAACCTGGAATTAAACCACTAGTCAACAGAGATTAATTGCAGGGGGAAGCAAGGCAGGGCTATGGAATACCTGACATATTCTATGACAGCAGGAAGAAAACTCAACTTTTATGAACTGGCTATTGTCCAAATCAGTTGGTTAAAACAAGTGAAATAGTTTGAAACTCTGCATGGCTAGCTTTTGTGAAGGAAATGCACACCTCTTCTTTTTGCCAGAGCCCTTTCTACATTATCTAAAGGGTGATGTGATGGATGGCAGGTAGAGAGACCACCTCAGGGAATCCCTCACTCACCCCTCAGCTGCTGGGGCCAGGAGCCCCTTAAGCCACCAAAGGCATCTAATGGAACAATATTCAAGAAGCATTTGGCAAAAGAGAAATTAATTTAATGTGTCTTCCATAAAAGCAGTGAACTGCACTAAAGTGAAGAAAGAGAGGTTGAAGATGATAAAGTCATTTAGGTGAGGTGCCTTGGTGAGTTTAAGTACAGCTATGCATCTGAAAAGTTAGACAAAAGGCCATGGAAAAGGCCTGATAAGGGTGTGGTTAGTCAGATACTGGGAATTAGGGAGAAGCATTTTTCATTACTGTAAACAAAGACATTTTTTTGTCTCCTACAACCCTTAATTTACCTCTAGAATTTACTATTATATATTATTACTGGGTATGTAGTTTATAGGAGGAAGATATGGTTGGAAGTACTCTGAGTTCTCTTGCAGAGGATAGATGCACAATGAAAATACAATGTAATGTAAACTCTTATACTTTAGGGTATACAATCATTAACTGCTGACAGGCTTATGTGGCAAAATTAGTAAGTAGTTGTTCAAAGGGGATTCTTGTGTCTTCCTTTGAGGAACTCTTGGAGGAATGATACTAGATTAAAACCATTGTTAATAAGATCCAGCTCCAGTCTTCCTATATCTTAACAGATTTTTTTTCAATTTCTGACTCATATGATGTGGAAAAAATTCATATATCCAGCAAGCTATATGAATTTCAATAAAACCAGAAGTTTAATTTCCATGAATGGTGTTCTTGGGAAAAGGAAAAAGACTCAAGCAAAAGCAGAAAGATGTAGTGTTCTGGCTGTTTTGCAGGTACTCCTACCTCCTGGCAGGTGAGGGAAGTGCAGTGGTTGATAGTGAATATGTCCCACAAAATCACTGCCTTAATAATAGGGCCTCCTGAGACTTTCTCCACTAAGGCCTATTTGGCTTTGTAGCATCTGCCTAGATTTACAGAAGGCTGAATTACTTGTTTTTTCCTCCTATTTATTTTTCTTAATTTCAAAATCTATAATTAAAGGCTATATATCCCAGCATACAAGGTGCATGCACGTTAATAGTAATGTTCATATCTCAAGGCTGGCAGGGTACCTGACTTCTCCAGGGGTGTTGGGTGTCCATTAGAGACTGCTAAGTGCTCTATGATACCTATGCTTCTCCATGATGCTCTATGAGGTTTTAGGTGCCTCAGATGGGCACATTCACAGTAAAAATGAAGAAAACTGCATTTGTTTAACCTGTGGGATTTCTGTACTTTAAGGAAAGCAAGCAGGCTCTTGAGACCTCAGCTGGTATCTCTGACAAGAGCTCCTAAATTCTGTGGCTTTGCCAATAAATAGTCATAGTAAAATGTCTGAAGAGGAGAAGAATAATTATTCTTCAAGATGATAGAAATATGTGATGGAATTCCCCATCCTCTGTTAAACACATGCAGAAACAAGTGATCAAACTGAAATACTTTCGGTTCACAAGCAGATGATCTGCAAAGAAATCTCTCCCTTGTTCCTTCCATCACCTTTACAACATTATTTTCATTTCCATCTAGATTTGCTTGCTTGTTAGTCAGTGGCCTCCCCCTAGAGATATAACTGCAGATGTATGATTTTATTTTTATTTTATTAAATAATATTCTTGGCTGTTTTTGAAATTTCTTGTTTTCTTTAATGATTATTCCTCCTGGTGTTATTTCAGTTTTCAATTACAACTTGTGTGTGTATGTGTCTAGTACACTACCATTTTGTAAATGGATGTGTGCACTTATTGTTAATTGATTCCCAAATAAACCCAAATGCTTGTATTGAAATCATGTGTTATATTTCTTGCCTGCCACTGAGCTGGATGCCTTCCATTTTGGCATGTATTGCTCCTCTGGAATTGGGCAACTTTCTTCCCCTTCCATTACCCCTGGAGTGAAAAGAGATGCTCGTGTCAATTTTCTCTGCAGACCTTATAGCACTGGCTGAAGTCTCTGAATAGAGGTGGCCAAGGCTGAATTTTTAAGTCTAGATTTAGCCACATGAACCTCAGCAGCCCCCCCCCAAAGCTTCAGTGGGAGTGTTCTTCCCTAAAGTTAGGCCAATATGAAGGATATATTTCAACAGCAGCCCTTCCTGGCCTATACCTGGCCTATGCCTGTTCCCACCAAAATCAGTGGCTGCTTTAGAATTATCTCAAAAATGAAAATTAATCCACAATTGGTCTTTAGCCAGTTTTTGCAGTCCCATATTTTTTCAGGCACTAGCTAGAAAACACATCTGAAATTCCTGATGGGGGGACTGTGTGCTTCAGCAGGTTTCAGCAGGTCATCTTGTTCCTCCTTATGCCAAAGAAGAAAGATAATCCCCTTTCAGCTTTGATTCATCCCACATATTACGAACATCTATCTTAGGAGAAGATGAATCATGTTCTGGGGGTGCTTCTTTCTCTGTCTTCCCTCTTCTAGAAACTTAGAAAAAGGCTTAAGGAAGACCATAAATTGTAGAGCGCTGAAATGGGGGAGATGAATCCCACTGTGCCCCTCGAATCAATGACTGCTGATTCACTGAATTCTAACATTCAGATGCTGTCAGCATGTCTGTTTTGACAGAAAATCTCTTTTTGTTTTGGATTTTCTATCAGTAACCAATTACTGCCATTTTTAACACAGGCCCTAACAAAAAATTAAACCGACCCCCTGTGCTGGTAGTGGTATGGAAACCTGTGGTGGGATTCTGTGGTTGAGTCACAGGATTTATTTAGACACTGTGTTGTTTCATGTTGAGTCTCCAGATGCCAAAAGAAGCCCCATAAGGCTGGATCCATGTCTGCAGGCCCCAAGAGGATTACTCAGATGGAAGTCCACAGTTGGATCAAGTCCCTGGTAAAAATGCCTCCAAAGAAAAGGAAGCAGAGGCTGGAGAGGTGACATGTCCTACACTCACCTGGATACCTGTTAGATGTGGAGCTGCCACCAGGAGTTTCATCCCCGCTTCTGCTTCATGTTGTTGCCTCCCAGCCCAGTCCATCTTGCTCCTTGGGACTTGCATTCTGATGATCACTTGGCAAAATAAGGTCAGGGTTTCTGCTCACAGATTCCAGCACAAAGTTTTTCTTGCTAGAAAGACTCCTCCATCGTATTTAAGTGTTGGGGAAACAGTATGAAACAGAGCAAGAAACACTACCATCCGAGATGGGAGTGTTCTTATGCAATGAAAAAACCTGAGCTATGGCTGAGAAAGAAGAAAACTGAGCCATGGGATGGCCCAGTTCCTGCCATTGTGCAAAAGCAGCAGCTGAGGTTCTGGAAGCAAGAGTGGTGTCATGGCCTGTGATGAGCAGCCTGCTAATTAGCCTGGCCTTTCAGTGTTCTTAATTACCACCGGACTGATACAGGACAAATGTTTTTGATTGCAGTCCTGCCTTGGCTGGGACCTCTGTGTGATGTTTTGTTATTTACTGCAGTGAAGGCCAGAGTCAGCAAGGAAAGTCTTCTGATGCTGACTGTGTAATTATGTGTGTTGACAACAGGGGCTGAACAACTGGAACTGAGTATGAAAACCTCATAGCAGCTTGCTGAATATAAACTACTCATCTCTGTGAAACTCTTCCTGGTTTAGCAAGTGTGGTTTCTAACCTGTAGAGTATAATAAAGACCCCTAAGCACCTGACAACATCTGGAATGATGGTCTAGAAGAGGGTAGTCCTTCATACCAAAGAATAGGTACCCCTCCATGGGGCAAGATAGCAGATGAGATATACACATATAAAGCAGGGTTTATTGTAAATAGTAAAGGATCTTAAAAATTGGACCATAGATTGAATTATGTCAGTGTTAGGATGCAGGAAGCAAAACAAAATGTTAGAATAACAGACAAGAAGGTACCTTAATAAAATATGCAAATAACAGAATATCCAGATAGCTATCCAGATACACATAGCCTAATTGAATACTTGCGTATTACATTTTAATTTGTCCTGTGTCAGATCTAGAACAATGATTAAAGTAATACCTATATGCAATATGGTTAAAAAGGACTGCAGTTTTCTCTCATGTTTTAAAAGATCTTAAAGACTCACAGTTAAGAATTCATTTACAGGGATTTGATACCTCTTACCTTTGGCTACAGCTGAGTGTCCCTGTGCTCTCAGCCTCTTGAGGAATAGGTTCACCTCACACTCCAGAAGGTGTCTTCACTGGAGAAGAGAAGGTTCAGCACACCTTCTAGGGAAAGTGTAGAGGATTCTCACCCATTAAGAGGTGGGACTGAGCTTTTATAGAATAAACAGATTGGCTGCTGCCATTTGACTACCCAGCCATAACGCCAAAATCCTCTGCTGGAGAACAAAAGGGAAAGAAAGGAAAAGCCAAGAAAGCCTTTTCCCTCATTAAAAAAAAATTCTTTCATTTATCTATCTGTTCTTGGTTTGTTTTTGTTTGGCCTAGATGAAGCCAAGGTGTGCTCCATGTTTTTCAACACAGGAGAGCAGCAGGCACCACAAATGTCAACTTGACCTTCTATTAGTAATTTCAGGATTGTTACCAGTTCAGAGTTTGCTGTGCCCTTTGCTTTCTGTGGAAACTCCCCAACTCAAGGTTAAGAGCAGTGAAGTTGAGAAGCAAAGAGTGCAAAGCTAAGACACAAAGAACAGTTGAATCACAAGAAGAAATTGAGGTAAGCCCATTTTAAGGCCTAGCATCTTTCTAGAACAGGACAAGCTCCAAAGGTTATAGAAGTTTAATACAAAGTCAAAGAGAACCTTTAAGATATCTGAGTATCACCTGTTTATCTACTGCCATAACTGAAATCATCACCTTGTCCCTGTCTGGCTGAGCATGGGAATATTTTAGAATTGGAGACACATAAACAATACAGAGTCCAAGATCCTACAAGAGCTTGTCAAAGCAGGTCATTTATCTTACTCTAGTAAACACTAGTCATTCCTCAGCCACAAAATGCAATACAAAAATGTTAAGCATTTGGTGTGGCTCAGGGTACCCAAATTATCTGTCGTGATTGTCTGGAGCTGTGCCCTTTAAGATGATCTTTTTTCTAAAGGAGAGACAACAGTATAAGAATGGCTGCATTAGGAATTTTTTTCTAATAAAGAATAATAAATAAATAAAATAAATAAAATAAATAAAATAACAGTTTCCAACTATTTATTTACTCTCCAGCTCTGTCTCCAAGATAAAATTAGAAGAAATAAATTCTGAAAGGTGCAGCTTGGACATTAATGCCTTCCAATATGAGATTCTCATCCTAGCACCTAAGTATGTATGCTAGTTACACTGATTATATCATACATGATTGTATAATATAATATATGATATGTGATTATGTCTTATATATCATATGATTATATAATATAGGAAGATGAACCTAACTGGTTCTTATATGTCTTATATATCATATGATTATATAATATAGGAAGATGAACCTAACTGGAACTGTGTTTTTCCCAACAAATACTCTTCACTTAGAGGATGGCTTATGCTTGAAATATAACGATAATAAAAAAACATGACACAACTATGAAACCTTCCCTGGGGCTATTTTTGCAGTGAGTGTATCCTTACCTTCTTGGGTGATTAGAATTCATCCTTGTAGGTCTGCAGGTGGGTGCATCTAGCATTTTGCACTGACTTTGGAGTTTTCTGGCCATATCAAAGCACTCAGGTTTAGGAAGTCT
Organism: Calypte anna; assembly: GCF_003957555.1. Taxonomy (NCBI): domain Eukaryota; kingdom Metazoa; phylum Chordata; class Aves; order Apodiformes; family Trochilidae; genus Calypte; species Calypte anna. The sequence goes on from NC_044274.1 coordinate 4,707,189, forward strand.
TTCCTGCTCGTGACTCTCATGAAGCAGGTTTGACAAATCAAAATAGCCCCTGCTTTAAAGCTAGCTTGTGTCCCAGGAGTGGGATGATGCATAACTGCAGAGCCTGGCAGCTTTATCTTCAGGAGAGACCTTAGAAAATCTTGGATTTATTTTAACCTCCACATCTGACACCAAAATAGACAACCTGGTGCAAAACCACAGGGATTTAGAGCTCTATTTGGTTTCTTAGTTGGCAGACGTAAGCATTCTCTACATGCCAGTTTCAGGAGTGTATTTATAGTCAGACTTTGTGCACTTTTTTCCTTTTCAATACTAGTAAAGGTCACATTGGTCTTGGCTACTCATTTATTTCCTTTCTCTCATTGAATTTTTAACAATAACACACATTCATCCAAAGCTCTGGGCTCCTCTACATTGCATTAAAATTCACAATGTCATTTGCTTTCAGTAAATATATTCAAATGGTCTGCCTTCAAAACCATAAATGACTCACCATCCAATCAATCATAATAGCAGTACCCTGAATTTCTCCTCTACATGTTGTCCTCTAGTGCCCAGAAGGAACACATGATGTAACTCATACCAAAAACTGGTTGGGAAAAAGAAATTACGTGGAATCATCTTTATTCTCCAAGGAAAACTTGGTAAGTTAAATACAGGACCAGTTTCAGCTGGAAAGTGAGACAGATACATGTAAATTTTATGTTACGACTCAGAGCTCTGAGAGTTACTGCACTTAAGAAAAACTAGCTCTCTAATAAATTATTCAGTTTCAAAATGGAATACGTGCTTCTCTCTTACTAATTTCCCATAAACCTTCTCCATGATATTAAACATACATATCATATACTAAAAAACTGCTTGTTGAAACACTGCATGGTCAAAGCTTCCAATCAAATAGATGTGATCAAAGTATCCTCTTGTAGGAGATAAGGAGTCATGCCAAGTAAAAAAAGAAAAAGAATCAGCTAAGTGGAAGTTATCCAAAAGGCTTTAATTCTAATCTCATTTTCCTCACAGTGCTGTGCAGTTAAAAAAAAGATGCAAAGAAAAATTGGGAATCTGATTAGTCTTGATAACAGAGAAACTACTGCTCTCCCCCTGTGCTCTTGGTAAGGTCAGGAGTGGGTTTATCACTAAATCACAGATTTGAGAGGTAGGAGAGATCTATCAGGAAATCCTGGCTTATCTTTATAAGTGTGGAATTACTCCCTGCAACATACTTTCTGAGGCTCTGTCTGGTCAAGCATTTAATGTCTCAAAAGAGTGAGGCTCCAGTCACTTCCCTTGAGAGATGATTTTATTGCCTAATAGATCTCAGTGTGAGGCACTGAGTTCCAAACTGAATTTTACTTTTCACGCTGCTGGAGAGTTACTCTGTTTCTGGAATGACTGCCTTAAACCCCTTGCCCTTTATCCTGTGATAAATTCTCAGTGTGTTCATACACCTCTGAACCAAGTGCTCAGCTCATGGTTTACTGACTTTGCTATTTGGATCCATGCACTGGTCCTCAAGGCTGATTTAAGTTACTATCAGCTTTGTTTAACCTACTGGCACTTGATGGGTGCATTCAATGGAATACTTAAATTCCCAATGGTCAATACAGTTCTCCTGCCACAAAGCTTACAAGACATCAGCAACAACTATAGTTAGGGATAAGGAAATATGGGGGGATTGTAACTGTAGATCCCAGCTGTAGATATTCCTGGGGATAAAATAAACAAGTGCGATACATATCAACTTTCCCCTCCGCCTTTTTCACTACTTGTTTTCTTTGGGTTTAATCCAAGGACCTCTGAACTAAATGGAAAAGTTTCACTGACTTCAATAAGCTTTGGGTCAACCCCTAAAGGGCTGTGATTATGTGTTCCCAAAACGTGTGGCCATGATTCAGAGAGACAAGCACACCACTGCCTTTCAGTATGTTAGGACATCTCAGGGCCTTTCGTGAGGCTTTTCATACGTTGAATATGAATATGCTTAACCACCCCACTGGTTCTTCATATTTAACACAGAGTGTGTCCTACAGAATGTGAAACGTATTTTTAATGCTATGGATTTTATCTGTATCTGACGTGTTGACATTAAATTTTAATAAGTCAAAACACAAAGCCAATTACTCTGCTAGTACCATCTTGTGCATTTACACTGCTCAAAAACCTCTCCCTTGATTTTCAAACAGTGGGCTAATGGAAGTTTCTTTTACTAACCTGTCTCTGAGCATCATATGAAAGCAAAATCACATACAAATACAATATAGACTTTTTATATTTGTGTAAGAAGTGTGATAGATATAGTGTAAATCCAGTAAAAACATTTCTGGTAGAGAAATTTAATGTTTAAAATGAAGACTCATCAAAACTGGAATATTTTGTAGAATCATAACTACTTCAACATAATTTTATATTGGAAAATATCTCAGTAAATTGCTTTGTTTGTGCCACTAGTGTAAAAATTACCTGTTTTGACAAAACAAAAAATGAATTTTAAGTTTACCATGTTTTGTTTTGATTTATAATAACTACTGATTTAATCATGAAGTGTAGTATTGTGTATTATATTCAATATTTCATGACAAGGTTTTTCAACATTATACCAAAGAGGAGTTTCTAATTTTCAAATAGTACATCAGTGTTTCTCCATGAGGATTTACAACAAATCTGTGCATTAGAATTTTCTCTTTAAAAGTTTCACATTTTTACTTCAGATCAACCTCCAAACTTTATTTCAGTATGTTGACAGCTCTCACAGAAGTTTGAGTTTCTGGACGCTTGGAGTACCAACTCAATTATATGTATTTGCATATTGAAGAAGACACAGATAAAGTTAACTGCAGTCATGTTTTTGTAAAATAAGTCCAGATTCTTAGCTATGTCAAGCTGTAATCTAACCCAATGCATTCCGTGGTCATGTGCCTCCTCATAGCTGACTTTTCAACCATAACCTAAAACTTTGTGAAAACTAAATGAATTTTAGAAACAAGATGCTAAGTCAGCAAGATTACTTTCTTTTTTAGTTTTTTTTTTTCTTTTTTCTTTTTTTTTTTTCTTTTTGCATAGATTTAAATTATCATCAGAATTCAACCAAGAATCTGGCTAGTAGGAGCTCCTGGCTGGAGATCAGGAGTTCCTCCTCACCCTGCACCACTTATATGCTCCAAAACCTGGTGGTTGAATTACCAGAGTCATTAGAAATCCTGCTCTGGGATTCCACATTGTAGTGCATGGTAGTGAGACACACATGGCCACGTTTTGTTTATGACAGATGGCTCTTCCCAAAAATATGATGTGTGAGTTTGTGCTGACTTGGACAGTTCTGCATAAACTGTGGGGGATTGACAGGGTGTAATACACTTTTTCTGTTTACTTAAAGTCTAGAAGAGAATGGGCCAAACCCAGCAAAGAACAGCCTGTTTCAAAGATATTACGGCTGGAAAATGTTGTTTCTCACAAAGATCATGTCTCTATAATAAGCTTCATGGCGATCCTGCGCGATGGGGGAAAAACTATGCAGATTGGGAAAAGAGTCAATCACATGATTTTCATTTATGTGTTATTATGGAAATGTCTGTGAGAGGAAAAGGGAACTTCTGCTGAGCTCCACAGCTCAGCAGAAAGCCAGCCTAGCTGGAAGCAAGCTACCTCATGGCCTAGAAACTGCTCATGGGAGCCCTGTCAAATTCAAATGTAAGAAGAAGAATCCATCAGTGATGAGCAGGCACCATTGGAGATGCTGAGTTGATGGACAATTTGCAAAAATCAGCTGGGATTTGGACCAAACAAAATAAATATGTAATCTTGCTTGAATGACAGCTTGGAATAACCATGCTGAATTTCCCAGCAAGCTGGAAAGCTGTAGCTCACACATGGGATTTGCTCTACCTTTGTTTTTTTTTCTAAATTTTGTTGAATGTTTGGTAAATGGAGAATGCATGCATAATATGAGGTTAACCAAAACTCTTTTCCTAAAGCCTGAGGATTATAATTCATCATGAGATATTAGGGATGTTCTTGTGGCCTTCAATCAGTGTAAATCAGTACAGGTCTGGTGAGGTTAATGTGGTTGAACTGATTTGTGTCAGCTGAAGATCAAGTTCTGTTTTAATGTTTTACTGAAAAAGGAGAAATTAGTTGTTTTGCCCCAGACTTTTCCAGATGCTCTGGACTAGAACTTGCTACTGAAATGGGATCTCTCACCCCCTTTGGCTTTTCAGATTACAGAGCAGACAGACAGACAGAACACACAGGGCATTTTGGTTGCAGCTTCTATTTTTGTCACTTCCTCTGAACTGTGTAAACCTCCCATGACTAGAATGTCTTTCTTTGGCACGAGAGAATCACATTTATTGGGATGATATAACTAGAGTTGCGTGGGAAGCATGTTTTCCTTGACTAAGAAACCAATATTAAAAAAAATACCATTGCATTCCAAATTGAGATCTTTGGAAACGTTCGTGGGAAATAGGAAAGACCTGCTCTCAAAACAGCTGGTTACCTCACTCTTAGGTTAAAATGTGTGACTTCACATTATTTCAAAGCCCTTGTTTTTAGGTGCTTAGGAGGAATCTTCTGTAGCTGTCACATTGATTGGAAACTCCTTTCTAGACAAAAATTTAAACCATATGTGTTTCTCTGAACAATTTTTTCTCTATGAAAGTAACATTTGTTGATGACAAAACATTTTGTTTCAAAAATCTCTCTGATGATAAAAAATCACTAAGTAAAGTTTACTTAACCTTTTTGGAGGCCTGGACTGAGAAGTCATGACTTGAAAGCAGCTGAAGTCTGCCTCCTGAAAGAGAATGATGCCTTTCCCTCTGCTATTAGCACAGCTGAGTTCTGCACAGAAAAATACTTCTGAATTTCCTCTCTGGTCTCACCAGGTTTATCTGTCAGACTGTGCAATCCCATGATTATATGGTGATGTTGATATAAAGTGACATAGTATGCCAGTGGACTTTTTAAAAACTTCCTCTGTAGCAATGAAAGGGAAAAAAAAAGGGACCTTGCATGCTTAAACCAAAGCAGAATTGAGTAGAAGAAGAAAATGTGATAATCACTGCTGAAATCTGCACCCAGGTAACTGGCAAATCTCACTAGAAGTTTCAACTAGTGCTGTTGTGCACAAAATGCTTGCCAATCTGTCAGTCCATTTAGCAGTTTTCTCTGTTTAATGATATTCCAGGAGGATGCTTGACTGGTTGAAAAGAGGTCCTCTGTGTATCAATGCTGTGTATGAGCACACAGATCAAACCCTTAAGCTGCTTATGGTACACCCTTGAACATTGCCTCAGCTGGGGCTCAGAGTCCTATTGGCCTTTTTTGTGCACCTCTCAGAGTGATTATCTTTTGATCACAATGGCAGGAGTTGGTATGATGATCTTACTGATACTGGTTATATTTCTTCTGCTACAGTTTCTCCTCAAAAAGGGGAATGTGTCCCCCACTTGAATCTTCAAAGCTTTGCTAAAGATTTTACCTTTCAGACAAAAAAAATACACATTTTTTTTCTTTGCACTGAAATGCAATTTAGTTAGAATCCTGTTAGGGGAACAAAAGAGCACTCCATGTTGCACACACATACCCCCATCCTCCTCAGCCTTTCTAAGAGGAAGGTTAAATTGGTATAAGGAGCAACAAAAGCCAGGGAAGATTTTGAACATCATACAACATTGTTGAGCCACAGATGAACATCTCTGGACTCTATCTGGTCACAGGGGGAGTGCTGGAGTCAGAGTGTGAAAAATGGCTTTTGTGAAATGCCAGCTGGTAATAATGCCATGTGGTGGATGGGGAACACTGAGAAAAAAAAGTAACTACCCACTGAGCTGGAGTAGCACAGATTCAGTTGTGCAAAATTAATCTATTATAAGCTCCTAAAAACTTCAGACTGGTTTGATTTTAAATTAATTGGTCAATAATGAGTTCATTAAATAATGGCTCATCCAGCTAGGGGGTGTTGATGAACTTAGGCTGGCCGTACTCCCTGAACCAGAACTGCCTCCATAAGGAAAAAAAGACAGATTGTCACAGGAGACTCCCTTCTGCAGGGAACAGAGGGCCTAATGTGCAGACTAGACCCACTTTTTCGGAAAGTCTGCTGCTTCCCCGAGGTCCTGGTTAGAGGTGGAAAGAGAAGACATCCTACCTTGGTACAGCCCTCAGATTGTTATCCATTGTTGCACTTTTTGGTATGCAGATGGGAATCAACAGAGACTTTAGGGATTTGAGACAACTAGTTAGGGGATCAGAAGCACAAGTAATATTCTCGTCCATCCCTCATGTTTGAGAGAATGATGAGGGAAGGAAGGGGAAGAGCCAGCACATCCATACTTGTTTCCAAGCCTTGTGTGGCCAGCAGCATTTTGACTTTTTAGATCACAGGTTGGTTTACATGACACAAGGCCTGCTGAAAACAGATGAGATGCACCTGCCTCAAAGAGGGAAAAGGATCTTTGTACAGGTGTTAGAAGGACTCAGTCAGAGATCCTTAGACTAGACTTGAAAGAGGAAGGTCATCAAACTTGATTCATAGAGATAAGTCTTGGGATGGCATTCCAGTGTTTGAGGGACTGTTAGGACAGGATGGAATCAGGGCTTCTGTCCTCAGAAAGGTGGTGAGACAACTGGCCCAGCTGGAGTACATCTACACAGCATGGGCAACAGACAGGAGGAGCTTGAAGGCCATTGTACATCAGGAAAACTGTGATACAGTTGTCATAATGGAAGTATGGCAGGATGATTCACACAACTGGAATGCTGCAATAAATGGCGACAAACTCTTCAGAAGAGATAGCCAAGGAAGTAGAGGCAGTCAGATGGCTGTGTGTGTTAGGGAGTGTTTTGGTTGCCTCGATGAAGATAGCAATTTTGTTGAGTGTTTATGGGTGAGAATCAGGGGTAAGGCTAACAATGCAGATAACATGGTGGGAGTCCAGTCAGGATGAGAAACAGACAAAATATTCTATAAGCAACTGGGAGAAGTCTCACAGTCACTAGCCTTTGTTCTGATAAGGGATTTTGACGTAGCAGATGTCTGATGGAAATACAACACAAAGAGGAAGCAGTGTAGGAGGTTTCTGAAGTGTACAGAAGACATCTTCTTGGCATAGCTGGTGAGGGATCCAACTAGGGAATGTGCCATGATGGACCTGTTGTTTACAGAGAAGGACTTGTGGGTGATGTGATGATCAGAGGCCATCTTCGACATAGAGACCACGAAATTATAGTTTTCAGTTCTTGCAGAAGTAAGGACTCTCAGCAGAATGACCACCTCAGACTTCTGGTGGGCAGTCTTTAGCCTGTTTAGTACACTGGTTGACAGAGTTCCTTGGGAGGCAGTCCTGAAGGATGAAGGAGCTCAGGAAGTCTGGGCACTCTTTAAGAAAGTAGTCTTAAAGTCTTAAGGGTGCAGGACTGGGCCACCCACTTGTGCTGAAAGATGAGCTGGTGGGGAAAAAGACCAGACTGGTTGAATAAAACCCTGCTGCACCTCAGGAAAAAAGGAGAGTTTATTGCCTTTGGAAAAAAGGCCAGACAGCTCTGGAGGACTACAAAGATGTTATGAGACCATGCAGGGAGAAAACAAGAAGTCAAAGCACAGTTGGAACTTAATCTGCCTAATGGCATAAATGGCAATAGAAAATGTTCTGTAAACACTTTAGCAGCTAAAGGATGTCTAAGGAGAACCTCTGGGCTCAGCTGACTGGAGACTGGCAAATGTGACCCTCATCTACAGCAAGGGCCAGAAGGAGGAAAGCAGGGAACTACAGGACTGTCAGTCACTTGCAGCTGGAAAAGGTTACAGAGCAGATTAGCTTGAGTGCCATCATACAGCACATGAAGGACAACAAGGTTATCCAGCCCACCCAGCATGGATTCATGAAAGGCATGTCAAAGGCTTGACAAACATGATCTCCTTCCATGACAAGGTGACTTGCTTAACGGATGAAAGAAAGGTTATGAACGTCATTTATGTGGACATCAGTAAAGCCTCTGACACTGTTTCCTACAGCATTCTCCTGGGAAAGCTGGCTTCTTACAGCTTGAACAGGCATAAGCTTTTCTGGGTAAAAAAACTGGCAAGGTGGCCGGGCCAAAATAGTTGTGGTGAATACACGTCAATCCATCTTGTGGCTGATCACCAGTGGTGTTCCCCAGGTCCTCATTGTTTGAGCAAGTTCTACTCAATATCTTTATCAATGATCTAGATGAGGGGAATGAGTGAACCCTCCAGTGAAATGGCAGATGACACCAAATTGAGAGGTAGTGGTGATCTACCTGAGTGGCCAAGAAATCTTGGCTTGTGTCAGCACTGTGTGGGCAGCAGGAGCAGGGCAAGGATTGTCCCCCTGTGCTGGGCACTGGGAAGGCTGCACCTGGAATCCTGGGGTCAGTTCTGGGCCCCTGAGGACAAGAAGGACATTGAGGGGTTGGAGTGTGTCCAGAGAAGGGAATGGAGCTGGGGAAGGGTCTGGAGCAGAAGTCTGCCCAGGAGCAGCTGAGGGAGCTGGGGGTGTTGATCCTGGAGCAAAGGAGGCTGAGGGGAGACCTTCTGGCTCTCTGCAACCCCCTGAGAGGAGGTTGGAGCCAGGGGAGGTCAGGATCTGCTCTCAGGGAACAAGGGATAGGAGAAGAGGAATTGACCTAGAGGTTTAGATTGGAGCTTCAAAACAATTTCTTCCCTGAAAGCATTGTCAGACTGTCAACAAAGTCCTGCTGAGCTGATACTTAGGTGACTGAAGTCCTATGACTGGAAAAGCCATTTGGCCATCCCCAGTGATGAAACTAGGATGTCCAATTTTCAGCAATTTCCTAAAAGTACTTCACTGTAACCACCTGTAGCAAGATAATACTTAATGGTCAGTGTTTAGCCCTTGTAGGTGTGAGCTATCTTAAGTGTGATCAGGCAAGATTATTTTTCTGAGGTTGTTCAAATAGGTGGCAATAAAGTCTCATCTTCAAGTTTATCTAAACTTCTTAAAAGAGTTTAGAAAGAATTAAGTTATGTGGAAATGACATCCTGATTTAGAACACTCAAAATGAAATATAACAGTCTGAGCTGTGATTTTTAGAAGTGCTAAATGTATATGATTTTCAGATGAAATCAAGAGGAGCAGGAGGCTGTTGTTTAGCCACAGTTTCACACCTTCATCTCTGGTGAATGCTCACTTTCCTGGTCTAGTCTACACTGGTCTTGAAGTACAGCAGCTGCTCTATGATGGCTTTGGAGTAGAAAGCAACTTGTGTTTTAGTCTTCACACTTCACTGGCCAGAGGAACCAAACTGAGCTTTAAGTTCTAATGCATTTAGAACTGCTGATTGCAATTGAGTTGTGCTGCCCTAAGTACCAGCATGAGTGCCCTTTTTGCTGAGACTTAAAACATCCCCTCACAGATGACACAGCCTCAGCCCTTGATGAGTTACCTCAACACAGATGAGGCAAAGGTGATAATCTGCTTTTACAACAAACCCCCTGTACCAGTGGCATAGGTAGCTCTGCAGCTTCCTGCTCCTTCTATAGAGCTGGTACATGTATGCATGCACAAGGGAGAATTCAGCTGATTTTTTTAAATGCTTAGTGCAGAAAAGAGGAATCATGTCCCAGAAAGTGCTGTTTCTTTCCAACACCTTTTGGGAGAGTCTGGAGAACTAGCTCAGATATAGGCATCTATACAGTTGATGCTTAAAGTTAGTCAGGATTAGTCCATCCCAATGGAGTTTAAGATAAAATACTGAGAGATTAAGACCACACTGTCCTTGGCCACATGATTGTTAGATGACAATAACCCAAGCACAATGGTCAAATGATATTCAGACAAAAAGTCTCAGTCTCATCTCAGCTATTGACATAGTTAAACTGTCTGTGGGACCAGCTGACTCCTTCCAGACAGCTTAAAATGCAGTCAGGATCCCTGAAGGCTTTCTTATCAAATTAGCAAAAGCTTTGACATCACAAGATGATCCTGAGAAGGTCTGTCTTTGTTGGTGACAAGACTGCTAATCCAGAGAATGTGGTGAATAAATGTCTTGAAATGCTATTAGCATGTTTTATTAACTTGTCATGGATCTTTATTAGTTAAACAATAACAGTTAGAGAAGTATATACATCCTGTAGTCAAATTTGGAATTTGGAATTTGTCCTACAGCTTGTGCAATGTCCATGGTTTTCAGCACTGTCTTAAGAAGACTGAAAAACAGTCCTACTACTATTTTGTAAAAAGGATGACCATTCTTTACTAGAAATTTGAATTATCACAGAGAAAAGCAGAACGCATTAATAATATCGACATGAATAGTGACAGCTTTCATATTGTGGATGTTGTTGGATACACAAATCCAGTGAGAAAGAAAACAAAGAGACAGAAAGCATCTTTTTGTCAAGCAGGCATTCAGAAAGATGAAGGACCACAGAGGTAGATAAGATATGTATCTGTTTTAAGTTTGCTCTTCCCCTCTATTTTCCCTGGGCTGGCATATGACATAGATTAATCTTTATCTTCATTTCCCTAGAAATATTTTTTTTTCTTTGTGTATGAATATTTATGTTTCTTGCAATCAGATGCCACCACCTCCAAAAGTACATTTGAAAAAAATTATTTGGTTGTAACAAAGGAGAGCAATAGAAGGAAAAAGTGAGCTGATTTTCAGAAAGGTATAAAGAATTTAGTGATAAGATTGTAGTCCTGAACCTGAAAGGGGAAGGCAACAATCCACTGAGTGATGCCATGTTTCTCTCTTGCTGAAATGACTTTTTATCACTGTAATAATTTCAGCTGATTTCAGCCAAGGACTGAGGAACTGCATGCTCTAGTTACCCCAGAAGGTCTGTTTCTGGGGATGTTTAGTAACAACTGCAGTACACTTAACCTCACTCTTGCCTTACTTGAATGCTCATCCCCCTTCATGCTGCTTAGTTAGTGGTGAGGAGCTTTTCATGAAAGGGTGGAAGTTTTCTTTTCCTCTCTCTCTTGATACTTAGACAGAACTGATCTGAAATAAGATATCCCCAAGATCCCTGGGAAAAGAAAATCACCACGCTCAGCCCATTCTTGAGCAGGCTGCTGGGAGAAAGGGGACCAAGAACAGATGTTGATGCTGTTTTGTCAATTTGGCTCTTTGTTCTCTGGGCTTCTGGTAGAACTGCTTGGAAATGGAGTCTGGCTGAAACAGCATCTTTTGGGGATTTATCTGTTTTGTTGAGATAAAGTGAGCAGCTTTATTTTGTTTATAGCTCTGCTACTTTTATTTTGTGTTTTCTGCAATTCCAGCCAAGCTGAAGAATTAATTCCTTGTCTAGCCCTAGTCATAGCCACAGAATGGAGGCAAGGAAGACAAATGAAAAGGAGAACAAGAACAAAAGAATTGCACTCCTAGGGGAGAAATTTCCATGGAGAATCTCATGACAGATTTATGCTGATGAACACAGCTCCCATGCATTAGCAGCTCCAGACCTAAAACAAGGTTCCTCTCAGAGAATTGCAGGCTTTCAGGTCAGGAACTTGCTTTGGTCTGGAAGCCATCCAGCAGCGTTAGGCCATAGCAAGGCTTGAGTCATCAACCCTATTTTAAATGCACCCAAAATTCCAGATAAATTAGGTAGACCACACTGGGGCCTTAGTTGGGATCTTGACTGTCCTAGCACAGGTGGTCGTAGGGTCCCTTTTCTCTGTGTGCTCAATGTCCCTTCAGTTCTTTGTGTTATGATGGGAGAGAGGGACCATTAATCTGAAATTATGGTGAAGTCAAAGACATTCCTATCATCATAAAATCTGTGGACTAGGATTTTAGTGAGAACTAGCCATTTAAATCTCACTCTTTTCATGCATCCAGGACACTGCTTGCCAGAAAACAGGTTCCATGTAAATTTTAACATACTCGAGTGCTGTCTTTTTGAATACAGCTTATAAATATGACAGCTGAAAATTGAAGATTTGATACTTGAGACACTTTGACATTGCCTTGAATGGATATTTGGCCTGTTGGAGAAAACAGAGCTAACCATCTTGTTAGGAGCTTGATTAACAACCAACTTTAATGCATGGCCAATCTGCCATGTAGCATGGCAATCATTCCTTGCCTCTGTACTTACTACATGACCCTAGCAATAAAAACGCTGCTAACTGCTGAGAGAAGCTAAAAAGAAATAACCTTGGAAAGAAGGAGCTGAGACAGTGGCATGGAATTTTTTTCACCATTGACCAAGAATCTTCCCCAAACTAATTGCCCTCAGGACTCAGAATCAGAACTGTGGAAAAGCTTAAAACATATGGTGGACCTAGAAAATCAGTCTGAGTACCATTTCAAAAGACTCCTAAATGTTTATGTTACTTTTTTTTTTTTCCCTTTGACCCTTGACTTCAGTGAAATTAAGTTATACTGGTCTGAGAGAGTGGTTTGAAGCAAAGTAAAACTAAATGTGTGTGGGCAGCAGAATCTGATGTGTGCTACTGTCTGCACTTTAGAATCCTATGGACAGTGTGGGTCACAGAGTCAGGACTCACTCCTGAGGAAGGAAACAAAACTTGGTAAAGACACCTAAAATCTTTTTTCCTTCTCCGTGCTACACACTGTTTGTGTACAATCAGAACCAAGATTCTTGTCCTGGCTCCAGTGTTATGCCTTGTACTAAGAACAAGCACAATCCCATTAATGCTCAGTGCAGCCAAAAAAAAAAAAAAAAACAAAACCCAGGAAACCTCTAATATGCATACACCCTGATTCAATACTGGATCAGATGGAAGAGATCCAGCCACTGAATCACCAGTGCCAGCACCTGTCATCTACCTGCTCACAAAGTGTATCCAGGCTTAGCCAGGGAAGTCTGCTGGGAACCTCCCTCACCATGGCAGAGCTGCCAGAGCACTCCTCGAGCTCATTCCCTCATCCCCCAGAAAATAACTTTCAAGACTGCATTACTGGAAGAGTGGTTGAAACCCTCGATATGCTCCGGGAACAGTAGCTTCCTTTTCAGTTCTCATGCACTGTTGAGAATTAAGCCCTTTAAGCTCTCATTTGTTTGTTAAACACAGGATGGACTATTCTACTCTGGAGACGCTTTTGCTTTGAGTTACAGATTGTGGAGAGATACTGTACTACAGACCAACTGTGAAAGCTTATTGTCCCTATCTCCTAGCAATAAATGAATTCCATAAATTGCAATTAATGATGCGACTGGGGAGTCTAGTTAAAAGAGTGGCAGTCCTCCAAATATGCTGGCTTTTACTTTAAGAAAGGGCAGAGGTTTTCTATATTTTGGCAGTGCTTGTATGCCTCCTTGTGCCAAGAAAGGCCCACTGAAGCTGGAGAGACATTGCCTACAAACAAAGCTGTAATGACTTAGCATAGCAAACTATCATATATTTTGTAAAAGCTCTGCTCAATATCCATTAAATCAGGCCCAAGAGACAGGAGTTGTGTTACTCCTAGCTAAGACAAACCTAAGTTGTCGTACTAGGTACGAATTTAAATTTGAAATCATGCTGCTAACTTGATATACACTACTCAACTTTGAAGTGTTCAAAGCTGGGTTGGTGTAAGGAAGGACAAGTTTATTGTGAGAAAAGGAGTCCAGGACAGACTGCCTTTCACACACCATCTAACACTGCCTAATGCAGCTCATGTTGTCCTGATTATGTGACAGCAAAAGCCCTTACATGACTTCCTAAATCCTTATTATATTGGCATTGGCTCATTGCTGTAGCTCCCCTGGTCCAGAAAAATATAAAATTCCAGACCAGTAAAGAGATGTCATCAGTTCAAGCAAGTCTGCCTGAGTTTGCTGGGAGTCTGGAACAGTAGCTCAGTGCTGCCCTCTCAGGTGTTAATTCCAGTAGGTGCCAACAGATTTGCATTGGAAAGTCAGAAACTGATAAAGAAAGGACAGATACTTTGCTCTAGAATATCTAAAAGCTATGCAGATAGTTCTTGTTTTTAACAGTGATGTGGACATAGCAATTCTAGAGTCCAGATGGAAAAAATGGTCTATAAAAGTCTAGGAAATGTCATGCAAGGAATTTTGCTTTCACATGAAAAGCTGCTCCTATTTTCCCAGCTAGGCTGTTTCTGAAAGATACATGCAGAAACAGATGGTGTAAGGAAAGAGGAGCTTGTTTTAAAAAATCAGTGAAAACCTCTAATGCACATGTGTGGATGTGTATGTTATCAGTGCTGAAAAAAACTTTTACCCCAAGAGTCTAAATTAATTTATTAAAAAATGAAGACATCCAAGAAGATCCTTATGCATCCAACCCCCATTACTTCTTTTTTCACTCCAAAAATAATAATTGACAGCATTTTTCTGGAAATGTAAAGTTCAAGCTCTGGGTCTACCCCCAACTTCCCAATTTTCCCTCATTTCATGGAACTCAAAACCACATTATTGTTGTGCCCATCATGAACAAAGGCAGTGAACTCTTTCCTCTGGCAGAATGGGTTTTTTTTTCAGGTCAGGCTTGGGCTTTTTTTTTTTGTTTTGGTTTTTTTTTTTGAGTTTTTTGTTTGTTTGTTTGTATGGTTTTTTTTCGTTTGTTTGCTTTTTTTGTTTGTTTGTTTTAACTTGGTTTTTTTGTTTGGTTTTTTTTTGGTTTTTTGAGCTGTTTTGACTGGTGTTCAACTACACAGCCTGGATTTTGAAAATGCCTCACCTGTTCAAGTTTATCGTCCTTTGTATGTCATGCACCAGTTTTGTCACTGAACCTGCTCCTGGGGGTCCGTGGGCCATAGTGATCCAACAAGGCTGTGTGGACTCACTGCAGGTGAGGACCTGACCCCTTCCAACAGCTGCTGCCACTATATACTCAAATAACACAGAAGCATTTACATTACTTTTTTTGCACATTTTCAGTATTAAACTATAAAAAACCCCACCCAGATGTGTCTTTTTTTTTTTTTTTTTTTTTTTTTTAAGTTTTCTTCCCTCTAGTTTTGTTCGTCAAACATTTGCCACCTCTTCTTTTTTTCCCAAGTGCATCTATTCATTTAATTTCTGCTTACAGAGTGGTCAGAGTGGTCCTGCTTTCTCTTAAACTTTTTTTTCCCTTTCTTTTTGTCTTTTCTCTTTTTCGTATTTTTTTCCTTTTTTTTTCCTTTTTCTCTCCTGCTGCTGTTTCTGCCTTTTCCTCCGCTCCCTTCTCTTTTCTATTCACTAGCTGGTGAATATCACCAGGCCTATCAATGCCACCAATGAAAAGGATGCTGCCTGGAAGTGGTCATAAAGGAACAGAAGAACAGCAACAGGTATTGGGGAAGTGGTCCCAGGGTCCATATCTGTCCAGCCCAAGTTTTAATTTGTTACTGTTAGGGTGTCAGCCATGACTGTAGATGTCATGTGGAGCATCTCCTTGGACCAAGGAGAGAAATGTGATTTGGGGGAAGGGAAAAGTATCTGTGAAGATGAGTCATGGGGCCTGGGAGGATGCTGAGCTGAGACACTCACAGCATTTCTGTTGCTGCCTTTTGCAATATGCCTGGACAGGGTTAATTGAAAAGTGCAGGAGACTTGGACATGCTTCAGACTTAGGCCATGCAAGGACCAAGCAGAGGACATGGGGTTTCTTTTATTTACTGGGCTGTGTGTGTGTGCAGAAACATAATCCTTGACACAGGTTGGGTGAAGCTCAGCTGAGTTTATCTTCCTTTTGCAGCCCACTTTCATTGACTGTTCCTGAACTGAAGTGTTGGCCAAGTGAAAAGTGGATTAGCAGGACCCCAGATGCCTTCAAATCTTGGAAACTGGGCTGGGGTAGGAAGGTGAGAGGAAAAAGCCATAGCTTTTTCTTTACATATTTAGTTTTACTTACATACTTTTATTTTACTCTTACTTTACTTTACTTCTACTTTACTTTACCTTACTTCACTTTGCTTTTAACCATAGAATCTTTCAGGTTGGAAAGACCCTTGAGATCATTGAGCCCAACCATCATTCCTACTGTACAAAGGTCTCCCCTAAACCATATCCTCCCAAAACCACCACCCTCAAACACATCAAATCACCTCCCTGAGCAGCCTATTCCAGTGTCTGACCACTCTTTCTGTGAAAAATTTTTACCTAATGTCCAATCTAAACCTACCCTGTTGCAGCTTCAGTCCTTTCCCTCTTGTTCTATCACCAATCACCTGTGAGAAGAGGCCACCACCACCCTCTCCACAATGTCCTTTCAGGTAGTTATAGAGAGTGATGAGGTCTCTCCTCAGCCTCCTCCTCCTCAAACTGAACAGTCCCAGCTCCCCAACTCATTCTCCATAAGATTTTTTCTCCAGGCCCTTCCCCAGCTTGGTTGTCCTCCTCTGCACTCACCCCAGCACCTCGAGATCTCTCTTATACTGAAGTGCCCTAAACTGGATCCAGTACTCAAGGTCTGGTCTCACCAGTGCTGAGTACAGGGGGACAGTCACCTCCCTCCTTCTGCTGGCCACACTACTGCTGACACAAGCCAGGATGCCACTGGCTTTCTTGGCTACCTGGGCACACTTCTGGCTCATCTTCAGCCCCTTCTCAATTAGAACCCTCAGGGCCCTTTCTGCCTGGCAGCTTTCCAGCCACACTTCCCCAAGCCTGGAGCATTCCATGGGGTTGTTGTGGCCCAAGTGCAGGACCTGGCACTTGGCCTTTTTGAAGATCATTTTCCATGCAACGTTTCTCAAGTGGCTAAATTTCAACAAATAGTTGCCTTCTTGTTCTACTGGCCACTGTTCCCAGTAAATGTATGGAATTAGGCATAGTCTATTTTGCCTGTGTACTACTGACACTTCCCATGGCACAGGATTTATGGAATAGCACAGAACATTCAAGGGAAAAAAAATGTTTTCTTGCAGAAAACACAAAGATGGGACTGAGGTGCCAACTACCTGATAGAAAAGATATTGGAATTTCTATTTGTGCTGTCTCTTTCTAACTCTGATTCTGCTTTTGGGAACCTGGATAAGCTGAAAGTCTAATGGAGGTCTTTTGGGTTATGTAGTTTTCCATTTGTGTGTTTGGATATTTTTTTTCAAGTCGCAAGTGACCCACATAGACTAGGAAAACACCAAGTACAAGTCAGAGACACTTCTGAAGGATCAGCATAAGTATTTTCTGGGGTGCTATCTAAAATCCAGGGAGTGTTTTTTGAGTCATACTGTTATTGTCAAAAGTTAAACAGGGCTCTCACAGGTTCAGCAGGTAAGTCTGCACTGTAGGAAAAAGTGGAGTGGTACCCTGTGTAGGAATATTGGAACTGGCTTGATGCTGAAAACATTGCTACCACCAGTTTGGTTGACTCTGCATGAATCAGCTGCTCAGGGGTTCACCTACTGTCAAAGGTACAAGAAATTGTAGTTTTACAGGAAAATCACAGAGAACAGCCAACCAGAAGTGGAAGATTTAGGTAGATATTGTGTTACTGTTTATAAAAAACTCTTGGAAGGCAAGAGTTTAGTGTTGGATCTCATCTCTATTCAAATCACAGTAAGAGGCCCTTTGTCTTCTAAGACAGATTTTCTTTTTTAAAACCACATACAAATACAGAAAGCCACCAAATCAAAGACCCTACATAAAATAAAGATCATTAAAATGCTGTTATTTAACTTTAGCTGGTATCTATCCCGTCTTCTCCAAATATAGGATTTTGTTTCCTGCTGAAGTCCAAAGATGGCCTTCTTTTTCAAATAACCATCTGTTCGTACAAGAGGCCAAATTACACTGTCAGCATGGAACAACTCTCAAAACTCTTATTTGATGAGTGGTGTGTCCACAGATCTTTTCCTAGACCTGGTCAGATTCCAGAAAAGCCCCTTAGAAATCAGTGGGAATTTTCCCTTCAATATTCACCAGTCTTGAATCAAATACCTCAGGAAAAGAAAGGAAGATGAACTAAGAAATTTATAAAGTGTGATTTCTTCTGGATTTCTGTCCTGCTTTTTTCACATGCTGTTGCACTGACCTCAACTTTCTGAGATGTTTCTGTTCCTCAGGTACTGCCAAGGAGGCTTAATCCCTGCGTACATCCCGAATTCCTGTGCTCATGGACATTCTCCTTCCCCTGAGTCTCTTGCCTTCCTCTCACATAGTTTCTTCCTCTGAGTCTCAATTGGCAAGGAACATCATTTGTGGCTTTTAAAAATGAAAATGCTTCTCTGTGACCAGTAGTCTTCTGCATAAAGTCCAGCTGGCAGTTTGAGCAATAAAGCTACTGATTTTAATGAAAGTCACTGGAATTTAATATATTTGAGACCTCTACCCTTCTGTCAGAGTTGATCAGTAGATTTACAGGTTATTGAAAGAGACTGACAGATGGCTGGACAAGCACAAAGAATGATCACTCAAGCCCTGTTTTCTCAAGCTGAAGACCATGAACAAAAGTCAGTGTACCTGAATTAATATTATCTCCAGCAGTGATTTATAAGCAAGTTACAGAGTAATATGCAATATGACTTACGTACTGGTGATGCACATCTAGAAACTTTTCCAGTATTACAAACTTCTAAACTTCTGTTTTTGATAACATCCTCCTCCACACTACAGCAAATTCAAGTCAGCTAAAGAGATAAGCAGCTTATCTATTTTTAAGTTGCTTTTCTTTCCTCTTTCCTCCAGCTACTTCATCAGTTAGAAAGATCATGGAAAAAGGGTATTCCTAGGAGAGATTCACTGAGTGAGAGAAGGAAAGAGCAAAATGCAAACATAGTTGATCCTCAGTGAATTGAAACTTCCTCCAAATACCATCACAAATAGATGCACGTACTTCTAGCTTTGCTTCTTGGGAATCTTCTTTCTCATGCATCATATGCTAATTAGTTAACCTGTCAGTTGGAAACATTTGATTTGGCTTGCTTTTTTTTTAATTTTTATTTTTTTTTTATTTTCCACTTCCTGCTTGTAAATTTAAATCAGAGAAGAGATATGTTGAAATTATTAATGAAAATGTATCCACAGGTGTCTTTCCAAAGGAAGGTGTCTTTCCAAGCAGAAGAGAGGATAGAGAAGATAAGAGCAGTAACAAACATCTCTGCTGGTTCTGAATTTCCCCCACAGACAGAATTATATATCTTCTGTTGCTGCCTGTGGGTGTTTCTCTAATGAAGCAGAGAGCACAGTGCTCTCTTGCTGCTCTTGCTTCTTTTTAATGGCATCCCAAGCCGTGCCCTGCAAAAAGAGGATTCCCCAAAGAGCTGAGACATGTGGGGTTTCTGTGAGAAAAAGTGCCTAGAGAGCAGCTACTGCAGAGAAAGAGGGAATTTATCAGAAGTAGAGGCCTGAAATGAGATGAATTGAGGCCTTACATGAGCTATTTATCTTAACTGGTGTTTGCTCTGGTAGAGCTCATGTTATGACTACTGGGTGCTGGAGCAATGAAACAGGAACCATGGAGGAGAGATCAGCAATGTTATAAGCAGTCAATAGGGAACAAAGGAGGAAGGATGACCTTTTTTTCCTCTTCATGCCTATGTACAGGTCTGTTTTAGCCTGCAGCTAGCGTAAATTAGTCTTAGTTGCTCAATAAATGGGCATCACACAGCAGTAAATCTGGAAGATGGATGAGAACACAGGATGTGTAAGAACATCAGCTCAAAGCTGCTTGAGGAAAAAGTGCATTTTATTTTCACAGTCACTTGGGAGGAACCTTTTCATCAGGCAGTGACAACATGTAGTGCAACAGCTAGCCTGATTTGCATGTCTAACTCCAGAAAATTCAGCAACAAGGATGCTTACTGCTCTTCAGGGGAGGAAGTGTGGGCTCAGCAGTCTGACTGCAGTGCCTGGATTTTGAAAGCTTAGTGGATTCCTGTCCACACCATCACAGAGTCAATTATTTTTTGTCACAGATCTGTTCCTTAGCCCATGATACACACCCAGACAAGAATTCATTGTCCAGTTCTCCATTAGACGAGCTTCCTCCAATTTCACATTTGGCTGGTTGCTTACTTTCTGGCAAAATATTAATCTCAGCTTTTATTTGCTACTTATGACTATCCAAAACTTTCAATATTTTTTTTAATTAAAGACATAAATTCACCTCCTTGAAGAAAGAATAAACCAAATGAAAACCACCTTTGTCTGAGAAACTGAAAATGTCAACTGCAAATTCAGTTGTTTTTTTTTTTTGTTGTTGTTCTTAGCTGAGTATTTCTATTCATTAGCATTTTTTTCTGGTTTTTTTAGCTTTTTTTTTGTCTGATTTTCAGCTGTGACGCAATGAGAAATCCTTGGGTTTTGTTTGTTTTTTTCTTCTTTTTTTCTCAAAGAAGTTCTGATCAACTCTTGCAATCAACATATGGCTCCAAAACAACCGATTTCTAAGGTAATTTGGATGAGTCCTATATCACTCAAATGCTCCTGACAATTCAATGAATTTTGTCCTGTATTTCACCAGAATACTTATGAACCATATTGGGCACAGCAGAGCTGTTAATGAAACTGGAACATATAATTACTACACACTCATCCTTGAAGATGCAGGCAGATGTAGGAAAGTGTATTCCATTTGTCTCATTGAAATACCATTGCAAATTACATCTGCACTAACTACGTTTAAATAGCAAATAAAGGGGGTGTGTGTGGAAAATCTTCCTTGATAATGACAAGACAAAAATATCCATAAAAAGGAAATAGAGATGACATACGTCTTTGCTTGTGACACATATTTTTTACATGGCTTAGGGGCTTTGCTTCCTAAGAGTTTACATTGTCAACTGTCAGGGCCCCTTCTATGCATGATTTATGTGTGCATAATGAAGACATCGTGGTTGAGGAACTGATATGTGATTTCCAACAGCTTTGAAACCAACAGTAATAAAGCATACAGCGCATGAACAATACAGAGTTTAGTTGAAAACCACCAAATTTTGACAAAGTGGAGTCATATTTATCTTCCATTGTTTCATCTGCTCTTTATTTTTTTTTTTGAAGGCAAATTTAATGACTGCTGTTAAGTAAGACAGACTGAAGATTTCCAGCCCAGGGGCCAGGATTTGCACAGAGCATCACATGTGCCCTGCTTTACCCTTGCAGACCCTCAGCAAAGTGGTACAAAGCCAGAGCAAGTCATCTCAGTTCATATTTGAAGAGGAGAGACTGTGAAGGACAGACTGAGACTCTTGAAGCATCCATTTAAATAAACTCACCCTAAAATATCATAAGACCTCTCATACCACTTTTGCAGCAAGGTTTGTGTGCTTGTAACACTGACTACCAGTGTTATTTTACAGGAGTTTTGAGAGGCCATCAGCCAAGATCACTTCAGGCAATGATCACACCATGCAATGATGAGTAATGCTGAAATGGCTCTCAAGCCAGTGGGTCCTGCTGAAATACATCTTGTGCAGCTCATTATTTGGCATGCATTCACTCTGGCCTTGCACAGCCAACAGGGTAAGTGATAGACGTGTTTCTTGATGTTGCTCTCTTGGTTGTTTGCATCATAGGATAAATGCACTGGAAGAAGCCATACCCCTTCCAAAAATCTCACTAAGTGATGATTTGTTGAAAAGGACCTTTTTATTTTATGTGATAAAATCAAGATACAGGATCTCAGTGATTTGGGTAGGATCATGTACGAAATCAGTGCTAACTAGTCCCTAATCTTGTCCGTCCCCATGAAATTCCCCATTTTATACTGATAAAGCTTTGTCAGGTGTCTAGGGAAAATTTTAATGGTGCTATACTGCAGTAACATTTGAAAATTTGTCCCTGTTGAGGTTAATGAAATGAAATGGAGGATTAGATCATGCCTAATGACAACACGAACATGGCAAAGGTGCAAAATCCTTCAGGAGTTATCTCCACACCTACATTAATGTTCTCGTTTGACTCCATAAGCAGGGACAGAGGTCCTTCATAGCCTCAGAACCTGCTTTAATTATCATCTCCCTGGATAATTATTAATGGGGTAGGAGAGAACTGCCTGCAAGTACAAATGCTAATGGGTTCCCCCGAGAGTGTGAGTCCAGAACATCAAGGAACACACAATGGGCTAATGGCCTTTCTAACGCATCGCTGCTGGCTGGGAGAGGGGATGCTCCAGTTGAGATGCTGGTGATGTTCTTCAAAGACTTGAGGACTAAACTGAATGTCTTTATAAAAGCAAAGCTGTTCCTGCACTGAAATATTCAGGGGGAGAGGAAGCTGTGTCACTAAAACTTGGGCTTTTGACATCGTCAAATGCTGTCAGAGTGAATAAGGAAGGGAAGGTAGATGAGAGATCTGAAGGAAGTGGGAGCTGTGTCTTCAGCACTAGTCAGAGTGCTGCTCTTTAATAGCAGCTCTCCAAGTGATATATAAGGTGGAAAGAGGCTTCATGACAAAACAGAGAAGGGAAACAAATTCCTACTTTTGTCATAACAAGGGCATGACAATACTTGTTAAAAAAAAATTAAAATCCCAGACACTTGTGGGACTCAACATGCATTTGTACCTGGAGAAAGGCAGGACCTGAAGTGTTATGTCAGGTCTAGCACATCAGGTATTTGTGTAACTATTAACTAAGGATACTATTTGAGATCACCCACCTTCCTGTAAGGTGTTCCAGGTGTCAGGTGGAAAGCACATGTGAATGGGCTGTGATGATCACATACTGACTGTTAAAAACAGTGGTTTTCTGCTGACCCTTGAAACCAATTGTGCTGTGTTTAGAGGAAATTTAGTGCTTAAGTGCCAGGGTATGAGATGAAGTGATTCTTCCACTTTCTCAGGTGCTTGCCCTTGAGGACCTCCCTCTAGAATAAATTAAGCTGTTAAATCACATTTTCTGGGAAGTGGCATATGTATATAAGAGCATTACTTCTCTGTTAGCCAGTTTACTCTCAAAGTAATTTAAAATGGATCTTTACATTTGTCGCTCCTCTCCAGTTTCATGCATTGAGTTCATAAAACTTTTTTCAACCTCTCCCAACTCATCTCAGAGCTAGCTGCCCAGTGAGCAATGACATCAGTTGTACCCTTGCTGTGTGGCACCTTTCTCACCCAAGGGCCTCCTGGGGGGCCCTATGAATCCAGTGACAATGCAATATTTTGCAGCAGATTTCTCCTTGGCCACCACATGAAAACACTGGGTCATTCAAAGCCACATACGTGATTGATGTGGTGACAGGTGGACACGTGAAAGTTTAGGAGAATTGCCCCAGATTGGTCACACAGGCATGTTTATCACCATTTGGGTCACATCTTCTTCTCTGCATTTTATACAGGGAGGAAGGTTTGGGTTCTCTCCCATGACCAAGCCCTCGGGAACACCTATAAAACAATATTATTTCTATAAAGAGAATCAACAATAGGTTTCCACAGGCTGCCTACAGGATGGGTGGTGAGACTCTTAGTGGCCTTCTCATCAAGACAAAACCTGGTACAGTGTTTTCTAGGAGATTTTTAAGTACCTTTTTTCCACAATATGGGGCCTTTGGAGGTTGGTACAGAGAGTAACCAAATTAGCTCCAAAGCTAGTGCCCTAGTGCCCTGGTGTTACTTAGTCTGCATTTATAACCATATTGCCTTGACTGCTGGGCTTTCAAAGCTTCTGTTTCTGGCATGGTGGAGTCATGACACTGGCTGTCCTGTACCAGCTCTGAAAGGTGGACAGAACATAAAACTGCTGGAAGGCTGCTTGCATGTGGATGGGTGAGGAGAGAGATGAGGTTCCAGTGCTGAGGGCTCATGGTCAGAATTGGACCATGTCATCAGGACCCACCTCCTCTAATGACAAGATTACTTTAGATGAAACTATCTATCTTGTGCTGCTGTTCTCTTAACAAAGGCATAATGCTACAGCTTTCTCCCCCTCTGTCTTCTGCAGCTGTCACCACCTCATGCCAACAGTTGAGCATTAGGAGTGTTTTAATCTAAAAAGCCCTGCTTGGATGATCATGCTTATTTCAGTTGAAAGACGTTCAAAGCCAAGCCTAGCCAAAACATGTGTGATATTCGCCACGAGTACAATCATCCCTCTTATAGCCATCTATGAAGTGTTGCTTTTTAAAACAAAGCTTTTCCACTATAGTTTTCTTCCATACTTGTTTCAGCTCACTAAACATTAACCACTATGACCTACTGCATAAACCCACACCACATTAAATAGATTAGGTTTATTGCCAAATCCTAACACCCTTTTTGGAGAAAGGTTATAATGTCTGGCTCTTTCTGCAGTTCTGTGGGTTGGGTTTGTTTTGGACAAAATTAAATTTTTTTACTTGACCAAAACATTTTTGATGTGTTTAACACCACACTGCTAAAGCAAAGCACATAGATGGAGCTCATTTATTTAAGAACAGTATTAAAAAATAAAATTAAAATAAGCCCCAACCAAACTTATCTGCCATATATATCCAAAACTTGGAAAAGAATCTTACAAGGCTTTTATGAACTAGCTTTCACATATATATATTCACATATATATATATACATATATGTATTTACATTTTAATAGCATGGATTGTTTTCATGTCAGAACATAGGAAGTGGCCTCTGCCTTTCAGTTTACATTGTGGCTTAGCATAATCACATGCTTTCCCAATAAGGATAAGAACCCACTACTCCTAACAGAGTTGACAGTTAGATGATGTATCAAAGAACACTGCTGAATATCACCATTTTAGTTCTCAAAGAAAAAGGCAAGGGGAAAAGAAGTCACATAGGATGATCTCAGCTAACAAAAGGATAAATGACAGGCCTGAAAATTCAGACAAATCATCCTCAGCTAGGGGTATTCTGAGCAATGTCTCCACAGAACCAGTCCAGTGCTTGGGGCTACTGAATGTTTTCATCAGTAATCTAGAATTAGATATAAAGTCACTGCTGAATGAATTTGCAGCTGATGAAGATTGGTAGAAGTATAAATAACTCTAGGGAGAGTGTAAGCTAGAAGCTTGGCTTATTCAGGCAAGTCATGTTTTAATACAACCCAGTACAACGCAGTCCATGCAGCAACATGAAATGCATGGTTTGTTCCTGCCACATGGTTATGAAATTTCATATGTAGAAAAGGGACAACCTTCCTGTCCTGCAGGCAAGGAATGTGAGGGATGTTTGTATAGGAGAGGTCATGATGGGTGAGTGGCTCAACCTAGTCTTTATGTCACACTGAGACACTCAGCTTTCCTAGTTATTCCTGGACAAAGTCCCAGCTGAGGTGGCTGGTCCAAGGAGCAGCTTTCATCCTCTTGTCACCATGTTTTCTAGACATGAGCTGGGAAACAAGAAGTTAGAAACTCAAGATAGAGAGGTTGTGCCTTCATAGTCATCCATTTGTAAGTATTTTTCTTAAAATCTTGAGTAAATTATAAAACCAGTGAATAAGGAATATGATCATGCAACACATGATGAATGCTTAAATGGGCAAATGGGAATGGTGTTGCGTAGAAGATACAGGCAAAACAAGTCAGAGATAATTAAAGCCTGTGCTATAGGTAATAATAAGGAGCCTGTCCTGCTTGGGACTATATTATCTGAGTGCTTATGATCCAGAGACAAATTTTTAAGCAAAGATTTTTGTAGCAGACAGGAACCTCTGTCTAACGACGAGTTCAGGGCAGGGGGTCTTCACTGAACACTAATTTAGATTTACATAAGGCAAGCAAGGCTATCTAACTCATTATTAGTGACCATGCTAATTGCACAGTCAATGCTTATGCAAGACCCTGATTAATTTCTTGTTTCTGACACATCCTGCTTCTGATTTCTTTCCACCCGTTTCTCCCTTGTTAGCATCAATCAGTAAAACTTACCCGAAAGCACAACCCCCACTACTACAGAATGGTTACTTCTATGGATAGTAGTCTGCAGAGCCAAGATGTATCTAAATCTGCAGGAATTTACCTGTATGTATACATCCTATATGTGTTGTACATGTGTCCTTCAGAATGTTTAATATTAAACATACAGTCCTTACTTATACACATATTCTCACCTTGATAGAATGTCTTTGCAGCCCTGCACCACAAAATGAGGTAGTGTGAAACAGTATTGCTGCTTGCACCCCAGCTTGCTTTCTCTCAAGAATGTAAAAAAATCATAAATAAATGGAGAAATCTCAGCAGAGAGACAAACAAGGGCAGAAGAAAATCTCTGAGCATGAAAGACTTTTCAAACTCATCCTGCTTACTTAGATAACATGGAGAGGTGATTTGACTGCTGGAGAAATATTTGTGTTGAGAGAAGAATCTGGTTGGAAAATCAGACAGAGCAAGGCATGTGAGGGACCAGTGTGATTTTTGCTGAGGAGGTTTAAAAGCCAGAACAAACTGCTAAGGAAAGTGTTGAGTTCTTTGTTTCTCCCCTCCTGCAAATCAAGGATGGATGTCTCCCTGGAAGAGAATTTTCACTGAACATCTATTACTTGGATAAACCTTGTGTGAAACATAATAATCTGCAGGAAAGGTGTTTTAAGCAAGATTCTCCTTTGGCCTTAAAATTGCTGCATCTTGGGGATGTTGAAGAGCAGAGCTCCATATAGCAATGGATACATAAACAGTGTGTAAATGCTGTTCAAGCTGCTACAACAAGGAGTCTCAGGTCATCCTTTTTTTACACCTAAATCTCAGCTGGATGTCCAGTGGATGTTTTGGGACCACAAGGGTGACATAAAGTCTTCGTACACAAAGTAGATGCACGTTGGCCTTACTGAATTACTCAGCTTCTTTCATGATCTCTCCATACTTTCATCTCTGGGGAAGAAGTGTGCTCTATGAGGTGCTGTGCAAGTATCTTGCAGCACTGGTAACTTCTTTTTAGTTCAGTTTTTGTCAAGAGGATATGGTACTTCATGAGTGGAAGAAGCTACTTTACCATGCCTTTTCTTAACTCATGGTTTATTGCAGATATTGATGTTTCATGACAAGGACGTTTTTGAATTTTCTGCTGGGCTGTTACTCAATTTCAGTAATGAAATCCAGCTTGCTCATTCATTTATTTACTTATTTTAAGGAGAGCTAAAAGGTTTCACCAGAATTATGTCATAGGGAGGTATCTTAGTTAATTCAATGAAATAAATTGAAAGAACAGGAAACCTCAACATGTGAATTGAATTTTGTAAGAGACACAAAAAGTACAATATGTTCTCTTGGTGGTGGGGGTTCAGCTGAGATGAGAACTGCTGTACCAGGCAGTGCACACAGGCAGTGCCATGCAGCACTGTTCCCATTCCCTGGAGGCTTCAGCAGCTCAATGTGCTGGAGCTGCAGAAGATAGATAGGTGTCTTTCATTGGAAGAAAAATAAAACATTTTACAGGGAAAGTAAACTACCATGTTTTAGCAAACTGAGGCCAATGGCAGAGACCATAGCTATTCTTGAGGCCTCTTACTAGACCAGAGGCAGTCAAAAGTGAGTGGGACAGACTTCCTTAGGAAAAAGTGAAATCAAGCATAATGTCTAGCAAAAAAATCCTCTTTTTTTCCTAAAGCAGAAAAAACTCTCCTTGTCTGCATCTGGCTGGGTGGATTCACTAAACACAAAATGCTTCACACTCAAGCATCTCTACTCCCTAAAACATATCCAGAAAGCCTTCTTGATTTCAGGTCTTGATCTGGAAACTAAATTTTGAGATATGGCCAATCAATGATGTTAGTAAGCAGAGGGAGAACCTTTGCCAGCCTACTAGTAAAATTTTTAGAGAAACCTATCTTTCATTGGCTTGAATACTGATGTATCTTAATCTTCCTGACCTAGATTTCTGATCTCAAGGCAAATTCTTCTTTTCTACTCATGCTTATTTCCCCATGGGACAACTTTCCTACCTCTTTGTCTATGCGAGAGTTAATGTAAATGAATGCTAGATATACTGCACAAATAAAGTCTCTTCCTAAATACTAAATTATCTTCCTCACTGGGAACATTTTTGCATTTCATAAATACAAAAGGAATGAAAGAAACTGGAAGTGGCTACAGAAATCCCAAACTGTATGTTTTTTTTATTCCTTTGTTGCCAAGTATCAAAAGTATTCCCAAACTAGAGCAGAGAAGTAGTAAGAGAAAATACTGCTAATATTTTTCTGAGAATAATTGACCTTTCTCCTTGCAAGGTGAAGGTTAAAAAATGTGCAGGGCAATGTTTCCTTTTCCACCCATCAGCAGATGGTCAGCTCCCAGGAGCATTTCTTATTCCAGTAATGACTTCTCACAGCTTAAATGTGGAGACCAAACCCTGCTACAACTCCAGCTCTCCCTGAACATGGACCTTTGTACACCCCAAAAAAATCTCATCCCTGCAGCTTGATTCCCCTGTCAGCACTTTCTCACACACTAAAAAGCCCTTGAATGATTAGCTATGGCACCACCATCCTAAAACACATCATATTATCATCTTTCTTCATTACACACTGGATGTTGTCCACTTGTACAAGTGAGCATTCATACTGGTTTGCCAAAGCAGCAGCAGAAGCTTCCAGGATTGTACTTCTGACATTGGCCAATGCTAGATATCCTCCAGATGGTAAAAAATACTCTTCACAGACCTTGGAGGCACTGATGTGGTACTGGACCAGATGACACCAGCTGTCGGTTACCTAAACCTTGTAATTTTTATTTTTGTTAATGTACACCAGCTGCTGTGCTTACTGTCACATGACATATACAATTGTCTAATCTCTGCATTTTCCTGCAAAACAGAACTTTTTTCTCAATAACAATCCATTATGGTACAAATTAATTATATTAAATATTAGGCTATTTGCTTCGTTCATTTGAGGTGCACACACAGAAATGCTCAGAGGACGACATAAGGTGCAGAGGAACAATTTAATTTATAGGTATCATTTCTGTATATATATTTGTGAGTGATCTTTTATTTACTCAGTTAAATGAGAAAAAAATTATCGTCTATCTTAATTTTTATCTTTAGAAGCTGTATATTACAAGACAAATTAAACATGTAACTCATCCACCTTTAATAGCTTTCTTTGTGCCATATAGCTGCACAGCAGCTGCTTTGTCAAATGACCAAGAAATTAGACTTTGGCAAAACAGTGGTTTTCATCAGCATATGACCTTAAGATAACATTTACATTTCAGGAGATGCTGTTCCAGTCAGAACAGAACTGCAGGGCAAACACACATCTCTGGATGCTCATGGAGGCATCTGACAGAAAAGCTAATAAACACACTAGATTAGTACAGTTTTATTTTCCATAAATCTGGGACGTGTTCAGCAATGTCAAACTTGTTCCCATACCTTTAAATGAATAAATAGACCCATGCTTGCTCTGAAGCTCAGAAGTGAGGTGGAATTCATTTAGCTCATTACCATTTAAATGATAGATGGACAAGGTAAACTCTTTTCTTTTGAGGCAGGGGACGAACAATGTGGAGGTGAGAGCAGTGGCATTACATAGATGTGGGCTCCCAGGCTTAGATGATTGGATTCAGATGTTTCCAAGGAAATTATTTGCTCCAAAAGGGCTCTTTGGTTACTAACAGGTATAGCAATCATATTTAAAATGTTTTTACTTACAGACAGGCTCCTACAGCTTCAGTCACATAGGATTTACTGGAGGGTTTTCCCTCCAGCTGCTCAGTTGACTGCAGAGAATTCAGGTGGGTGTTTTCAGAGGATTAGTCTGCCAAGACATACAAAGCAAAAACCAGCATGTTTAGAGGAGAAATATTTTGCTTTTGCCATTTTAGCTATAATTCATTGCCTGATTTTGCAGTAGGCTATTATTTGCTTCTCCTAAATCACAGAGAAATTCAAATGGGAGAGAAGTAAGAGGTAGATTTTTTGTTTGTTCATTCATCGTTTGAGGAAAAGAAGTACCTGTGCAGCTGAGAACAAGCAGCTAAATTTTTCGCATGTAGTACAAGATGAGTGAGAAAGAAGAATTTAAATATTTTGTAAGTTAATTCAGTCGTCTATCAGATTAGAGAGACAAAAGAATATAATAACATGAATAAACAGTGTTCTTTTTTTTTTTTTTTTTTTTTTTTCTCCTGTTCAGTACCAACTCTTGCATGAGCATAGCTTCCAGTAAGAAAATATACCGGACACAACCCATCACAGCACCTTCTATTCCAGATGTCCATGCACGTCTGTCTCAAAACATGCAGGATCCAAACCCATACATGATGCTTTGCCCACAAGAGCCACTTAGCACCTCCTTTGAGCTCAAAATTGAAAAAAAATCTTTGCCTAAAGAAGGAGACTGTATGCTGGGAATGGGAGGTATGTGAATACTGTTAATACTGGTGGAGGTCCTGAAAAGTGGATGATAATTTTGGGTGTCTTAGCCATGGGATTACCACCATGCAAGGTCTGCAAGGCACTCAGTGTGTAGAATGTGAAGTACATGATGTTTTGAGTAGCTGAGCTTTTCAAAAGCCCTCCAAAAGAAGCACCTGATAATTGATAGAGCTTAAGTCAGCACAATTGTACATTTTTTTTGTCTGTGAGTGTGTGTTAGTTTTCAGAGTGTCTTTTTTATTGTGCTTGTGAAGTCCAAACCTTTCCTATGTTATCACTGGGAACCTGAGAAATACTACAAAAAGACAGAGAAGGGGAAGGGCAGTGTAGGACAGTGAAAACAGCAGGATGATCCTTCATTTCCTTCCTTTAGTGAAGAAAATAATGGCAGCATAAGCACTAAGGAGGAATTCAGGTGGAAGGAGTGAGTGACTTGTCATCCTGGATACTGGAGGGTGTTACGTGAGCGGATGATAACACTGGTGCATTTGCAGAAGTGACTTTAGGGCATTAGATGCACATAGGGCACTGAGGCAGATTTACTGGAGTGATTCAGGTAGGTTGGGTCTGTCAGGAGAAACTACCCTTGGAGAATGCTGTGTTTGACACCTAACCCAGAAGAG
Organism: Calypte anna; assembly: GCF_003957555.1. Classification (NCBI taxonomy): domain Eukaryota; kingdom Metazoa; phylum Chordata; class Aves; order Apodiformes; family Trochilidae; genus Calypte; species Calypte anna. The sequence continues at coordinate 4,737,951 of NC_044274.1, forward strand.
GACTAGAGCACCAGGGGCTGCATAGTGATGGGGCTTGCCTGACCAGCCCTGCAGGGAGGAATATACTAGAGAATTGTGGTGGAGTGGTTTTTGGGAAGGGGAAAGAAGGAAATTTATTAAAAAATAATAATTTAAAAAAGAAAATAATTCCAGATGACTTTTTACTGTCTTATGGAAGACCCTATGCCAGACTTATCTGCTGTGACAGAGGCTAACTCAATATTTCTGGACTGCCTCCTCTTTCCTGATATCAAGGGAGCTCCAAAGGGGACATTTTCTCTGAAGGACAGTATTTTGTATTTTGTTTTTTGTTTTTTTTTCTTCCCTCTTTCTTGGCCTGGAACAACTTGTTAACACAAGCAGAATACAGTGCAAATTGATTTGCTTTGGGGATGGACTTAAGTGGGTGAACCTGGGATTTCCTCTGAGAATGGAAATTTTCTGAGAAGAATTTATTTATGAGTATTTATGAGCAGTTTAGATATTTGTGGGCTGACATGGTGGCATTTCCTCTCTTTCTTCTCCTCTCAATTTAGGAGTCCACAGCATGCCTTCTTTAATATGCACAAATAAAATTAGATGAAAAAAAAGTATGATGAATAAAGCTGGAGATTGGAGGAGGCAGAAAGAGGAGAGGGGGGCAGACTTTTTCTTCTTTAACACCAAAGGATGAAAACATCTGTGTGCAGTTGACTCACTTTCATAAAGATGCACTAGTCTTTAATCAAACCCATCCAGGGGATCTTGCCTGAGATGTGGGATTTGTACCAACAGTATATAGCTGGCTCATGGGACATCTGGCCAGGTAGTTAACAGAGCCAAGGGATTTGCTTGTGTGTGTCATGCTTTATTCCATTTTAAAGAAGTAGGCTGCATTTGCAAACCATGACATTTCCTCACTTGTAGCTGTTCTCAGGGATGCAGCTTTGCTTTGGTTTTGAACCTCAGCCATGGTGCTATTGCCTCTGTGCCCACCTTTCAGTTGCTGCTGGTGCACCATCCATCCCCCCGATTCCCTGGCAGAGCAGTCTGGACTTCAGCAGGCATGCTGCATCTCACCAGCTGCAAGTGGTTTTATTTTTGTTGGCTTGGGAAAAGCTGTTGGTCTCAGTTTCTTATAAAATATTTTGTGCTAAAGAGAGGAAACAAAGCTGAGCTGCAGAGCCTGGGGGCTCCATTCACTGCTAAGCTCAACTTCGTCAGGTCAGCTGCCAGCACCTACCAACACTGCATCTTCCAGTATCTGGTGTTGGAGGTTGACTTGGTAAAGCCCTCCATCACAGAATCATAGAATCATAGAATAGGCTGGGTTGGAAGGGACCTCAGAGATCATCGAGTCCAACCCTTAAATGTGCCAGCCCGTAAGCCCACGAGTTGTCCTAATTTCAGTAAGACTATTCAAATAATTTACGTGCCTTAGCACTAAATGGAGGTTGCAAATGGAAACAAAATGAAATATAGAAGTGTTTTCTTCTTTTACATGTGTCCCAAAGGAGTGAATGGCTTTGTTGATGCATGTGCATTAAAAAGACCTTTTTCAGTTTCCAAGGCATAAACAAATGGTTTTCAAGATATCTTAACTTTCAACATGGTTCCCTCATATTTAGCAGGGACCACACTCAGACTCACACCCTACATGGAAAAACTGAATAAAATGAGCCCTGGTAATGCTGTTCAAGTTCAGTCAAACAGGGAGAATCATTTTTTGTGGCCAGCAGAGCAGAATCTCATCACCTTTTCTTGTCCCAGGACATATCCATAGGTCAATAACATGGAAGATAAATCCAGAAGGGATTCCATTTTGCATTCTGGACACAAAATAAAAAGCCTAAACTGCTTCTCTGCCTACCTAGAATGTTCTCTGTGTAAACCCATACTTAACCTCTGAACATGGTGTTGGATCTCAACAGCGGAAAGACCTTCATACAGAAGTGCAACCTTAAGGGCAGCCATCCATTCCCAAACATTGCAGACAGTGACAGCATATCATTTGAACAGTCCTAAAATATGGCTTTGGGCCTCAGGAACATCTCTGTTGCCTGGAGTGGCAAACTGCTTCAACACCTTATGAGCAAATATGTGGCAAGACAAGGGCAACCAGATAAGTGACCTCAGGGTAATCCAGTTGTCCTACAGAGAGCTCCACACACATGCCTTTACTTGTGCAGCCCAGGAGCAGGTTTTCTCACCTTTTTCTTAGGACTGGGTACATAGAGGCAGAGTTACCACAGACTGGGTTCATGTTTGGTTCATGCTGATGTGTCCTTGTGTTTTCTACAGCAGCTTTGGGAACATGACAGACAGAAGCTTCTGCAATGTTAGCTGCAAAGAGGATTTGCCTTTAAAAAATATCCCACCTCCTTTCATGTGAATGGTATAGGCTTTGTGTTCCAGACTGCATGGCTTTTTTGCAGGTGACCCAGGGAAGCACCCTTCAGCTTTCTCGTTCAGCTGAGCCTCGGCTGGTGGAAGGTGGGGGGAAAGGTCTTGTGAAAGAATTGGATCTGATCTGGAAATGGCTGAGACCTGATAAGCAAAGAGAGCTTTGCAAAGCTATTTTTAGACCTCTGCTTTTTATAGATAGTCCTCGCCACCAGCACCTGCTCTAAAGTGTCATCTGTAAGATGTCACTCACTGACACTGAGTGCCACATACAGAAGCAAGTTAGGCATTTGCAGAGCTGAGTGTATTCTCTAGAGGGAGAAATATGGCTGTGGATTACATGACCTGGATAACATTTGACAGGATTATGCCTCCATACATGTTTGCTCAGCACCTTATGTGTTGAAGCTTCTCCAGTCTGGAGCCACAGGACATTACTGTAACCCAAGTATTATTTATGTTGGCAACTGAGAGATAGATCATGGGTGAGGAAAGAGATAAAGAACCATTGCTAGACAATGAATTTGAGTGCTGTCCTTTATAGCATTAAACATCTTAACATTAATAGGGACTGTACTGACCTAAACACACAGCAGAAAGATTTTGTCTCAGGAGCTGAATTTTCCACAGAGATCTTGATATTCAGAGCTTACACATGTTTTACACACTGTTGTGGCTCAGATTTGCTCTTTTCTGTATGACAACTGGACTTCAGTGAGTGATGTAAAGATTTTCCTCCAGGAGAAGGGGGAAGAATGCAGAACTGCTGTGCCCATGCCTAGCAGGGCAGTGGAGATACCACTGCTTGTCTCTGTAACCCACTCCCTAAAGGAGTTAGAACTGAACTTGGACTCATTTGGGGTTGCCTAGGGCAGGCTTGGTATTTCAGCTAAACTTTAGAAAATTGCCTGCCCCAGCTCTGATGAGATAGGCCAGGATGGGGTGGTGGATCCTAACACTCATCTGGAAATTCCCCATGCTAAGCCTGTGGGCTCCTGTGTTGCTCTCACTAGGAGTCTGCACCAACGTAGGAGCCTGTAGGTAGTTCTGAGTTGGATGATGAACCCTGAACTCTCAGTTGCTGAAATCACTGCCTGGCCACCTCACCACCTCATAGCCCCATCAGGCATTTGCAGGACATGGGGACATTAAAGTCACTGCTTTTGGCTCCCAGCGTTCATAAGGTGCAGTTGTGGCTCTCATTGTTTTCCAAAGCATCTCAGCTTGGCTACTGAAATGTGGCCATGCATTCTTTTTTCTCCCCCATCTCCCTTCCAAGCACCTGCAGAGGCTTTCAGCACACATTCATTCTCTTTTGCTTTCTGCATATACACTCAAATTGCTATTTCCCAGCAGCTGTATCACATGGAGGTATTGAATTCCCATCCGTCCCACCCCTCTCTCGCAGCACTGACTGCTCTCACAGAAGCACAAATTTTATTTTAACAGAGCTCAGCATTTAAGCTTCATTCTCAGATTCCTCTGTATTTTAAAACAGAAGATGCTAAAAACACTGTTGATGGTGAAGCAGTGAGTGTAAGCTCCAAATCTCCCCTGTTCAGATCAGATGTAGCTTTCCTGCTGTAATCATTCTTCTTTCCCCCTCTTCCCCTCCCTTCTCTCTCTTTTTGGATATGTGCTTCTCTCTGACTGTGATTCTGCAGTGGCAGAAAGGGGTCAATCTATCTGTAAAAGATGGACTCAGCCAAGCTTTTCTAGCTCTTTCCTGCTGATGGCAATTATCTGGAGGTTGGCAGCAGTCCCAGAAACCTGCAGTTCCTGCAGTCCTGCTGCTGTGGGCCTGCTCCACAAAGCCAGAATCCTAAGAGGATCACTTGGTGTGATGCCCAGGAAATGACAAACAGAAAAGGTCACACGTACTCCAAAAAGATATACTGCTCGGCAAATTTAATTGACATTGTGCAGCTTTTCAAAATGTCCCTGCAGACATTCCAGCATTTAACAGATGCAAGCAAAAAACAGCAAAATAACAGGGCTTTAGAAAAAGGGCAGAGCCCAGCCCCCTCAACATTCTGTCCCCCTGAAATAATTTTTTCATACCCTGGTAATATCCTTTCACATAGTCTATTGGATCAGGATAATTTTTTGTTATGCCTGAAGCTTGCCATCCCATCCCCCAGTCTCCTCCCCTCCTTCTCTCATACACACACTGCTGCTTTTTAAATCACTGAGTTTTCATTATGCAGGGCAACTGTCCTTGTTGTTTTCCTTGCATGTTTGTCTGTTAAAATACTGTATAAGGAACCAGCTCCCTGTCAAGCCCAGAGAATGCTCTCTGGAGGTGCACTATTGTGTCCTGTGTTATCTAGCCAGAGGGAAAAATGCTGTCTGCATCAATGGTTTCTTTCTTTAAACAAAAAACCCCAAAACCGAGGAGATCTGTGGAAATTTAAGAAGGTGTCTGGTATCTAACACTTATTAGTAAGAAGAAATGGGAGAGCAGGAGTGGCCAGAATGGATCCAGGGAGAAGGCAGGTGGTCCTGGTTCAGCAGGGACTATACTTGGTAAAGACTCAGCATCTCGTGGTGTTTATTTATTTATTTAAATTAATTTAAGCCTCCTTTTTATAATAATGAAGTTAAAAAAACCCTTACATTTCAAAGTTTGTTTTTTTATGTCCTCCAGTTAAATGGAAAACTATTGCAAAACTGAGCATGGTATGAGCCCTGAAGATGAAGCAGGCATGTGACAGAACAGATCTGAATGCTTGGCTCACTTACATCCATGCAATTTGGGATGAAAGGTATCAGTTCCACTATATAGCCTGGACTGTGCAATCACTATGATTTAGATGGCTGGGATAGTAAAGAGACAAGGTCTGAGTCCATTGGGAGCCTTGAATCTTCAGGTCATGAGTCCCAGTAAGTGTATCAGCAGGGTTGCTGTAGAGAGTAGTGATTAATACATCCAAAGCTTTCACAAGCTGCTATCTATAGAGAGGGACAAAACTGTCCACTTATATGGATGGTGTGAAGTACTTTGTGCCTTAGACTAAATGCTTCAGGACTGTGTAAAGCAAACACAAAGATCTGTGTGGGGGTTTCTCTGGTTACTATATTTAAAAAGAATTAGCTACCATATCTAGTCTTTGAGTACATAGACAGATAGCATCTGTGAAATCTGGTCATTTACTTGCCTGAGTATGGCCAGACTTCAGTTCAAGCAATCTTACAACTAATTTTGACATGCAGTCAGTGGGACAGATCTTTTTCATTTAGCCAGAGAATAGCATGACCAGAGATTTTGAAGGTCATAAGAGCAGAGCAAGAGCAACCTGTAGAAAAGAGGGTAGGTGGAAAAATGGTAGTAATTTTTCTTTGAAATACCACTTTTTAGTACTGGAAGTGTCAAAGTACACTCTGAACAACACCTAAGTCTCCCTGCCACAGAAGAAAGATTATTTTATTTTTTATGTTTTAGCAAGCAAAACATAATTGTGCTAAGTGTTGGGACCATAAGCCAGAACTCCAGTTAATCTTTGTCTGAAAGAGCAGGTCACACTCAAACAGAGGGGACAGGGTATTGACTGATCAGTTTAAAGACAGCTTTCTCAGTGCTAGTATTTGTCTTCTCCAATGGAAGATCTCATTCAGAAGACAAGATGACATACAAATTCCTTACAGCATGGAGGTGGGAACACCAACTTCCTGGGGGAAATCAGAACATTACAGTCTAGGGAGAGGTGCTATCCATCAGCTAGAACACAGACATGGGGCAAATTTTTAGGACTATGTTCTGCCTGATTCTGAATAGGATTTGTTCATTCTTTGTCTACCTCTAGGTTAGGGCAAAAGTCCACAGCTGCAAACTCCATGTCAAAACCATCAAGCCCTGCAGAGTGGGAGAAAAATTAACCCTTCTATTGAAATGTCCTCTGAAACTAATGCAGCCTCGTAACAGTTTTCAGCTCTGACAAAGTTTCATTTGGTGCAAAATCTTTTGACTGTCAAGAAATGTGTGAACAATCACACCTCAATTTACATGGTTTCATAAGAGGATTTTAACTTCCTTGAGGACAATTCTGGTTTAAGGTTATCAGAAATAGTTAATTTTCAGCTATCAGAAATAGTTAATTTTCAACACAACCTGTTTCCAAGAAAGGGTTTTGCTTTTGACAAAATCATTGTATATTAAGTGACTCATAACCGGGTAATATTGATGTCTGGATGCATAACACACTCTCCTGTTACACTGGACTCCACAGAAGCAGCACAATAAAACTCAGAAGTTGATCTCCACTGTACTGCAGACTTCTATTGACTCAATTATATTGGTCAGGAGAGGCAAGAGGTGAGATCACTGCCCAAAGAGCAGCGTCAAGAAAAGCCTGATTGTTAAAAAAGGCACAGAAGCCAAAACCGAGCTTTTACCATAGTACCATTTTCACTTCAGGACAAACGGGGCAGAAGAGAAGGGAATGTGCAATTTTACCCCCCAAATAGTTGAATATTTTGGTTTTGTCTTCTGGAGGAGAAGATGTCTAAAGCATCACACAAAATATTTTGTGAATTAAAGTTTGATTTAGATCTTCAGTCTCAGAAAGCAAAAGCTCTAATCCTTTAGACCACAGGAAACTTGCCAGCTGTGGAAATATTAAAGTTTTTACTGTATGCAAGTGAGCTGTTCTGTTTCCATCTGCTGAAATAGTAAATTTTCACATATGCTCATTTTGACTGATACCCAGTCCTGAGTACTTTGTAAGGCAGTTATACATGCAGGCCTGTTTAAAAAAATATACATATCTTGCCAACTCAGGAAGATGATTGGATCATTAAAGGAAAGTGACTGGATGGGTCTTTATTACTTCAGTGGAGAGAGAAAATATGTGTAAACCACTGCCTTGTTTTCTCAGCAAAAATGTTATTAAAAACAAGAAGATATTGTAGTTTTTCTGGTCATCATGGGAGAACGTGAAGTGAGTAAAGGAAGGCACATATCTCCTAATGAAATACTTTTCATTTATGGACTCCTAAAATTTTGCAAGTCAATTTTTGGTTGATTTTTAAAGTTTTGCCATTGGGCAAAAAAAGGCTTTCATCTCATGTAGCTAATAAGTACTTAGAAATCTTAGTAGATTAAAACTTTAGGAAACAGAAATCACACTTCTAAGATGCTCCTTTCTTCTTGTGGAACATTTAGAAGTAGAATAACAAAAAATTCTAAGAATAAATCCCTGTGGTATGTAAATGTGAAATATTGTTAGTGGTAACTCAAAGATTGTGTAGTCTCAGGAGAAAGGAAGGAATACAATTTAATTAAAGCTTCTTATTTTAATTGCAAAACGATGTCATTCTTTAGTTCTATCTTTACAAGAAAAAAAAAAAAAGCATAACTGAATGGTGGCCAAGTATGATAGATGCTTTTTGCTGTTACACAAGAGTTTAGGAGGGAATCATGGAATATTACAGAAATTTTGCTGAAATGACCTCTGGAGGTCACCTAATCCAACCCTCCCCTCAAAACAGGAGGAAATGTACACCCCTATTTCCAATCACAGCTGTGGGGAAATCTGGGCAGCAAGGAGGTTATGATCTGAATTTTATGCAGCCTTCCTGACTATGAATTGGCTTCTCCCAGTTTTCAGCACAGAATCTAAACAACTGTCGCAGGGACCATAGAATCATTAACAAAATCCCTTGGTTATTTCACAGGGTCTCCAGATTTTACATGTTTTTGAGACTAGAGTTGCTGGAAGAGGCTACAGCTGTTTGGGTTTTTTTTTGTTAGGTTTTGGGGTTTTTTTGTTTGTTGTTGTTTTTTTTTTTTTTGAGGATATTTTGGAAAAGTCTGATCAGCACCCTCTTGTCTTGTTACTGGGAGCACATAAATGAGTCTAGGTGAGAGCATTATATACCTAATGATGACAGGCTCTTTTTAGATGAAAGCTTTATATTGCATCCTTAGGGGAGGGAAAACCTCTGTCTCCCCATTCTTATTAACATGTATCCTACTGCCCTTGACCAAGAAATGCTTTGTCCTCATTCCTCACGTATTCAGTGCAGTTATTTAATACATCGTTGTAGGCTTATTAAAGACAAGAAGGATCAGGACTTTGCTTTTATGTTTGGCTTGAAAGGCCTGGACATCCCAGACTGCACAGCTTTCTAACAAAATTCTGGGACTCCTGTCAGTGTTGATTTATAACAACATATGTCAGATTTAATTACACCATCACTCTACCCATTCATCACCACTTTTGCTCTCTGCAGTGTTCTTCAACAAGTCTCCAAGGGATGCAGTGACCTGAACTTGTTTCAGCAGTCAGCAACAGGATTAGATGTCCCCATGCCATCATGTTTTGCAGATTAGTGACCAGGCTAAAATTAAGAGGTATGGTCAGAGAGTCAAAGGTGCAGAGAGCTGTTGAGGATGCCCTTGCACAAGCCCACTCCATAACCAGCATCAGTGTTAACAACCCCTGCTGAGAGGACCCGAAGCAGATCTGCACTGTGGGTACATTCTCTACATGTAAATCCAACAGCTCCGAGCTGTATTGTGTGGGTGCACACACTTCACTGAGCCATGGCTCTAAAATCTTTGAACCATGCTGCATACTCTGGCATAGACAATTCCTGAGATTCTCAAATTGATTTTGCATAAAATATACCTCAAACTTTTTTTTCCTACCTTAATTGTCAAGAAGGAGGTTTTAATCAGTGCCAAAGCACTGTTCTCTGATCAAAAGTAGAGGAGATATAATTATAGAACTACTCTATTGCTTCAGATTAAAACTTGCTGGAGTAACAAAGCTCACAAAATCTGAGCTCTTTCTTCTGAAACTCTAAATTTATAGTAAAAAACCAATGTTGGTGCTTATTTTTTCTTTATTTAGTTTGGTTTGATCTCTTTTCAACCTTAAATTTCTTTATAGTCACAAATCCAAATAGCTGTCAGGATATCACAGCAAAAGGTTCACCACTGAGCAGAGACTGAAGATCAAATACAGAATTTAATTAGTACTGGGCAGTGTTTATGGGAGGGCAAAATCTTCCTAAAATCAATTAGTTTTTCTCCTCTGAAACTTGTAATTCACTTGAGTGGAAGCTGTATTTTTGAAATAAGATGTCTGAATTAGGGTTCTAAAGAGTTTTATTCTAAATAGCATTTTGGGGCCATGGACAAATTTAAAGTAGTTTAGTCTCAGATAAGTATCATCACAAAATTATAGAACATTTCATATTGGAAGTGGACCTATGAAGGCAATCTGGTCCAGCCTCTGTCTTACTTTTGCCTTCAAAATTATATCTACTTTCTTGGGGTCTTTTCCAGTGGAGTTCTGAAAACCTCTGGGGGAGGAGATCTGCAGAACCTACTTCCATGAAGAAACACTCTCCAGGTGTTTTCCTTCTGTCCAGTGGGTATTTCTTCTGCTGCATCTGGTGATCCCTTCTGAGAAAAGGCTTGGTCTGTCGTCCCCATGTCCCCATAAATCCTCACTGGCAATCAAAGACTGCAGTTAGAGCCCATTGTAGTCTTTATGTGACTTTCTCTTCTCTTGAATCTTTGCATAGAAACCACTAGGTCTTCAGAAACAGGTGGAGAAATCTGGGCTCCTGAGGCATGCCTTTTCATTTTGTTTTTTTTTTTTTTTTTTTTTTGCCTCCCTAGAATTAAGTCGCTTTTAGGCAATGTATTGAAATAAACAACCTAAATTTTGTCTTCTGAACTGTCTGAATTCTTCATTCTGCCATGCAAAATGAAAAAACAGAAAGGTTTGGCATCACTATCCATGGGGATTATGCCCACCCTTTGGGATATGACACAGTCCAGGAAAGTGACATGGGAAAATGTAAAATTCTTGTTTCGTGTACAAAGAAAGTGTAGAACTCATGCCTTTCACATCACGATTGTCAGAAGAAGATAAAATGAAGTTTGCAATGACAATCTTCAGCTGTACAAGTAAGCTTGTAATTCTATGCCATTATGACTTTGGAGATGAGTAGAGACATTTACCCCATCCTGTTGAAATCTTCTGTCATTAAAAAAGCTGGACATATGCAAAGATGAAAACCAAGAATAAACCACAGACTCTGTACATGTATGCAAAACAACTAGAGACAGGAAAACTAAGATATATGGAAAGATAAGAAATTCAAAACCAAGGAAAGGCTGAAATTCTAGGACCAAGTTAAGAAAATCCTCACCACAAGATGTCATTAAGGCCAAGAAATCAGTAAGATTTGAACAAATAACAGAAATCTCCAGACTAATCATGGATAAATATTTGAAAAACTTTTGTGAAAGGGATGTAAGACTTCAAGTTTTAGGATTAACATGTAACTGTTAAGATTTAGGATGAAGCATTTGCTGAGAACAGATTACCCATCTGCCTTCTGCAGGCTTAGTACAGATTCCACAGAGGCATGTGGCCCAGATTAATGCTGGAGAATTGATATGTATTAGCTAGTCCATGAGTTTGATCCAGTCTGGCACTTCCACTTCCTTTTTTTTGTTGTTGTTGCTTTTCCCTGCAGTGTTCCCTATGTTCCTAAACACCTGATTTTATGTACACAATGGTGGAGACAAGCAGAAAAAAAAAATATCCTGCACCATAAGGCCATGAGTTAGGCCATTCTTCTCCCTTGTATCATCCATTCTGCTCCCTTTGTATCCATATATTAAAACTTGCATTCATGGATATCCACTTGGAGAAAAAGACATGGGCACCCATACCATCACTTTTTCCATAGTGCCAACCCAGCACTGCCTTACTTTTGCTTTGTTTCTGCAAGCCTTCACAGTGCTCTAGGGTAGATCACAACTTCATTGTGTGAACACATTATTCTCATGTAACCTTCAGTACTATGTTAATTTTAGTACTAGCTGCTGTGGATTTAAATCTCTAGGACGATTTCACTTGCCATGTAACTTGAACTAAGTCTGCTAGGGAGCTGAATATATTAATTGAGTATACTATTTTTATATCTTAAAGTTCATTGTTCTCTTAAATATCACATGAGTTCTAAATATGTAACTGAAGATGATTGATGTCTATTTTCCATACAGTATAACACAACTTAATGGAGTCATAAGATTTCTGCCAGCACATTATAGAATTTGGAATCTAAATAACTCTTAGGTTACTGGCATCCTTGCCTCCTACCACAAGTGATCACATACCATGGTGTGTCAGCTGTGATACAAATCACAAGAGGATCTCTATCTGTGATTGCTGTAACTGGTTTCCAAGAAAAGGAAAAAGGGGAAAAGAATCTATCTATCTATCTAGGTGAAGTCCACAGGACTTAAGCCCCAAAGTTTCAGCCATGTGGTTGAAGTCAGTGGAGTTCTCTAAAGAAAGGTGAGTAAACTCTTGTGACTCAGACCAGGTTAGTTTAGGTCTCAGCAGCTGCATTGCAGGTGGCTGTTGCTCATGGTTACTGCTAAATATTTTTTTTTTCCTGAGCTGATCACCATTCACCTTCAAATAAGAAACTGGTCTTATGTGGAAAAAGGACATGTTGGAAAGTTACAGGAAATTCCCTCAAAGAAAAAGACATCACCTCACGTTTCTGCCACTCCACAGACATTGACATACAATCCAACAATCAGCATTTACAATTTTCAATCCCAGTTAAGGGCCCAAATCCAGCAGCACAGGTGAAATAGCTCAACTCTTCATTCTTTTTAGAGCTGACAGCATGAGAGTCTCTTGTGCACTGAGAAGTAGAGACCAAACCTCCTAAGAAAATCTATCAGCACCTCTTTGTTTTACTTCTACCACTGTGCCATGTCTTCTGCTCGCCTTCCCCCTCTGCCAAGAGTGTTTCTGAGGACAGAACACCTCCCTGCTCATAACTGTGTAGGAACACTACAGGAGAACTCACAGTGCTTTAAACTCTCACTGAATTGCTATCAAACCCTATGGGAGGAGAAGACAAAACAACAACAAGGACTATTTGAAAAGGGTTGCAATGTTGATTTTCAGAGAAGGAGAAGAGCTTGGCTCTGACTAATCTTAAATTGAAAAGAGTAATTTTAAGAATGGTTACACTGTGCACTATATTCTGCTGAAAATGAAGCATTCTGATCATTGTGATCTTGGTACCATCGGCGTCATTGGAAGTGGTTGCCATGGATGAACCTATTTCAGCCCTCAAAATACAAAATTCTCTGGGCAAAGTGGCTGTATTTTTCCAGTATTTCTTTCTATTGGATTCAATAGAGAAAGTGAATTATGGAACTCTACAGAGTTGCATATTAAGAAGAAACTGCTGATAAGAAGGCAAAGTGAAGGCAAGGAGTTTTAAAGGTCATTCTGTCTCTCTTTTTTATCTGGTGAGGATTTTATGTTGAGTAATTACCATAGTATGCGAACACTTAATTGGCTGTGCAGAATTTGGTAGTGGTCTTAGTAATAAGCTGAATACACAATAAGATCTCTAAACATCTTCAACACACAGGTGAAAGCAAGACTAATGGATCCAGTCCACATTGCACTGGAAGATTCATAATTATTTTCTGAAACAAATAACCTGCTGAGCTTTTCCCCCCTTACTTTTCATCATCTCAAGTTAGACTGTGAGTTCATGAGAAAAACAGTAAGTCTAAGTGTGTACTCAGTACACCCCACACAGCTGTGTCTCTGGGAAGTACTGTAATATAAGGAAAAATTCATATAAAGATATGAATTCATATCTTTCCTCGAAAGATAAAGATTCACAAAGATATGAATTTCATATCTATTCATATGAATATATCATAAAGATATAAACTCATATCAGAGAATCACTGATATAAGCACATCAGCAGGCTATAGACTTGGGAAAGAAGGGATAGATTGTCTTGATTTTTTATGTCTCTATTTGTTCACCTTCTTTCATTCTGTAAAGGAGAGGAACCCTTAGAATACAAGTCTTATTTGGTATAAAAATCAAAAATTGAAAGAAACAACAGAAAAAGAAAATCAGCAAATCAGTTGAGAAGTAATGTTTTTTCCATCTTGAGTTTTAACAACAAGTGCATAAATAGCTGCAGGATATTCAGCAGCAGTCTGAGTATAAATTATAGAAATAGATCCTCAGAAGTTTAGAAGTTTAGAAGCCAGCCAGAAACCTGTCACATTAATTTTATTCTAAACTCTGTGATCAATACCTGCAGAAAGGAACCAACATTTTTGGTACCTACACTAAGTCCTGTAGAGATGCCCGTGTTTCAGTCACTCACATCCTTGCTAAGGTGCCCTGGGAGATACTCTGGGGGAATTTATCCAAAAGTTATTGAGTAATTTTCTACAGACCCACAATTCCAAGTCTGTCCTATTGACACCTGTTTATTTATTCATGGGACTATGTATTATAATGCTGTGGGAATTGCAGTGCAGGGTACAAAAATGTGTCCTTTAAAAGAAACAAAGAAATACTTCCTTCTGTGTGTACCATGGCAAACATTTTTAATTTTCTGCAATCTTCCCTCTATTGCCCTCCCCTACTGTTCATATTTTAGCACCTTTGATGTTCTGTGGGCTATTCCATTCTGATTTATATGTACCTAAGAATTCAAACCAAGTAGAAGGTAATTCTTATATTTTGAGACAGATGTATTGACACAGATACAAAATCAATATTAAACTAATTCTGTTTGTTGCAATTACTGCTCTTACGGTGTAAAGCTTTGGACAAGAATAGCAGAAAGTAAAAGAAAATATATAAAACCCATCCAAGAATCTATTCCACACAAGTGTCTTAGTCATATTTTTATTGACCTCATTGCTATAAGATTAGGACCACAATGTATCTAATGCATACAGACAGGGCTCATACTTTCTTACTAACTGCTAATTTTTCCTTAATACTTTTATAATTTTTTTTTTTGGACATATTGTTTTAGAAGGAAACCTTAGACTTTATGTATTCAACACATTGTATGGAACTATTTCAGAGCTTTGGGCCATGAATAACTTATTTCCATTAAATGTAATGGTGTTATTCCTGGCAACATGAGCTTGCATGACTTGCTCACAAGTAGAGATCTGCCTGCACATATAAATGAGTGCCTGCAGTTGCAGGAGAATGGAGGAAGAGGAGGCATAGCTCCTCTCTAACTTCTGAGCCACACTTGCAATTTATTTTTGCACTTTCCAGCCCTGAGATTTCTATTGTTGCTGTATCTCTGTCGAACTTTGGATTAAATTGAAGGAAGCAATTTTAAAACCTGGCCATGGGGGTCTCAATATGAGGTTGAGGGGAGAGCAGCTCATGAATGGGCTGCAGGCTGGAGTCTGCTGGGAAACACACACACACACACACACACACACACACATGCACTTGTGGCAGAGAAACATGATTAGTGCTGGCTCAACAACCCTCATCTGCAGAGCTCCTGGGAGCCCCTCCTCACCCTCTGCTCACAGGGGCTCAGACTGTGAAGAGGCAATAGTAGATTCCACTCAGTGCATTCCTTTTATTATTATTTTTTTTTTTATTTTCAACTTATTTTCAATTTAAATAAAGTTTATTTTCAATTTTTAAATACTCCAAATTATCCCCAGCACCATGACTGACAGGGTCCTCCCTTACACAAAGAGGGGAGCTAACCTGCTGCCTTCACCACGGCTTGAAACAGCCTAGGGCTGAGAAGGAAGGGCAGCATTTGGCTTTATGCCCACACACACCCTGCACTTGCAGGGAAGAGGGAGATGGGAAGAGGAGATGGAGAAAAGATATTATTTTCTGCAAGGTTAATTGACCATAAGGTGAAATTCATTGAGGACAGCCTCCTTTGCTGGCTGCCTCTGTGAGTGATTTGGCTGGAGAGGAACAGATGATGCTTTCAGAGTAACCATGCAGCAGGAATGAAAGCAACACTTGGGAGAGCTGATTTTTATGATTTGGTCTTAACAAACAACAGCCAGGGCTCAATATCTGCTTTCAGCTTTCCTTTTTAGGACCACTGGGTGCGTCACTCCGCCTGCTGACATCAGCAACCACTGTTTAGTGCTGGGCACCATTGGAGATGGGAATCTATGTGTAGGTGGTGACATGAATGTGGGAACTCTAAATCAAGACTCACAGCTAAGATCATCCAAGGTATTTAGAAATCCAATCCCCCCTAATTTTTATTTTCCAGTGAAAACATTGGTACCCTTGAACATCCAACCCTCCACCTTTAATGAAGGGGAGATTATGATGTGATTATCATGGTATCAAATCAGTCATGAGAGGTTGTTCACATGTATGCAATAGTTTACAGCTTAAAGAGGAACTCTCGAAACTTATCTTTCCATAATGCCCTTTTGATGTAGCCTAGTATCCTTTTTGTTTGAAATGCAATGCATCAGTGCACTGATTTCATTTAAACAGTCACTTGCATCCCCCAAGTTCTTCCTTTTCCTAAAGAATGGTGGGAAGAGGGGTGGGTATTTGTTTGCAGGAGGAGCAAGACTTGCACTGCACTGCACTGCACTGCACTGACCTCAGGAGGCTCAGCTCTGCTGTTAGTATTTTCCTAAGCCACTCACTGATGGAGTGTCCTGCCTGTCTGGTTTTATACCACAAGCAAAAGCCAGAATTACATGGAAGAGTTCAACCTGGCAAGTGTCCTCACAAGGCATAAGCCAGGTATGGGTCCAAAACCTCATTGCATTTTGAATGAAGAGCTACTTTTGGGTAATGCACACCTCCTCCCACAAGATCTTGGCCCAATGCTCTGCAAACGCTATGGGAGCTCCAGATCAGAGCAGGGTTTTGCTCAGATATCCTGGGAATAGCAAGACTAACTACATATCCTTACGGAGGCATGTGGAAGGTGTTGACAACACGTCACTGCCCTTCACAGCAAGTCAATACTTGATTTATTGGCTTTTTTGACCATAGGGAAGATAGCCCAAAAAATGGGCTCTTCCAAAAAAGCCATACACTAGGAGAAAACACTGAAGATACATGTTCAGGTTTATGCTATCATGGAATTGTTCCTATTGGAGAAGACTTAAAATCATTGAGTCCAACCATTAATGTAGCTCTACCAAGAGCAGTGCTAAACTATATTCCTAAGCACCACATCTACAACAGTTTTAAACATCACCAGGAATGGTGATTTCAGGCACCTCCCCGAGCAATCTGGTCTGAGACATATGTAGTCAGTTTCTCCAGGAGAATACTGTGAGAAACAGTGTCAAAGGCCTTACTAAAGTCCACAGATTGTTTGGAGAACAATGAGTAGTTGTTATTTGTAGTAAAAATTATTGTTATTATTACAAGAGTACCTGGAGATCCCACCTGGACTCACAGATTTGTTTTGTTGTCTCTTCACTTTCTTGCCAGCATCTCATAAAATACACTTTACACTAGTATCAAAGCACTGCTGACAGTACACTGTTTTGTGGCCAAATCCTATTCATTCAGGAAACTGATCCTGACCACTATCTTATCAGCAACATATCATCTGCCTCGATTTCAAATGTTATCCCATCTGCAGACAGATTAACAAGTTGCAAGATCCTATAATTATAACCCAAAAAAAGTTCAGTCAACCTCTTTGCTTCTAAAGATCGTGGAAGAAGAAAAGAACTGGAGAAAACATCATCTCAAAATGTGTCCCCTAAGGACCACATTAAAATTTACAGACCTAAAAAAACCCGACAATATATCATGTATTAAAGTGAAGCCAAATCAGCAGTTTTGGCCTTGCCTCTCTAAGCAGAAAGGTCTTGTTTTCTGACTTCTCCTTGGCTGCCTTTCTAGGCCGGCAATTCACAGCTGCATTGAAATGGAGCAGGTCTAATAATGCCATTTGTTTTCCACTGAAAAAAAAAACCAAAAAAGAAAAAAAAAAGAAAAAGAAGAAAAAAGAAAAAAAGAAAAAAAAAAAGGAAAAAGAAAAAAAGGAAAAAAAAAAAAAAAAAAAAGACACATAAAAGTAACACAGAAGAAGGAAGCCATTAGCAGACATTTAGAAGTGCATGGCTAGAAGTGCAGATGGTTCAGAGGAAGGCAGCCAACTTGGCGTTTATATAAGTTATCTTGTATCTCCCTCTTATTTTTTCCTGCACTGGCACACAGATTGATTAAGAGGTCAAATAAAAGCTGCTCCAGTGTGAGAGTGTATATGATAGATGACAAAAATTCTGTTTTACAGGTAAAGCTCTTTAAAAAGAATAAAAGACAAATCAATGGATAAACTAATTCTCATCTTGTTTAAGTCTTCTCTTCCTGAAAGATGTATGGCCCCCTATTTTTTTTTTCCTTCTGTCTTTTTCAAATAAGGTAATGACAGATGTAGGAAAGTAAGTGAAGAAAAACAGGCAGAGCAGTGGAATGTGACCACAAAGAGGTAGAATAGGAAGGGCATTTTTAATAAAGCAGGTGAAAACCACTATAAGCATATGGGATTTTTTCCATAGACACAATAAATATTTTCTCAACACATGTATTTTCTGAAGTGTTAGGAAGGAAAATGAACACCACAGAAGATCTTCTTAAATGACTGCTTCCCATGTGGCAACTTATCTCCTGCACTTCCTTGCCTTTTGGCTCAGGTGTTTTTTGCATGTCTGCTTTGCAATGAGAAAATCTGGACTTTATGAAAGACAGTGGAAGTTTTATAGAGGAGATGTCTTCTAGAATAACAAAAGTAGTGATCTTCATATGAATTCAGGCAACAGGGATTTTGATCCCCTTAGTGGCTAGATACCCATCTTTTGATTGCTTTAGGGATACAGGATGTATGAACATCTCTCTGGTGCCTAAATCATAAGCTCCTAATAAAGAAACCTTCTCCAGACCTAGCCGGTGACCTGTTTGACTCACTGAAATACTCTGGACATAGATTTCTTCACTGAACTTCAGACACCTTAAGGTGGTTCTGTATCTGAAAATCATGCACGTCTTGGAGCTTTCTTACAGGCAGGTTGCCACCCCCAAGTACACCTAGGGGTTTGGGTCTGAACCAAAGCTCAGGTTCCAATAGCTCAAGCAGGCTGACTGAAAGCTTGCACTTTTTATGTTTAATTATCCCAGGTGCCACAGGGATGGATACATAGAAAACAGATGGAGACATATTCCTGAGCATCTAAAGATAAGTAAATCAGTTAGACCAGGTTTTGTAGATCTTGTTTGAATAGTTAATCACATGAACACAGAGATGAAAAGAACCACATGGGTCACTGAGCCCAGGTCTGTGATATTTTCTCATTATGATTTACAACCAGGATAGTATCAAGAGCATGCCAGGTGCTTCATATAGTCAAACAGACTGACAAGCTGGTATTTATTTTGAAGCCAAAGGGGGCATCTGTTTTATGAATCAAGGTTGTTGTTATTTTTTATTTTGAGACTGGGAGATTGCTAATAATTTTGTTTACACTGTGCTCTGTAAGGTGATATTTTTGCTCACCTCCATTAATATTGGCTAATATCCTAGTACTTTAAGAACCACAAGTATTAGGACTAATTTCTTCATAACTTCAGTGAGTTATCCTTAATTGTATTTTATTTTGGGCTGTTGACACACAGCTACACACATGTATTGTTAGTGGAAATCATCAGTAAGTAAATATGTATGTCATAAGTGCTTCAGCCCACACTTATACATTCCCTATATTTTTATACTGTTTAAATATATGTCTTTATATAGCATAAAGGCTTCTCAGAAGTCAAGCTGATATCAAGAATTGTCCCATTATCTTTTCCAGACACAAAACCATAAGACAATAGATAGATCTGTTGTAGCTGGGATTTTTGATCCAGCTTACTCAATCTGAACATGCATAAATGACTGAAGTTAAAATTGATAACTAAACTTCTTAGCTATTGAATGTGAGTTTATGTGACAAAATCACATTTTCATGTCTGTTTCAAGGAAAAGCCTTTCATGGAATTTGACATACTGAAATAATTTCTCTATAAATATCCCAGAGGAAGCAAGTGAAGAACATTTATTGGACGGTAAAATTTGACATTATTGAATAAATAAATATATTTAAAAGTGTACTCATATAAAACAATAAAATATTCAGAAATTACCAATAAGATATTTTAAGCTTCTGTCACTATTGACAGAAGTGACACCTGATAAAGGAGACAATAAGAATACCAATAAAGAATATCTTTCATTATGCTACACTATGTTATCTGCTTTTTTTTTTTATTTAGTTTGTAGCAATCAGATTATAGAGTTTTAATAACTTTGTAGCCCTTGCTAAATTATTTATGAATGTGCCCTTAAAAAAATTTGACCACTAAATTTTTTGTTGATATGATTTGCATCTGAAAAGCTTATTCTGATCCCAAAATGTTCAATGGGCAACTATTTTCACCAATGAAATGTCTTTGAAATATGTCTGAGAGTAATAAATTTAAACCAGTGTAAATCACTTTTTAGGCACTGGTTATGAAAATACTTTTAAACATAGGAACAGAATGGAAAAAATTAGGCCTGATAGGACTTCTTGTGCAGCTTTAATATTACACTTTAGGAGTACTCAGTTACAGATAACCAGTTTAAGGAGGTGCAGCAGGAAACATTTAAAGGTAGTTGAGATCAGGTACTAAACACTTCCACAACTGAATATGACTAGAAAAGTCAAACATAAAATGCAAAGCCATCTGAGAAAAACCTTCAAAATTAATCCTAAGACATACAGCTGAAAACACAAATTAAGACATATAAGGAGAAAAAAAAAATGCCAGACAATAAATTACAATAATGTGCCAAAGTATGATAGTAGATATGCATAGCAGACATCTGTAACACATAAATACAACAGAAAGCTGGACAGAAGGTATTGTGCCATGGCTTTCAGTGTGTGAGGACATTTTATTACATGAAACAGAATCCAAAAGACATACCGAAATCTCAAGAGATTCCTGTTAACCCTCCCTCCAAGGATGGTAAAGATCTCTTATGGTGGGAAAGCCTATTTAATGGATTACTACTTAGCTTGTCAGCCATGAAGTATTCAGTGCATTTAAGCAATGATATAATACTAACTTGCAAATGACAGATTGTTCGTTACAGGATTTCAGAGAATTTAGTAATCATGATAATGGACCACGAGTCACAAGTGTCTCTTGTATATCTCTTCTCCACTTTTATAGACAAGTATAAACTTCTCACATCAAATGATTGTGCTACACAGCCAAGTGGGAGAATCAGTTAAGTTGGTTGAAAGGGTTTGCTGTGAAAACTGAGGAAAAAGTTTACCCAGCACACTGCCCTGCCTTGGTTAGTTGTTCAGAGAGCTGTAGGAGGAAGAACATCTTCACAACCAACATCTAATAAGCTTTTTCAGGTAGAGGCAATTAACTTTGAAGCAGCTATATAAACCTTTTATGATAAAATATCTCAATCTATGACAGTAAAGTAATAGCAACAACAAAAAAATCACATGAGAAAACAGTAGCAGAAAAAAGCTGAGCGCTTTAGAGAACTGATCCTAGCCACATTAGTGATTACCTACAGGGGGTTCTATTTCACTATTTCCAAAGGACAATCAGAGTGATTCCCTTCTATTTCCACATTTTCTTTCTTCTCTTCCTCCACTTCAGTGGAAGGAAAAGCAGTTCCCATTTTTAAGTATTCACAATTATTCCAATTGTTCCTTAAGAATCAACGTAGGAAATGAAAAGGCTACGTTGAATACCAAAACCAACTACTACAACTTTCTGGAAGTCTCCATATGGACTGTTCTGACATGCAGATAACATAATGCTCCACACAAAAACGTCCAGTCTTATGGTAAAAGCACCAAGGGTAAGCAACTGGTCACTTCCACCAGTGGACACTTCCAGTATCCAGTTTTAATTTCTGTGCACTAGGTCTTGGCATGTAGATGTGCACAAGGCAGGAGGGCTTCTCACATCTTTCCCATGTGTCATTACCTTCCAAGTGATCAAAGAACTGACTCACTGTTAAGAAGGCCAGACTGAGTTCCTAAATCTCTGTAGTGCAACATCTTGGTGCACAAATTAATCTTGATAGGTTATAGTTATCTGGGAGAGTGTTTTCAAATTACAGGTGGGAAGGTATGAGAGAGACGTTTTATGGAGACAATGTGGGGGCATTAATTTAACTTATAACAAGGTAGAGTAGGAATGATTTAGGCTATAACTAAAATTCTGGTTAGGTAGTATGGTATGACAGCCTATCTTCATAGTTTAAAATATGATTAAGTGTTCTACTCTTTTAAAGCTGTATGGATTTAAAGGTGAGAAAATAACCTATACCAAAGGCAGACAGAAATCTTTCTGAATTGAAGAAACATTTTTCCAATATTTTACCATGCTATGACTTTCTAATACAGGGAGACAGAACAAATGTTTAATACTTTCAGGAAACTTTTCTTCCTAGGGAACTTCTTCAAGGCCAAGTGCCGGGTCCTCCTCTTTGGCCACAACAACCCTATGCAGCGCTACAAGCTGGGGACAGAGTGGTTGGAGAGCAGCCAGGCAGAAAGGGACCTGGGAGTCTGGATTGACAGGAAGCTGAACATGAGCCAGCAGTGTGCCCAGGTGGCCAAGAAGGCCAATGGCATCCTGGCATGTATCAGAAACAGCGTCACCAGCAGGTCCAAGGAGGTGATTCTGCCCCTATACTCAGCCCTGGTAAGGCCACACCTTGAGTACTGTGTTCAGTTTTGGGCCCCTCAGTTCAAGAAGGATATTGAGGTCCTTGAACAGGTCCAAAGGAGGGCAACCAAGCTGGTGAAGGGACTCGAACACAGATCCTATGAGGAGAGGCTGAGGGAGCTGGGGCTGTTCAGCCTGAGGAAGAGGAGGCTCAGGGGAGACCTCATTGCTCTCTACAACTACCTGAAAGGAGGATGGAGCCAGGCAGGGGTTGGTCTCTTTTCCCAGGCAACTCTCAGCAAGACAAGAGGGCATGGTCTTAAATTGTGCCGGGGGAAGTTCAGATTGGACATTAGAAAGAATTTTTTCACGGAAAGGGTGATCAGACATTGGAACGGGCTGCCTGGGGAGGTGGTAGACTCTTCGTCCCTGGAGACATTTAAAAAGCGACTCGATATGGCACTCAGTGCCATGGTCTAGTGACTGTGGCGGTAGCTGATCAAGGGTTGGACTCGATGATCTCTGAGGTCCCTTCCAACCCAGCCTATTCTATGATTCTATGATTCTATGATTCTTTCCAGAAACAGGGGAACTTCTAGGACACAGGCCCAAGATTTTAAGTACTTATATAAGCCTCCTAGTTCTTCAGGCTCTGTTTTTTGGTTTCTAGACTGGGGAGAACATGCTGAGCACATCCAGAAAGCAATATTTTTCAGCTAAGGTCACTCTTCCAACTCTATCTTGACAGTGGTGGGACAGGCAGGTGGAATGTATTTAAAGCAGAAGACAAATGCTCTTTTGTTTCATATAGCAAATACTGTGTTTTACAGGTATGTAAAAGACTCAAGGTTTTTCAACCAACACTAGAATGGAAACTGGATGTTTTGTTAACCTGAAAAACTGTAGCATTTTGTAGAAGGAAAAAACCCCAATAAAAAACAAGCAAAAATGCTAGCCTGGAAAATAAACAAACTTTCTATGTTAAACTTGGGTTGTTTGGACAAACCTGTTGAAAGAAAAGCTAGAAATTACTTAATTTTTTTTTTTTCACAGAGAAATATTATCTCTTAAAATCATTACTATTAATTATGAAATCCTGCTACGACTCGATTGTAGACTATTGGATGAGGAGGAAAAGAAAATAACTTATTTTATTGGATCTATTTAGTAACAATGAGTATCAAAATTGTCATCTTGGACTTCAAGACCAAATGACACATAGTAAATGAAGTCTTTGCTCTCACTTTGGCTTCCTAAAACCCACAATTATGCTTAGAGTCTCCTGGACCAAATTCAGACTTGCTGTCTTTAGGCAGTTTATCCAGTCCTAATGCATTAGACTCTTTTAGAAACATAAAAAGATATCTGGTATTGCTGATCTGCTTGTTCATGCTCTTGCTATTAAACTGATTATATTCTAATGAATTTGTTTTAATCTAGAATCGTTCAGTACCTCTACAGTTGTTACTATCAATGTAAGCAAATACTACTCTTGTCTGAGGACCCTCACATCTAATTTGCCTGCTAACAGTGCTCTGAATTTATATGTAGGTTGAGATTGCCAGATGCTGAAGAGACACATGTGCAAGCTAAATTTTATTGGGTCCAGGGTAAGGAATATGATGATACATAAATAAAGCTTAGACGGTCAGTGTCAGGTAGTCATTAGTAACAACAATCTGACTCTCCTTTTCTTATATCCGAGAGGAAGAACTAAATGGTAAGGAAAATCCACTAAGCAATGTGAGCAATTATGCCTATTTTCCTGAAGATAGTTGATCTATTTTCCAGATTAATCTGTTATACAAGGTGATTATCATCCCTGGCTGTAAACATAGGCTGAGGTTTTTTTATAAAAGCCACCCATTGGTGTTGACCATCATTTATTACTTGCCTAATAAATACTTCAATTACATTTAATAAAAAATGTATTCAGGGTCACTGAAGTGATAATTTAAAAAATTAATTATTAAATTAATGCAAAAGGTTTTATTGCAAGTACTACTAAAACACATTTCTGCCTTTAATCTAAAGTGATTATTCATTAAGTACAATAAAGACTCCACTTGCATATTATTAGAGAAATAACCTTTAGATTTTCTGGCAAAAATGAAGCTGCATCTTACTGCATTAATGTTCTTGCTTAGCCTTCCAAAACTAAAGTGATGATAAACAATACATAATAAAGTCTTTGTTTATGGCCTTCTACCAGCTGTTTTTCGATATCTCAGATATACTACAATGACAAAATATCCAGTAAATGTATTACAGCAATTGTTAAAAGGGGTTGGCTGCAGATGGCTAGTTGATGGGAAACAGTAAAAGTGGAGCCGATTAATGCTCTAGAGGTCTGAGTAGTAAATTCATCTCAAAAGGGTTTTAAAAAAGCCCTCTCTTTCATAGTCTCCCATGTACTGAGGTGCCCTGTACTTGATGCTTTTTCCGCCTGCTACACAGCAGAGCCTTGGGGACTTAGCCATGTTCTTAAACAGAGCTTGATTCCCCAGATTCCAGATTTTTTCTGTCTTGAGCAACATAAAACCTTCCCAACACCATCTCTGTGCAGCTGTTCTAACCTCCTTGGAAAGGTGAAGAGGAACGAGCTACAGTGAGAAGTCCTGCTGACTTTCAATGACATAGAGAAGCTTTTATTTATTTATTTATTTATTTATTTATTTTTAACCCTTTGTCTTTCTTCTCCATAGAAACCCTTAAAGTAGAAGTGATCCAGATTAGTCTCTACAGAGGATCTGGTTCAGTTCTGTGAAGATTACCAGCTCATCAGGGAAGACCTTATCCCATGGAAAAGACCTCCTGAAGTTTGGTATTGTCCTGGAGCTGAGCTGGCAGCCTGGTGCCAGCTGAGCAGTAAGTACCACTGATTCACAACACTGCCTGAAATCAATCTTGAAGTGGCTTTTATGAGTAAATCTGGCCAGCAGATGACTGCATGGCCTGAGTTTGGTCCATCTTCTCTTCATCCATGGAGCCTTCTAAGGTCTGAGTGCTGGGACCTGCCTAGTGTGTGTACTCTGGACCTGTTTTGCAGGGAAACCCTGGTCTGATCCCCCACACAGATTTTTTTCCTTTCATAGTGTAGTGGCATGATGAATGCTCAGAACTCAGCCAGACACATAATCAGTGCAGGTAACACCATCCAAGCATGTGGTGAGCAGTGAGGAGTGTGGGCAAGAGGAGAGGGCATCATCCACCCCTGGGTAAACCGAGGCACTGGGCATTACTTACAACACATGAAGCTACAGGTTTAAGTGGTCTGCCACTGTAGATGATGGAAATCTAGGTTGCATATAGGGCTTCATACTGCTTTAACTTGAGCCCTGGGAGAGACAATGGTTAAAAAAAATATAGGATAATTCCAATTTTAAAATTATAGTCATGTTTCCTAGCCTCAAGCATATTCAGGCTTTTACTGGATGTTCTCAACACAGTGCTTTTGGTTTAGCCCTTTGCTTTTAAGCTGGTTTTGGTTTTTTTATTTAGTTTGGATAAAAAAAGTCTCAAGAAAGACAGAACTGAAGCAAAATGTTTAACTGACCACAGGTTTCTTTTACCAGCATGATTGGAGAAAAACTTTTTTTCTTCAGAGTATGTCCCTTGCTTTTTGTTCTTATTGCCAGTATGGGCCAAGTGCATGTTCTTTTACCTGCCAAGTGTTTGAATGTAAAACTTCTGAGCAATAAAGTCCCTCAATTCATCCCAGTTGGAATTTTAAAAATTATTTTAAGATTATTTTAAAAATACCATTCTGTGTTTAGCATTTCAGGAAATCACAGACAACTTAACCAAGAGGTCAGGTGGGATTTTTTGATACCAAATGTCAAGTGTATAAGTTGTGTTGTTTATTTGTCTGTGGTGGGTAAAGAAACCCACCTCCTAAGGCAATACTGTGTCTCCTAAGGTGTGCAGGGGACAAGCAGGAGTTTTCCCTTTGCAGCAGCCAAGCTCTGAAGAGGGATCCCAGACACAGTGGAGTGTCTGAGACTATTAAAGTTAACCAGCATAGGTCCTGCCCATTGTCAAATCTAAGCAAAAAAATGTAAAGGCTGTAGCTTATTGCATTACAGCAGATCAAGACAAATCATGGGAAAGCATCAGGATGCTTATTAACCTGTAAATTCCCAGGACAGGTAAACAATTTGTCCTACATTAGCATTTTATCTTGTGTTAGTTGCCATGAGGTTTGAGGGCTGTAAAAAGAAGCTGCCAGACTGCATTATCTCCTTTTCCAGATCTGATTCCAAATTAAAAAGCATTGATAACCAGTCACTCTCTAATTTGTACAAAAATGCAATATGTATCAAATCTCTACTGAGCCTGCTTTGAGATAAGAATGAATTCAGCATTTCATGGAGCCAGGCTCCCTTCCCCCATCCTGCTCATATTCACATCTCTAACAGGGAGACCTCTGGTTCACCTTTGAATCACTTATGTTCTCTTCACCGTAGCAATCACCTCAGTCCTACATAAAGTGTAAAGTGCTGACATTTTCAAGCAGCCTAATGTTTCTTGCAGTCATCTAGCAGCCTTTCAAATGCAGAATCCTAGTTGCCCTTGCTTTCCTTAATCAGCTAGCAGTGAAAAAGAAAAATGGAACAGAGACACCTCAAGCATCCTCTTGTCTCCTGTCTCTTGTCCCCCTCCAACCCTGCTGCAATTTGCTGTCCCTCCAAACTAATCCCCCTACACCCCTCCCCGTATACAGATGCAGTGAGATCTCTGAACACAAATATTGTAAACCTTGACATAACTCCACCGATTCACAGTAAGGGAAATAAATTTAATTCACTCAGCTTCTCATCATCTTACAGCTCCTTTAGGGCTAATCATCTGTGTTAACTTTCTCTGGAGTCTTTCTAATGTCTAAGTGCCGACGACTGTTCTGTAGCCAAAATACGTGTGGCAAGAGGACAAATTGCCCCACTGTGGATTTCTTTTCTACAACAGTGGTTTTACTATTAAAGAGAAAAGAATCAGGTTTGGAGTGGTGTTGGTTTAAGACTTGGATGGCAGGTTATGTGGCTAACTATAACAGCTTCATACAACATTTTGCAATTTTTTTTTCCTTAAAAAAATGCACAGTATTCACACATCCAGATATACTTTTATTTCTATTCAAGAGCCACAATGACCTCTTTGGTTTTAAGGAAAAAGAACCTTTTCTCAGCATCCCAGTTTCTTGAATTACTGTTTTTTAATAGCTAACCAGCTTGTTTTTCAGGCCTGTAATAAATACAGTCTCTAGCAGCAGGTCATGAATACTGATAAAAGGGTGCCTGATTTCAAGCCTGGCTGAAATGTGCCTTTTAGAGATGTTACACAGTGTAAGCACACTTTTGTTTAAGGCTGTGGATTCAAATTCCTGTTCTTTCACAGATTTACTATGTACGTCTGAGTAAGGACTTTCTATCTTCAAAATACTGCTGACCATATTTTTTTTTTCTTTGCTGTCTGCTTAACATTCTTCAAGGGGCAGGGGTTGTTAGCATGTGTTTACATCAGGCTGTGAATTGTACACTGCAGAAATCAGCAGAATTTATTTTCCTGCTTGTTACCTCCTCACACCTGCTTTGGATTTCTTTCCCTTGACCTATCTTATTACCCCTTTTGATCTTAAAGGCCTCAATCACTATGGGGAGCTGAACTCCTTGGATCAATCCTCATCCACTGTCCTTTTCAATCGTGTTCATTCTTTGGTGGTAAGTGCCACTTAGACCTTTTTCTGTGGTATGTCACCACCAGCATTCAATCTGTATGGCAAAACCAGAACTTGCCACCTATACACATTTACCTTCTTTCCTTCTCACTTTTCTTCCTGTTTTCTAGACCCTAAGGTCAATACACCTAAAATGGATGCTTACTTGGTCTGATTATAGATTGCTGCTCTGAATTCCCTTCTGAGAGGTCCTTTCACATTTTCCTCTGTCTTTACTCAGAAGCTGGGAAGATGAACCTCCTACTGTGGGCTAAATTCACATGTGATGACTAACACCTTACAGGGTATAGTCAGTTTGCAAACAGACCAAGCCAAAAAAAGAAGAATTTACTTAACTGAAAATCTGATAATTCCTGTTTATTTTCACAGAGGGACCTTTCAAGGTTTTTAAAGAAGACAAACCCAAAATCTATTTTAAAATCAAGAAAGATGTGCTGGCCTGCAGTGAGTGAGGATATATCTGTGCTTTGCAGGGTGAAGAGGATTTCCCAGTTCTGTGCAGACGTGGGACCTGGATGCAACATTGCTGACCTCTCCAGCTGTCCTGGTTTCAATGGAAGCATCACTTTCCATTCACCTCTCCATTCTGGAAATGGAGCATCAAAGACTGGGAACAGTCCCATCAAGGTCAGCTGCTTTCAGAGGGATAGCTGAAGGCACAGATGTTACCCCTACTCCTCCATCTCTTCCTAGTTGCCCTATTTGTTTTACTTCCATTTCTTCCCTTTAGATACAGGGCTTAATTGTAAAAAAATTGAAAAAAATTGGAGTCCAGATATTGAAGTAGTGGATTCAACTAGTTAATCACATGCTTCCTACCTAGTGGTCTTGATTGGGCTTTTGCTTTTACAACAGAAAATCCATTTGGGGCTGAGGATATTTTAAAGACTGCTTTAAAAAATAGTATTTTTCTTTGGAAGTGAAAAAAATCCCAGTCAGTTCTCACTACAGAGGCAGGGCCACAAGAACTAAGCCTGGCAGCCCAAGCTTGGTTCTCATGGTACATGTCTTATCTCTAGTGGAAGAGTTGCAAAACCAAACCAAGAGTGTGTTTTCAGACAGCAAACTCCAAGCCTGTGGCTACTGGCATCATGCATGCCTTTCATATTTCAGCCAGCAATCATTTTTCCTCATATCTTCAGTAAGGAAAAAAAGTGATGAAAACCATAATGAAGAAGATGAACCTGTGGAGTGAGAATCTACAATCTGGCTCACACACATAAAGGTTGTTCAGACTGTGAAGGGCATGTGGTGGCAGGGGTAGATTTTGTTTTCTCCTGCTACAGCTCTATAGTTTTTCCTTCTTCAATATCCAGATGATGTAAGTGCTGCCATTGATGCTATTTCAGATTTTTATAACTTCAGACACAGATTATCTCCCTAGCATCCTTGTGTTGCTGAGCACGTAAGAGAAAAAAGGGTTTCAAAATTGTACTTTCCACTCATTAGGTTTGATCTATTTCAGTAGGACTGTGGGAAAAAAAAAAAAAAAAGGCTACAGTGATTGCATAGCACTGTTCATATGCTTAGAATAGATTATCATATTTGCTAAGCCTTCCATAAAAATAAACTTCAGATAAACTAGAACGCCTTATAGCTGTATAAGGCTCTTTTGTCACCAATCAATGATATTTTGGCTTACTTTGATTTCTTCACTGCCTGGCTCCATTTTCAGCTGGATGTATCATGCTATGATCCTGTGGAATGTATCATTCTAGGTCGTCTTGCTTTCTCTACGTATTGATTTAGCTAAATTAATAGTACAAGAGGGAGAACATCTGGCTTCCCTTGATATTTTTATTTCTTTTGCTATTAAAATTGTGCCTCATGTTTGATGTATTTGTTCTAGAGTAGTGGAAAGAAAATAAAGGTAAAAATAAAAATAGGTGCATCAAGCTGGCTTGGAGGAACTGCTGGGAGGAAGGACGAGAGGGAAGTCAGGAACCATACTTTGCATGAGAAAATACTTCCAAGTCTATGCCTCCATATGCTATCTCTGGTATTTTTTTTTTTGTTGAACAGCAGCTATTTGGAGATGTTTAGCCAGAATGCACTTTCTGAGTAGAAGTCAAGACAGTGAGGCAATCCATACAGTTTCTGAATAATCATCAGAGCTGAAGTGCCTGTTCTTTCCCTGTCTCCATTAACTAAAAGAAACCTACAGTGGCTACAGTCCTAGTTTTGGCACCTCAGCTTAGAGGCTAATGTTGTCTGGAAGGCATCCCAGATTATGTTCTTTTTCATCTTCTTCCACTTGTGCTTAAATGAACATAGCTCTTGTAACTGTTCAAGGAAGATTTTGAATGAATTAAATGTGCTGAAAATGAGGTGTAGCAGGGACATACTAGAAGTCCTGTCAAGAATTATTATCATTAGGAATTCAAACAATTAAAACATGGCTAATTACACCATCCCCTCGTCAGTCTTCAAGCTGACTGGAAATCAGTATTGAGGATGAAGATTTGACTGGAGATGTGAAAAAAAAATGCCCCATATCAAATATCTTTCCCTTAGCCTGTCTTTTATTCTTTCATAGTAATTTTTTGCCTACCAGGGAGGATACTGGCTCCCACACTCCTATCCCACATCCCATAATCTCATGTTCATCCACTTTTGACACAGGCCTGCATCCTTTTCAGTGATTTGGATATTAGTATTTCACTCTTGAGATCATGGGTCTGAGCTGATAAAATTTGTATTACTTGTTAGGGGAACTGCTCAATAACCTGGGAATATCTTGCCAGCCCTGAGGGTGCAGGACATGAAACAGAAAGACAAGCATTGTACTTAAGTTGGTCAAGTATTTTCCAAAGAAGGTTTCTCCACTGCAGTATGTTGATTCAAGTTCACCAGATTTGTCTCGGGAATGTTTTAAATTCACTGGGCATTTTCACTTGCATCATCAGGTGGCATTAGAGCTGTGATGTAGGCCTCAAGGAATCACAAAGTCACTGACTCAGCAAGACACCAAGACCTGTGAGGTTCAGGTATATGGCAAAAATGTGCTTTATAACTAACAGAACTAAATAATGTCCTGGAAGAGCTGAAAGAACACTTTATCAGCTCCAGATGGAACACTTACAGAATCTTTCTGTTGGTATGAATTAGTCAAGTAGATTACCATTTTTAATATTAGCAACAATAACCTGTTTGATTTCTGGAAAGGGCTCATTGAATCAGCTTAAAGCAAAAGCTAGCAAAAAAGTTAGAGAAGTGTCTCAGTGTCTATTACAATCCACACACAGATGTTGATCATATAGTTAACATTGCTGCAAAATATGAGACTGTTATCAATAGGGAATCAAATAATTGAAAATAACAGAGTAATTACATTATCATATTTTCACATGGATATTATTTTCCAGGAAAGTGTAGCCTATTTGGAGAACTTGAAAACAACTCTAAATACATCATTCTGCATGTCACAGAACAAAACTATTCTAAAGTTTCAAACCCATTATTTTAGAAGAGCTATTTATTTCAAGCAGGTGGCAATTTTCTTACCCTCCCCCAGCCCTCAGATTTCAGTACCTATTCACCTCTCGCAATTTTCATCTAGCCTGTTCTTTAGAAACCAATTGCAACCTTTAAAGTAGTCATCCGTTTCCAATGGAAATCTTCACATCGTGCTCTTTAAGCTGCTTTTGCAAACTCTTAATAAATTGCCTGAGGTTGTAGAGTTAGTAATGACACTAAATAGTGGAGGGCTTTCATGAAATGTTCTGAGCCTCAATTCTCTTCTCACCCTTTCTTTTGTCCACTGTCC
Organism: Calypte anna; assembly: GCF_003957555.1. NCBI lineage: Eukaryota > Metazoa > Chordata > Aves > Apodiformes > Trochilidae > Calypte > Calypte anna. Next base: position 4,769,360 of record NC_044274.1, read on the forward strand.
ACAGTATTTCTGGTGAATTTCAACAATTGCTCATTCAAGAGGACCAGATGCCTTTATTCTACCGAAACAGAAATTGGGAAATTTGCTGGATAAATGGAGAAGAGAATGAACATGTAAACAGGGTCAGCTGAAGTAGAATTGGATCTCAAAAGAGCAGTAAATACTTAGCTCTCACAAAGTACTTTTCTCAGCAAGAATAATCTCTTCAGGGAGAAAAAGAAGAAATCAGACTGTGCCTTTATGTTACTGAATTTACCTCCTGCTGTTGCTTTGCAATCAGTGAGTGCAGTGAAATTGGAGTTTTTGAAAGCTAGGTAGGGTATCACAACACTGCAGTGTGCTCTGCAGGTGCACTCCTTATAGAAGTGCCAGAGATGAGAGGTGGCCTCAAAGGATGGGAGTTTAACATTCGTAAGCTTTGGAGTCTGGGTGAGTGCCTGGCCAGAACTCTGGAGCTGCTGGTGGAGAAATGTGTTGGGTGGATGTGTCTCAGGGCATTACTGGCCTTCCTGTCTGGCAGCCCCACTCATAGAATCATAGAATCATAGAATCAATCATAGAATCATAGAATCATAAAATTGGCTGGGTTGGAAGGGACTTCTGAGATCATCAAGTCCAACCCTTGATCCACTACTGCTGCAGCTACAAGACCATGGCACTGAGTGCCACATCCAGTCTCTTTTTAAATATCTCCAGACATGGAGAATCCACTACTTCCCTGGGCAGCCCATTCCAAGGACTGATCACCCTCTCCAGAAAGAAATTCTTTCTCAGCTCCAACCTAAACCTCCCCTGGCACAACTTGAGACCCTTTGTGCCCTCTTGTCTTGCTGAGAGTTGCCTGGGAAAAGAGACCAAACCCCCCTGGCTCCAACTTCCTTTCAGGGAGTTTTAGAGAGTGATGAGGTCTTCCCTGAGCCTCCTCTTCTCCAGCCTCAACACCCCCAGCTCTCTCAGCCTCTCCTCATAGGATCTGTGCTCAAGTCCCTTCATCAGCCTGGTTGCCCTCCTTTGGACCTGCTCCAGCACCTCAAGCTCCTTCCTGAACTGAGGGGCCCAGAACTGGACACAGGACTCAAGCTGTGGCCTCCCCAGGGCTGAGCACAGGGGCAGAATCCCTTCCCTGGACCTGCTGGCCACGCTCTTCCTCAGCCAGCCCAGGATGCCATTGGCCTTCTTGGCCACCTGGGCACACTGCTGGCTCATGTTCAGTTTCTTGTCAATACAGACTCCCAGGTCCCTTTCTGCCTGGCTGCTCTCCAACCACTCTGTCCCCAGCCTGGAGCTCCCCATGGGGTTGTTGTGGCCAAAGTGCAGGACCTGGCCCTTGGCCTTGCTGAACCTCATCCCGTTGGAATCAGCCCAACTCTCCAGTCTGTCCAGGTCCCTCTGCAGAGCCCTCCTGTCTTCCAGATGATCTACACTCCCCCCCAGCTTAGTGTCAGCTGGGAATTTGCTGATGATGGACTCAATGCCTTCATCTAAATCATCTATAATGATATTAAACGGAACTGGGCCCAACACTGATCCCGGGAGGACACCACTAGTGGCCGTCCGCCATTTTGATGCAGCCCCGTTCAGCACCACTCTCTGGGCCCAGCCCTCCAGCCAGTTCCTAACCCAGCACAGAGTGCCCCTGTCCAAGCTTCCTTAAGGAGGAAGCATCTTTCTGTCTGCATTTGACTGCAAGTTTCTGCAACCCTTGCACCCATGAGATGACATAATATGGTCACCCAGGAATGCAGAACTGTATGAGGGAAATTTATCCTAGGATGACTATCTCCTAGATCATAAGGGTATAGAGATACAACAAAAGAAGCAGGTGTCCTGAAAAAAAACTCAGCATTGTGGTCACGAAGGAAGTCAAGCATATATAGGAGCTTAATATTGTCACTAAGAAGGCAAATGCAGTCCTGAGCAGTCCTGAGTCCTAGTCAGAGGGATAATCAAATATAGCAGGTAAGGAATGTTTCTTGGTGTGCTATAACACTGTTAGTGGAAGATGTTATTCCAGTATTGGTTTCCACCCTTTGAAGGGTGATATGGGTGAATGAGAATGCAACCAGAAAAAACTTGCAAACAAGATTTAGAATGCAAAAAAATCTGTCTCACAAAGACAGGTGTGACAAGTTCAATCTATTTAGTTTATTCAGGATTAGATTAAGAGGTAAATTGAACATAGACTACAAATACCTGTTTTGAGAAAAAAATTTAGAAAGCTAACACTTTCTTTAATTGAGAAGAGCAAAGCTTAATGAGATTTGTTAGTTTGAAACAAAGCTACTGTGACCCCAGAGTAAGAATGCAGCATGCATTTTTTGACTGTGAAGGTAATTTACCATTGAAGGAACTGTGTATATGGGAGACTCTCTGCCACTTGGAAATGAGCTAAAGATAAACTATTATTTAAACTGGTGCAGTCATAACCAGCAAGGTTTTGTGGTCTGGTGTTAAGCACATCAGATTACATGGCTATGATGTAGCTATGATTATAATTCTTCATTAATTGTTTCTGTATCAAAGGGGTACCTCTTTATAAAGGGCAAGATTTACTTTGAAGACTGCAATTAAAACCACCACATTATCACATATTTAGTTCTACTGGAACATAAATGAGCTATAAAATTTAAAAGGCTTTAAGAAGTAAAACATTCTACACTTCTCAGGATGTGCTATTTCAACACTTAATAGTTAGTGTTCACAGATTTATTCTCCCAGTTTTTAGCCATCATCAGCCATCTAACCTAACTACTGAATTTCATCTTCAGGAACAGTTATACAGGAAAACATCCTTCTCTTCCTTTGCTATACTCTGGGACTGAACTTTAATCTCCTCTGGTATGAGGGTTCAAAAAGGAGTGTTGGAAAGCAAGGAAAGATAATTAGTACAAATTCTGACTTTGTTTGCTTTCTTGTTTTAAAGCAGCCTTTCATGAACCTCACGAGTAACACTGAGGAATAACAATACCACTTTCCATGCCAACTTGTCTGCAAGGATAAAAAAGCTGTAAGGTCTGTGTTATAAGACAAATAGCACAGGTTGCTTCCAAACCTGCTGAAATTCTTTTGACCTACCAAAAAAACCAAATTGCAGTGAAACTGAATGTTTTAACAAAATTCAGAAGTCCATATAAAGAAGTGTACAGATTTCCAAAACTGCATATAGATATGAAAAATAGACTCCCTGTATAAAAAGTAAAGTTACTTGGAACAGCAATGTTTTAAAATCAACATGCAGGCTACAATTACGACCAGTTAAAATGTGGGATGGTAAGCAGATAAATGAAGAAAACCATGATAATAGGAAAGCCGACATATTTGACATGATTTGCTCTAGATGGTGAAATACAGTTAAAAAATTTGTTTTTCACAAAGACAAGGCTTAAAGAAAACCTCCCCCTACACAACAGTGGAAACAATTTGGTGCCACCAAACTCATGGAGTTTATAATTTCTCTTGGATTAAGATATCCACTTTAAGTAGTTTGGTCTCTAAGACAATATGTAGACATTCCTAGACATTCCTTTTTTTTTTTTTTTTTTTTCCTAAGCAGCTTTGCAAACCTCTGTCTGTAAGTTATTCATATTTGTTGAGGTTTTGACCTCCTTCAGTGGGTTGAACTTCTGTCTGGAGCAAACAGAGTCAGTGTGCCACTAAACTAACGTGCAAAAACATCTGGGGCTTTTGTGGCTGAATGTCTCAGTACCCAAAAGTCTGCTTATCCCTGTACTTGGGGTGAAGGCAATTTTTTTCCCTTGTGTTTATGAAACCAGATTCCCATGAGCTCTTACAGAAAGCTAAGGCATTTTTCATCCCTATCAGGCAGCTGGGAGCAAATAAACCACACTTACTTTTCCTAAGATGGGTAATTACCATAAATTTACTAACTTGCAGTCGCAAAACTACAGCTGAACAGAGCCATAAGTGACCTGTGGGCTTTGGAAGTATCTTTTGTCTCTGAGACACGGTGATTCCCACTCACTGCACTTTGTAAGCTTAGTAAGAGAAAGACACACAAATCTAAATCAGTCTCAGATGTGAACAGAACTCATTATCCATTACCATAAACCTACAACTTGAAGCTTTATACAGGCACTGTTATTTGCCCTCCTTATTTTCAGCCCTTTTTTCATTCTTCCTGTACAGCTTCTCTGACAAAGCCTCTCATGTCAAAGCTAACATAAAAAAAAACCCATATTTTTCTTCCCCACTCCCAGTAAACCCTCAAGAAAACCAGTCTTCCAACTCCATGTGATTCAGTCTTGATAAATCATTGTTTCCAATGGGAAATAAGTTGGTTACTTGACAAGTTCTGAACTGGTTCTAACAAGAGCTGGCAAAAGTCACAATAGGATGAAAACATTCTTTCTGTTAAAACATTTTGCCTTCCACGAAGATATCTCTGGATGCCTATTCTTGCCTTTCAGCCATTCTCCCACCTGCTGACATCAAAACCTCCCCTAAGGAAACACCTGCCTGAGCTGGGAAAGGCGATGGGAAATTTCTCATAGTGCAATGGGAGAGTTTGGACAGGGAAGGAGATCTGCAGCCTTTTCATCAGTTTTTGGACTTTCTGTTCCTCACCCCTGCTTTGTTCTGAGGCCAAAGATTTGGCAGGCAAAACCTTCAGTGTGAATTAGAGATTTTGCAACTTGTCTGTAGCTGCCAGCAATACAAGCTCAATGGCCATCTTCACCCAAGAGGCATCTGTAAGGGATATGAGAAAGCTCGTAAGGAAGTGAGTCATTGAGTGGACACATCCATTAACCAGTTTCATTCCACGAGGACCACCATAAAATCATCTCATTCTTGCCCTATGCAGTGTACACATGTAGATAAAAGATGAGAGGAACTAACATAGGTTATGATGGTCTAGATGAACAGTTTTAGCTCAGAAACTATTGCAAAGTTTCTCAGAGAGGTAAAGCATGATGAAGTAACTAATTTCCACTGAAATTCAGTGGAATCCAGACACTAATTTTTATGGATCCTTTTGAAAATTTCTGGTCTTTGAGATCTTTGTGGACATGATTATCCTTTCCTCTTTTATGAAAAGAAACTGAGAAGCAGGTTCATTAAAATGACAGGAATATGAGAGAAAATGGAAGTCATTAATGGGAGGAAAGAAATTGTTTAGGCTATAGTTTACCTGTGTCCATGCATATACGTGTTACACCCTGTGGGAAATAGCAGATGACACTGTAAGATACTGAAGGATTTTCAACAAGGAATGGTTTTATAGAGGGCAGCAACAAATCTTGTGGTAGATCTTGTGGCCACCTTGTGTAGCATATGGTGAATGCTATATAAAGTGACCTAACCACTTGTGGTAGTCTTTGATAATTTTGGCAGAAGGTCTAATGATTCATTTACATATTTTGCTTTCTATCCATCTCTCCCCAGTCCTGCTCTTTTTTCTGTTAATCTCTTCTAAATAGACTTTTAGGGGATTTTTTCTGTTTCTGTAGGACTCTCGTTTGGTCAGGAAAGGGTCGGGTTCTACACTAGTCATATGTGACACATAACTCGTATCACAAGGTGACCATAATGCTCTTTCCCAAACTCAGCATAAGCTCATGTCACAGCTGTGCTTTCTTCTTCATTATCTCACTTCTACTCCATGTGGCATCTTTCCTATCTGAAAATAGCTCCAACTGAGCTCTGTCTTCACAAGAGGAGATGCAGAGAGATTCTTGCAGGTCTAGTAATAAATTAGACAACGGACATATCTTCCAAGGATTTGGGACAGTTTGAGAAGTAGTATTTTTTAAAAAAAGTATTGTTATGCAATTTGTTAATTTATCTAGTAATTCAAAATTATTGATAAATCTTAGTATAAGTCAGAATTTTAGAAAATAAATCATAGGATGAATTGCTTCTTCTCAGTGCAGAGAAATAACTTCAAATAAATAGGGTTTTTTGCTCCTAAATCTGAGCTTTCTTCTTAATTACAAATCTTTTTCTCAATATTTGGTCACTGTCTAACTGTTTTAATAAGATGAAACAGTTTTGATGCATTATACTTATAATTCCTTATATTTTGAGTCTTCTATGCAGTTTTAGCTATGAATTTTTAACTTTTATTTCAGTCATAGTATCTATTCAAACCCATTTCCTTTAGAGAAACTCCAAGAAACTGTCAGAGAACTGTCATACATTTTCTTTAGAGCTTCAGTTATCTGTACAAAAAACAGGTTTTCAAGAAGAATGTGATACTTCCACACATGAACTGTAAACCAATCCAGAAAAACATGACATTGTAAGAATCCAGTAATTTTTTTTAATATGCCTAAGAATTTCAGTATAAATTTTCCTGGAAAAATAGTAGGGCTCCTCCTACTAAGAAGAAAACTGATATAATTTTTCCTCCATTTGCACTCCTCTGGCCAGTACTTTTAATAATCTTTATAGTGATGGCTACAGAAAACCTGTAGAATTCTGGGATTTTGTCAATTCCCAAGTTCTGCTGAGTTGTCTGAAAGTTGCTGACTTCTTGGTAACCCCGAGGGTGAATGATGGGTCACAACTGGTAGGTCACATAGGAGCCCCATGGAGTACGATTCCACAAGTTGACCTACAGGGTCCAATATTGTTGTGTTCTGCTTAAAAAGTTTCAAAGCCTCTGTGAAAGTAGAGAAACCTGTACTTAACTCCCAGCAGTTGGTCATAAACCTGATACAGTTCTGTAGTTAACCTGAGTCTTGTCACTATCTGAAAAAACATTTCAGTAACATCAGAAAAGTATTCAGCCATCTGAATCTAAAATATACTTTAAACATCTCCTTCAGAAAGAATCAACTTTCCATGCTTAGGCTAGGGCCTGGACTTAATGATATTGGAATTTCACACATGTATTTTGGGACTTTTAATCTGATAACAGAGGAAAGCCTGCAGCTGCCTGATGTTATGACATTTCTTCCATTTGCACTGGGAATAGAAGGTGGATCTCTTTCATGTCCAGATGCTACTCATCACTATCAGAAAAATACCATCAAAAATAACCTAATTGCTATTCTCATCAAAAAGGCCACAGGGACAAAACTGCTGCTGATGTTTTGCTTTGTCATTTGTACAAAAAACCCCGTATTTTCTTTATTCCTTTCTGAGATATACTACACCAGAGGGGATAGGTAGGATATCTTCTGCCAATAAAAAATTATGAAGGCTGTCTCCTAGTAATGGAAGAAAAGAAATACATCTTTAAGGAAAATATATTATGATATGACTACTGGATGTGGATCTGCAATAACTATTACATACATAGCTAGACAGGCAGAGGGGAACTGCAGTCTGCTATCATTCCTATTTCATATAGCCTGAAGTTTCATCTGAGCATTCTATAGCTGAACCATCTACACTGTGGTTTTCCCTACAGTTTTTCACATTGCAGAATTCCTCTTTCCCAACTGAGTCTCCTGTGTAAGCCACGGATACCCTGCAGGTTTCTTGGATACAGTTTCTGAAGAAATAAGGTGCATAAGCAGTGACTACCATGCTGGAAACTTTCCTTCATCAGCTCTGGTGAGTGTGTTCTACAGAACTTAACTCCAGTGTAGCTCCTCGAAGTGATTCCATGTTTGAACAGTTCCTACTCCTCTTCTTAGAGCCAGAGGGTGATGAAAAGGAGAAGAAAAATGAGAAGCCACTGCAGATGATTCATCTCTTTTACCAGTAGCTAGAACAGCATAACAAAACAAAGGTGTCTGAGGCACAGCTGACCCTGGGTGGATTAATCAACCTGGAGCTTATATACATTAATTATTTCTTTGTGACTACTGCACGCAAAATTCATTCTTATGAAACTAAATAATTAGAGAAGGTGTGATCCCTTTCCACTGACAAAGCTTCTGACAGTAAACTGCTGGTTTTGTGTAAATGCAAAGATGTCTCAAGGGCTGGAAAAAAAATATCATTTTTTTCTTAAACATCTTGATTTCCCTAATAAATAGAACTTGCCTTGGGTGATACTAGCTGATATTTTTTTTTCTCCAAATCTGTTTACTAATAAACACAATTTTAATTATTTCAAAGGAAGGATGAAGGTCCCAAAAGAAAGCAAGTTTTATTTATGTATCTAATTCCCCTAGGTCAGTGAGAATCATAAAGAATGTAGTAAGGGCTCATATAGGCTGTAGAAGACAAAACTGCTATAAAAGATCCATGTATTTGTGCACAAAATCCAGTGTATTTATTCAACCAGTGGTTTGTGAATGACTAAAAGCTACAAGAAAAGCACTCTTCATGAATCACAAATTGAGCTTTACACATTCTCAAGTTATATCCCAAAACCTACAGCACAAGTGATGTAAAATACAGAGAGGTCTGTGCACTAAATCTGATACTAAACCATCTAATCTGTCATTTTGCCTAATGAGAGGTAGAAAATACCACCTCATTATGACAATATCAAGAAAAAACAACTTGTTCTTGACCAAAGCATTTCCATCAGGGCACTTGGTATTGATTTGAAGTTACCCATCTGCCATCTGCAATACGTTTATCTACATCTCAGCTTGTCACCCTGTTCTCTCCCAAATGTTATAGATAAAAATATTATTTATGAGGAATACTGTATCTTATCTTACAGTAAACATTTAAAAGAGGCAGTGCCCATTTTAAGCCAGGAGTAGTTTTTTCTAACAAGTCCAACTACTTCTGATCTGGGTGTGGTAGTTATGAGAACAGAGCACAATGAACCTTCTCCTAAAAAAGCAGGCAGGGGCAAGACCATACATTATTTTAACTAATCCTACCTATTAGAAAAAGAGAACACTGCTGATACTTGCTTACTCTGCTGTTGCTATTTTGTAAACTCACTTACAAAGCTTTTTTCTGATTTCAGCATTTAAATCAATGTGATTAAAAAAGTTCTAGCATAGCATTAAGTATTAAGGCTACACAAGGTATGTAGATTCCTAAAAATTCCTGCACCTACAGCCCAAGATAATATTTCTTATGGAACAAAAGTAATAATATTGTTTCTTGTATTCATGAGCAGGAGTATACATATGATGTAACTATTGCATGAAAATTACTGGAGTAATTAACCCAGATCGCTAATCCTTCACACATGCCAATCTTCCCCTCTGAAACTATAAATTAGAAACATAATAAAATTCTTTTCAAAAGGTCTGCTAAAGGGCCAGGTGTGCAGGCTGAAAATTTCCCCTAAAAATATAATTAAAAGTGGGTGCAAAGAATTAGAATGTGGCTCTGACTTTAAAAGCTCCTTAAAATAAAATTAAAAAAAAAGCTAAAAAGTAAACTTTATTTCTCACAAATGATTCAGTAGTTAAAATTCCCATTTCATTTACAGCACAATAATATGTTATGTTCACACACAGACACAGCCTGTCATTTTACATATGGGTTTTGTGGGGTTACGATGGCAATATAACAACAACCCACAGTTTGCCTGAAAAGAGAGCAGTACTCTCCTTGCAAAGTTTCCTCTTGCTGAGCACTGCAGCCATGAAGAATGGTGCTTGGATTACATTGTGCTGGTGGTTAATTTCAAGTGAAGTTGATTAACTTTGACTCACAGCATAAAAGGCCATGACCAATTATTATTCAGAAAAAAAATCCTGCTGTTTAGCCAAAGAACATACTGAGCAATACTGTACTTGATGTGCTTGTGATAAACGTTCACATGACAAGGTTATTTGGTGTACAGAGGCTGGAGGGGTTGTCATAGCAACCTGCACACGATGCCCATAAATCTGATGTGTAGTTATCCTTGCTGTGTATGCAAAAAAAAAAAAAACCCACAAAGCCAAGTCAAGCAGTTTAATTTAGAGCATTGACTGTCTCAGGAAAAAATATAAGAGCTATAATGAATTCTAAGGTAATAGACTTCCTGTTATATTCCTTCACAAGGAGAGTACTCCAAGGGCTAAGACAACCTCTTCAAAGCCAAAAGATTTTTAAGATAATCATTACTCTAGCAAGTGCAGGTAATCGTTAATAGTGAGTAAGAAGAAAACAGCCTTTTTGAAAATCTTTGTTCAAGTATATTGATTGTTTTCTGTTACTCACAGATGATTGTAAATGAAAAGAACCCGAAGCACCCTCTTCCTTATTTGGCTGTTGTTTTTAAGAAATGACAGGATGAAATCTTGAATCACCTGTGAAGTAAGCTGTGAGCAAATGCTGTGTTTTCCATGAAATGTCACCAAGATAAGAGGGATCTACCTTTCTCTATGGTTCTTTCTCATTCAGATATGTGATCAAAATTAAGAGAAAGGTAAAAACATCATTCATTTCTGATGCATAAAAGAAGTTGGTCTGGAGATGGTAAGACAGTAGATGAAGAATCAGGAGACCATGGCTTTCTAGAAACCAAGTAATCAAACTTCCTCTTTGGTTAAGCTGCAACTATGTGCCTCAGTTCCCTATCTGTATAGCAGGAATGTTGTATTTCTGTTCTCAGGAACAGCCTATCACTCCCCTTTATTAAGAAATACGTCTGGCAGAATGGAGTATTTAGAGTAAAAGCACTTGCAGAGAGCAAGTGAGAAGCTCTTGACCATCCTGCCAGCACTGGAAAGAAACCTGGTGGAAATCCTTCCCAGATGGTGCCCCTCTTACCCACACAAGGATGCCCCCACATGAAATGCATGGGCATCAAGTAGCAACAGCAGCACTATCTTGTATTTACACCTGCTCTGCTTCAAATCACATATGTGTGTAATGGGGTGTGATGAGTACCAAACGCATCCAAAGCATTTGGGAATCTCCTCTGGAGGGTGCAGGTAGATATTATTACTTCCAGATGTGTAAATATTAATAACTCACGGATCCTGGGCATAACCAAACTAAGTTCCCAGGTGCAGAACAAGAGGACATAGTGTTCAGGATCAGCTGCCTGCTCCAATGTCCAGGTCTTTTGCAAGGATCTGCTTCAGTAATGATAGATGGTTCTTCTAAAATCACAAAAGTTTTCCCCACAGTTTTCCAAAGAGTGCAAGATTGACATAATATGTGACACACTATATGTCCCAGGGATTTCTGCAGCTATTTCTATTTAGGACTGCTGCTCTATGAGTTTCTGTCATAGAAACAAATATCTACACAAATAAATGAACCCCAAAGTATAGTGTAAATTACAAAAGGAAGAAATAAAGGCAAACCTTATTGATGAGAAATGGGGTGTTTTGAAACAGAAACTCCTGAAAAGTGATTCATCTCAGCCTCAGAGAGGTGATCAGCACAGTCAGATGAACACTGTCTGGAAAAACATGTTTCCATCTGCTGGCACTTGGATGCTGGAGTGACTACTTCAAATTTAGATATCAATAGATCTAAGGAGAAGTAATTTAAGACAGCCATAGATGCCTACAGGTCAAATGTCTTCATGTGAGCTACATACCTAGTATACCACTATGTGCAGGGAGAGTTAGGCAAGCCAGATCATAGACATCAGGGCAAAATTAATTTCGACCTGAGTGGAGTGTTAATTTGCCTCCCTAATCTCCATTACTGCTTTTGCTATATTTTTGTTGATAACAGAAGTCTAGATGACTAGTTCATGTGTAATAATTTTGAATAGGGAGACCCCTAAAGCTAGGTAAAAATGACCTCTTATGAAAATCCTTTTCCCACTCAGCACTGAAGCCTCAATGACATCTTCCATATTCCTTCCTCCAGCTGTTTTCTCAAGGATTTTTTTTTAAAAAAAAAAAAAAAAAAAAAAGCCTCATTTTACAACATTGCCCCTTAAAATGTCACACTGCAGTGGTGCATTGGTTCAGTGAACCAAGGTGTTCTCACAGGGACTGTCAAGTTACACTGAGAAAACCTCATACTTTGACACTACTAACAGCTTTTAGAGGAAGAGCCACAAAGTCTCAGTGTGTGGGATCTCACATAGTGTAATAAAATGGGGCCTCAAGAGTGTCATCCAGCTTTGGTTAACTGCACACATCCACCAGATAAATGGCAAAAGCCAAGCTGACCATCCCGGGCTCCCTTTGTAGTCAAGGGGGGAGCAGGGCAGGTGGGTGGAAAAAACACTTCTGGGGCACAATTCCTCTGACTGGTTTTAGATCTATTTCAGGATGAAATGAATCACATCCTGAAAGATTTCTACAAGGAGCTCAGAGTGACTAACATAGAAGTCAACACCTACATGACAGACACAGTCAGGACACTATGGTTCCAATGCATAGCTTGCTATAGCAACCCCGTGGCAGGTGGGCATGAGTTCTCATTGTCCTTATAGCCTAAATACACAGAAAGCAGGTGAGTTATTGCTCACTTCCAGATAGATTTTTATGTAGAACAGGGAGTCAGAGTACAGCAACCAAACTCTTCTGCTTTTCTCTCTTCTGACGTGCTGAATAGACTCAATGCTTTCTGCACAGAACCTCTAGGCTGCTGTATCTTCTGAGGGGTTTTTGCTGGAACAGGTAGTGGCTATTTTGTTATTCTGTCTTTTTCTGCCTCTCAAGGGAAAAACAAATTCTTGGTATGTGGCAGTGGAGATTCTTGAAGTAAGGAGATGAAAGAATAAAGCTCTGCAGTTTCTCACGTCCTTTATTTCTTCACAGCAGATGGGAGAAATGTCCCAGTTGTGTGACCAGAGGGAATTTGTTTTGAAAACAGCTCTGCTATGAAACTGTCAGGCAGCTGAAAGGAGATTTTTTCAAGCCAGTGATCCTGCTTCATGTCACAGGGGACAGGAGTGGAACTACTCTGGTCAAGCTTCACTCCAAATTCAGTCCTGAGGTCTCATGCTTGAAAGCCTAATGACCAAGGACACTGGTGCTGCCTGAATTTCTTCTTTCTGCTGGATCTACAGAAATGGAAAGGTAAGATTAAAGAGAAACCCATGGGAAGCCACTAAGGGAAGACGTCAGCAAGAAACATCTTTCTTTCCCTGTCTAGACAAAGACCATTGACTACGCTGTTCCATATTTCATCATCAAAGGGTGACTAGCTGCAGATGAAGGAAAAAGCATGTCAAACTTAACATGAGGAATGTTAAAAAACTACCAGATGAATAAGAGAAGCATCTTAAAACAATAAAATGCAGGATGTCTGGACCAGCAGCACATACCATTGGAGTTCTCCAAGTTCCTGTTTGGAGAATTGAAAATATCAATGATTTATAGGTTTCACTTTTTTTTATTACGACATTAAAGTTTATTACTTCAAAATTACTCTTAATAATACTAGAATAAAGCAAGCTAAGGAAAAACACAGTTACTCTCCTTCAGTGAAATATTGGGAGAACTAAAAAAAGACTGGGGGCAACCAGGTTTTTGTACCACTTTCATTTAGCATCTGAAAAAATACAATCAGATGGCAGGGTTTTTGTTTTGTCTTGCTTTGTTTTGTTTTTTTTAATGAGCCTCTGATACATACAAAATAAAATGTGAATCTGCCAGTCAGTATGACCATGACACAAACGTGAAACTGATGTCAGAAATAAAACAAGCTCCTTTTTGGGCAAAAAACAGTGTTTGTAATGGTCACTATAATGCTTTCTTTCAAGAAGGATAGACATATCTTGCTTAATATCCTGGTGGCACCAAAGTCAAAGGAATTGAGCTTACATGCACTGGGACCATTTTTTTTTTTAAATGTCTTTATGTTTTGCTATATTCCCTCTAATCTGAAAAGCCCTCAACTACATGTTCTGCAAACTCAACACCAGCTACAGGCACATGGATGGATTAACTCCATCCAAGTCAAGCTGTCCTGACTTTAAAAATCTGCAAACAGATGTCACAGTCTCCAAAAGAGCCTTGGCTCAGCTCCAGGAATGGCAAATTTACCCCATGGATGAGTCAGGGACACTTTTCTCACATGTTTTTCTGCCTGTCTTTAACATCCCAACATGCTGCTCATGACACACAGAGGCAGTTTTGTGCTCAGCTGCCATGATGCAACATGATGTCTTGAGCTTTGCCTCTCTGCTCATGTGTCTGTACACTCAGAAAATGTGATTGTACTGCCCCATTTCCCAAGCTGGATTACACCACTGCACACACACATATAAAGAACAATGGAAAACACAGGGAAATACATGTATTTTTTTTGTCTGGCTGTTCATTGAATTGTGATGTGAATGGTGCAGAAAAGAGGCATTACACAAAGTGCCATGGGACTGGGACTGATCACAGCTAGGAAAACCTTCTGAATGATGCCACTGCTGTCAAAACAACACTCATTACTAGTATCCTGTTGGACAGTAGCCTCACAGTGAAAAAAAATCCAAATATTGAATGATGTTGGGGGTTTGTTTTTTTTTTTTCCTTCAGCATTTTGATTTTACCCATCGGTATGGTAACCAAGTCCATTCTGTGAGTTAATGATTATTACCTAAAGTCCACAGGCACAACGTGCAAAGTCATAAAATGGAAAACAAACAAGGAAAGTTAAACTGAAAATCTACTGACCATTCGATGAGGTGCTTGTGTTTCTTCAGGAAAACAAAGGAGGATTTAAGCCCATAAATAAAACTGAAGTGAAACCAGAGTGTTTTGTAGAGGGTGTCTCATGATACAGCAACCACGTCCACCCCATGTGGTTCACCCCATCACACAAGGTCCAGAAGAAATGCTCTGTGCTCCTCCATTCCTACTGAAACTTGTATTTGCTTCTGTGGTTGTGTGCCTTTTTGGCAGCTACATCCAATGAGTAAAAGGGATGAATGAGATGAGGGAGAAAGCAAGAGTTAAGCTTGCTCTAAGTTTACTCTTTGCACTGGAGGCTGCATGGGATCACACTGCTTATCACAGCAGGGGAATAGGATCACCAGGAAAACCCCCAACCAAAGCTCTGTCAAAGTGGCACTCAAACAAGACACACATGAATCTGACTGCCACCTTCACAGTGAGAGAACTTGTTTAGATTCAGCCTGACAAGATAAAATTAGCTGCGCCCAGCTAATAAATCTTAAAGGAGCTTAGGTTTTTTAATTTTTTTTTTCTTTTTAAAATGATGCTTTGAGTGAAGATGAGTGCTTGAGAAGGAAAAAGGATTATAATTTTATTTTTTTAAAAAGATCTATAATCCATCTTATCTGCTTTTTTCCTAAGTTATTACTGCCTCTGAAATATTCAGATCCATGTTAGCTACATAAAACCTAGTCCTGATGAGTTGATCTTAACTAGCTGGGGAAATGGAATAAGTGAGTGTGACTTCTGGGGCCATTAAAGATAAACAGCTCAGCTTGATTTCTAAAAACTCAAAGCCATTTAATGTTTCAAGAACATTAGACAACTAAAATTATAAATACTTGTGTTGGACCTTGATTTTGAAGGAATCTGCTTCTTGATGTCCTAGCCCAGGTTACTCTCACCTAACTTCAGTTTTCAGTGAATGTGTCTCTCTAAACAGAAAGGTTAAATTTATTTCCAATAAATTATTCACTTGGGGCAGGTTATTGCTATTTCACTGAATGCAAATCTGAAAAGTTTGAATTATATTCCTTAATTGATGGTAATGAGCAATTGAAAATGTATGGGTGACAGAGGATGTTCCACTGGTCAAAGAAGCTCATCCTGGGACACAGTTTTCACTTATAGGCAGAAAGCTGGGTAGTGTTTCTTGATCTGTCTTTAAGCTAAAGCTTAAAGCTTTTTAAGATAAAGCACTAGGAAATGCAGTGGAAGGAGGAATATTTAACCACCCTGCAGACTACTGACCTTGAATAATTTAATGAGTTTTTAGTTTAATTTTGACAATACCTTATCAATGTCTCCTTCAGTCATATTTCAGCCTGAAGTCACAAGACACTTGAGTGTAATGAGGATAAAACCCAGCAAAAGTAATTTACTTTTCTTTGTTCTTACACACTACTTAAGAAAGGGTGATTCAGAAAGGAACTACAGTGAGCCCCTTCCAGTAGCACCCTGTCATTGCTAGAAAACTTTAGCTCCAAAAGGACTTAAGATTGTTCCTTAGACAGACTAAATAACCCTGCTGATTCTGACCCTCAGGAACAGACGGTGACAAAAGATCTGTCAGATATATTGGGCCATAGATGCTGAATGCCTTAAAAGTAAGCAGTAAAACCTTGAAATCAACAGAGAATTTTACAGGGAGCTTGTGCAAAGATTGTAAAATTGGAGTGATGTGTTCACCTGTGTGCTGGTTTTTTTTTTTTTTTAGAGATGTGCTCTACCTTGTGCACATTTCTGTGCCTGACATTAATGTCAATGGGAGTCAAATTAGCAAGTGTAAGGGGTTAGAGAGAGACTGAGGGAGAGAAGGAATCGCCTACCCTGAGCTGGATTTTGAAGGCAATGGCACAGATTTAAGTGGAAATGTAAGGGACTTCTCCATATTTCTGCCAGTGTAAAGGTGATCATCTTTTGCCTAGCCATTGAAAAATGTTTTAGTATATTATAGTATATTATATTTAGTATATTTTTAGATATATGCACTAGGTAACAATGCCATATGACCTAGAATAACTGTATGATGCATGCCTTCCTATATGTATATGAGTATGTATTTTTAATGTTTATTACAGACATATTTTACAAGTTTTTACCCTTTTATATCTATTGGTACAATTTTTTTCCCTATCTGATTATGAACATATACAGTTCTAACCCCTTTATCACTGATTCAGCTGGAAATGTCTTTTTTGTAGCTACATGCTCATTGTAATACACACAGGCTTGTATTATGATGCCTTCAGTTGGCAAGCAGTTCCACTGAACTTTACTTCCAAGGTGAGGCTAAAAGTGGCCTTGGCTTTTTCACCCTTCCAAATACTCTGTCGACCTAAGTTGGAAAAGCCCATTCTTTTATTGTGCTCATATTTTTGTGAGCAGTAGGAGGGGTTTGCAAAGTTTCAGACCTCCCTGTTGCTCCCTGAAGGTGAAACTGTAGAGTCAAGGGGTAACAATTCCCTTATGACACTGGATGTTAGAGCAGGGTCTATGTCCCACAGAATTAAAGTAGATTATTCACATTATACTATGTAGTAAAAAGAGCAGATATTCTCTGCTCAGTATGAAGGTAGAATAAATGTAAATCTAAATCTAAAAAAAAAATACCTTCATCTTATAAAATTTTTATTCTTTCCAGACAAATAGGAACAAAATTGCCTATACCTGGTCACAAAATGCCCACTTGAAACATCAACATGTTATCCCTTGTAAATAAATTAATACAACAATAAGACCACAATGGGCAGTATCCTGAAAGAGAAGCCAAAAAATATGTTCTTCCATTCTGAAGCAAAGACTATACAGTTCCATCTAACAGGTCATCAGGGGAAGGGTAGTGCAGAATGGGTGACCCATGGGTGGTGCTATGCACACTCTCTACCACTGCACAGTTTGAGGAGAACTATTGTGTCCTCTCATATGGATAAATGCTTCCCTCTGTGGCCTGTAAAGACAGTTTCTTCTAAAGGAATGCACCTTCACCTTTCAGAGGATTGCTGCAATAGGAGAGACATATCACAGTGCAACGTAATAATTAAAAATACCCTTCACTTGGCAGTGCCTTTAGAAATTACAAGGGTTCCAGAATTTTATAAAGAAAAGTCAGTCCTGTGAAGACTAAAAGCCCTATGGGTGAAAGACTGACTCCTTTTGAACATGTGGTGTGACTGAGCAAGAGGATGCTCTGTGCTCACTAAAGGTGTTTCAGTCCTGTAACAAAACCAGAGCCTCCAACACCTAGACACCTGCAACTGCCTTTTTCTTGTTCTCTTTGTTGATGCCCTCACTACTGACAAGGCTCTGTACAAATCACAGTCAGCACAGAGCTGGTTTGCAGAGAAATCTTCACACACTCTGTTTGTTTCAGCCAAGATTATTAATTTATTGGTTTATCGTCTTTTGCCTACCCTTATGGTCTTTCATGTCAGATACAGTGTTTTATAAAGATCAAAGAAATAAATTCTGTACTCACTGTCCCTTGAATGGTGAGGAGCTGCAAGATTTTCTTTACCTGAAGCAGCATCATGCACAATAAAAGGATTTCCATAAGTCCTACTGTTGGAGCCCCAATATCTTGACTTTTTTTTATTTTCAGCTTGTGCCCTTAGTTAGGAGAAGAATCCAAAGTCTGGCTTTAAAACACTCCCACTGAAGAAAAGTTAACTGCCCTTTTGTGAAGAAATCTTCACCATCATGAATGACTGTTTTAAACAGGTCAGAGATCTAAACAACTTCTACAATTGGGAAAAAAAATAACCCCAAATACTGGGTTAAAGGGTTGTTGGGTAAATTTGGATGTCCATAGCCTACAAGACTCATTTTTGTACGTTAATGTGATGGTCTGCATGTCAAGAACTGCACACATGCCTGCACAGAACT
Source organism: Calypte anna (assembly GCF_003957555.1). NCBI lineage: Eukaryota > Metazoa > Chordata > Aves > Apodiformes > Trochilidae > Calypte > Calypte anna. Next base: position 4,787,647 of record NC_044274.1, read on the forward strand.
CATGCTTCATCCTGTTACTGGGTAGAATAAAAGATGCTTTTATTCAGTGGAAACATGATCAGCCTAAAGGAAACTCCTTGTGCTGAAGTATTTTTGGGCCTGGGATTACCATAAAGGGCATTGCTCAGATCTCTAAATGGATTCTCCCTGGGAAACAGGAGGTTACAAAAGCAGATGTCTGATAGACACAATTGCCTATTTCCCCCCAAGTGGCAAAGTCACTCAATTTGCTGAGTGAGGAAACCACTGCAGCACAATATATAATATCTCAAGGCAGTCATTTCAGGACACAGCATTCTTTCATTATCCTCTCACAGCCTTCAGCATTTCTTCAGATACACATTATTAAACCACAGCTAATTATTAAATATTTAACAAAGACTTTACAGAACATTGACTGTAGCTACCAAGGTAGGAAGAGCTATACAGATTGATTTCTCTGTGTCTGGAGCCCAGTCTACATCAAACAGTGTGGATGTTTTGAAATTTCAAATCACAAGGACAAATTTGGACAGTTGGTAGTGCTCAAAAGGAAGTGATATCCTTATCTAATTAATATTTTGATGTTATTCAATGAAAAAAATCCAGAACCAACAAAAAATATTTGAATCTTAAAAAAACCTACAAAGTGAAAAATGTCTCCCTTCTCTTAGATAAATATGAAATATTTGCCCATAAATCTAATATTATAGTGTAACTCAATTTTTAAAATATGTTTCTTTCAAATAGAAGTATTTTCTTTTTTTTTTTTTTTTATTTTAAAGGAAAGTGCCTTGAAATTTTATGGAAAAGAAGAACAATTTAGCTAAAGTCGATCTCATTTAGTGGTTAAATTCAGCTAGCATGACCTTTCAAACTTTGGAGTTGGCAGCTTAATGTTTACATTTCAGCTTTAAAGACGTTTGTTTGAATCCAATTTACTTGTCGTGTAGAATAAACGTTGGGACTTCTATTTAATCATTTCACAGATATTTCTGCACACAGATTAACGAATTTTAAAACCATTATGATCATCTAGTCTGACCTCCTGCATAACACAAGTCATAAAATGTCAACCAGCAATTCTTGGATCAAGACCAATCATCTTGTGCTTGAGCTAAAGCCATCACAGCCCACAGCCTGACTCTCAGCATCTACAGAGGAGCTGAACAGCAAAGGTGATTTCTGTGACAGAGAGGGGGTCACTGGCCAATTAGCATTGTTAGGGCCCCACAGGCAACAAAAATCAGAAAAAATGGATTTTTGGTATCTTCAGAAAAAGCCAAAGGAGAAAACTGCAGTGCATGTTTTTGTAATGGTGCTTATTCATCAAGGTCTTGGATCAGCAGCCTCAGGAATATGTTGTTAGCACTATTGCAACCTGCTCCTCAAGACTTAGATTCACTTTCCAGGAATGTGGGCTGGCAAGGGCAATAACATCGTGTGGCTGGTAAGACTGGTGGCTTACTGGTTTGGTTCTTTTCTAACTCAAGGACTGATACTGCCAGTCATGGATGCTAGGAAGATTTAGGAGAAAAAGGTCACTGGAAAAGTTTACCTTGAGAAAAAAAAGGGAGAAAATGAAATCTAGGTTTTAAAGCATAGATAAGAGAGTCAAATAGCTATTTTGATGGATTTATTGTTTATTTTTTCCTTCCATTGGGATACCCTGTTACTGTGAAGGACTTTTATACAGAAGTCTGGTTATTCTGTCCATTCCTTAAGAATCATAATATTGGTATGTCTGAATAAGCTGAACACATATTGCAGTAACTGACCTTGATAAATATTATTGGCTGCCTTGCTCCTAAGTGCAGAATTATATGGATGACATGGAAGGGGGAGATTATTATCCTTCCCAGTGTCCAGGGTCAGTCTAGTTTGTCCCATCCTTTGCCAGCACATTGTAGCTGGACAGCCATCTTGCACCTCCATCAAGAACCCACTGAAGGTACAAATGAGCTAATTATGAGACTTATAATTTTTTTAATGAAGTAGACATGAAGGTGAGGTTAGACACCTAGATATAGCTCCTCTGTCTGTTTTTTAATGTAGAGGTCCTTGGGGGTGCTTGACAGAGTAGTTCCAGAGAGTTCCATTCTATGAAAACTGGGAACAAAGCAAGACTTTCTCATCTGGAATGTGTTTGCTCTGGTTAAATTTCTGTCAGGAAAGCTTTGATAAAGCTAGAATATTTTTTTCTAGTAAAAATTAGAGTCAAGTGATTTTGATTCAGATGAAACAGGGACTCGGGTATTAGGGTACCTCAAATGGTTGTTTTATTGATGTAGATTTACGAAAATTTATACATTTTTCTCTAAAAGTGACATGTTTTTTAGAGAAATTGTAATTGTTTTTTTTTTAATTTAATTTGAAAAATGCTGCAGAACTGCAAACTCACTTCTCAATGAGCCTTGGGTAGTCTCAATAGTCCTGCTCCTGCTTTCAGACATTTTGGACTGTGGGTTTCCGCTGAGCAATGCTATGTTTCCTCAGAGAAATTTCAGAACCATTTCCATTAAGACCAATTGGAAATGTGCCTGTAAATTAAAGGGGTTGCTCTTAACCCATTTTGATCAGTCGGCAGACTATCACTGGTCATGGTGGGGCTAAAACTTGTCCTGTATGGCTAGAGCAAAGGGATGTTCAATCTGCAGAATATGTGTGCAGTGAAGTCAATGGAAACTTTGCTTACGTACAGCCCACTATTGATTCACTAGATGGCAAAATCATCAGATCATGCTGTTCCCCATAAATTATCCGAGGCAGGGAAAAAAAGAGAAAAGATCTTTCTAGTAGTTAAGGGAAACTTAGAACACATTTTCTTAAAAGTGAGTTCTCTTCGGATAGAAGACTACATGTGAGTTTCTCTTTGGAAAAGGGGAGATTTTCTCTGTGATGCTTAGCAAGCAAATAGGAAAAAATCCAGAGTCCAATAAAAATGCTTATAATCAGTGTGCTTTACAGGGCTTAGCAGATTGGCTCCCTCAGGAAAATAAGTTCTTCCTTCTCCTTCCCTTCCTTGTTAATTGCATACAGGGAATTTCCTCTTTTTCTTCATATTCTGGAAATAATTAGGAAGACAAATTTGAAAATTAGAAGACTTTTTATGGGTAGACTAATCTTAGAAGGAGACTAAATGATTGAAATTTGTGGGGAGACTGTGTAAGTCATCAAGCATGCCTCATTTCTTTCAATATGGTAGAGCCAAAAAAAGAACTGTGCTAGGCTCAGATCTTGCATTAAGTGAAACTTTAAAAATGTACTTAAAAAAAAAAAAAAAAAAAAAGAATAATTCTCATTTTGCAGCTGCTGATCTGACTGCTGCAGAGAGTTGGAATGATTTCTGCCAACACTCACTGACTATTTTGGTTTGGGCAGCTCACACCTATAACAAGTGTTTTGGGGCTTGTACGTAACCTGCTGGCTCTTGTTAAATTGCATTGCAGCCTTTGATGTATGTGAAACAATATTGCCAGCCTCTCTTACCACACAAATCATAAGGCTGACTAATAAAAACACAAAGATTGTGTATATAATAATGAGTTCCCAAAGGGTGGAAAGAAGGCTCTTTCACACTGAGCCGCACACAGGCACGTATTAATGCAGTTTGATTTGATCACTGGAAAATTGTGTCTTGTAATTACTAAGCAAACACAAGGTGGTATTACAGGGAAATGTAATGAAATGGGTCTTTGAGGTGGAAGACATATTTTCAGAAAGTGCAGTTGGGGAGGAACACATCTGAGTCCTGCGTGCCTTGGACTACAAGGGACCCATTGATTTAAAAATGAATTGTAAACTCAGTGCTGCAGGACCTGCATGGGGCACTGTAGACCAAGAATTATTGTGAAAGAACTAGATTATGGGCATCTGGATTCTCATGTAGTAGGGGACACTTCTGGAAAACATCAGCTTTTACAAATGGTTCTCCTTTGGCATAAAAAAATGTTGTTTAAAAATATATATTATATTTAGTTACAGTTTTAATAATCTATTTGCTGGGTAATAACATTGTCTTCTTTCAGTAGATGTTTTGACGACAAGTTGCAAACTAAATTGATTCAAAGTTCTTCAGTAAATTCACAAATAAAAGACCTAATCTTCTACATAATGATCTCAATCCTTAGATATTAATTTTCAGTGTTACTGTTCATTAGTATTTGCAAATGAGAAAATGCGTTTTCAAATGAGGAAACATCTTTGCACTGTGGAGAGCTTCTTGCTCAAAATCATTCCACATGCTAGATGTCAAACTGCTAAAACCTGGCTTCCATAGCTTAAGGACCAAGACTCTTCCATCAGCAATGTACTACCCAAGTGGAACACACATCTTTCTCTGAGAAAGCTGCCCAGATCTGAGTTGTTTTGCAAACTTCTTTGGTGGTGCTTAAAAAATCCCAGCTGACCTTGTCGGCTGTGTGGATGTGAAAAAGAAATGGAAGGATGCATCCAAATGCCAGTAAACCTTACTTTTATTGCCTTACCTGATGTCTATACTGCCAAATGTAAGAGCAACACTGCAAAGTTGGTGCATTCACTCTTTTTTCATTTCCTTTGAAGGGTTTAATGTGGCAATAGGAATAGTGGGGCAGTAGTATTAAAAAGACCTTATTGCAAGACCAATGTATTGGGAGAACATATACTGATGATAAAAGAGGGTGGGCATTGATCATCTAATCTTTTCAAATACCACTCTGAAGGCCAAATCTCTCTGCCTGCAAGTGGGTTCTCAAAGTTAACATTAACATGGAGAATGGTAAGTTTCTAGCACTGCTTGTGAACTTGGTATGGGTGTCACTAATGGATTAGTGTCCTGACTCAGCTTCTCCACAGTCCTCTTTAATGTATAACAATTGCTTACATTCAGAACATTTGGGTGGCAGCCTGACACATGCTGTAAAGTCTCTGGAAGCAACAGAGTCACTGTGAAGCTTCTTGAGAAGAGAAATGAACAATTAAATTTCAGCAAACAATAAAATTAGAAGAAAAATTAGGGATGTAGGGATCCTAATAATGATGATGTGGACTGGCGGTGCCTTTATTAGTCTCCTTTGTGTTCTCTTTTGAAACATTTATCATTACTGAACTAGATGATTATTCTCTTTTAATTACTTCATATGGAATAATTAAATAAAATGAAGACAATAATCTTTTATAGATATGAAGAGGAACATTTTTTCTCAGGGAATGGAATATAGATTTCTTTCCCCTCCCCTTTACTTCCCAAGATTGTAGAAATCTAATGCATTCAGTGTTACAGCATGAGGAGAGCTCCAGAATTCTCTGAATTATTTATTTTTAATAGTTAACCATAATTTAAAAGCCTCACCTAGATGACCTATGATTGAAGATCAAGCCTCATTGAGCACAGCGTTCTGTTCTGATGCCACATTTCCAGACAATTTCCTGTCTGTTATATGAGAAGCTGGAAGCGCTGCGAGCTGCTCGTATTTAAAAGGACTATAACATCCCTGCTGAGATTTCCCAGTAAGCTGGAGATGTTGATCTGTCCCTCTCTGCATAAGGTCATGTCCTGCACCATGTTCAGGGCATAGGACTTGAATATAGCAAGGATGCTTTGAGGTTACCCTTGATGATATGGCCCTTTACACTGCTGCAGCACCTTATGGTTTCTTGCCTTCTCTGTGCCCAAAGCTGAATCCCAAAATCTGCATGAAGATACAGATCAGAGAGAGGCCTAGATATATGGATAAAAGTGTTCAAGAGATGAGTGTGGAGAAGCAGAAGGATGCAACTAGCTACCAACTTGGCTTTCCCTCACCAGTGTCCAGTGAAGACCTTTTTTTGGCTGCATCTTCTTGCTTTGTCGCAGCTAGATTCCCGTGCATGAGTGGAGATCTGTCAGCTTAGGAAGGAATAGGTGGATGTGATCTATGAGCAGATGAGGTATGAATATATTCCTGCTTCATGTAATTAGGTAAAAATTCAGTTGAATAAGTTATAACCCAGCTGAGTCTTTAAAATAATGACAGGTAATCTATTTCACGTTGCTACATGTGGCAACATGAAGAGTAGAGAGAAGCAAGTGTGAAAGAGAAGAGGACGGGTGAAACTCATACCTCTACCTTGTAGATATTTGAGCATGTCTCTACTTACAGTCAAAGAAGATAAATTAGTATTTCAAAGGAGGGGGAACACATTTCACCACCTGACAAGGGTCATATGAATCATCTTCCCATGCTTGTGAGGTGCTCCAGCTCAGCCCACACTTCAGAAGCATCCTTGCAGGAGGTGAGGGTGAGGTTTTCAGTGGGAAGATGGGTTGAGAATGGTAGCCTCTATTTTATACTACAGACAACTGAACAGCCAGCAGTATTTTTTCCTCTTTGTTACTGCAGGATTTCCAGAGAGGATCAGACTAGCTGGCTCCCTTGCTGATGGCAGCAGACCAAATTCTTTTGCAAGAAACTCTCTGAGTGTCCTGTTGAGGGGAACATAATTGCTTCCTTGCAAGGTGCTGATTTCAGCAGGCAGTGGCAAGAGTCTGCAATGAGCTGCAGCTTTTTTAACCTTTGAGCAGCTCTTTCCTCTGCCATCACAATCCCAGATGCAATCCCGATATTAGCTGAACTTTAAAAAAAAAAAAGAAATGGGATTGGTTTTTGAGAACAAAGATGAGCCTTTGGGTAAGGTGCTTTTGACTTAGTAGCATTTCTAAGAGTAAGAGTTTCTGAATCTTGAAAAGCAATCATTATTAATACCACAGTTCTTACAATACTTTCCTTTTCAAGATTTGTTTACCCATTGCCATTGTTTGACCATAAACATACCCATATTCCAACTTAATTAAAAGAACTCTATTATGTCTTCAGCTGAGCAGATCTGAGGAATGTATTTTATATTTTTTAGGCAGGTCTGTGCTATTGAGTGTCTTACTGGGCCCTCAGTCCACACATTTGAACACACAGACTCTCAAGATCAGCCTCAATGTTGTTGTTGTTTCTTAAATTAGTTCATGGCCACATGGAAATATTTAACCCACCAATGTTTTCCTCTAGCCACCTGCCCTAATTCCAGGACAAGGCCATTGCCCTGTGGTCTGAGTCCTGGCTCATTCTCAGTCCAGCTGAACAGCAAACTCTCTTACAAAATTTTGTTCTCATGAGGCTTCCAGAGTCACAACCTACTGCAGGAAAAGACTGTGCTTTGCAGATGTCAAATCCTTCATGGGACTCAGTTTAAACTTTAGGCTCAATGTCAAAAATAATAAAAAACCTGGCTGTAATTACCTCCTGGAGTAAGCTTGCAATAAATTATAACAAAATAAAACAATAATAAAAAAACCTACCCCGCATTTTAAAGGAATTTTGACTTTCTGCCTAGATATATATTTTTTCACTCCTTGCTTGGAAACTTAAAGAAGGGAACAATTAATGAAAACCAATTGGTAGAAAATACATGGTTTTCAGATAATGTTTGTTTTTATATCTTAAAGTAGCCTGCTGTTTTTAACATAATTTTATTGCATTAGAAAACCCCAAGACAGATTAGAAATGTAGATCAGATGAGGAAATAAATACAATTATTTTTATTTTGACCCTGTAATATTGACTACTCTCCTGAATGCCTCATGGTTTTTTGTTGGCTGCTGTAGGAGTTTAGTATTATTATAGTAAGCATTATTATGATTAAAAGGCTGTATATTTTTATGGATAAAATACCGTTCTTGCAGTCATTGCCAGAGACTCTTTGTAAAATGCAAATTAAATGTGGACTTCTGGAATGGCAAAATATTTTGATCTGTTCCTCTCCTTCAGCATACTATTGCATATACTTTTGTACCTTTTTCTTTCTCGATGCAACAGGAAAGAAAATGTCTGTGATGCCTTGAGGACAGCGTATTGTATGGGATTTGGGACCTTATCAGAAGTTGAAAATGTGAGCCCAGATGTCTTGCCTGAATTTTCAAACTGGAAAAAAATGTTTGCTTGGGGAAAATATCAGTACATTTAGGTGTTCATCCAGTACAAAAACTGAACTTCCAGGCTATAAGCATGTCAAGCTCTTAGTGCACTCCTAAGATTGGATATTTGTCTCTGGTGGGGATTTAACTGTACAGTTAACCAAAAATATCAAGGACAAGGTTTCTTATTTAGTTGCCCATTTTGAAAGTCAACCTTAGCTATTTTGTCCCTTATTCATGCTTCTCCACCCTTTTTTACCATCCTGGGTATACTGGCATTGAATGCCTCTATTGCTCTAACACCACAGGACTAGGAGATAACTGAGCTTTGACGTCCATCTTGGTGAGCAAACCTGGAGCTCTGCCTTCTGCAGAGAGATCCTGTTAGCCTTCAAAAGTGTTTTTTCCCTATACTATGGACTTTCTCTATCTTCTGATGCCTAATTGCCTATGCTACATTTTTTAATATCCCATTGGTATATATTTGTATGTGTGTACAAATATGTATATAGAGTTTTATGCAACATTGCTTGGATCCCTCTTGAGTTGTTTCCTGGATTTTGACTTGACACTGGATTGTCTTGTCCAGTTGTTAAATTTGATACAATTTTGGTCTTGCTAGGTTTTCTTGCCTGGCTTTATGTATAACACATAATTTATCAGATGAGTCAGTTTAAACTCAGTCCAGCTTCCCTGTTTTAAACTCTGTTTTTGTATTCTGTAAGTGTAGACCAACACACCAACCTCAAAGGAGTTGGAATGATTGTTCCTTTCAATAAAACATGGAAGTGTAACTCTAAACCAGAGTATCTGAGTAAGATGAGTTAGTCCCAGTTATGGGATTACCATTTGACACTCTATATAGCAATTTTTCAGAGTAAATAGTTAATTAATTATTCTATCTTTATCCCTAGAAAAAGAAAGTGGTAGTCTCTAAGTCAAAGACCTTGGATCCCTTACTATGAATGCTTGTGTTTTTCAAGTTCAATCTATATACGAAACACGAAGCACAGTGTGTAAAATACATCGAATTTTGCCAATTTTTTTTTCATTTGTCAGTGTGAAAAAGTAACTCTGTGTGTGAGAACTAATTGCTGCCAGAAACACACTTTATGGAAGTGATCAAAATGAATAATTCTTTTAGTCTAATGGATTTGCTTCAAGACAGAAGCAAAATGAGCCAAGAAGCAGGCATGTAGAGAGTTTTCCAAGGATTTAAGGTCAAATAAGACACCATCTTTCAGAAGTCTAATGAATGACAAGTAGGAAATCAAGACTTTCAGACACAGGAAAAAGTCACACTTTTACTGTAAGTGAGGATGCTTAAATGAGAGTATCATGATGGAAGTGAACCAAAATTTTTAACGCATGTAACAGAGTCATTTTGTTATTCCAACACAGAGAAAGCTGTAAAATCAGCATTATTATTGGTAAAGTGAAGATTATAACTTTGAATTTTTTTTCTCATCTTTTGCCACATAAAGCTTGTTTTTAAAATTATGTTTGAATGCTTTATAAGTGGTGAATCAAATGGTGGCATATTTTACAGAGCTGGTTTCTGGAGGGGGATTACAGAGCCAAGTGTATTTAATCACACCTTCCCATAGACTCAGTACAACTCAGTGGATTCTCTCCCATGGAACAATTAGCTTCACAAACTGGGATGCAGAGTACCTGTGTCTCCTGCCCTCCTAAACCATAACCTGAGGTGAGAAAAGAGTTCCAGTTTTGCAGGGCTGGAAAAGGGAGTAGAGGAAAGAGAGAAGCAAAGGGGTAAAACCTAAATTTTCCTATTGATGGAGCACTGATCTTGAGATTGAAGTGGACAGGGTTGGGTTTACCTTCCTGGTACTTGCTCACTGTGTGAGTTGAGCTTATCCCTTCTACCTCCTTCTTCCATGTTCCCTGTTCAGTTGATCATTGTTCAGGACAGAGAGTATTTAGCCAGGTAAATGGCCAGTGCCTGATAAAGCACACAATCAGTCCTGACAGGGACATTCTGGTGGTAGTACAGCCAATACTTTTTTTGGACCCAAGGAGATTCAGACAATTGTGGTACAGAAGTGAAGTAACACAGTGGCTCTTCCAAATTCAGTGTTTTCTGGTGTTCTCATAACAACTGACTTGCTGGTTTCAGGTAGCTGGTTATGATCACCAGAGGACACAAGATTATAATAGTCTATAGAAAGAAGATTATAAAAGACTATCAGTAAGGAGGGAAAGTGTTGTCTTAGTCAGAATGCGATAGAATTAGAAAGGGTACTAAGTCTCTGAGATCACAAATAGGATCAGAAATGGGAAGCCACTGAGAACCAAAAAGTTTTTGGGAGAAAGGAGATGGAATTCAGTATGTTTGGGGCAAATAAATTGTCTCTAAATACAACCACTCAGAAGGTATACTGGGGTCACTAAGCTTGAAAACCCTTAATTCATTAATTTCACTGTCTTGACCAAAGTAGGTGTGTGGTTTAACTAGTGTTAAAGCGTTGCAAAAATCTCACTATCAGATATTGGGCCATTCCTATAATCTAGAATCTCTAGAACCAAATGCAATTCAATATCAAAAAGAGTAACACTTATGAATACACGTTTAAAAACAAACTAGTTAAGACATGCCAAAAAAACCCAAAAAACAAAAAAACAGAAAAAGGAAGACTGCAGTCACTGCACTTCTGGTCACTTGTTCTTTTTGGACTAATTTTCCCATATAGACAAGAATGTCTTTTGAATCTACAGAATAAAAAAAAAACAAACCCCTAGATAAACAAACAAACAAACAAAAAAACAACAAACAAAAAGCAACCAACAAAAAGTCCCCCAAAAAACAAAAAACAAAAAAAACCCCACCAAAGACAAGAGCATCCATCCTTCCAGAATGGAAACACAGTTTACACAATGTTCATGCCCATTTCTAAAAAAAATGTATAGCATTCACAATGATTTAGAGAAGTCAAAAGGTCTGAACTTGCCCCCCTCCAGCACTGCTTTGCCTGCCCTGGACACCCCCACATCACCAGAGAAAGCTGTGCATTATTTTGCATCACTTTCTAGCTAAGAGCCAGCCTCACAGAGGTATCTGCTTCTGTGTTGTCTCAAGTCTTTAAATACCATGTGTCTAGAAATAGCATTTTCTCACTTTCCTTTACTGGATCACCTTCAAGAGTCACTCGAACATCTTCTACCAAATGAATTATTCACTTTTGCAGCTGTGGATGTTAGTGGTGCTTTTGTCTTGACATCTCTGCTCCTCGCACACAGTAATTTTGTCTCTTGATGGATGAAATGCCTTTTGTCTAGCAGAGCTTAATATGAGCAGCTCAGAAATATTGAGGAGAAATGTAATGGTGTGAGATACATGCAAGGGAAGACTAAGTGACCAAATAATCCTGCTTGGATATAAGATCTGCAAAACTAATAGAACAAAACAGATAACTTCATTTCTATCCATTAGAAAAATTCTGTCTATTCACCTGTGAAAATCTGTTCTTGCCTGACACAGCAATTCTTTTTTTGCATGGTTTGAATTTTGTTGGCACTAATCAAGCTTTTATGGTGAACTATTTGAACACAAATGAAGTTTAAAGATACTATAATTTCTAATTTCAAGATGGATCTTTATGATTAGAAGAATAAATTATTCCAAACATTCTGACACTCTGCAAGTTTATCATGCCTGTTTAATATGTCTGAAGAGATTTCACAGTGAAGATATTTTGCAGCTTCTCTTTGCATCCTAAAGAGAAACAATTACATTGCTCTCATGTTCCTGCCATCCAATTACTCCTGCTCTGCTTTGCCCCCATGGTTTGCTGGAGAGGATGTAGGTGAAATAGAGGAAGCTGATGTTTTTACCAAAAGTTTAGGACGTTGGAAGCAATGACCAGAGTTTTCCTGAGCTAACACAGAGCTAGCAAAAAGCTAAGCATGAGTCTCACTGGAAACAAGAAAGCAGAATATGAAAGAGGTTATGAAATCACTCATTTTTTTTTAAGATTTGCATCCAACAGTGGAGGCTATCTCTGTTAGAGGAGGAGATATCATGCCATTCTCTTGACTCCTCAGTCTTTGGGAGGTCTTACACTAGTTTTGTACTGGAGATGTGCAGTAGCTAGACAGAAGCAGGGGGTCTTTTCTCTCACATACTCATATCCTCTCACAACAAGGTATATTTTCACTATAGCCACACTGATGGGCACGTACATCTTTTGGATATCCATCCAGACTCACAGAGGAGCTCTGTGGAGCCGGGTTCATTTGCACACCCTCCTTCTTAACTCAGAAAATGGACTTCCCAGGCTCCTCATGGTTTAGCCCCTGCAGGACCACTTTCCTCATTCAGCCAGGGAGACGGAATACCTAAGCAATTGTTCCACCTGTGTACTGGGAGAACCTGGCTGGGAGATCTGGTTTGAACCTGAGCAATGCATCTTCACACTGTGCTGCATAACTCACTGTAAGTATCTGATGCATCACTGTCAGCCCTGCTGTGGGCAGAGCTACTAAAGATAGTATCAGTGCACTCATGAGAGCAGGATTTTGATCTTGTCTTGAAAATGTTTAATCTTCTCACCTGGTTTCAGATCTATCCTCAAGTATAATGCTCCACAGCAATGAATTCCACAGGCAGGGTGTACTGCAGGGTATTTCTTTTATTTGTTTTAAATTTACCTACCATTTATTGTAACATATGAGCCCCTGTTCTTGTATTACTGCAGACTGTAAAGAAAAGGAATGATCAGCTTTTCTTACACCATTCATCATCTTAAATAGGCCAATTAAGTCCATGTAATTATCCTTCTTTCCAAGTTAAATAATCCAAGTCTTTGCAGCTTTTCATATGGTAAGTCCATCATGTCTCTAAAATTCTGTGGTGCTAATTTAAAACATGGCCACTAGCAATGTGTGTGTCTATGTCTATTTCCACTGACACCACAGTTGCCAGCTAATTAAACACGTAACACAGAAAACACAGCTCCAACACTTTGCTTCCACAGCCATTAACCAGGAAAGCAATGAGTTCTGCGATGTAATGGCAGTTTGTATGTACTGAAGATGTTCTGGCACCTTCCAGAGGGCAAGGAGCCACAAAACCCTATGATATTTTTTAATATGTTTTACACCCTGACCTCTAGAAAAAGAGAGCTCCACACTATCCTGTCTCCTTGCCAAAATATCCCAAAGTGCTGATTCAGCCCCTAGTAGAGGAAACTTCAGTTATCACTTCACTCCAAATGATATCTAGGGTCCCCAGCTGAGATTAAGGCTCCCTTGTGCTTTCAATGATATAAACATGTCCTTACAGACACTCCCTGCCCTAAAGGGTTTACAGTCTAAATAGAAGAGACAGATAAAGGGTGAGAGGGAAAATAAATGTAGAGTGATCTCTGCAGCTGCTGGGGCAACTGGTCTCAGAGGGAGACAGGAACAGGACCCAGTTTGGGAGGGCTAAGGCCAGAGCATAAGCTACTGAGCCATTCTGCTTTGCAATTTCTCGAGTAAAATGACATTTTAACCACAGCACCTTGAAAGTGCCTGGTCAGAGAGAGCCTAGGAGACAGGATGTGCTGTGGATAGAGACAGCACAACAGTTTTAGAGTGAAGTGCTGATGTGGGAAAGGCCACCCTGTAAAAAATGTGATATCTCCTGCAGTCACAAGCCATCGATTGATAGTAGATACTCAGAATTCAGGTCAAGTGAAAGCTTGGGCAAACTTCTGAGCAAACGAGCACTAGTAACTCATTTAGGACTAAAATTTAAAAAGGTCTTTGACACAAAACCTTAGGAAAAATTAGATTTGGAATCAGATTTTAGTATATCTTAACACTCCAGTGTGGGAACTCTCTGGCCCTGCTCGTTGAATTGACTATGACAGCATCTCACAGCTCACATGCAATGCTGACTAATAAATGATAAGAGACAGAGGGAAGCATGTAAGTGGGGACCTCTCACTCCTAGGAACATACACTGCTTCACTCCCAGCAGTTTTTTCTTGGCAGACTGATGTCTCTGCTAAGAGCTGGTTAAAGTTTTCGAGTGTGTGGCCTGCCCACCCTGAATATCTAGGTTACAGTACATTTTGCCAGTCTGAGAAGTACCTGCCATGAAGTTTTATAATCTGGAGTAAAACCTTACTCTTCTTCAAGATCCTAATTGGACCAGGTATTGCACTTGTGAATGTATGTGTCATCCATATAGGCAACACTTTACTTGCTTTTCCTACAGCAAAGTGACAGCCCAGAATATAAGACAGCCCAATTCATTGGTTCTGCAGGAAGACTTCCTAAAGCTGGGATCCCTGCTGGGCAGGCAAGACCTTCCAGGGATCTTTCTATGATTACCTAATGCTCTTCAGTCACTCCTCATTTGAGGTTTTTTCCTGGATGACTGAATTTCCAAGAGAAAATTTTGCACTAGTAGTGCAAAAGCCATAGGGTTTGCTGTGATCTCTGCAGAAGATTCCCTCTTCTGAGGCTCTTTTTCCAACTTCTTGCTTGCAGCAGTCTATCAAGAGACAGACTCCTCCCTCCCACCCTCTTTGAGATGGAAATGACTGATCCATCTTGTAGCTGATTTTTTTTTTTTCAATAGTTAGCAAGCTCTCCTGCTTGTGTGCAGTGCCTGAGTCTCTGCTTCATGCTCTCCACCCACCAGCAAACCTGGTAGCCTCACAGCTTTGGCACGAATCACTTCATTGCCAGTGGCACAGAAGAAATATCTTCCACAGGCAATGGCACTTATTTGCCTGCTGGTACACAGTCCATTAAGACAGCATAATTGCAATATCATGCACTTGTGGTTTTACAACCTTTGTGCCTACAGGTAGATACATATTAGATTTGGGACCCAGTTTCCCTCAGTTTTCCTTCCTCCTACAACCGTTTTTTTTTTTTCTCAGTGCATTTCCCTCCTTTAAATCATACCTGTTAAGACTCTTATAAACCATAGTTCTTAAGACTTGGCAAAAACTTTACAGAAGCATCTGAAGGCAAGGGGTGAGCACGTCATGGAGATATGCCCTGAGGTGTTCATATCATTATGGGGATACTCTCAAATTATGTTAATGTCTGTGTTCTTTCATCTCAGACTTGATCAAGTGACTTGGGTACACTAGGACCTGCTGTCATTGCTTCTAGTCACTAATGTACCCTCTGTGGTCTGAGCAGAGAAAAGGATGCTTCTCAAGAGTCACTGAGTCCATCTAGATTTCATCCACACAAAGAGGAACCATATCCCCCCATCGTCACTATCTAGTAAGGAAACAAAGACTGATATGCTCCTGCCTGTGTTTAGGAACTGAAGTTGGGTGAAATTATGCCAGCCTTAGGAAAGATCCTGGGGTGACTTTGTTCCATTGATGCTATACTACAGCACCCTCTCCTAGTAGAGACTATGTGAAAGCCCTCAGAAGCCAGCATCCTGCCCGTGTGGTTGTGAAAACCTCTTTGAACAGCATAGCTAAGTCTACAGTAGCATTTTTTTGGCAAAGATATGTTGGCTGGGTACATCTGATTTTTTCATACTCTTAGCCAAAAAAAGCTATGCCAGCAACATCTCATGGCATAGACTTCACAGCAAGTAGACTGTCATAAATGCACTCCCAGAGGTACACAAAATGGCCATTAAAAAAGATGTTCCTCAGTTCTCTACTAGGTTCTTGCTGGCCACAGATAAGTAACAAAGTTAAAAAAAAAATAAATTATTTTTAATGTGTCAGTCACTTATTATGAGTCAGCAGCTGTCTCTTTGTGCTAGCAAGAACTCCAATCAGAGGTCATGACGTAAATAAATTTTAGCAGCACCCAGTGCTCTCCTTAGTGAATATGATTCTTTTGGGTCAACCATAGGTCACACAAGAGTGAAGAGAAAGTTCTTTCACTGATTTCTTTTCTTGGGACCAACTCCCTCCAGAGATATTCCTTGCCAGAATTACGTGACTGCTTCACAGAATAAGATACTTCCTCTGGGTTAATCATTTAAAGATTTAATTCTCAGCTTATAAAAATAGTTCACACCGTAACAGAGAGTATTTTCAGGGTTTATTCTCTTCCTCTTTTTAAACTGATTTTCAATTCACTGTTACTCAGTGTCTCTTTTGCTATTCATGGAGCACAGCCAAGTGAAACGGGGGACTGCTATGCTGCTGATTTACACTATAGAACCATTATTAGCTGAGTTCTGCATTGGCATTCCAGGCATTCCAGGGTGCAGCAAGTCTCTCATGTATTTATTCTTTCAAAATAATGACAGGGCTGGTGAAAGACTCTGGAGACACAGACCTGTGTAGTGAGGAGGTCCCTCACTAAGCCATGGAATAGGAATGGTAAAGCCAACTAATGCCATCCCCTTCCCCATACCCCCTGCACCCTCTTTGGTCCTAATCTGAAGGCTGTCTTGCCCCTTGAGGAGTTAAAGTTCCAAGCAGAGCATTCTTGAAGCCCATGTAGCTTTTGATGAGATGTGCAGCAAGTGGTGCAATTTCTGGTCTTGCTGTCAATAGTCTGTCTTCCTTATGCCTTTAAGGAATCCAACTACGCCGACAAGATGTCAGTGCCCCATTTCTTGAGTGATCAGGGCAAGCACACAAAACTCCCAACCTCCAAACAGTTTAGAACTCTAGGACTAGTTTTAAGGAGGGATCTGTCCAGGTAATTCCCAGCACCAGATTATCATTAGGGGAGGTATGAGGTTTCTAAGCAATGCAACCCTTTGGTCCAGTGTCCAGGGATCACTCTCATTCTTCTTCTTTCATCCGTTTTCCTCATGTTCTTTTTTATGAAGGAAGCATCATGATAGAATCAGAGAATGTCAGGTTGGAAGGGACCTCAAGGATCATCTGGTTCAACCCTAATGATAGATCATTAATGACCTCAGGGACGAGTGGAGGTAGGTGGGAGGCATTTAAGATGTTCCATTGTGCAAAAGCACAGTGCAAATACTGAAACATCCCTGGCATCTGCTAGACAATGGCAACCATTCATGCCACCTATTATAGACTATTTGGTGCATCCACTTTAGGTGTGAGTCATAGATGAAGTTTTTCTGGATAGGCCAAAGAACAGATGCTTCCCAAGAGTGACTCAGAGCACCTAAGTCAGATGGCAAAAAGTCATATGTTATTAATAAGGAGAAGAGTCAGGAAAGGGAGAAGAGGGAAATTATCCACCTTTCACCTAATGGACAGCTCTCCCTAAGCCCCTTTTCTTTCCAATGGGAGGAGAAAGACTTCTGCACATGAAGTAATTCAGAGCATCCAAGTAGAGCTCTTCTTCCTCCCAGTGGAAACCATTTCTCTTTATTAACAACAGAGGGGGGAGTTTGGGGATAGTAAGTTCATTGGGCTAAAATAACCTCTTGTAACACCCTTCTAGCTAGCAATAAAAGCAGCGTGCAGATGCCTAACTTTGTCAGGTTGCCCACTAAATTTATTAATGAATATGAATTTGCCAAAAAAATTCAGGGAAAGGGTAGAAACCTTTTGCAGGGAAACTAACATCTTACTACATCTCAGCCAAACACAGGCAAGAAAAATAATGAAAAACATGCAGCTTTTCAAGAAATTTAACATTGCCTCCCAGGCACTGCTGTGTTTCACAGTTTAAGCAGGACATTGTGAAGCCCCAACAACCACAGTGGTGGTTAAGTATGAAGACTGTCTGTGACTGGCCTGGCTGTGGCACAGATGCCCATGCACAAGGCTTCCCAAACTGTGTGCCAAGTCCCTCCTTTCCAGATCAGACATTCTTGAGGAGGGCAGTACCACTTTTCCTACAGAGCTGAGGAGAAGACACTGGGGCTGGGGTTGTAGAAACTACCTCCTAACAACCCCTCAAGAACAGCTTGTGCATCACAATGAAGCTTTCTGCTATGCCATCTGTAACACCAGCCTAACAGTACCTACTTATATCCTATCAGCTTGAGCCAACTGATGCTTGCAAAGCACTCAGAGGCCCTCAGATTGAATGTGCTAATGGAAGAGCAAAGTGTTGTGAAAGCACACAGTCCTACTGCCACCACACTCTTTGCCCTCCCTTCTCTCCGGCGAGCCGCCGTGCACGGATGCTGCCCCACCATGACCTTCTATGGTGGGGATGTGGCAGCCTTTTTCTTCACAGGGGCATTTGGGCTGACAATGCGAAGCTGCCTTTTCCCACATAATTGAAAGGAATTTCTGATTATGCGCAGGGATGTCAGCAGTGCAAGGAGTTTGGATGCCTTCCAGCCGCAGCCGGATTCAATGACAGTGCTGCGATTTCTCCTTTTTTGGCACTCTACTTGTGAACTTTCTGCTCCCTTCTGGGAGTGATTTCTCAAGATAATACGCTGCTGCTCCAGCTTCTCTCTGATGGCCTAGATTTATAGCTTCTGCAAGGCGTGAGAGGGGAAGGGGTGTGGGAGAGGCAGGGAGGATGAAAGCAGAGAGGGAAATTATTTTTTGGTTGGGGCTTTATTATTTTGGTCCCACTCTGAAACAGTGAGTGTATCTAGGCTTTGCATAAAAATAGTCTGTAATTTCTATCTCTCTAGTACATTTTACTGTCTGCAGTGAAAGATTGAAAGTACACGTGTTTTTCTGGCTTCTTTAGTCCAGACCCCATGAATATGAGGTACAAAGTGAGCACCACATTTATGTCTGACCTTTTCACTATCTCTAACATCTGTAAAGTGAAATGAGTGGAATATGTCCCCAGTCTCCCACAGAGCAGATAATACTGGTGACTTAATTTACTTTATCTCTATCAGTCCCAACTTGCCTCAAATCTTTCCTCATGTCTAATTTATCTAAAGACTTTATTGTTCTAGCTACACTGGGGAAAAACAAAACTACCACCCCCAAAACCCCAGCCACTGGTTTTCAGAGTGAAATACTTTAAAATTCCAGATGCTGTATTCAGAAATTTAGTAACACCATAATTAACTAGGACAAAAATTTGTCTCTCTGGATGCACTAAACAACTAGATATCCTCTTTCCTGGGTCATTTCAGACTACTGAAGATGTTTCTGTGACATCAGAACTACATTATCCATGTATTTCCACTCTCTGAGAGGTGATACAGTGCTGCCATATCCATTTCACAAGTGAGGACAGGTTAAATGAAGCACAGAACGTACCTAAGACAAGCCAGACAAGTTTAACTTTTGAATACACTTGTTTCTCCCTACTGCTTATAAAGGTAGGCCTTTGATGTTTTATAGGATTACATCCTTAATCCTGCAGAGCCGCAATCTGCTGAGATGAATACCACTCTTTGAGACTCAGCAAGGTCTCCCAGGAAGCATAGAGCAAAACAGTGAAATGGGCCTTTGTAGTTTACAAATGACCCTGTGACTAACTTGTCCACCCCCTCATAAGGTGTTGTTCCTTGAAAGGTTCATATGACATTTCTGGGAAAGTCAGGAAGTGTTGAACGCCAGGTTGGATGGGGCTTGGAGCAACCTGGTCTAGTGGAAAGTGTCCTTGCCCATGGCAAGGGAAGCTTGGAAATAGATAATCTTCAAGGTCCTATACCAATCATCCTGTGATTCTCTGAAATAGTGCTGACAAATCCTCCTTTGCTGAACTGCACATTTTTCATCTTCTTGGACAGCCAAATTGCCAGTACTGAGTGCTTATTTCTAGGTGTTGTGGCTCAAATCCTCTCTCTTCAAGGAAAAAAAACATCATGAAAATGACTTGAAAAACTTGCAATTTATCTTTTTCTTGTTTATCTTTTCTGGTAACATTTGCAGGAGTCTCAAGCTTCCTTTTTTATAAGCTTTTAAAATAACTTCTGGGATGCTCAGGTAACCCAATTCCAGCTACTGAAGCTAAAGAAAACCTTTTACACATGGAAGGACAAAAAAACCAAGTGCTGACTGTGGGGGCTAAACATAGTGCTTTCTTATGAGGACTGGAGGAAAACACCCTAAAGGTCATGACTGGATAATGTTTGCACAACTTCTTCATGCCTTCAGTATTTCA
Organism: Calypte anna; assembly: GCF_003957555.1. Classification (NCBI taxonomy): domain Eukaryota; kingdom Metazoa; phylum Chordata; class Aves; order Apodiformes; family Trochilidae; genus Calypte; species Calypte anna. The sequence goes on from NC_044274.1 coordinate 4,807,514, forward strand.
GCACAAAGCTGAATGCTCTTGCTGTAACAGTGCACCCTAATTAAAGGACCACCAAGAATCAGATCAGGCTGTCATTCAAAACAGAAATGAAGTTGACCACTTGGTGCTCCCCAGGTCTGGGTCTCTTGGCAGGGGCTGTGATTGAAATGACCTTGTATACAGTAAGTCACAGGAGTCAGACTATTCCTCAGCTAGGGCTGCTTTGGGGTGATTGGAAGCCTTTTGCTTCCTCTGAGAAATCAGACTAAAAAAGATGTGCTGACTGCTGGAGAAAATTGTATTTTATTCAACTTATCAGCATGTGAAAAATAACAGAAATGAGCTGCAAAACCAAGTCACAGTCCCTCACAGATGGCAATGTGGGAAGAGATACTACAGCAGGGCAGGAATTAGTGATTGAAAGGAGGTCCTATGCCCTTGCTGACCTCCTAGATGGCCATGCTGGGTTGACTGGGGTGATGGGAGGTTCTGCCCCAGGTGGCACAGCAGCCTCCATGCCTAACTCACAGAAAGCAAAGAACAAGTCAGATGATGAACCACCCACCACTGTCAAACAGTCTGAAGGGATGAGTAGTCACAATGCCTGGGTTAGGGAAATCCCTGTGTGTCTTTCCCTCACATAAGCATGGTGATGGCTTTGCTCTGCTGATGGCTCAGGGGTGAGGAATCAGGCAGGTGGGGAGAGTGGCCATCCCTCATTTGCCCATTATTGCCTCAAAAAAGGGAAGCCAAAGAAGCCTGGAATGCCTCAGCCTGGCACCTGCAGCAGGAAGCTTAACGTAGGTGTAAGTGTTGTGCTCTTTCTTTCCTTATCTGTAAAATGGGGTTAAAATATCAGTGTCTGGGAGGAGAGAAGAGATGTGAAGGTAGATGGTAAAAGCTGCATGAGGCTCAGATCCCCTGCTCACGGAGATTGTGTAGACTCCTGCCTGGCTCTGGCACCCACCAGCCATGAAAAGGGCAGGTTATGTCCCCAAGGACTCCTTTTCTCCCCTTGAGACTTGTTGCTTTTTGTGCTCAGTGTGATTTTTTTGTGCACGAATGTAGGCAAAAAGAGAGTAAAGTTGACCTGGCCATGAAGCCACATAATATTTCTGGCTGCTGGCACCTTTTGTCTCCTGGGGACAACCCACTGTCTTCCCCTAAGTAAGGAGAGACCACACACTTGAACTGGTAAACCCAAAACTTAGGCTCAAACTTAGTATGGTCAGAGATGAAATATTTACTAGCTTGGTAGTAAACTTTGCACTGGCAAGTAATACTAATAAAAAGTGGGGTTTATGCATGCAATACTTATTGGAATAGGCACTAAAACATGATGGAATCTGGGGGCATAACAAAACAGCTACTTTAGTTAGACCCAGAAAGAGGAGTGTTTATGCTGAAGAAGAGGATAGGAGCAGAGTAAGGGTACGTGTTTTAACTTCTTTCCTGCTGGACACTGATGCAGCTCAGCCACAAAAAGGTTGTTTTTAAAAAATCAACCTACAAGCTACAAGGCCCCTAAACTAATGATATTTCCCTCTAATGCAATTCTCCTCCTCTGCCCTGCAGATCAGACACACCTCACATACAGGACAAGGTTTTCAGTGTTGTCTTATAACCAGAACTAATTTGATTTAGCAAGCCTGGACTAAAAAATTGTGCTTAAAAATTAGGAAGTCCCCGTGATTATGTGGACTGCGTTCATAAAATTCAATGTATCATGCTAACTGTAAACAGGAAAAGATCAGAATAATTTTATTTATTCTGCACTACTACAGGTTTGATTCCAGTCCAGCTCCCTTGGAAAAACAAGATAGAGGCTGTGTCCTTTCTGCAGTCTGTGCAAGGACATTGTTTATGTCCATGCTCCTGTTCTACTTTCAACACCTTTTTAAAATATTTTCTCCCTTCTTGACACTTTGATAGCTGAGACTCACATTCATATTTCCTCTGAAAAGTATGTTACGTCTTTGTTTTCCTCTGTAAGGAAACGTATTTGGGTGTTTGAAAGGGGAAAAAATCTTATTAATGTATAGATTAAGAGAACAGAGTTAAATATTTTCCTTATTTATATATTTCTATGGATTTGGTGCGTGAGTGATCATATCCAAGAAGTTCAAAATTGTCCCAGAGAAAGGTGATCGCAGAGGAAACAGATCAAAATTTTCTTGCTGTCTCTGTGCAACAAGTCTCTTGTTAAAATTATAAGAAATAGTAACAGTGCTTCTCCATTTAATTTGCTTTTAGAAACCCCGCTAGAAGTGCTTAGAAATCCCAGGCCCTAGAGTATATATGTGGTGCTGGGTACTGGACATAGACCCAGGAATGGTGCCTCATTGGTTAAGGAACTTATCCAGCTGTCAGATAAACATCATCACTCCAGATTAGGCTAAGTACAGCACTCTACCTTGCCTTAGCAGGGAGTCATTACTACAAATCCTATGTTAGATGAAGTAGCCTGGGGATTCTTTACATTTAACATCAAAGCAGGGCAAAACAAATACAATTACTGTCCAATAATGAAATTTGTATCTGTTGAAAATGTCCTTTTCTACACAGCAGAAAACCCAGATACAGATGAGCTAAAAACAGATCCAAAATGAGTGCTGAGGGAAAGTTGTAATTTCTTTTAAATTTATGGAGGAAAAGATAGTAGGCAATATATAAACCTCACTAAATGTTTACTTTCTGTTTAAGCTCCACAGTACAAATAGCTTTCCATTCATCATGAAAATGACAGTACAGTGTGAGGCCAGCTGGGAGGCTTCTTTGAGCCTTGAGCAATGTGTTATTGAGTTCAAAGGTCTGGGCCCAGTACTGATCCCTGGGGACCCCACTGGTCTCCAGATGCCAACTGGATGCAGCACCATTCACCACAACTTTCTGGGTCAGTGACACATCCAAACAGTTTTTAATCCAGCAAAGGGTGCACCTGTCCAAGCCATGGACTGCCACCTTTCCTAGGAGGATGCTATGGGAGATTGTGTCAGAGATATGCTGAAATTGAGGTAGATCACAGCCACAGCCTTCCCCTCATCCACCAGACAGGTCTCCCAGTCATAGAAGGAGATGAGGTTTGTCAGATAGGATCTTCCTTTCCAAAACCCATATTGTCTGGGCCTGATCCCCTGGTTGTCTTCTACATGCCACTTGATGGCACTCAGGATGATCTGCTCCATAACATTGCCAGGTACCAAGGTCAGGCTGACAAGCTTATAGTTTCTCAGATCCTCCTTCAGACCCTTCTTGTGCTTGGGCATCACATTGTGCAACCTCCAGTCATCTGGGACCTCCCTGGTTATCCAGGGCTGGTGATAAATGATGGAGAGTGGCTTGGCCAGTTCTTCCACAGCTCCCTAGCAGTTCCCTCAGCACCTTAGGATGAATCCCACCCAGCCCCAGAGACTTGTTGGGATCTAGATTGCACAGCAGGTCCCTAACTACCTTTTTCTGGGTTAGAGGAGGAGTATTCTGCTCCCCATCCATATCTACCAACTCAGAAACCCAGTTTCCCTGAAAGTCTTTTTGTTAAAGACTGAGGCAAAGAAAGTGTTAAGTACCTCAGCCTTCTCCTTGTGTTCCAATAAGAAGTTCTCCCACCCATCCAGTAGGGAATGGAGGTTTTCCCTGCCCCTCCTTTTGTTGTTAACATATTTATAGAAGCATTTTTTAAATCCTTAACAACGATGGCCAGATTTTATAACTGAGCTTTTGCATCTGTAACACTCTTCCTACATGACCTTACAATACCCTTACACTCTTCTTGTTTCAGAGCAAGAGCCCAAGAAGCTAAGAAGAGTTTTTCCTATTTCCTAATCATCAATGTGTAGTAGTAAAGCAGAAAATTAACAATAAATCAAATCAGAAATGCAAAAAAACCCCTGATCGTCTGTAACTCTGGATGAATCTCTACTTGTCTGGGTCAGCACTGGTGGGCTTTCCCTGAGAGACTTTATGCACCATCTGCATTTTTTGTATCTTAACTATACTTATTTTAATATACCAAATGTTCCCTCCTTCTGCTGTGCAGTGGCAGTTGTTTTAATTTAATGACCCTGCTTCAGTTCCTTTCTTGTTCCTGAGTAAAGCTGCAATTTCAGAAAGGCTCATTGCTGCAGAAGATGGGAATGTACATGAAGACATTAATGCAAATAACCAGAGAAGAATATGTCCCTGGGATTGTTAGACCAAAAAGGCACCTTTTTCTAGCTGACAAAATATAAAAGGCTCTTGAATAAAACTCTTCTGCGGTACAGTCCCCTTCATTTCCACCAGACTGTGCAGTAGGGAGAGCCAGAGTCTGATATTTTCCATAGATGAGACATGGTATACAGCAGGATAGCTAACCCCTCAGAGAAGATGTCAAGATTCCCTATCTATCTGGTCTTGTGGCTCTGCAGACCACCCAAATCACAAGGTCATGTCATGGGAAGATACCTTGCTACACCTTCTTTAAATCTGCATAAAAATATTTTAAATAATGCACTCCATGAATAAGAAAGTATTTTCCACTGGGGTGAGTTGCATCATCTCAGCTCTCTGAAGATTAAGGTTTACTGCTTCTTAATGCCACTTGCCAAGGACAAGTTTTATTGCCTTTGTGTTACTGTATGTCAGTCAGGAATAAATCTCTGTAGAGTGTCTATCTCTCTCTTCAGCCACATGTAACCTCATTTATATTCAACAAACTTTCCTTGCCTTCTCCCTCCCTTGGCTCCCTCCCCCTCTTCCTTCGGAGAAGGCATTTCAATGAATCTGTGCAGCCACAATTTAGGACTGAAATGGAGATGTCTATTCAGAGGCTGAACAAATTCTCACCAGCTTTCTTAGACGTAGGACTAAGCTCCTTGGTTCCTTTGTCTGCAAGCTTTTTTGGGGCCAGACTGCCAAGTTCAAGCAAGGCTCCGATCTCTCCTCTTTCACAGGCCTCCTGATTAGAGGCTTTCTTTTTCCATGACTATAGATACAATTATTAGAAATTCCTTTTTTTGTGAACACATTGAATGAAGGTATGAATGGAGATGCTAAGGAGAAGAAAGTGAGAAGCTTAATATAACTTCAGCTTCTGTAGTTAATTAGATTTGGATGGCTTCAGAGGAGCAGCTGAATTTTATTATTTTTTTGTTAATTGAAGTTACATAAAGATCTACTCAAGGTATTTTGAGTGGGGAGGAGAGACTATATAAAATAAAGAAGCTGCAAGATGGGTTTTGAAAATACACCCTCTCCCCCTCTTTCTTTTTGGCAAATCGTTGTGGGGAAAGTGAAAAGAGAAAGAAAAAAAATGTCCCATCACCAAAGGAGGTAAGAGAATCACTGGAACTGCTGCTAATACTCTGTGTCTGAGGCACAGTTAGGAATATATATTTAAACAGGAAGCTTTCTTTTTTTTTCTTTTTTTTCTTTTTTTTCTTCAGAGATAATGTGAAATGCAGTGAAATGCAGAGGTTTGAAATGCATTCCTTTGTGTATCCAGAACACTAGATCTCAGACTTAAAGGACATTGTCAAGATAGAGATCACATTCAGAAAGGAAACATGTCCTTTCCCATATGCCTGAAACCCTCAAGTCACTAAAAGAGGGCAGGAGTTTCCAAACCCAAGTGACATTGCAGCAGTTACATGTATACTCCTCACCCATCCCATGAAGGACACAAGAATGAACAAGAAGGACACCCTGTCTGCTGTTTTATATTATATCACTTTTTTTTTTTTTCTTCCAGTACAAACCCTTTAGCTACCTCTGCATCCCCAGAGCATCTTTCTGTGATTTTTTTTTTTTTTTTTTTTAACTTTATGTACATGTTAATCCCAAGGCACTTTAGCTAAGTGTCTCTTTTCCACCAAGACTGTTTCAGACCTAAATCATCAGCTCAGACAGATATCCACTGAATGCAATTGGTCTAAGTTGTCCTCAGATAAGCATGCAAGCTGGGGCTACAGGAGAGAAAGTGTCCCTTGCTTCAGACAAATCATGGAACTGCACTGTTTCTGGGTTGCTGACTACATGATCACATTGATTATATTGCTAAATCAATCAGTTTATTTTAGCTTTCTTCCCTAGGTTATCAATAAGGTGAATCAGGATGGAGAATGCTCTTGGTATCCCTCTGTATTAGTTATAGAGGTGGAAGGATGAGAAAACAAACAAAAAAAAAGTCAGCTATTTGTCAATATCAACATTTTTGCAGTTTGGCAAGAAATGACACTGGCTAATGACATTCTGATGTCTGATTTGCTCACAGTGATATTTTTCTCTCAAAAAAGCAGTATTTTGTGATTTAGCGCTCTCACCAAGTGTCTGTTTTCTATAAAAATTGTAGGAGAGAACCCCTGAGATCTTCACTTCTTTACCAATATTATTTTTAGATTGACTGATGTGTTGTGAAGGAGATGATTCACCAGCATAGCCTACCAGTCTATTTCTTTCTCTTTCTTCTCTATTAAAAGCTAAAACAGAAGTCTTTATGAACATAATATTATTTTTAAAAAAAGTAAAATAAGCTCAGTTTCTCAATGTCTGCAATGTTTCACTCTGAAAAAAAAAGTTGTTAGCATGGTATGAGATTTTGAATTGTTTTTTTTTTAAAGAAAAAATGTTATGGAAATGTTGAAATAAAAAATAAATTTAAACTGAAATAAGAAAACATTTAATAAAACATTTCAGACTTCTGAGTGATTTTTGTCAAATTTGTCAACACATTCTTAAAACGTTGTGAAAACAGGAAAAAAAAGTGTGAAAATTTTTCCAGCTACTTCATATTGGATTCAACTATACCAACCTTTTGTCAGTTCAGAACAGTATAAATGCCATTTTTCCTTATAACACTTGAGAGGGGAAAAAAAAAAAAAAAAAAAAAGAAAAAAAGAAAAATCTTGATTTGCCCTGCAGATTTAACAGTTGCAGAAAAGGTGTAAATGCCTAGACTAACAGTGAACAACATTTGTGAGTTTGCAAGAATTCTGACATGAACTTCTGGGCTCAAAAATGAGTAGATGGTCTCAGAGGAAGGAAAGGCTGTCAGAAAATATGTGCAGTACCATTCTCAAGCGACAGGGTAGCAGGACCAGGGAATGGAGTTTGTGGGATTCGGTTTCTGGTTTCGAGATCAGCTTCCAATTGCTAAAGCAAGCAAGCCACTTCCAGCATAGTCATGATGCAGAAATGCTGTCTTTTGCTGTAAAAATCCTAGCCTGGTTGCTAGAGGCTCTAAGATCTATAAAGTCTGAAAAGCAGAATACATTATTATGCCTGCAGTTCATCACTACTATAACTAGGCCTCTTCCGCTAAACTAAGATAAATCTGTTTTTTTACAGATTAGCTTAGTTACCTCTAAACTGTTGGATAGTTCTATCAAAAAAATCCACAACAAAACCCCACAAAGACCTGTTTCATTTTCTTGTTAACCTTTAACTATTAATTGTTCTCTCAGAATAAAGATTTGTGTTCATGCTAAAGGAGTGTCTTCTGGGAAGAGGAGGGAGAGACAAAAGGACAAGGTTATTATGAACAAACTGGATTGCCTGTATACAAGGGTTTTGGCTAAAAAAAAATGGTGGAACTGAAAGCATAGGTATTTGACATAAATCTAATAATTTTCAGGGAAGAGAAACTTGGCAAAAAAGCTATAATTAGGCTGCTCAAGGAAATACTGAGAAATAAGTCAACACTGACCAACAAAAGGAAATGGGTGGTGGGAGCAGAAAGTTTTCTTTAATAACTTGTTGAAAAAATCATCAATAACTTTTTCCTGTGCCTTTGGTAGAAAAGCGCAGTAGCAATTCTGGTCCAAATGTCTGTGCCTTGAATTTAAATTCACTCTTTACATAAATTTAATGATTGAAAAAAATTCTTTTATGTAAATATTCCCAGCGGGATAAGGTGGTTATTGAAATGTTTGCATACAAAGGTGTAGTTACTGTGAAAGCAAATCCATGAAAAAAGTGTTGGGCAAATATTCATAGGAAATGAGAATAAAAGAAATGAAAAAGGCTTTAAGGGGGTTTGGAAAAGAGGCAGGTGAAGTCATTGTGATAGTGCCATGTCAGATTAGTGTTCTGAAAGGACCACAGGATTCAAAGTAGTTAAGACATTATTTACCCCTGCAATAAACCAAGTATTATTTTTACTCACATTAATCAGTAGACTTGTAAACCCATTAGAAAACATAGCCCATGTATAATAGGAAGGAGAAAAATCAATGTAGAATGGCAAACTAGTAACAATGAGTGAAACTAAACGAGTTTTCTGTTGTTTCCTACCTTTTCAAATTGCATTACTTATTAGAATAAACCCTTCAGGGACCTTGCTATAGACTTGACTGAAATACTGTAAAACAAATAGGTAACTAAACAGAGCATCAAAATAAAAGAGTAACTCAATACTATAATCCTTTATCCAGAGGTTCTAACTACTAATCTGACTCTGTCACTAGTCTGTCTGATTTCATATGTTTTTTCTAAGTGTATTCAGATCCAATTACCTCAGTTGGAGAATTACATGGCACTCATCTGGAAGTAACTACACTGCAGTCAGGGAACCACAGCCTTAAGCAGCAGCTGCTTTGGTCTCAGACATCAAGTTGCCAAGAGCCAGTGGTCAGCAGATGGCCAAGAAGGAAACTGGTGGGCTTCAAAAATGTCTAGGAAGTGTTCAAGCTAATTATATCCATGGGTGCCAAGAAATGGTCTTCTGACCAAGACAGTGCTTAAAATTTCATGAAGGACTTGAAGGAGCCTTCATGAAACAGCTGTGGTTGGTGGGGGTTACCATGCATGCTGCTTTGTCTGCGTGCAGAAAGGACTGAGTTTTGTTGATGTTCACATTATGGAAGTGCAGAGAAGCTGAGACCAAGAAGGAGGCTTAATTATCTTAGGAAGTTTGAGGTCTTGATTATCCTCTCTGCTCCAAAGCTCTTGGGGCCAAACTTTGATCCCTAGTATGTTTTACTTATGTTCAGTGAAAAGGTGCTGTTTTACCTAGGAAGGATCTTAGGTCACCTCACATTTGTGCCTACAGTTAGGTGGGAACAAGGACAGAACTAGTGGATAGCAGACACCTCACTAGCATTATAAAAACACAAGTTCAGATAGTGTATTCAAATTAACTGTTATTTCATCTGCCAACCTGTATGCTGCAATAACTCATGAATGAATAAAAAACTACATACACATTTAAAGAATAAGGAACATACTTCAGAATCAGAAAAGGTTACAGAATAAATATCCACCTCAGCTGTGCCATGTTGTTATTTTTAAAATTAAATAGTTCTGTGTCCTCTTGTTTTTGTTCATCAGAACATTCAGTACTGCAATCATCTTATGAAAATCTCCTTTAACAAGCAAAATGGTAATTTTTGAATATGTTAAGTGATAATGAAATCCAGTTATTGTGATTGCAAACATTCATCTTAAATTAAATTGATGCCTCACTTCAAACCTGAGTTTGTTGACTGCTCTTAGCACAGAGCTGGCTAATGCTTTCTGCCTAGCGCTAGTACTTTTGAGATGATTAGTTTTGTCTTTTATTCCAAAAAGTAGTCAGATGGAAATAACTCTGGCTTTTGACATTGTAAACATGATCCACAACTCTTTCAGTGAGTCATCGGGTCATGATAACATGATCCTGACTGTATAAAGGAAAGGTTTGAGAAAGTGGATCTTATATTCACTGACTGCCAGTCACATTTGTTTGAGGAAAACATCATAGACAGTTTCTGCACAACAGCAAAGACAGGCAAGAGCCAAGGAATGTGATAGTTGGGGCTGTACATGAGCCCCACTCGTGTAGCTCTCTCCATATCGTGGCCTGAGCCTGCATGTAGCTAGAAAAGGTAAAATGGAGTTTTTGCATCCAGAAACAATTTGTCATAAACCAACCTGTAAGCCAAGGGCATGATGTGGTCTTCAGAATGTAATGAGGAGGAAGAAGATGTAATACCCTATTGGACACGTACATCACTGCTTGGCCACTTGCACCAGATTCTTTTGCTCAAAGTGAATAACAAGCTATCAAAAGTACGTAGGAGACAAGGCCTCCATGCCCAGTTCTGCTGTACAGTCCAGATAAATAATGAATAACTTTTCATAGCATTACATTGATACAGGAAACATGAACCATTTTACAAGAACTGACACTAAGAATGGTAAGACTAGTCTGTGAAGGCATATAGTGAAAATTCACCCTTTCCTCATCTTCTTTCCAGAGAAGCAGGGGTAGAAAGTGAATTCTCTTAAAAAAAGTGTTAACAGTAAAACCTAAAAAGTGTTAACAGTAAAGGAGACAGTCCTTGCTTTCTTCCAGTGACAAAAAAAAAAATCTTATCAGGACTATGTAAATAGATTTCAGTGAAGAAAGAAGACACATTATTCTGGAGAAATAACATGCACTGTTTTTGATTATGGATTTTTTCACATAAAAGTAGTGTTTAGAGACCATAGACATAGTAGTGGTGGATCTGATCAACAAGGAAAAAGAAGTTCTTGAAAGAAATACCTTTTGTTTTACCAGCATGGTAAAACAATAGATATGGGATTAGATTAAAATAAAAATAAAAAAATACTTTAAAGATTGCTCCATCACATTCTCAGTGCAGAATCAGTTGGTGTCTTTTCAAAATTCTTTTTTCCATTCACTTTTACCAAGAGAATGAAGTTTTTCTCCAATAGAGGTTCCTTTGGAGTCTATTCCAGGTTTTGAATGAGATTTTCATAAGGATTTTCCTCTCTAATATTTTCCATTGCTTAATTTCATCCCATTATATCTAATTACACTCCCCTGAGCAACTTGAAGCTATTCTTATCCCTCCCTTCAAATACTTACAGGCAATTATCTTGTTCCTTATCCCTGTTTGCCAAGTTACAGTTATTTAGTTGTTTTAACCTTCTGTTCCACTAATTTGACTTTCCTGTTATCCAAAGGTTATACAGTACCTTACTAAATAGGAAAGAAAGGTTTGGAATGGTTCATATTATTGCAAGCATAATGGGCTAGGTTTGCAAAATATGTCTCCTCCTTGCAATCATAGTCACAACCATTCCATCACATTTGAAACTCCTAATTCCTGGCATTCTGTGGATGGCTATGAAAGAAAGATTTGACCTTTTAATAATTTCATAATTGCTTTACTAGTGTGCTGCTGCTGAGTTCAATTGACTTTAAGGATTTATTAGTTTTGTTCTATTTCATGAGGGAAAAATCCCAAAATAACTATCCTATTGTTCCATACTGGTGATGTAATCTAAAGATTTTTGACCAAGACTTTGGAATATCAGTCAAGGAAGGGACTATCTGAGGTTAACTGTGAGACCAGACTTTTGGATGACTTCTGTAACTCTAAACATTTGTTCCACAGCTTGTAGACTACTGGATTTCAAATGATTCTGAATTTCTATCAAAGAGAAAATTTTACAGAAAGGAAGGAAGAATAATTTCTTAAACCCAATGTGAACTAAGTTGCTAAGGTTTGGGTCAATATAAATGTTCTCTTCTGTTCAGATTTGAGTTTTTAGCAATAACAAAACCCTGGTCAATTAAGCCTCAACTCATCCCACCTAGAGGCTGCCATGTAGAAGATAAGCATGCAGACTAACCTAGTCCCTCTGCAGACATCTCTAGAAAGTGATGTCTTTCACCTGACTTTGATATTGATCTTAGTGTACAACATCCTATCAGGACATATTTTCACTCTCTGCCAGAAAAAAAAAAACAAAAAAACAAAACAACAACAAACCAGAAAATATTTTGGATACAACAGCTTTGAAAACAACTCACCGCTTGTAGTACTCTCAAAAAACTCCAAGGTATTTAATGAACAATGGCATTAAAAAAAGCCTTTTCTCTTAATCAATTTGGGTGGCTTATCCTTCATTGGTTCTGATCTTTTCCCTTACCCCATATGCTGTATGAAGAAAAGTCATAATGTCCTCCATCCCCACCTATGGCTCTCCCTTAGGAAAGGGCAGAGATGTGGGAATGTCAGGTAACCAGGCTGGATAGAAAACTACTCACAAAACACAGTCTTTTTTCTCTGTGTGACTATATCTCCTCTTCTAGAAAGCTGCCAATCTCATGTGTTTCTAAGGGACATAATGTCATCAGGGTACTATGAGGGAGTCATAAACCCACTTTTGAATCTGGCTGAAGCAGGCCAAGAGATCCCAGAGTTACTGAGCTGCAAACACAGATGGGCAAATGATAATGTGATCACAGAAGCCTTTTTTTCTTTCAGAAACTCAGCTACAGAAAGAACAAACCCTGTAGATACAATTAAATCATAACCTTTTTCTTTCTTTTTTCTTTTTTTTTTTTTTTTTTTTATCAGGGACTTGCTATCGTTTTCTCCCTTACTGCCATGAAAATTGAGAAACTGGGAAACTGGGAATCCAATTACAAAGGCTAGATAAAAGGGAATGATAGGGAAGAATTTTAATTGGATGGAAAAGACAATGAATGCATGTTCACTAGATACATGCTTCAATAGCCCTCACACTACAAGTGTACAGGCAGAGGTCACTGTAGTAAGGGATATAAGGTGACTCAAACACAGAAGCAGTGAACCACAGCTCTGGTTTTCAATCAATAGGGCCAGTGAGAGCTTCTGGTCCTCTGGTGCAATTGATTACTTTGAGAGGTAGTTAATGGTGATACTGACATTTAGACTGTGGCCAAAACAAAATTGCTCATCCCTTTTGTCAGCTTTATTTAAAGTGTGAAAACCCTCAGCAGCAGGTACCAAGAGTTTGGTAACCTGTTATTTCCAAGGCTGACTATAATGAATATTATATGTTGTTTGGGGCTCTGTTCTGAATATCTCTTTCATGGCTTTTTTTATTACTATTATTACTATTATTTCTGTAAGCTGCTGCAGTAGAGAAAAGAAGTCTGTTCTTTAATGCACAGCATGATGACTCAAAATCCCATTGATACTTTAATTTAAAACATTCTGATTTGTTTGGCTTGAAATATGATTTGAGCTGCACTGAACTTTGCTGTAAGCATGGCAATCATCAGTCATTTAAGGCCTGCTAAGGTAAGTAAAACTCGTTTGCATGCAGGAAGACTCAAAATTTAAATCCAGCTGAGCCTGTGCATGCCTTGAAACAGTTTGGTGTACCTCATATTGTGGTATATTGAGACCCAAGGGATGCTGACATTTAAATTACAGCTCAAACCCAATGGCAAAACTCCCACTGATTTCGAAGATGTCAGGAATTCACTCCACTCCACATAAGAATGAGGTCTTCTATCAAACCTCCTTGTTGAACCACTGTGAATGAATACAAAAGAGTGCCAGCTGATGTATCTGACTACAATTCAGGTGAGGTGTGTGGCTTTAATCTCTTTCTTCGAGAGAGCAGCCCAGCAACTGACAAGACTTTACAGTTAGGATATATACCATGAATTAAATTCCTTTGCTGCTGGGCTCTGTTTGTGGGGAAACTATTTACCTTTTAAATGTTGCACTTTCTCAAACCTGTCACAGTAAAGCAAACCCACACCTGATGCTTCAGCTTCTGTAGAAGTTTTATTGGAAGGAATGCAGGAAAGCAGCAACAGCCACACCAGGTTTGATGTGAACTTGTTGATGCTCCATGTTCCAAGAAAAAGAAATAAACATGCCCATGGTGGATACTATAAAGATCCTGCCCACAGCAGAAATGCTCCCCTAATCCATGTGTCTGCAACTCAGACAATGAAATCACCTCGTCTTAGACTGAAAACACGGAGCTCAGACATCCTTCAAGAAGGGCAAGCAACCCTGTCTGCACAGACTGAAAATCCACAACTTTAAAGAGTGAAAGAGGTTGATGTTTATACAAATTAAGCTCTACTTGTAGCTGTTGGTCCCCTACAACTGTTGCTGCATTTTATGTATCTGCTGCCTTGCTCTTTGGTGCTAGTGACATGTGCTGGCTTTTATACCATGGAGCTGAACTCTGAACCTTGTCTTGTGTCCCTGTGTCTCATGCTCCCATAGAGACAAAGTGCTGGTGTGGGTAGATGTAGTGAGGTATCAGGCATGGCAGTGCCAAAAGTCTGTTTCTTTGTGTCTGAAAGAGGATAGATATATTTTTACAGTGTTCTGACCTGACAGTGGAAACCTGGTGCTGCCTCACCTGTCCATCCTCCACATCCAAGCACTCTGAACCAAAAATGAGAGTACCCATCTTTCTATGTCCCAATGATGCAACAATACACCATGCCAGACGAGAAATGGCACACACCATCTCTGTGCTCATAACATGACCAATTCATAACCCAGTTGGCTTTTACACCATACTAAAGAGCTGACTGCATTGCTTTTTGGGAATAGTTTTATTCCTCTTCACTACCTGAAAAGTCAGAGATCTTTGACCTCCACAAATAATTTGTAGTACTAAGACGTGCTGGAGAACTCTTTCTTGTCTGTGCCATTTAAAATTACATTAGGGCAAGGAGAGATATAGTGATTCAGATGGTCACTTCAGTTTTTATTTTTACATATTTTTACCTTTTACACTTTATTTTTACCTCTAGGTCTTATAAAAATTCAAAAATCTTAGAATCTTCAGATAATTTTCTGAAATCAATACTTACACAGGAAACACTAAATGTATATCAGAGAGACTGAAGGTGAAAAAAGAATTATATCTCTATTTCTTTCTCTACTTTTTGTTTGTGTTTTTATCTGTATCTTCTCTGTATCAAAGTCTCTAAACCCTCTCTTTGGAGTTGACATGCTTAAAATCTTTAACATAAACTGTTATATCACCCTAGTATTTTCAAGTAAAAGTTTATCTTTTTCTATTTATTTTAAACTAATTAATGTAGGAAGGTATATTGATATCTGTATTTTTTTCAATGGTACTTCTCCTTCTTCATGCTAAAGTTTGTTCCAACACACAAGCCCTTTCCAGTAGGCACTTACTGATGCAACTGCCACTACATCTAAACACTCTGAACTATGCAACTATATATAACTGTGTTCAATTATTTTCTTGCCCTTCTCATGCTATGGGTCTATTTACTGGTAACTTCTGTTAAAATACACACCCTCTTTATCTTGAAAGAATCAGGCACAGTCTGAAAACAAACTTGATTATAAGGCAGCAATAACAGATGGCAGCAAGTCAAAGAACATTATAGATGTCATTTGCCAAAGGAATTTTCTTGCAGCTTGTGGATACTGAGTTACTGACACAGAGCTTGGGATTTTTGAGTGGCTGGCTTGTTTTTACAGTGTTGTTTTCATTCTAGTTTTATGATGGAAATGTTTTCTAGAGGCTATCATTATAATTTTCTCTGTAGCTCTTAGTAGAGGTTTCTTTTGGGACATCAATATGAAAGTCATATAGGTAAGAAAAGAGATTTTAGAAATCTTGAGATACTGGCTATGTTCTGGTAGGAGCTGGTCATCAGGAAGTCCCTTTTGATAGCTAAGAGGAAATCATCACTAGATTTCAGCTGATCTAGCTTAAGTAGTGAGCTTAGACTAGAAGAGCTTCATTCCCCTCCAATGACTAAAAAGAAAATCTAGACAACTAGTTCAAGGATCTAATAAAGACAACTATCATTTTGTCAGAATAAACCTTTCCAAAAGACAGTCAATTGTCTTCAAGAAATAATTCAAAAAGGACTAAAACCAGAAGTACATGAGAGGCTAGGCAGACTTAGAGCAGAACCATTCTGAGCTGTATGATTAGCCACAAACATAATTAAAATCACCTATTAATGAGCACAACAGTTTTTTGTTTGCAGTTGTAACAGCAGGGAGAATTTTATGGAAAGAATGGTGAAGCTGATGGGAGCAGTTTCAGAGGGTGCTTTCAAGAAACGTTTCCCATACTCGGTTGGAATGGGAGGAAAAAATATTTTGCTTATGAAATCTAATTAAAAAATGTTTTAAACTAGCACTGCAAGTAGGATTGAATAACTATCATGATTATACACTGGAAAGCATTGTGTGTGGTGGAGATATAACAAAAAAGTAAGTGAAGCTTGTGTTGAAGCAATGGTAATGGGAAGGATAAACAAAAAGAAGACACATTTTCAAAACTACAGGCAAAGAAAATGGTCTCTGCTGGAGTCAAAGAAAAGTAAATGCTTGAGTTTCTTTTGGTCTCATATTCCTGCAAGGCTTTACAGTAATTATCTGTCTCACTTTCTTAACCAGTAGCTTTAACATGTGTTTTGCATGAAGTTCTCAGCTTATACTTATAGTTTGTGATGGATTCATATGTGTATTTAAAGACCAAAGCTGGCTCAGCAAGGTATCCTTTTCCCATGGTAAAGGGAAAGGGAGGGATCTGCAGTCCCTTCTCCATTTTTTATGAAGCATTTGACAGTGTGTTTCACAGCATTCTCCTAGAGAAGCTGATGGGTCATGACATGGACAGCTGAAGTCTTTTGTGTGTTAGAAACTGCCTGCATGTCCAGGAAATAGTAGTGAAAAAAGTCAAATCCAGTCAGTAGCCAGTCATCAGTGCTGTCACTCAGGGCTCAGTGTTGGGGATGGTCTTGTTCAGTATCTTCACCAATGATCTAGATGAAAGGATTGAGTGCTTCTTCAGTCACTTTGTAGATGACACCAGATTGGGTGGGAGTGTTGATCTGCCTGAGGTTAGGGAGGCTTTACAAAGGGAACTGGACAGGTTGGACTAGTGGGCCAATGCCATGTATGAGGTTCAACAAGGCCAAGTGTTGGGTCTAACACTTCTGTCAGAACAAACCCATGCAACACTGCAAACCTGGGGAAGAGTGTTTGGAAAGGACTTGGGGGTGCTTGTTGATGGTGGCTGAATATGAGACAGCATGTGTCCAGGTGGCCAAGAAGACCAACAACATCCTGGATGGTATCAGAAACAATATGGCCAGCAGAAGGGGAGAGATCCTGACCCTCTACTCAACACTGCAGGGGTAGCACCTCAAGTGCTGTGTTCAGTTCTGGGCCCCTCACCACAAGAAAGACCTTGAGTTGCTGGAGCACATCCAAAGAGAGCAGTCAAGCTGATGAAGGTTCAAGAGAACAAGTCCTGTGCATCGAGGTTGAGGGAGTTGGGAATGTTTAGTTCAGAGAAGAGGAGGATGAGAGGAGACCTCATTTCGCTCTACAGCTACCTGAAAGGAGGTTGTAGGGAGGTAGGTGCTGCTCTTTTCTCTCAAGTAAACAATGAAAGGACTAGAGGAAATGGCCTGAAGTTGTACCAGGGAAGGTTTAGACAAGATACTAGGAAGAATTTCTTTACTGAAATAATAGTCAAGCACAGAAATGGTCTGCCCAGATAGGTGGTGGGGGGTCAACATTCCTGGAGATGTCAAAAAAATGTGTAGATGTGGCACTTCAGGACATGTTCAAGCAGGCATGACGTGGTTGATTGGTTGTTTTGTTTTGGTTTTGGGTTTGGTTTTTTAATTTGGTTTTTTTTGGTTTGATTTTTTCCTCCTGGGTGGATGGTGGGACTTGGTGATCTTAGGGGTCTTTACCAACCATTATGATTATCTGAAGTTGATGATTGCCACACCTAGTGTCTAGCTGGAATTTCCCTTGCTACATTTTTAACCTACAACTACTTTCTTTGTGCATGTGTAGCATGAAGAAAAAATAACCAAATTTTTGTCGTTTTTTTGCAAGTCTTTTTATGTATCTCAAGATTGCTATATCTTCAGTCATTTCTGCCAACCAAGCAATCCCAGTTTTTTAAAATCCCCTTTGTAGGCCATGCTCTCAAGACCTCCAAGCATTCTTCCTGATCTTCTCTGAGCTGTCTTCAATTAGACCACATCTCTCTTGATGTTTGCTTAAAAAGTCATCTGGATCTGCTAAATTTGTAGTAAACACAAACAAATAGTGGTGCAAAGCTGTGCTAGAGCAAAAGAAGCAAAGACTATGGTTGAGAACAAGACAATTATGTTAATAACTACTTATCCTCAGTCTATGAGTGCTCTTGGGATTTGCCAACTGAGCCCTAAGGAGTGCTGAGCCATTGGTATTCACCATGTTTATTCAAATTAAGCCACATTTTAAAAAGTGTCAACAGACAACAGCCTTTGAAGATATGGAATCTCTATCACTTAGTGCTTTTCATTGCTGTGCTTTATTTTTACTTAAATAATAATGAGATTTTGGAAAGGAGATAAGACTGGGAGGCACATCTGAACCTGCACCTGGGAAGTGCTCCTGGTTCTGGGCTTTGGAGTCCATGGGCCTTGGTTACCCACCAGCTCTAACTGCCTTGAGCAGATTGGCATCTGCAATTATTGCGAAACAGTATGTACTAAGCTGAAAAGTATCACAGCAAGCAGTCAGACATTGGGAAGAGTATCTATGTTTTCTGAATAAATGCTGCTTTCTGGATTTCCCAGTATTCCAGCATCTCTCCAGCTTTTTTTTTTTTTTTTTTTTTTTTTTTTTTTTTTTTTTGTTGCTCACTTCCTTTCAGCACCATTTCATGTCTTCATGCTCTCTTTTCTTTCTTCTTCACCAGTAGCCAGGTTAACAACTGCTGTCACAGTGCTGCAGCCTTGTGCCTCCATATCCCCTGCATATATTTGCTGTTTGCATCAATCTGGTATGAAAAAAACTGCCCACCCCATTCATATTTTCTTTCTGTTATCTGTTTCTTCACAAAAGGTCAAAGAAAAATCACACCAAATACCTGGTAAAACCGCTTCTGACTTAGATGAAGGAAAGCCCCATTCCCCCCAAATTACACCCCACTCTCAGTACCTGATGTGCTTTTGTACCTAGCTGATTTCCCAAATTCTTATTGGGTAGACTTCTCAGGGACCCTGCATTGCACACAGTTGAAGATGAAAGTCTTCTTATTAATCTCAGAAGACCCAGAGCCTCCATGCTCTCTCCATTCTCTCTCCACTATTCCCCTTCACTTCACTTTAGCTTCACAACATTTTGAGAGGGTCAGTAAAATGTAGACGAGAAAGGAAAATTGAATTTTCCTAGATTTCTGCTGTTCCCTCAGGATATACTCTATGTCTCTCCCCTTATTCCTAAATTATGTCTTCCAGACTTGGAACCAGTCTCCTAAAGCTATGTGATCTATGTACACAATGGTAGGTAAAATAGTGCAAAAGCCTTGGGCATTATAAGAAAGCCCTAAAGGAAAGTCTGGAACAAGAGCAGAGCCCTGATATTTTGCAACATAAAGATAAGCTACTGCAGAATATACTAGCAAGGGTAAATAATTGTATGTATCATCTGGATAGCATGATGGATGTGGTAAATACTTGCAGCAACTCAGTACGGTGAGGAATTCTATATTATCAGAAATTAAAACTGTGGTTACTCTAGTTTTGAGAAAACTTAACTGACATGTTTTTCTATAGAAAATTGACCTATGTATTTAGGCTTTCATTCAATTATATCTCAATGCAGCTTTTTTTGTCTCTGCTTTGTGACTCTGACTGGATGTTATACTAGGAGCAGCTCTGCAGGTTCAGGGCCAACTCATTACACTGGTTCTACCCCTAAAGCAAAACAGTGACCTGAACTGAGCTCCAGGCCAGCTCTGTTTGTTCCTTCACAGGACCATGCAACAACACGAAGAAAACAGAAACATATTGCTAGACCTCTGGTAAGAATTACAGAGTGGCTCAGTGTCCTCAGCACAACAAGGTTTTTCTTCCTCTCTTAAGCCAAGGTGGGACTGCATCATTCCTTCTTTTCAGTCTCACAGACCTAGGCAAAAAGCCACCAAGGTGACCACAAACTCTTGTGGAAAAGTCATGCAGCAGGGACTGCTCCATGCCATGAGACAAAGGGAGAAACACAGCCTGGTTAGATGACTTTAATCAGCTAACAGGGTACAAAACACATTGGATACCACTTAGGATAGCATACACTGTCCAATCTCATTCAGTTGGGCTACTTTAATACTCATCTCCTTTCCTCTTTAAGCAGAGATGATTCTTAAATAACTTTTCCTAACTTGTCACTCTTAATTGTACTTAATTGTTTGTATGTATTACCCAGTATGGATATTTGAGGGAAGGACATGTTAGAACAAAACTTCTTTCCAGTTATGTATAACTGGTGCCATTAAGAACACACAAAACTTTAAAAAGTTTAGTCAATTTAGTATGTGCCTGTGGCACATTTAATTTTGTTTTAGTATTTCCTTATGAGAAAGAAGACCAAGACCTCAAATTGTACAGGCAAGTAAATGCCTGAGTTCAAGAATTTTATTTTTCTTTCCCAACTCTTCCATTCTGGAAAGATCATTGAGGAAGACTCTGCATTTTATGTTGGTCATATTTTTGATATATATTTCAACGAGAAAACTTAAAACTCCACACTTCACTTTAGCTCCAGTTTTCTCAGCTGCTAAATTCTCCATTAACTTCAAGGGTTTTTTTATATGATAATTGAGTGAACAGTTGCACTCAACAAGCAACACAGAAAAAAATATATCAAAGCTTCATCGTTCTCAAGTGATATCAGAGATACTACATCAGGTTCTGTCTTGTCCAAGAATATAATCTCACCCCTCTTAATTTGGCTCAGTTCCTTGCCATGACTACCCAAGACAGCAATTTAGTTCTTTTTTTTTTTTTTTTTTTTTTTTTTTTTTTTTTTTTGGGTCTGGTTCCCAAGCATATCCAAGTCTGGGAGAACCAAATCTGGGATATAAAGGCTTTTCCACATAATATAACTTGCAGTACATGGCACAAGCCCCCTGACATCCACTTTTTCCTGTACTCATTCTACTAAACTGCCATCAGAAAAGCTCTTTGTTTGCTAAATCAGAGCTATAAGGACTTCTAATTGAGGCTGCAGCATCACTTGAATCAAAACTGACTTACAGAAGAATAGCAAAGCATATAAGGAAAATAAATTAGGGAGCATCGGTATTAAAAAAAATATAAGAAAAAATAAGGGTAAGAAAAAAAGAACCAGGTTTCTGCAGCAACAAGAAAAAGAAAAGGAAGATTTGAGTAGGGTTGATAAGTCCTAAAAAGATGTATTGACCATTTGTGGTGTTATGAGGAAGGAGTCATAGTGATGGAAGCAGTTGTTGCCCTATATTGCCCAGCCCCAACCTTCTCCCCTTTCTGTATGGTGGAAGCAGCAGGGGCTGAAATAGCAGCTGAGCCACCATTGATTTGTTCCTTCTCAAGAACCATAACTCAGTGGTGTCTTCCTGCATTGCCCATGCAATAAAATGGAAATTTTGCCCAGCAATAAATCATTCTTTCTCTGAGACAGCACCACTAGACCCCCAGTGAAACAGAAGCCAAACACAGTCCTGAGACCCCATCTCTGTCAATAAGCCATCAAACTGAATTCCCTGGAGGGTTTTCAGTTGATTATAGGAGGGTGAAGATCCAAGGGGAAAAATAAAAGTGTTTTGTAGTGGTTCTAGCTACAATTTTCTTGAAGCAATAATGTATTACTTTTGGCTGCTACTCCATTTTCATCATCTGCAAAATGAGGTCTCTAATAATTAGTGTCTGGAAAGACAGCAGGTGTCCAAGGCTGAATTTTATTTTTTTCCCTTTTCTTTTTTCTTTTGTACCATAAAGGTGCGTTAACAACGCTGTCTTTTCTGCTGAACTCAAGCTAGATCCAGCTGAACTTCAATTCATCCCAGCAGCAAACTATTTATTAAAGACCTGTCAAATGCCCATATTCTATGGATCATCACAGGAGCTGACAGTGTGACAAAGGCTTGAAATCCAGTCTATATCACTGGAGGATGCCATTAAAATGAAAGTGAGACCAAAACCTCGCAGCTGTCACTCATTATCTAGGACATTCTCACACAGTAGATCTCACACACTTCTCTTTATCTAATATGGGTTTCCTCTTCTAACTTCCACATTTTTTCTGTAATGAAAAGTCTTTTGAACAAAACCATTTAAAAAAAAAAAAATAAAGATCCATAAATCTCTAATAAAGATATACATTTCTACTCCATTTGGAGTTCTCCTGCATGTTCAGTTAATCACTCTATCTCTATCTCTCTCTTTGGTCACCTGCTGCTTATTTTATAGGCTGTTATATTTTAGAGCTTGAAAAGAAGAATAAATAGGAATGAGTGAATTTCAACAATTCATACAGAAGTTTTACAAGAAAAATTGTCCTCAGCCACTTGCTGCTATTGCAAACCAAGCCTGAATATAACTTTGTTCCAGTTCAAATGACACAGGCTAATAACATTTCTGTCCTCATTATTTTTTTTTAAGGTTTTCTCCTGATTTTCGATTTCTGGTTTTGACTGGGAATTCAATGGCTGTGATTCCTAGATCAAAATTGTACCAGTGCTATCAGTGAACAGCTCTTAGTTATGAACAAAACCTGGTTTTAGATGCACAGACCAAAGGTAGAAACTATCCCAGACCTCATAAACTGACTCTTAAAATGCTTGATATACAATCTGCTAGACTATTTTTACAATCTTATTGCGGCATCAATATTGGAGACACCATGCCAGAGCAAGCTTCTCTAATTTTAAAGTAATTCTTGGTTTACTTTAGGCTACATAATGTTTAATTGCACCTTCTCTTCACTCTTGAACCCAAGTCTCAAGGAACTCTTCATTACAAAACTTGTGGCCAAAGGAAGATCCACAAACAAGAAAAACTCTACAGTATAATTACTTGACTGTATGATCTCATCATGCATCCTATGTAATTATGAAACTGTTCTACTTTTTTATGTCCGTAATTGCTACAAATTCATGTTAAAGGGAAGGTCATCCATATTAGCACATCTTTCAGATTTATTGCACTACTCTGTCAGAGCTTTGATGTTAAAGGTTTTGACAAATGTATTTGGTATGGAATGATATTAAGACTAATTATGTCATTTACACATAGATTTTTGTGATCAAAGAATTTTATTTTGGAATCTCAGTGCACAGCTTACCTTACCCTGTAATTATTTAAAAGTTTTATTTTACATTAATATATACACATCTACAGAAATAGTCAGAATAATTCTAGTACAACTGCAAGTTAAATTCTCTTCCATTAAGAACAAAAAGTTAATAATGCCAATTATGCACTTAAACTTAGGGGTAATTATACAGGTTTAAAAATATATTTCAAGTGTAAATACAGTGGAACTGCAATAAAACTGTTATGCATTGAAAAACACTCCATTATCCAGTATACCTTGTGGAAAATCAAGGTGGAAAAATCAAGTACATCAGAGGACTCAGAATTAAGCCACATACTTGGAAAGTTTTTAAAGAAGATATCAATTAGTACAGAAAAGAAAAACCCAGAGGTTTGTATTTCAAAAAAGATGTTTGATAAATGTCCATGACACTGACAAAAAAAAAAAAAGGTGTTAGAAGACTAAATAATTCAGACCAGGGGTTTTATTTGGGCCTCAATTTTTGAATATAGTTAAGTATGACAGCAGTTTTGGTGAGGGATTAGATAGTGGTTCTTTAGACTGGAGAAGGAAAAAGTGGTATGAGAAAAGCCTGCCTAATGCTGTCCAAATGATGAAACATCCAGTACAAATATGGATGCATGGAAACATGGAAACCATTCTGGGTGTCTTCTGCTTGGGAAAAATGAGGCATGATTTTACATATTCTTGATGACTAGAAAGGATGCCACTCGTGCATTACTTGACTATAGCAGGAACACTGATTCCTGACAGAACAGCCCTGGAGGCTCTGAATACTGATTAATTGCTCATGACATAAGGAGTCATGTAATATCAGCAGCAGGATCCTGTTCCCAGGGAGAGAAATCACAGACTGGTAATTCCTCTTGATCCAAGCTGGAACAAAAATACGGAAACAATCAGACAAGTCAGATAATCTGAAGCAAGAACCAAAACAAGGGCTGAACAAGGAGGCTTGTGAAGAAGATCTGAAAATATCTCTGATGGAGCTTAGAGCTGAGCTGTATTTTGTGATAAAACAATATTTGCTATGACAAACTTACAAAAAGACTGAAAATACCCAGGAAGTCTCTGATAAACCTCCCATTCTATCCTGTCAAGAAGAATCAGAGAGGTGCAAATTATCCCTAAGTCTAACAGAGGACATGAAGAAAGTTATGGCCCAATATGGGATTTGCTAGCCGAGATGTGCTGCAACATGGATTAGGGGAGCTGAAAACTTTCAAAAGAACTAAAAAGATTGCAGACCAGCATGTCTGGATAAGTCAGTGGATGAGAAACTGGTCCAGTTGGAAGATCTGGTAAGACTGGGCAAATATATCTTCCACATTGTCTGTAACCAACAGAGACCTGGAACAAAATGGCTGGATTATCCCAGCCTGAGTAACACAGCAGCCAATTCTTTTTGAGGGAAAATCTCCCTGGGAGTTCTTGCATCTGTTTAATTTCATAGTTCAAGTTAAAACCTTGGAGATTATTAAAAATTATACAAAGGAGAGAGGGAACTGACAAAGATCTTTAGAGGCCACCAACTTGATTTTCACATCTTCAGAGGCACCAAAAGCACTGTATGCCCAGAAAAGAGGCTACATTATTCAAAACTGGTAGAAGCCCTTTGTTTGGTATGTGATGGCAAGTACTCATCTCACCTTTCTAAAGCACACCCTGAACCTGCAAAAAACCTGTGGACACTAATCCTCCCAGAATGCCCAAACACCAGCCCCAGAGCAGCTGATGAATGAAAAAAGGCACAGCTGTAATGGAGGTTACAATTTAAGAGGAGCAAAATAAGGCCCAGGACAGCAGTGGAATCTCATAATTTACTAAAGATCCTGGAATTTTCCTTGGTGCAGTGTAACCAAAGGAAAAAAGGCTACTTACAATGGAAATGGGTCACTATAATGCATGGAAATATGTGGACACATGGCCCAGTTGTAAAGGGTATTTAATGTGGTTCATGAAAACTGTGGTAGACTGACAGGAGAAACTATAGTCTATAAATGAGTGAAACAGGTAAAAAGAAAATTTGGTGGAACAATTTCATTAAAGACTGACACAAACAAAAGAGACTTCCATGAATACAAAAATTGGACAAGGGAGTTTCACCATTGGCCTGTGAGCACCACCCAGCTTCTTGTGTGAATTTGCAGATGACCAGTTGGAGATAGGTTTTGTAGGTAGAAGATTCTGTGTTCAAAGACGGGCAGAGCAAGAAAAACCAAAAAGTAATGGAATTTTTCTAATAAGTATAGAAATCTGTGAAGGATGAAGGAATAACCAAGCAAACTGTGAAAGTGATTTTCACATGATTCTAGAGAAAACATAGCCCAAAGCCATCACAGATGGAGACAGTGACAGGAGTGCTAAAAAGACAGGGGAAAATTTGGATGCTGGAATTCATTCAGAAGCCTGTCCACATGAGCAAATACTCTGATTTCATTTTAGGTAGCAATTGTGTCATAAGCATCAGAAGTGGACAATACTTTCAATATTTTTTAAAGATTTTTTTAAAAAAAGCCAGTTAAGCAAACCTTAAAAAGAGACCAGTTAAGCAAGCCATGATTTCTAAGTATTTAGAGTGAATAGTAATAACAATAGTAACAATAAAGGAGTAGAATATCCTAAATTCTGCTTGAATTAAATTCCAGATCTGTATTCTTGGACTTGGTGAAAATATGGATGACATTGATCAAACTGGAGATTAGCACAGCAGCATATATTAAGCAGCTACTCCATCATGTCACAGCATGAAAAAGGGAAGACTGAACAAGTCCCTGGGGAAAGGTACCAGCATAGTATGACTTTGCTTTCAACCAGTTCCAGAATCTCACCGCATTTTTGGCTAAAATACATATCAGAAACAGATTTTCTTTGGAAGACAGAAGATGAAGTGCTGGAATCTGTTTTCAGAATAGGTGTTAGCCAGGATGCTATAGTTGGCCCAAAGTCCATGTGAAAATACACATCCTTGTGTAAGGATATGCAACTGGGACCTCAACCAAGATGAGGAGCACCGCAGCAGCAGAATGAGGCCTCAGGTCATGAGATGAGAGTGAAGTGACTGCAACTTCCCAAGTGCCCCATCATAAAGTCCCTTTGCTTGTCAGGACCACAATGTTGCTGCAGTTGCTGGGTAAGAAGTGGGAAATTCTTCGAAGGTTGTCGTTAGGATCAAAGTTGAACCTCACTGACTGCTTCTGCCTTTCCCTCAAAAGTTTCAACATTTCTCAGAGACAGCAATGCTTGGGGACTGGAGGCAGAATTCAAAAGACCTGACATGGTGGTGCCACATGAAGAAAAGTTTCCAAAGAGAAGACCTTGGGGGGAAAACCTTGCACAAAAGGAAGTTCTGCTTGTGGTTAAATTTGTAGGACTTCTTCACCGTGGGCTACAAGACAGCATAGTTGTGGTTAGATTGGTTAGATCAGGCCAAAGTTTCTTGCACTGGCTCTTTTGATTCAGAAATCCCAGGGAAACTTGCCAGGTGGCTGGAAAAATTGCCTTGTTTTGATTTCATGGTCATATTGAGGCCTGGGTGTGAAAACATAGCAAAGCTGGTGCTCTTCCAGATGGTGTTATTG
This sequence comes from Calypte anna, assembly GCF_003957555.1. NCBI lineage: Eukaryota > Metazoa > Chordata > Aves > Apodiformes > Trochilidae > Calypte > Calypte anna. The sequence goes on from NC_044274.1 coordinate 4,833,939, forward strand.
GGAAGCTAACTGCAAGCATTGTCTCATGCAGAAGAGAGAGGAAGTGATTGCTTCAGAGAAGAAGCCTGCATGCAAAAAGTTTCTCCTTTTCACGTTTTTACTTCTTTTTATTTCTCTGAGTAGTTTGAGAAAGTACAGTGAAAGGAAAATAATTCCAGAAGCTTACCTTGGTACCAAAACTGAGTGGTTAGAAAGTAATTTGAAAATACTATCCAGAACTGCAGTATTGCCTGCACAAGTCATTACTTTATGTGCAAGTTCTCACCTTAGTCAGAAAATGAGACACAAAGAGCAACACACTGGAGACTGTGTGTGGACCTTGAGTCTAGGAGAATCTTCTGTATTACTGAGCAGTCACTAGCAGGTAGGTGGATGTCCTACAGACACTAAATCCTATCCTAATCCTCTCTAAACTATCTCTAGGACACCCTGCACTCTGCTCACTGGCCGGTCTTGTGCTGGAACATCCCAGGCTCAGATGTCAGTCACAACTCAAGGGTACTGTGGTATATCACTACACAGGTTATGCAAGCAGCAGACAAAATACAGCACTGTGTATTGATCTCCTTACATGCTTTTTACTTGCCTAGGTAGAAGAAGTGAGACAGGAATCTGTTCAGTCGAAACCTGCTGGTGCAGTTTGCCTCTGGAATAAGGATAGAGGCTCCCAACAGTGTAGAAAAGCTTATCACTGAATCTCAGCTAAGGAACTTTTTTTTTTTTTCCAAGTTGTACATCTAATGTTCAGTAGTTTAGCAAATTCTTGTTAAGGTGGAGACATCTCAGAGTGAAAAAAGAAAGTTTAATTTCAGTGCCTGTTTTGTCCTCCCTCCTAATTCCCAATTCTTTCCATGAAGAATGTTTTTCAGTTTGGCTGTTCTGTATCAAATCTTCTTTCTGTAGCATGATTAAATGACTACTATTTTTTGAAACAATTTGTTCTCCCTTAATTTCGCTGATTTCTCTTTTTTTTTTTTCCAACAAATAAACCATAATTATTTTTTTTCCAATGTCTTTACCTCCTTTTTTGTCTTAAATAAACATAATCTTTTCAGTTGTCACTGAAAACCATGTAATTTCTTCTGGCTTTCAATCCATTTTTTTCACTGAAAACTCCTCACTTTCATGTCATTGCCAGAATCTATTTCCTATTTTTAACTTTAAATCTTTTCTAAATAATTGTGGACTTTTGGTGTGGGTGCTGGAAAAGTCTCACAAAACTTGTGCCTCATTCACATGCAACAGTTCTCCAGGTTGACCCATGTTCTAAGGGCAGACTCCAGCCTTTCCCAGACCTCTCACATTGGCCTCCCTTTAGCATCTCTTTAAACAACACATTGCCCCCAGCTGCAGGAGAATGTCTTAGGAGGCTGGTGTAATTGGCAAAAGACAAAAAAGCACTGTTTTGGGCACAGAGCAGAAAGTGTGCAGGCATTAAAACAGTTCAGTCTGGCTAGCATTAATTTACTATGTTTATGATTAAAGAAAACCTGTCCAAACAGTTAGTCAGATGGAGCTGAGTTTGCACAGCTTTGTCTATATGTCTTGTCTTATTTAGGATCTAGACCTCTGGGAAGTCAGAATGCAGTTGCAAAGATGCATTATGGAACACAGGTACAAAGAGGATAAATTTGTCAGTGCTGGGTGGATGATGACAAAATCCTGGTTAAAACTCCCCAAGCTCTGCTAGTTTTTTGCAATGAATGTTCTATTAAATTCAAGTTTTACACCAGGCACCCCCTGTAGCTGTTCAAAAGCCCTGGTCGTTGGTGGGGAGAGCAACTTTGCAGTAGGCTGAACGAGTACAGGTGGTTAAGTTTATCAGCTTTTCAAGTGTTTTTCATTTCTTTTTGCTTCCTGAGATAGTTAAATGCACATTCCTCAGCTGTGTAATAACAAATGGCCTACTCTTCCACTTTGGGTGAATTTCAAATGAAAGGCAGGCTTAATTAGAGCTTTTGAAAGCTTAAGAGTTAATATGTGCCCATTAAACACTAACCACCAATCAGTTACTGTCCATTTGCTAGCAATAAGGAGCTGCACAAGCAGCTTTCTGGCAGACACGGGATGTGGGGCTGTGTTAGTGGGGACCACTGTAGGAGAAAAGACCATGTTTGTGGCACCCATGCTCAGCTGGGGAGGGCAGAGAGAGGCCAGGGGATGAAGGAACAGATGTTTGACCTTCCTGAGGCTTGGGGAAAATTCTCCAGCTCAGAAAACTCAGGAGGGGAACCATGTCTCTCTGTTGGACTTGCTGTGGGGTTGGAGCTTTCCTGGACGTGGAGAAAGTCATGGGCTCTGCGTGGCCACCAGCTGAACTGTGTCACCTTGCGTTTTGCTGGCCAGCTCTCCAGCTCCCCAAGGTAGTGGTGTGATGGTGACATGTACCTGAGGACGATCCCAGCCCCACAGGCTGAATCCCTGCAGTCATCCCTGTGCAGGAAACACTGCTTGAGTTATTGTTCCTGCTTTATAGGTTTGGGAAGCCAGGGATTAAATGAGTTGTCAAAGGCCACACAGAGAGCCAGTGGCAAAGGAGGCAGTGTGCCATGAGCCCTCTCTGCTCTCAGAGGCTGCTCACAGACCACACTGCATCTTAAAGGCAGCCATTCAACAACCCTGTGGCTTGTATATATGTTTAAATGGAAGACAAATTGCAACATTTGTGTCTTTATTTGCACTGGTAACATCTGTCCAGACTTTTAAGCGTGCACAATGACTGATGAGTAGTTCAGTAAAGATCTCTAGCAGACAAAATAGACATGCAACACAAAGGGAGTTACATGCTTAGCTTCCCTGTGAAAATCTCACTGACAGTCTTGCAATAAATATATAATTTTATGGCCTATTTCTCAATCATATTCTGCTACATAATATCATGCTAAGAACAGCTAGCTACCTTGCCAATGGAAATATGTTTCTGGCAAGCAGTAAGTCTCTCCAGATCTGCTCAAGGAGTCATAGTTGTAACAATATAAGCAAGTAGATCATCAGCATTTTCCTTTCTGCATGTTTTTTTCTCTTTTGCTTTCCCCTCCTCCTTCTTTCACCTCTCACTTTCTTTCATCTACCCTTCTTCCCCATTCTTTCCCCGCTCACTCTTCCATTAGAAGATTTCACAGTTTTCTCCCAACCCTGGAAAGAATGTAAGTCAATGCTGCTGATTGCCTTTGAAAACATTTGGAACAAATTATCTTTAGTTTTGGAATCTGAATAAAGGAATGCGAGCCTCACTGGAGAAATATGAAATACAGGGTGGGATTTGCAGAAGGTCTGTAGCTACACTCCCCCTCCCCCCTTTCTTTTGGAAAAAAAAAAATAAAATACACTTTCTCTTTACTGTTTCTTTCTTTTTGTAACTAAGGTTGGAAAATATTCCATCTGGGAAAAGTGAAAAGTCTAGGGAAGAGGCTTTTTTTGTGATGTGGCACCTTCATCAGCTCTTTTACATTAGAAATTTATGATTGGCATCAGTCAGTCATCAGCATGAACCCTGTGAACCCAGAGGGCTTGATGAAGAGATGAAGCAAATCTCCGATTCTGTTTTCCCCATGGGGGAGGATTTTTGGTCACTAAAGTTGTATATTTTTCCTGCCTTACTCTGCTTTTAGCTAACATGCCTCAGTTTCCCTGCCTACATGCTGCTGCCACACTGTGGTGCTGTAGAGTTGTCATCAGTAAAGCAACAAAAATCTCCTGAGGAAAGGTGCTGTGTAAATTTAGGAAAAGTCACACATTTTCAGATTCAGACTTTCCAACATGCAGGAGTATTGGTAGCCAATGCTTAATGCTGTTTCATTGCATAAATTGGTGCCAACTACAAAGTTTGGTTCCAAATCATGATAAAAATGGTGGAAAAAATTGGGAGTTTTTGTGGTTGTGGGGTTTTTTTTTTCCCTTTTTAAATTTGTTTGTTTTTGTTTTGGGTTGGGTTCAGACTCTTTCCTAGTATAAATGAAAAAACTTGTAACTGAAAGATGGACAGCTTTACACTTCTTGAGGTCTCAAACTAGAAACCAGGTCAAAAGCAGAATGGCTAAAATTATGCTTTGCTCTGGGTAATATTTTCAGGCTGCTGACACACAGACAGGTCTGTGGGCACAGCGGCAAGAGGAGAAGCTGAGAAAGCAAACAACATACGTTGCAAAATCTGTAACTACTTCACAGACACTGGTTTGGTTTTAGGAACATTATATCCTTTGGTTCTTGAGGCTTAATCAAGTGACAATGAGGACAGAATCTTGCCCTGTGGAGGACAAGCCATCAGACCCAGTGTTTCTTGGCTATCCTGGGTCCCATTTGGCCACCATGGACCTGGACCAACCCACTGGACCATGGGTTGACAACTCTGAGCTTCGACCTTCCCTGGAGAAACTGGGGTCTCACAGTGGTTTTCTACAGATATCTGCACTGCTTAGTAGGCATAAATGGAAGGTACCAATGTCCCATACATTTTCCCATTTCTGTTCTGCTTTTTTGGAGGCTCTCTCAAGGAGCTAAAGCCCATCTACTCTAAAAAGCTGATGTGGATACTGAGTTCAACCTGATAAGAAGAACTGAATGCAGACTGCTCTGTAGATACAATAAACATTTTGGGTTTGGGTTTTTTGTGGGGTTGTTTGTTTTTCTTTGTTTTTTCTGGGTTTTTTTGTGGTTTTGTTTTTTTAAGCAGATGAAAACTGGTTTCTAAGCTTTAGACATTTTGTTTTGTTTCCTTGACTCATAAAGCCTTGGTGAATCCTGCCCTTAAGTACCAGAGACTGTAATAGATGCCAAAGAACTGGCAGGTTTGAATCTGCTCACATAAACCCCATGGGTGTGAATTTGATTCTGCCCAATGATTGTTTTGGAATGACTTAGTCACATTGTTTTGACCTACTTTCCCTAGCTGAAAACTCCATCCAAGCTGGTTATTGCTTATACAAAAAGTCTGCGAAGGCTATTTTATGCCCGGGTATATTACTTCTGATAAATTTCATAAATAAGCAAAGTTAAAAAAAAAAATCAAACCCAGAAACACAATCAAACACAAAAGAAAATAGGAAAAGGTTGTTTTAGGGAAAAACCAGAATGTACCATAGGATTCTGTTCTTTGTCCACACACTCTCTGGCAGAAGTCCTAGTGAAAAAAGGAGGGTTGAAAGTAACTCCAGCAGGTTTAGCCCTCTGTGTTTCTTAAGATGGGATTTGAGAAAACAAGTGGGAGGTAATTCATTGCAGGCTGTAGAAAAGAAGATAGTTCACAGGACAAAATCATCTTTCATGTGTTGCTGCAAGTCAGAAGGTGAAGGGTTGAGAGGTGGCCAGGTGATGAGGGAAGGTCATCTACAAGGGGTGTGGAGACCTCTGCTTGGCAGTTCCCTGCCCCATCACAGGCACTAAATTACTGGCAGCTGGGCCAGGGGGATATTTTCTGAAGACCCTGTGTTGGGTGCACTGGTGGTCAGTTAGGGCTCCCCACCACCACTATCATAGCAGTAATAGAGATAATTGAATTCCTGCTTCCTGGAGAGAGAATGTGCCCTACAGAGCTGGGGAGAGATAGGAATCAGGAAGATTGCAAGGAGATGGGAAGGCAACAGCTGTGGCAGGGAGTCATTAGAAAGAATTTAGAACTGTGAGTGGGAGGTAGTCTAAGAAATTATATTAGAAACCAAAATGTAAACTTGAAGGGCAAATCTACGCCTTTACATCTACAATTTTCAAAGCAGTCCTAGGGAATGAAAGGCCACAAATATTTAGAAGAAGGTTGGCATCTAGTAGCTTTTCACACCTGTGGTAACCAACCTCTTTGTATCTGACAGCTGGACCCAGAGGCAGTACTTTTCTTACAGTGTTTGCTGACACCTTGGAACAACACCATCACCAAGAAAAACACAAACCAACCTCTTATCTCCATTAGGGACATCAGAAATCATCACTGAAACCATCAGATTCCCACTTTCTATATACCATAAGTATGAAAACATATCTGTGTTAGATCAGTTCTGAACCAAAGCACAGAGAAAATAAAAAATTGAGTGCAAATATGTCTTCAACAGCAAATCTGGTCTTTAGGAAATCCACACAAGCATGCAGTTCCATACTGCTAACAGCAGTTAAATATTACCAAAAAAACATCATCCACAGACTTTTGCATACAGCAATTGGAATGCAAAAGGTATTTAAACTTCAAGCACAGCATACATCATGGCGGAAGCCTACAAAACTCTGAGAATAACAGCATTTACATTCGTTTGCTTTTTCTGTATTTTAGTTTTATGCAAGACTAAGAAAACATCTGTAGGGAAAGTATCAATACTGTGGCAAAGGTTACAGATTAAGTCGCTGCTATGTAAATATGTATATACAACTAAGATGTATACCTTATTCTTAAAGGAAGCAGTCATACAGATACTGATTTTTCTGTAAGATACATAATTCACTGATGCACAGTAATGAGCACGATTTACTCTTATCACATGTGGATTTTTGCATTCAGAGGATATGGTTTGCTAACAAATTTGTGCATCTGTGTTGCAGAAGAGGGAAATCTTTACCTAGAAATCTTTATCTTCACTGAATGCTGCCTTTCAGCTAATGAGATTGCTGTCACCTAAATTTTCATTGTTTTAAGAGCAAGTGGCTGCCAACAGTTTCCTTTCAAGCTTGAATGATGAAAGGAAAACACCACACTGCCTCATCTGGCTAGCTTGCTGAGAGCTAATGAGCCTGAGGCTGCACCCATCTTTGCTATACTAGTGTGACCTTATGTCTGCTAATGCACAGGGAAGGAGTGAAAAATGTACTGCTAGTTCCCACCAACATGTCCCTGGGGACATGCTGAATGTGCCAAACAATTTAGTAAATATATATCAAGTTACTGTGTTGAAACATATTCCAATGTATTGCGACCCTGGGTATCTCAATCAGGAGATCATATTTTATTTTTGCTTATCTTCCCCCTTTGTGTTTAACATGTGACAGTTCCTCTATAAAAAGTAGGCATCTTCTTGCTAAATTTTAAATGTAAAAATTTTCACATGTTGCTTTAGTTTTGTTATGAGCTACCTAAAATTTTTAACTTTGTCTTCTCTCAAAAATATTTTCCATGCATAGTCAACTGAAAATATTTTGTGACTTTTCTTCAGTGGAATCTCTGTCCTCTTTGTGACTAGTTCCCGTAAATATTGCTGGAAATCAGCTGTACTGGATTTTAAGATAAAACTTTTATTTGCAATCTTTACACTCAAATATGCTGTTTGAAATCCTCCCTGTAGGGTAGTTATTTGTTGAAGCTGTTTAATAAGGAATAGAAATGCCACCAACCAGAATATGTGTGTGTGCGTGTGTATGTATATATATAACTTTGTAACTTTGTATATATAACTTTTGCAACTTTGAATATTCACATTAGATAATGGATTTTTGAAGAATATGGAAGCTTGAGAGGTTGTTCATGGAAAAAAAGGTTACTTATGTTAGTTAATAGTTTTGGTTTGCCAACAAAAGCCACAGTAAAACTTAAAAATCTAAAGCTATAAAATAAGTTACAAGTGATTACTTATTTTCACAGCTCTAGGACTTGCAATCTGCTGAACTACAGTACAGGACTTTGATCAGGCCAGTCATCTCTGTGAGCTGTGCTTTAGACAGACTGTATTAGAGCCTTCTGCTGTCTTGGTAATTTTTGGTGACACCTGGGAAGCACAGCATAGCAAGGAGCAAAAGTGGATTAAAAAAATAATAATAAATTCTCCTTTAATTTTAATTTATGGCAGAAAATAGTGATCAACTCTAAATATTTTGAGGTCACCTGGTCAAAAATGACAATGGATCAGACAGATTAAGAGAACTGCACCGTATCTTTTCCTGATCAAGTAAATCTTGCCTAAGTCTTACACCTTCTGGCATCATTAATGCTAGCTGTGGTGAATGAAGAGCTTCACTTTCATACTTCACTGGATGTCTGTGTAATCCATTTATTCCATTGTAATTCAAGCACAAAATTTAAAAAAATATCTGTCAGGCTGGACACAAAGAAGAAAAAAACCTCTGAGGTGGTGATTCCTGTAAATATACCCAGTCTGTTCCTCTTAACACATGAGGATATGCTTAACACATCACAGAATCACTGTCTTGTCCCAGGAGATAGTTAATTTATATTTTCTTCATAAGATACTGGTAGGCAAAAAGGCCCAAGACTGGCTCTGCTTGCTTCTAGCAGCTGTGAAGCCAAGAAATCAAATTTCTACCATTTCCCTCAAGATGGTATGTGTAGCAGAAGTGGTGCTTCTCTTTTGAGAAGTCATACCCCACACTGAAAGAAAAGAGCTTTGCTAAAGGCAGTTCTGATCCCCCCAAAAGGAAAGCCTGGGCAGAAAACACAACTTTCTCCATTTTGAAGGGCAGAAGATGACAGGAGGGCCAAGGAGGCCCCACATGGCTCTGGGCAGGTTGTTTTACCTAGTGTTTCAGTGCCTGCGGGGCTGTCCCTGCCGGGTTTCTCTGCTGCAGACAGATCTGCTGCAAGGAGGCTGATCTGAGCACACACCTCCTTCCCTGTGCCTCAGTCTCTGTGCTTTTTAGTAGGTTGTTTTGTTTTGTTTTGTTTTGTTTTGAGGTTTCCAACCGGCAGTTTTTCCTCTGCTGTTGGAACAGCAGAAGCACTGGCTCGCTGGCACAGGAGCAGCTTTTCCCTCACATTAAGCCTGTCTGAGTTATTATTGCATTGCAGTCACCCCAGTCCCTTTTGCTTTCTGTGGCATCAGCATTTCTCTGCAATAGCTGTTGCAGCACACTCTAACCCCGTGGATGTGCTTTGCATGCCCTGAGCCTCCCAACAACAGGAGCTGTGTTTTTGTCTCTGTGGTCTCTGCCTTCATTGCAAATAAGTATTAGGCCTGAAACGTGGAACCTTATGTTTGGTTTCCTTTATTTGCCTCCATCCACATCTTCCTGAACTGCTGCAGTAAATCCTTCATGCTAATCATTATCTATTTAGACTCACAGAACAGCAAATGCTTACACACTGTTTAATGCATGGAGATGCAACATGGCTCTTATCCAAAAGCTACAACCAAACCAGGACAAGATTAAGTATATTCAAGGCAAACACACCCACAATCTAATCAAGACAAAAGGAGAAATCCTGGCTCTTTTCAAGTCAATGGGCATTTTGCCACTGACTCCAGTGAGGTTAGGATTCCACCCAAGATAAACAAGTATGAGACAAGACAAAATAAAATAGTTTAGAAGTGGGAAGGTTTGTGGATGAGTCATGGGAGAATAAGAGAAGGGATACTTGCTTCTTGGGGGGAACAAAGATGGGGCAAATATGAAATATGAATTTTTATTTCGGTGAGACAAGTGAAGGAAAAGTGAGGGGGTCATTGTATGCACCATAACAGGGATCCTTCACCTTTCTATCACCTCCATGGAGGTCACTGAGATGTGGCCAGGGGTATGGATCTGCTGTCAGTCTGCTAGAGAGGGGCCAGCACCATGGCCCAAGAGGCAGAGTGGTAAATGGCTTTGCCAGAAACTTTCCAATTACATTTTTCCTAAGAAGTTGTACCCTCCTGCAAAAGCTCTAGAGGGTTTCTTCAAAGGAGGTAGCATACACATGCCACTCACTGATTTTTGGGGGTAAGTTCCTTAGTGATACAGTGTGACTATATATTTTGTGAAAGCTGGAAGGGAACAAGATCTTTGACCCAGTCTCGCTTACTGTAGAAAATACAAAGAAACAGGGTTTTATCTCTGGAGACACTGTCTACCTCTAGCCTTTTGATCCTTGCCATTCACAGGTCCAGTCGCTGGAGAGAGGAGCTACCATGGGTTTTTAAGTGAACATGTGGCTATCTTTCTCGTCCTCACCACCACCACCTCTCTTTTGAAGTGTTGTTTAAAGTGGGTAAAGTGTTACTGCAATCTCAGCAAGCCATAGCCTTGCTAAGGTTGCCATCCCTCTGCAAGGAAAGCTGTGCTGCTCCAGATCATGGTCCTCAAAGATGCCAGCACTAAATTGCCTCTGCAGGATTTAGTTGCTACTTGTTGCAATTAATAACACAAATTGCAGACAGAGGCCAATCAGTAGTGGTGTGCACCAGGGGCCAGGGGTAACTATACTAGAGCCAGTACTGTTTAATATCTTCTTTGTTGAACCAGGTAATGGGACTTACCCAGTCTGGAGAATGTACAAAACTGATATCCCAGATGGGTGAGTTTCCACTCAGAGGCACATGGACAGCCTGGAGAAATGGGTCCACACAAACCCAATGAAGCTTAACAAAGGAAAGTGGTCATTTCTGTCCTTGGGGAGGAACAACCTGAGACACTCCATCCCTGGAGGTCCTCCAAACCTGACAACACAGCACTGAGCAACCTGCTGGGCAGACCATGCTTGAGTAGGGGTTTGGACCATATAGTTTAGGGGATTCCCTTCAACCTCAGCTGTTCTGTGATTGTGCTTGTTCCCTACGAGACAGATGAACAATTTTAGCCAAAGAGGGCTAAAGTTGGTCGTTGTATGCATGCAATGTGTCCCATGTTTAATTCCTGTTTTCTGGATAAATAAAAAACTCCTTCCTCTCATCCTCTTTTCCTATGGACAGGATTTAGCATCTGCAGGTTACTCAGGCATATTGCCTCTCTAATAACCCCCACACACATGGGGACAAGAGCATCTCTGACTAGCTGGACCAAATTTAGTATAACTCTGTCTCAGTTGCAGTTAGCAGGTTTCTTCACCTTGACTGGAAAGAAGACTGAGCACTAGTAACATTGGTGTGGCTGAATCACTTTATGAAAGTAAAGATGCTGACAGTTTATGATATCTACAATGATGGTGCCTCCCATTAAAGTGTCAAACAGCAAACAGCTCTTGCCACCTTAATTACTGTTCCAAGAGCAGAGGAAATGTTTGGCCTCCCATATACTGATGAGTATTTATTTTATTGTTAGAGTATAATTTATTAGAGTTCCTAGATTGCAATTTCTTTCATGAGCTGAAGATGGCAAAGGAGAAGAGAGAACATTTTAGCTCAGTCACAGGGAGTCCTCAGGGCTATTCAGTGCTTTTTCAAGGCTGTAGATCTGGTGACAGGGAAACTCCACTCTTTCTTTGCTCTGTATTGAATCCCTGATGAATGTAGACCAGATCTGAAATCTGTTTTCCGTTTTCTAAAACAAGCCAGTAAGGAGCACTTAAAAGACAATACAAGAACAACAGAGCATAGGTAGTGATTTTTTTTTCTACTGATGATCCTATGCAGCCAATAATTAGCAGTAAAGACACCATGTCTCTGATTATTACCCAGATTCTCTCAACCTCCACAGCATCTTGTGGCTATGAATTCCCCTGCAACTGAAGGGGGGCAGGAGCCAAGTGAATCTTTGCAGTGCCCTTATTTCTCTTACCTGGCATTGCAACAGGCCCCCAGGCCTGAAGATCAGCTTCAAAGCAGCAAGAGGATTACAAGGGATCTAAGCAAGTCTAGGTGGAGAGTATGTGGTTCATAGTGTGTAAAGGTGCAGAACGAACCAGACAGAAGTTCAAGAAGAAGTCCAAAGAGAGCACAAAGCATGATAAAATGATAAACTGGGAAGGTCTTTTCTGTGATTTTTCCATTCTTTCAAATTGTCTGCTTTTAAAATCCTCCAGTGTGGGTACACATGCTGCTTTAGTTTGAGGGGGAAGACGATTTGTGGTGAGACCTTGTTAACGTCTCAGACCAAAAAGTTCCCAAAGAATTCTTGCTTTCACACAAATTTCACACTTCTCCCCCAAAAAATCAGATTCCAAACTTTTCTTGCTTTGTCTGTATCTGTTTATCAATTACTGGAACTACAATGTGGCCATGAAACCCAGACTCATGCTCAGTCTGGAGGTCTGCCAAGGTCTTGAAATCTTTTACAACTACTGTTTCAATCAATTTTTTTTTTCACCTAATCAAAAAGTAAATAACATATACAATTTCCGTTCTTCAAAGATTCTGTCTCTTGTGGTGGGATACAAATAAAACCACATTTTTCATAATGCTGGTGATAGCTGACAGTGGCTATTCGGTGAAAAAAGGCTCAGCTGACTCACAAAAAACATGCTTCCTGGAAGCGAGAACCATTGGAAAAAACAGGCTAAATGCTGTGAATGAAGGAAAATTTGCAGCTCAAATATTAATGGTGGCCATAGTTGTTATTAAAATAAAAAACTAGGATTTTATTCAGAGAGATATCTGTCTGATGGGCTGAAAACATGAGTGGAACATGAGTGAAAAGGCAAAGAGCAAAAGAAGGTGATGAAAACTTCTCCCAGTGCTGTAAGTAAGCCATATTCCATATTCAGTTCAAGAGTGGCTTGGCTGGTTTATTAAACAATTGATTCATTCAGATAAAATGAAATCAAGCGAGAGCTGGTGTTTTTATACTAATTTGGAGATGTCATGCTAATTAAGTAGTTATTTATATCGGGACAAAAATGAAATGGGAGTTCCGTGGAGTCAACAATGCTTTCCATCATTACCTGGGTGGAGCAAGGAGCAAAACCTGAATGCAGATTCTAGCCTTCACTGATTATAAACTGCTTTAGAAATTAAAGAGGTGGCAAGCATGCTGGGCAAGACCTGAGGGCTCTGCCCTGAAAGACAAAATAAAACATACTTCTTAATGCAGTGAATGATTCAAAAAAGAGATGGCTAATCCAGTCCCAATGCAATCCATAAGAAATGGATTTTAAAAAATACCATGGGGGATATTTTCTAAAGTTTGAATTGACAAAACAAACTTGTTGCATCAACAGCATTGAGTATAAAAGTAGAACAAGCAAGAACAGACCACCAGGAATGGTAACAAGAAAGATGTGGAGATAGAAAACCCTACACAGATGACAGAAGTCTGAGCCCCTCCTCCTGCCCTCAAAGGCATTTGAAATAATTATTGGTATGGACCAGCTTCTTAGGAAGCAGAAGAGAAATATCTTGTGAATCTTGCATTTTACTGCTTACTTTGAATTACAGATGCAAGCAGCTGATATTAGAGAGCATTCCAAGTTCAGGTCTCTATTACCAACTTTTGTATCAACATTTTCAATCAGCTTAGTTAGTCTGAGTAGCAGCATATGAGCATCTTCATGAAAGCTCCACACAAGCAACATTTTTCTTGCTTTCTCCCCATACTGAAGCTTGAGATATTGTTTGTCAATAACATTTTTTGAGTAACTTTCTCTATCAGAGCTTAGATTTTGCCAAAAAAGAAAAAAAAAACCCAAAAAACCCACATGCAAATTCCTTCCTCCAATGGAGAACCTCCATTATTTAAGGCAAGGATAGTTATGCACTCACTGCTTTTGTAGGCACATGCAAGGATCAGATCATCTTCATTTAGTATCATACCCATTTCACCAGCTCTGAGCTCCCCTCTGAAGTGTTTTCACCAGTTGTGATGAACGGTTTTTTTTTTTTTTTTTTGTGGCAGGTGCCACAAACAGCTGGTATAGAAGGTGGCAACACTAAGATGGGGCAGCTTATATGAACTCAGGAAGCATCCAACAGAAAGCTGATACCTTCCCTGACATAGAAGAACAACTAGATATCTGTATTCTCAACAATTGCATCAGATTATATATTTAGGTATTGAGAAAGCTGAGAATATTTTACCATTACTGGGAAATAAAAAATTACCCCCCTTAAATTACTTAAGCAAGATTGCTCTTCTTATGCAAAGAGGTTTCTCTATGGTTAAGTACATTGGCTGGGTCTGCTGTTAATGCATCCTGCTTTTAAGTTTGGTAAGCCTCAGTGGGATGCAAGGCAGTCCGTGGAGACAAACATGGGGACTCAGAATGAACCTCCTGGTTCTGTGAATGCCACCTGATACAATCTACTAAGTTGCTGTGTCATGCAGATGCGTTTGCTTAGCACATCAATCTTGATAAAAAATGAGATCACAGCCACTTGGTGTGTTGATTAGTAGTGAGGGAAGGGAAGGGAAGGGAAGGGAAGGGAAGGGAAGGGAAGGGAAGGGAAGGGAAGGGAAGGGAAGGGAAGGGAAGGGAAGGGAAGGGAAGGGAAGGGAAGGGAAGGGAAGGGAAGGGAAGGGAAGGGAAGGGAAGGGAAGGGAAGGGAAGGGAAGGGAAGGGAAGGGAAGGGAAGGGAAGGGAAGGGAAGGGAAGGGAAGGGAAGGGAAGGGAAGGGAAGGGAAGGGAAGGGACCAGCGTGATCACCTAGTCCAACTGCTTATATTGTGCTTATATTTGCACTCAATGAACATCCAGATGGCAGTTTTGTGGCCATTTTCAGACACAGAAACCTGTCTAGTTGAAAACCAAACCTTTAAACAGGAAAGCAGAACTGAGTCAGAAACATGTAAGTTATGTCCATAAGAATAGCTTTCATGAGAAATGTGGTGGTCACACAGACATCTTAATAATGTTAATTTATTTTGTGGTTATTAGGTTCAAGAGTGTGATTTAAAACAGATAAAAAAATACTTTATTAATGCTAAGAAATGCCAGTCTTAGCAAAGACAGAAGCATTGTACATAAATCATGACTAGGGTAAAAGCTTCACACAAGGCCTCAAGAAATTTAGAATGAAACAATATTTTTGTTTCCTTTCAGAATTAGTAATTATTGCCCAAATCCACTGGTTTGATTAAAGTTTTCTGAAGAGTGCAGGGACAGGGTTAACTTCACCAAGTGTAACCATGGGCAACAGGAATGGTCTTACATCACCTCATGGCCAAGGGTGGGATATTTACCTATGCTGTGAAAGTCCAATTCAATTTCCTTTTTTGCTGCTGAAGATTTGAACTTGTGTGTCCCAGGTCAGACAATTAATTACGATGCTCAGTGGGTTGCCTGCTGAGAGAGACTCAATCCCACCTCCACAATCTCCAGTTTCCCACCATGGGGGATGTTTCATATTGTATAAATAGTTAATCATAGGCACTGGGACGGGTGCAAGCTTGCAGATGGCACTGCAGTACCAGAGCATGGAGTCATTCAGGCTCTCCTGACTCTGTCCCTCTGTTGATATACAGAAGCAGATGAGAGGATGAATGGCCAAGCCTTTGCATGGTCTACAATGTCTGGTTAGGACAGTGATTGTAAACGTATGAGTCATTCATCCAAACCCTTGCTTTGGACTTTTTCTCCTCCCTTTTCAGAATTTCTCTCATTCTCCATCCCCCAGTTTTCCATCTCTTAGGGGAAGACTATGAAGTGGCCAGAGCTGTAAGTTTTAGGAATGTTTCAATTGTGTAGGAATAAGACAGAAAGTGAAATGAGTGCATGGTGAAGCTTGTTACAAACCACTGACAGGTGATTCCCCCACAGCTGGGTGGGCAGACATTCCATAGACCAGTCGCAGGTGAAGCAAACCCATCATGTCATAGGATCCCACCATCATTCTGTAAAGTGCTTATATGTTGCTAGAGGTCTGCAGATTGTTACTGATGAGGATAATAATAACCCAGCATCCCTAGACCATATGGTCTTTCCTACAAAAAATATACTAATCAACTATTAGAGGTGTTTAATATGCATGCTGGCAAGAATTATTTGCGGGCACTAAACAGTGGCTGAAACCAAATGCAGAGAAGGAACATACATCCATAGTCTTATCTGGTGTGGAATACTGTAGCAGTGATTAAGGCTGTGCTGACTTGTGCTGGCTGAGCATACGGCCCATCATATTTTGAAACACAGTTCTAAGAGTGGTTATGCTCTGAAACTTAATAAAATTACAGATTGGAATATCTCTGGTGAAATTAATGATCCAAAATATTACAGTCAAGCAGAAGTCAGCCCTGTCTTGAATTTTGAAGGTCATTTTGAGACGTGAAAATGCAGTTTTATACTTTAGAGACTTGAAACAATAATAAGGCAAAGGGAACATTTGACAGTGAGGGAGAAAAAATAATTATCAGTGCCACCCCTCCACACTGCAATTGATTTGTTTAATTAAAAAAAGAAAAAAAAAGAAAAAAAAAAGGCACTGCACCCTCCCCCCCAGAAATAGGAACACAAACCTTCAGAAAAGAAAACCCTAGTGATAATCAGAATAATCTGGTGGCAGATTATTATTTATTTCTTTTAATTTAGACTTGGGCAGAAGAAGGTACAAAAAAGATGCTATGAAAAATATGTCTGAGCTCAGACAGATGTTGCCTAGGTGCCAATCTGACATCATTCTTTCCTCCTGCAAACCCATAACATGAACTGGACAATGATGGATTTTGGGGAAAATCAGGAGGAAAACTTGAAATAGTTTTAGTGGAGTGGAATGAAATAAAAACCAAACCAAACAAACTTCCCAGAGAAACAAAAAGTTTTGAGGAAAAAAAAATATTTATTTGGTTTCAAGGCAGTTTTTCTTGCTTTAGAGAAAAAATGTTTCGGTTTATGCTCCCTTTCCTTAACAGTGCCAGCACCATAATTATTTTTTTTTATTTTACCGACCAACGAAAAACCAAAAGGGAATAAAGTTTTCTTTTGCACTGATGGATATTAATAAAAAAATCATCAGATTTTTCAGACTAAATCTCTCATCCTGCAAACAGGAAACATATATATTTTAATGTAAAAAGAATATCCCTTGTTGTCTCCTACAAAAATGTATCGGCCCAAATTTTCAGATAATTACAGAAATATTTTATCCAGCTCTATCCCAGGCCAACAGAGGGTGGAGATATTACTAAGTCCTTAGAGAGAAGAAAAAATAAAAATGAGGAATGAACTACTGAAAAAATAAATTACTCAAAATGAGAGAAGAAATTTATTGCTCGAGGGAGGAGGATACAAGTGAATTAAACAAGAGCTGATCTTACTGCTTTTGGGCCAAAAATATTTGAACAGGTTTGGCAAGCCAGTCACACATTAAAAATCCCTGCAGTGCAAATGCTTTATTCCTTGTTCTCAGTCATACATGGTAAGGATTAAACATGTCTAATTTTCCACATGTAGTGTGGGAGTAAAGAATGGGACTTTGATGCCTTGAAAGTTGAGAGATATGTACGGAAGCAGGGAGTGAAACCCAAATCTAACCAAAATCCATAGCAGAGGTTCCTTTACCTTTGAATTATTCTCTTTCATTTTTTTTATTTTTTCCCCTGTAGTTTCACCCATAAGAGTAAGATTTCAGAAAGAAAAAAATCAAAGGATGTGTCACCTGGGTGATAGAGTCATGTAGCCCGTCTCCATTGTGTCAAGCCCTGGAGAAATGGAGAGATCCTTGCCCAAAGACCTCACAACTCCTATCAACAAAACAACGATTAGGGGAAAGGAGAGATTTGCTCTTTCGTGTGCCAACACTGAGGTTGACCTGTTCCCTTCTGGGAGTGGTTTCAGGCTTAGGCATTTGCTTTCTCCCTGGCTCACAAAAATCTGACTTTCAACTGGAGATAGAAATATCATTTCAGGGGTTTTATCTCTCTCAAGTGGAAAGAGTGTTAGTATGATGAAATTTTTAGAAGGGGAAACATTAACAAAAATGAAAAAGGTAAAACTAAATCAATACAAGGTAATATTGGAGCTTACCTATGCTGGGATACAGTTTTGAAATTTTAAGTCCATGAAACTATCCCTAGCTTGACTTTTTATATTCATTTTTGCAGGAAAAAATGCTTTTATATTCACATCTTCATGGGAGGAGAAAATTGTTTTCCATGCAGCTGTATACTTCAAGTTGACAGCTGCATTTTTCACGGATATGATCACTCAAGCTGAGGTCGTCACTCAAGCAGCTTGAGCTGATCCCATGCAGGGCTTTGGAAATGACCAAAAGAGCTACCTTGAAATCATGCTGAAGAGAGAAGAGCCCCAGGACTACAAACATTTCAGGGCCATGTTGCTAGGCAGACCGTTTGCTCTGTTCTGACCCCAAAAGAGCTTTATATCACTAGTTTTATGTTTCCTGAATGAATCAAGACAGTATTCACAAAGTACAAATTGTTAATAGAAACTGGTACTGTTCATACATTGCAGCAGACAGGACTGGATCCTGCTTGTCCAGTGGGGTATATTTGTCCAGTGCTCCAAATCTTACAAATGAGCTCTGGAAGGACAAGCTATAATCTCATGTCCATCCACGTCTGAACAGAGGGATGGCCATGCTCATAGGTGTTGGATCATTTTCCACAATGTCCAATTTGAGACCTCAGTTTTAATCTGCTTGACACATAAAAGAAGCCATGTTGTTTAAATTTTAATATTAAAAAAAGGTATTAAAAATAAAAAGAGAATGATACTGACAGATTTGTGTTGAGTCAATGACATCTAAGAGTTGGTCAATAAAGTTTCTGTTGAGAGTAAAACAAGGCATGGTCGCCCTGGGGAAAGGAAAAGCTTGCTTTCTTTCTTGTCATGTTCTTATAGAGCTCAGGCTTACATCCCTTCATCATCATATCTGCCTTATTAGTGCTTCAGTGTGGGGTTTCCAAAGTAAAAAAAGCAAACCCTCAAATCCTGTTCACCCTGTGAAGCTGAAGGCAAGAAACGTGAGACAGACATGGAGTTGCAAGGCATTATAAGTAACCTACATGTGTAACTTGCTCTCTTTCAAATACCTCATCAATCTGGAAGCAACACTCCCCATATGTCTCTTCTGCCAATTCATTTTTACTGTCAGAGAGGTTGTTTTCAAAGGACTGGAGTGTGACAGCTCAGAAATCCATCTTGGTGGATTGGCAGGGCCTGGGAACTGTGTATCTGAACTGTACAGAGGTCAGCCTTTTAATTTCATATGGGTTCCCATGATTTATACATGCTTCCCATCTCTCGATACAGAGCAGCCCATACTGCCTCTGTTCATCAGGATGTAATGCCTGCTGAGGGATTGCTCCTCTCTGGAGAATGGGTACAATTACAAAGCACAATGCCAGAGCTAAAATAGATCAATGAAACATTATTATTCTTCTAACAAAAGGGGCAGCGGATAGTTGTCCTGTGAACACAAAATATGACAAAAGTAGTACTAGCCTTGTCAAACATTTTCTGGACCTCCCTCTGCCTGCTGGTTCAAACAGCATTAATGGGTGCAGGTAAAATCAGCCCTTGGGTATATGAAGAGAAACTCATCAGGTACAAAGGAGAGGGAGGAAATTCACAAGGAAATTCTTGTGAGCAATAGCAGTGCTTTATAACACTGAAAACTCAAGATGTTCAAATGCATTTATTTTCTGGATTAAGAAGAGAAATTTTTAGAAATACACAGATGAAGTGGTTTGCTCAGCTCAAGAACTTTCAAAGGAAGGAACCAAGATTTTTGGCTTATCAGCCCTGCCTCTCTCTGCATACTGTGACACTTTTCTCATTCACATGTTGTTTCAATTTATCCAGCATACTCAGTCAGAAGAGCAGCCAGAAGAATCCAGAGGTAGACTGCAAACTTGGCCTGGAAATACCACAAGAACAAAAAAAAAAAGTTGTTCAGGACATGCCTGAACTGCATATTTGAGATCTACAAAATGATTATATCCCAGAAATGCTCAACTTCTGACAACCTGGGGGAGAGAGAGGGCAATGGGTGCTTTGGTGTTTTTATTTTTTACTGCCTGTTTCCTTTTTGCTTAATCCCACTCGCTGTGATCTCTCATGCTGGGATGTCTGAAGTCTTGAGGACACCCCTATGAATCCTACACTAAATCTTGCACCAGACTGCAAAACACCTCGGCAGCACCATCTCTGTAAACCTCATACATCATCTGTGTTTCTGTGCCACACATAATTGCAGCTCTGGTACCATCAGTCTCCTGGCGTGAGTCCATACACTGAGAGATTATTCTCTTCAATCCAGACTGGTAGAAGGCATGAATGCCTTGGCAAAATGACTAAGTTATCTATATATCTATGCTCTTTTTATGATTTGGAAAGCTAAAATGCTTTCTGTCTTGATTATGTGCCTTTGGGAAACTTGCAAAATAGAAGGCAATGGTATAAATAGAGCAAATATTTTGAAGATCACCATCTCTAGATGATTTCACAAGCAGCTCCCAGCTCTCCTTATTACTAACAAACATTTTTTTGCACCTGTCTAGCTTGGTCCATACTTTGCTGGTGATGGAAGAGGATCATCAGCGGTATATAAATATGATCTCTTATATGTTCTGAAGAACCTGCTGTTTCTTGTAGCAGACCAAGAAGAAATGAGCCAGATCAGACAGTATTTGCCCTGTAATGCAACTAAGCCACATAGGAACTGCTAAAGGTAAACTTCACCTTGGTTTTCCCTTAAGCTGTTTGTGATTTGGATGCTGTATTTGAATGTTCCGCTAGTCAAAATAGCCCAGCCAGTTAAGTCCCAAACATCTCACTTCAGCTGTTTCCATGAGATGGATGATGGACCACAAATAGAATTTCATCAGTCTCAAGTGTCCCTCTACACCATTCCTGGGCCCTTAACTTTGTGCAAACATCCCAGCACCCTGCAAGGTCATAGAGCTCCTGGTGAGCACTCCTGCCATGTATGTCAACAAGCTGAAAACAGCACAGGATGATGAGACCACTCTTAATTTCTCTTGTAGTGTCTAAGAATCACTACTCAGTAAGGATCAATGAGCAGTGAGCCCAGAACCCTGTCAAATGTTGGTGCATTCATTTTCATTAGGCTAAAATAATTATTTTCCATAGCTGAATACTTTGACCTTGGAGAAAGAAGGTAGACTTGAGCCTCTGTCTCCTGTTTCATCTGTCTACCATGGGTATGCAACTGTCATATTCATTGCAAAAAGCACCTGCACCAAAAGGTGGTGCTCTGGGTAAATGGTTATTCCTGGCATGATTGCAGGTTGGGATGCTGTGAAGCCTTTGTGGATTTGCACTGCCCTTGTGCACCCTCTAAATTCATTAACTATGACAATATCAAGAGTCAGCAAATGTCACCACACATTTGTATTATGTTTTTGAAGAGCCATAGCTCTTTTCTTCTCTTTCAGTTCCAAACATTTACTTTTCCATTTGTAGGTGGTCCAAGTAAAGTTTGATGCCTGTTTTAACAATCTAAGAACATCTGCAAAAGGTTTCTACCATGCTTTGAAATAGAAGAAAGAAGAAAAAGTCTGAAAAATAAAGAGTACTCAATACCATTTCAGGATGCCCTATATTTCATCAGAGCCTCCTGAGCTTTCTTTGGAGGGGTCTAGCAGATTAACCACCTAAAATCAGACTATGCCCCAGCATGGAGGAATATTCCTGAAAACAAAACGTATTCCTGGGCAGTGATGGATGTAAAACTTCCTGTGTGCTCTTGGTGCAGATGCATGCAGTTTTATTTTGTAGAAATTGAGTTCAAGGCAAAGAACAAAACTGAGCTAGGCAGTGTCCCATTTTACTCTGAGAACTCACCGTCTGACAGCCACACTGATACCTGGCTGTCTCAGGAGCTGAGATGCAATTGTAAACTAAAAGTGAGTGGGTTACGCATAGTATGCCACTTCATATACTGCTTTTTCAGGATGGTCAGTAAAATACAAGAGAAGCTGCCTTTCTTCTAGCTTCTGCACACAAAGGGGAGGCGTGCAGTATAGAAGTGTACCATCCATATAGATTTACATACAGTAAATTTGCCATTTCATAAGTAGCAGCTTGATGCTGTATTTCAGCAGGACAGGCAGCTCCCATACTGCATGTGAGTAATGGAAACAAAATAAATGGCACCTGACTGTTTTTTCTGCATTCCCAGCCCAGCAAGCCTCATTGCAGAGGCAGCTCTGCAGCATGTCAGGAGCAGTATGCAAACCTGTCACCAAAATGCTACAGGATGTAAGGTCCTTCTCTCTCTCCCATGAAAGGAATGAAAGGGGCCCCTGCATCCTCCCTCAGTGGCTGGGGACAGGTCAGAAGATGGTTCTCACTTGGTACTTCTCAATAAAGGTACAACGAAGGCAAAGAATCCAATTTACTCCTTTTTGACCATCTTGAACTTAACACAGCAGAGGAAAATGCAAGCTTATGTGGATATAAATTTCTAAGTTCATTCACACTGAGAGGCATTTCACACTAAGAGCTTGGGGAAACAGTACACAGCAAAATAACCACAAAGTAGAATGAAATATATAGAGCAGGATTATTCAGCAGCCTGTCAATTTGGCTTTTGTTTATGGAACCAATATCTTATAGGAATTACCCAAATCCACAAAGTTCATGGTGATTATTATTAATGGCTTTAAGCATCACATACTGTACATTACAGATTGTAAAAATGGCACCTAGCCAACCATTTACCTACTGGAACACTCATTAAAACACAGGATTAATTCACTTCCTTGGAAAACAGCTTTGCCAAGTGAGTTTTCAGACTGCAGGATAAAAAATAAATGGATCACATTAAACAAAATGTTCTTGTTTGTCCAAAGCAAGCATCTTTTTGAATTCCTTTGGATTTCTGCAACTGAAAAATGAAGGAAAATGTGGTTTGGGGTTCAGCCTGTTTTGGGAGGGAGCCCACAGACTGTCATGAAAACACTATATCACAGCAAAGCTCACTTCTTTCTTTCTCTTTTTCTTTAAGCTATATTATAGATTTTGTATTCATAAAAGGAGATTAAAGATGAAGACAAAGGGCTGTCTTAAAACTTCCAATCCCACAGAAGGCAAAGAAAATAAAACTCCTTGTTATTGTTCACTTTTCCCAAAACTTGTGGAGTCTGGCTCACAACTTCTGCACGTTTGGGGTCAGTGGGACTGCATCGCCTCTGGGTTGGCAGAAACTGAGCCTGATGTGAGAGCTGAAAGTGGAGCTGACACACAAATACAGAACCAAAAACAAGGGCCAGCCTTATCAGTTCTTTAGGATGCTGCTGGCTTGCACCAGGGAGAGGCCTCTTGTGTCTTCTGGTCTCCCCTTCTCTGCTCAGCCAGTGCCAACTTCCAGTTGTTTTCCAACAAAATCAGATAATCAATTACATTAAATGACAATTATATGATGCGGTGTCTCCACCCCATCCATCTGGGATCACTCTCCTTGTAATGCCATTCTCACAGCTAACTGCTAAATATCACCAAGGAAGAGATTTAAGCCAGAAAAAAAGGTGGCAAAGTGGCTTAAACCCACTTCTCAATGGGATAAGAGCCTGCATAATATCTTCCCAGCCTTAACTGATAGGCAGAGACATATTAAACAGCAGTAACTTTCACAGGGGCCCTGAGTTTTGTTGCTTTTGTACTTCCAACAGTGCTTTGCCTCTGATGCTGCCTCTGCATGTGGGAATCATGTTTTCCTATGTGTCTCTGCAAAGTGCCTAGCTCTCTGCTGGTAGCTCCATCTGTAATACATGGTGACCTTTAGGCCAGCAGAATCATCAGTGCAGCCACAGTTTTATTTGCATTAATATTAAACAATGTGTACAAAAGCAGAAGGAAGTCTGCTTTTCTTTTTTTTAATTATTGTTATTTTCTTCTTTTCCCAAAAGGTTAAATTAGTATACATGGTATGGAGTCTCCACAGTTTTCACTTTATGTGCTTTGGAGCTTGAACTTTAGTCTTTTGGTCCAAAGGGAGAAAAATCAATAGCATCATACTGATACACAAGAAACTTTATTAAAGTAGCCATGGGCATCTCTGCAACCTTACCCTATCAAGCTGGCTTGCTAATTGGTTTGCAACAGTGTGGTTGCCATGAAAATTAACCAGGTCTGTCTTGTGAAAACCTGGCTCTATCAGCATCAAGAACACAAACAGCCAGGGAAGTGGTCAAAGGTCACTACCTAGTTGTTGAGAACAGAAAATGAAGCTTGTTAACATTCTGCTGCTGCTTCTTATAGGGAGAAAAAAAAAAACCAACACATCAGTGCTGCAGGAAGCAGTCCTCTGGAGGACTGAACAAAGATGATCAAGCTTCTCTCTGCTCACTTTCATTCACCCAATAGGCTTTCATTGATGGGGAAGCCAGGAAAAAAATTGCCAGAAGTGTCATTTCATACTTGCCTGAAGTCTTTACTTTGGGGAGACAACATAGTCTCTCTCCCTTTTACACATAATCTCTTTCCTGGGCTTTGTTTTTTTTTCTGTGCTCCAACAAAGCCAATTTCAAAATGGCCTGAAAAACATCAGTGTCATCTGAGCAAAACTGAATTAAAAATCTGAAAAGCTTTTTCAAGATATGCCAGTTACAGATAGAAGAGAGGAAGGTCAGAGTCTCTAAATCCCACTTGACACCAAGCTCTGATCCAGAAAACAAAAAAAGGTTTTGGCTGGCTGCATGAGTTCACAGCTCCATTTCTAAAGCAAAAATGTTACCTGAAGGATGATGTTGCTTGAGTGAGCCTATGCCAGAAAGAAACTCTAGGAGATCCCAAAGCATCTTTGAAAGGCACAGACACTGCTGAGTAAATTTGGTTACATCAGGTGGCTTAGATACATGAAATAAACACAGAGTTGCTTCCTAATTTGCCCCAGAGTTTTCCACAGGTGTCTGTGATGGGAAAAATCATGACACCTTGCTCAGCCCATCTAAAAGGCCAAATGTGGACAGTGGATGACAGTCAAACCTACTTCCTTTTTCTGTGTGTTTGGTTTTGGTTTGTTTTCTGATTTTGCTTTTTGTGTTTTCATAATTAAAAAAAAAAAATAAAAAAGACCAGCAGAAAAAACCAAAATTGTTTTACTCAGTTATGATGGCAGGGAACTTCAGCAGCCAGGCACAAGCAGATTTCCACATGCACATGCACAGATTTCCACAATGAAAACTTCATTAGAACCAGACTCAACTCAGAGATAAACTGTTGTCCATTGCCTAAAATGTATCCATCTCAATTTCAAACACACAGAACTTAAATATGGTTTTCTTCTTGGGGAAGACAAGTGCCTGTTCAATTTCCTGAACATCTTATTCTGATGATGGAATCTTGATATCTTGAACTCCTTCCTTGCTTGTGTGAACATCTAGACACAAGATGGACTGCTAGGACCTCCCTCCCATACAGCAGATTTGGATCTTGGCCCTTCATATCAGCTCCATGTAAACCACATATTCCCACACAGAAGTTCTTGAGGTTAAATATCCTTTAGGGCTGATATGTGGCTTATCATGTGCCAAAAGATGGTCTAAAGTTGAGCTAACTGGTACAGGACTTTGAAAACTAGCTCAAAAATTTCTGCCTGTGTTGTTATTGCTGCTAAAAAAAAAAAAAAATAAAATAAGGTCGACAGACAATTTATCACAGAATCTTATGGAGGAATAATTGAAGGAATAATACCAAAATTGCACCTCTGTTTTTTTGTTTACAGTTTATTGTGAAGCTTTTATTAATTTTTTTCCAGCCAAATCTCCAGGGATGTTTTCAAATTTTTCCACTTTATGATGGAAGGAAGATAATTTTGGGATCAGACATGTAAAATCTTCTATCTTGGCCAGTCGAAAATATTGAACTTCTATGTAGTCAGTGGACATGGGGGAAAAAAATCCCAAACAATTAATAATGTTTGAAATCTGGATTCATGCATTATGTTTGAAAGAAATTCAGGGTTTCAACATGAAGTTTGATGTATAGTCTTTTTTCTTTATATGGAGTGGTTGTGTCAAGCTATGAGAATTTAATCTGCTTGTCTTACTCACTTTTCCAGTAGCTTATTCACACCAATAAATCATCTTAAATTTTCAAAAAGAACAAGAAAGATGGGTTTTCTGTAAATAATATAGACTTGTTTCCAAGGGGAAAAGCAGATTATATGTGTGTGTGTGTGTGTGTGTGTATTTTTTTTCCCCCAGTGGAACAAAAGACACTGGACAGGAAAACAAATTAATTCAGAAAGCCATTGAACTCTACGAACAGCTCAAATCTTTTCAAACTGGTAATGATTTGCAATAGTTTGTTATGCTGCCAGAGTCAGCTGAAATGTCTCTTTCTCCACCTCACACACAGATGCACACACTTTAAATACAATATTAAAGATACTCTTGACTTGTTAGAGATCCCGTCAAAGTATGCTAATCAAATCCAGCTTTGATTTCATGCTTACTTTTCTGCTCATCCCAATTGTAAAGCTAAGCTGTAATTAATACATAAGAGGCTGGTGATTATACAGTATTAGGCTGAACATATAGGGTGAACATACAGCATTAGATTGCATTTCAATAGATCAGACACTCTAAAGAAATAAGATCAGCTCACAAGGTCCTGGTATTAGCAGGCTGCTGCCTTATCTTGATGACAATCTTGAGCTCTTGCATTGATCTCCTGCTACTGGTGGCACCTTTTGCACCCGTGTGTGTTCATACTTACATGTGTACTGCAGACTAAAGAGGTGCCCCATCCCTTTTCATTTATTGAAAGGTGAATTCTAAGATACATTACTCTGGGAAAATTTTGTTTTGAGATGGGACTAGTAGGTGACTGACACAGCAGAGATGATGTGCTGCCAGCAGGTGAGCTGTGCTCCCTCTCTACCTGCCTGCCCAGGGACAACCCACTAGAGGAGCAGAATGTATAAAGGAATAACCATCACAGCAATAGCCAGCACCCTAGTGCCAGAGGGTACAGAAATACCAGAGGAGTCTCTTCAGACAGCTTGTCAAAGACTTTCTGAGGTCTTCTTTGTATCCCCCTGCTGGCCTAAAAAAACCAAACCAAACCAAACCAAACCAAACCAAACCAAACCAAACCAAACCAAACCAAAAAACCAAACCAACCCAACCAACCAAACAAAAAAAAAACCCTCACACCTTTCTGTAGTCTGAAATACTTAGAACAAGAAGGAAGGGAAGAAAGAACTTACAACACTTTGAAAAGTGTCGAGATTCATCATTCAGTTTTATAACACATTCAGCTTTATATCACATTAACAGTGATAAAAGAGATAAGATGAGGAAAAAGTAGCACTCTGTGACCCTGAACCTGCTTGTAGTTTCTCTGGAGTAAATCTGAAGCTATTGTAAAAATAAAAAAAAAGAAACAACAGAGGTCTGGACCTTCATATTCAGCTTGGCACCGTAAAGGTTTAAGCAGTTCATCCTTTGGACCGTGCTGTACCTCAAAACATTTTTAATATAAAAACATTCTTTATATAAAAAAAAGAAGAAATAAAAATGTGGAAAACTCAGTTACAAAGGGAGCTTTATTCTGCATTCAGGAACCAACTGCATCTGAGTGCAGAACTGCACAAGAGCAATCCTCCTGTGTTAAGCTTCAGTCGCGCCATGGCTGTGGCATGCCATTTCCCTGCACCATAACGAGATCATATGTGAAAGCCTAAATTATTCAAATGAAAAGGCTCCACTAATACTGTTGAAATATTCCTGGAGTGTACACTTGACAGCCTCAAAGTACATTTCACACCACTAATGACTTCATCACTAACACAATTGTCATGAGTCAAGCAGTTTCCATAGCAACGCCCTAGTACAGCTGTTTACCCATCTAAAGTACTGCACCTACTTAGTTACATATACAGACAGATCACTAGATTCCTAGGTACTGGAATTGAAATAATTCAATTTTCAGTGTCTCTCTTTATGAAGTGATTCTGCCAGCTATAGGTATTAGCATATCAATGTGACTTTGACAAGGTCTGCTGCAAAAGACATATTTTGCAGGCACTTCATGTCAATTAGAGCCCTAACTGTTTCATGGAATAATCATTCCTGCCATATTAAGGTCAGGCTGCAAGGTAATTTAATTGGTGCCATTATATCTAGGGGGAAAAAATGCTCTAATTAAGTGCACACACTGTAGCTGCCAGTAAGGATGTGTTATGCGACATGAAAGAGGTTGCCTTTGTAAAGTGGATGGGCAAACCATTTAGAGAGAAAGAAATAAGATGGAAACAACTTCAGATGCTTTATTTCCAACAAAATTCCAGTGTGTTTGACCAAAGAGAGAATTTTGTTTCACTTGAAGTGCTGTTATTCACAAGGGAGGAAGCGCTGAAGAAAAATAAATAAGAATAAGGAAAAAAAAAATCCTCTCACTTTGTGTCTTCTTATCTCCTGTGGAATGATAAACACTTTAATTAAAAATCGGCAAAACTCAAAACAGTCTCTTTTTCCCAAGGCTCTGATGGCTTGGATAGCTCTGACCTCCCTGGCCTCCCCCTGGGGAACAGGACCAGCAGGATTATTCTTCCTCCTATGGAAACTTCTGGCCAACAGCTTGTTTCATGAGTAACATGAGTACAGTTTCCTATGGATTCAAGCATCCCATAAATTTCTGCTACTTGTCTCTAATTCAGCTTCTCACACTTTTCCAGCATCTCCTTCCTCCTCCCAGAGCCAGGACCTGGTGTGCACAATAAGGAGGCAAAACATGGTCAAGTGCCACTGTAGGCATGGGAACACTGATGTACTGCTGGACCAGCTGCGATGTTATTTGGGGTCTGCTTCCTTCTACCCTGAAAAGAGTAATACTTCAGATGGTTTACTTTTTTTTTCTCCAGGGATTAGTTTTCACCTTTTTTTTTATTATTATTATTTTTTTTTCTCATTTTCCTTGAAATACTTGTGTTTTTTTCTCTTTTGTCTAAATCCAAATTTTCAGGAGACTGAGAGAGGGACAGTGAATAGGGTTCTCCACTTATAACAGGACAAGATGATGAGATAATAAGATTCTGAGCTGTGTATCCACATCCCAGGGTGCCATACCTAATGACAACAACCTTACATCTACTATCACCACTTATTATTTACCATTTTTCTTGGAGAAACAGGACTGGAGAAGTTTGCCTTGCAAACTGATTGCTTATAAAGGTGGCCACATTCAGAAATGTGATCATAACCACACTCTAAATACCATTATAGAGGAGATTAAGTTAACTGAAGAATAAGTGAAGCTTACCAGAGGCTCAAAGATAGATTTGCAATTGTAAACTGTCCATTTTCACAGACTTCATCTAGTCTGCAATAATTTAAATAAATGTCAGAATATTAATAAAATATTGTGACAGGTGCAAGAACAATAAAGATTTAGATCCTGAATAACTTAAAGTATTTACAATGTGCTTGTAAGGACTTTGCAAAGAGTAGCTTTTATGCAGCACTCTTTCTGATATTTCTTTTGCATAGAAATTACCATATTCCTAAACTCCAATTTTAGACTGGTAAATTCTGTGTCTCTAGAATATTTGCTTTTATGACTTTACCACAAAAAATTTATGTGCTAAGAGTCATGTATATTATGTTGTGATGAGAAAACTGATCCTGATCAACCTAAACTAAAAAAAAAAAAAAAGGCTGAGAATGAAAGTTGTTTTATTTTTTGAAAAAAAAAAAAAAAAAAGATAAATAATGGGAAATTCTACCAGACCAGAACAGTTTTGTAAAAATGAAGCAATGGGAAAAGATCAGATTCTGAGCCCTTTGAAAATGCCTATGAATATTTCAAAAGATTCTATTCATTATTACTGTCCTCTTACTACCTATTCAAGCTTACAGTGGAACTATTTAAAAAAAGATATAGGAAAGATTTTTTGCTGGCATGAATATTGCATAAACTAACTGAATTAAGGTCAAGAAAAGGTAGATTATAAATGGAAATGAAAGTTTTTTGTCATTATTATTTTCCTTAAATCATGTCTACTAGAGCATTTTCGTTCAGCATTCCTTCCGAATGCATTTGATCAGACATAAATTATCCATTAAAAACTCCATTAATCCCATTACAAATGTAGCCTAGCTTCCATCACTTGATTCAGTTTTTGTCATGGATGCAGGAAGAGTTATACAAAGGTGGAAGAGAGCTTTGGATTTGAGGGCCCAGCAGCTGAAAGAATTTCAGGCTAGGTGACGAGCTTGAGGCTTTATTGACAGCACCAGCCAGACCTGGCCTCCTATAGCTCTTAGAGGTATTTGAAATTTCCCAAAATATCTGAGAAATTATTCCAGAGATATATGGCAGATATATTGTGGGACCAAGAAGAAAATCATACTTGCTGAAAAACATAGCTGGAGGTCAGGTAGGGAGGAAATCTCACATACATCTGAAAGGTAAATTTAATTAGGACCCTGGTAATATAATGGGATCTTAGTTAGGTAAGTCTTCACAGACTTCACAGTAATTTTGGTGAAAGTAAAATGTTGTCTCTCCTCTGGCCAATGCCATCTACAGAACAGGGTATAAGAATGTACAGAAGTAGAATGAAGAAAAATCTCATATTTTTTGTATCTGCCACTCAAAAGAGACAGTATAGCCTATGTAGGTTTAACACAGTCCTTCAAAAGAAAACCGGATAAGAAGTCCCCCATATATTACCAGGTTCACTGTGACCAGATTGAAAGTATAAGGTGTTTTGTGGTAGAAATATAAATTTTGCATCCTAGAAAATGCAAGATGATTTGAATGTTTGCATGGTCATCACTTCACTGAGTTGTCATAAATCCTTCTGCTGCATCTAAGGAAGGGTGCAAAGCTGGAATCAGCAGAATAAGCAGATGTTCTCTGAACTCATAGAGCTGACCTCTTACTTTTGCTTTGCCTGGAAGAAAGGGAAATTCACAGAGCGATTGCTTCAACCATGGTGAAGCAGTGACATGAAATGTCTGCTGTAGTCTGGGTGATGAGTTTTCTGCTCTTTCCATGGGCAATTGGTCCACATCTACAGCAGAACTGTTTTCATGAATGGACTTGCATCCATTACTGGGTCATAATGAGAGCATCACTCTGGGCATGATCCATGGCAGGTGGAAAACATACTGCTCTTCATCAAGAGACTTTCATGGTGAGCTCTGCACTACCAGGCAAATAAACAGCTGTGCTGTGCCTTCACCTCCTATTTACAATATTATACTTTTTCCTACAGTTTCCAGCTATGCCTATTCAACTGCCTAGGGCTGGAGGAGATGGAGTTTTGATGAGTTATTACTTCTTCTTGATGAGTTCTGTGCACAAATTCTAGTAAGGCCACTTGCAGTGTACACAAGCTCCTGAGACCTGAGAAGTGGCTGATTGAGGGTGCAGAAAGTAACTGTGGGGAAACAGATTGAGTTTCTTCTTGTTGAAGTATTGCCATCTCTTTTCTGGTTTTTTGTGTTGGTTTTTTTTTTTTTGGTTTTTTTTTTTTTTTTTTTTTTTTTGTCTAATAATCCCTTCCTCTTCAGTTCCTTGTGATAAAATTGAACTTGTCCCCCAAGCCCATAGCGATAGGGTTCAAGGGAAGTGATTTAAAAGGAGCAGGCAGGACAAGGTCTGTATTGTAGGAGAAAGAAATATCTTTTTTTTTTTTTTTTTTTCTTTTTTCTGTTTTGTTTTTATTTTTTAATGCATATTTTTTTCTTTTTTGCTTTTGGAAGACAGGGAAAAATAGAGATGTAAAGTTTCACATTTGTGAAAACATTTTCTTTCAAAGGTTTTCAGACAACAAACAAACTAAGCAGATGACGAAAGCTGATGAAAACTGGGAAAATATTGTTATAAACAGACATTTCAAAAATACATTTCCATCTGGCCAAAAGCCGAAAGCCACTTTCATTCTTTTTTTTTTTTTCCTAATCTGGTTTTGAATGAAATCACTTTTTGCAAAGCTCTCAACAGGTTTGGGGATACTACTCTGGTGCTAAGGCCGGACTGTTTAATTGCCCTTAGCTTTCTCTTCATCTGGTAAAGCAAATCAGATGAGGTTAGCCATGGATACCTGCCTTGCCATGAGAAGGCTCTTTAAGCAGAAGGCAACATTTTTTTTTAGCTCAAGTGTGTTTATAGCCCACAGCATCATTATTTAGCCAGCAAAGAAAGCCATTATCAGAAAAAAACACACCCACAACTTTAGAGCTTTGAATGCTTGCACACAGGTGCTACAAGGCATAGAGGAGAGAACACGTGTGAAGGAAGAATACATTAAGTTATATTCAAGGGAATAAACCTGACAAAGGATTTTATGCTTGATTATTTATTTATTTTTTTTTTTATTGCAAAC
This sequence comes from Calypte anna, assembly GCF_003957555.1. Lineage (NCBI taxonomy): Eukaryota > Metazoa > Chordata > Aves > Apodiformes > Trochilidae > Calypte > Calypte anna. The sequence goes on from NC_044274.1 coordinate 4,865,756, forward strand.
TGAAGGCAACTTGCAAATGTACGTCCCTGGAAAGAGGAGGCGGTAATGAACAAGCACAATGCATTTCCCAGTAGGTGATGAGTAAGCTGAGGGATAGCTGCAGGATGTCATGATGTACTCTGCTGTCACTAAGATTTTACACATGGGCTGGACAACCTGTTCAATAAATCAACACACATATATCATTTCCATTTTTTTTTTTTCCAAGGTATCTATTTGGAAACTCACAGACGTTACAATGCATGAAGAGTGTTTGCTATCTTAGCATCCCCTTTTCATCATTTCCAATCTCCTGCTCTCTCTCGGGGGTGAGTCATCATTATGTAACACAGCACACATGGTACCATGTGATGATCCTTGTCCTTGCTGGGAACAGAATGAAAAGAAACTGGCAAACCATTGAAGAGTATTAACACAAAGGTACACACATATCCTAGCAATCATATTCAGGTTAGACTGGCTAGTAGGTATGCTTTCCTACCCTCTCAAGAAACACTTATTGATTTCAGTGGGAAATGTTCTTGTATAGCTGATGCAGACTCTCATCTCTAGGTTAATTAAAGGGAAAATTTATTTGGCTTTTTTTTTTTTTTTTTTTCCCCTATTAGACCTTTGTGTTAAGCTTTTGCCCGTCCTTGCCTTACTTTCCTATGTACAACACTAGCCTAGCTCAGGACACAAAGCAAAGTGTAATTTTGTGATCAAAAGGCTGAATGAAAGCTGGAGAAGATCCACTTTATGGTAACGAAAAAAAAAACCAACCAAAAAAAACCCACCAAGTATGAGGATGTTGCATAAGAAGTTATTAGTCACCTTGAACAAGACCTTAAAAAGTGGCTAAAGTGGAGCAGCAGCATCATTTCCTATGCCCAGATGAGATCCCACACTGAACTGGGAATGGAAAGCATCAAATAAATAATCAGTTTTCAGCAGATGTTTCCATTATCACTGCCTCCAACAATTGGTACCTCCATAATTTCTCTAAAATGAGAAGTGTATACACCAATACAGCCAAAGTGTATTGGAAACTATGGGACAGATGGGTCACCAAGGGATGTGTCCATCTGTTGTTTCACTTGGAAAGACAGAATCAGTCATGGCCCATGGGCTTCATCCCTCTAACATCACTTCCACCTGCTCTTAAAATCCAAAACTCCTCAGTAACTTTCAGAAGCTCTGATTCATTCCATAGACATTTCAGAAACTTTTCACAAGCAACAAATTGCCTGTTGATGTTCAGCATTTTGTGTTGCAGGTGGACCAACCAAGATGCCAACAGCCAAAAAACAGTACACAATACCATCATAAAGGAAGAACTGGAAAAAGTTAATACACGTAATTTCTGAAAAAATGCCTTGATTTTCACCAGCATGTGCTATTATATATGACAATATGAAAATAGGAATAGACTAGAAATGTGCCCTTCTTTGTCTGATTTCCTAAGGCCTCATGGAACCCCATAAGTATTTAGAACTGTACTGAATTAAGATTACTTGGATACTTATAATTTTAATTTTAACTGTAATTTACAGTTAAATTTTTTTTCGCACAGATCATTTCTCCTAACAGTTCTAAAAAAAACTGCTGTGTATTATTACAAGGCATGGATTCTGATGGCAATTTAGTCTGTCAAGAACTTCATCTTTAGAGCCCATAATTCACTGTGTATACAATAGGGAAAAGGAGAAGAAAAAGTACCTGCCAAGTATTCACAACATACTTTCAGACAGTAGCAGAAACACTTAGGCTTAAAAGAACATTGAAATAGTTTGTGCAATATGTCCAGCTTCTTCTAAATTGCAATGTTTCATGTTTAAAATAAAACCCCCCAAATAAATATATTTTCATATTTCAGATCACTTTCTATCAACGTAACTTGCTGATTTATGGAGCAAGGAAAATAATATTACTTGTCAGACACAGGGAGAGTGAAGCAATGAGCCACATGCTGGTATCCAAGTTAAAAGGAATGTATACAAATTCATCAGGCATACATAATAAGATGACCAAATTGGATGCATAGTACATGTGCTCATGGACACATTTAGAAAAACAACTTGGAATTAAACACAGGCAATGCCCAGAAATGAGAGATAGAATAAATACAGAGGAGCATTCAAAGGCTGCAGGGGACATGTGCATTTACAGGGATATGACAATCAAAAAGAGAGAGGAATATTGGCAGAGAAATAGTAATTTAACATCACTGAAGCTCTAGAAGGAGTTCCAGAGGTTCAGTCAGGAATTACTGTATTTGGTATTTAACAAGAAACATCCTGAATTATTATGACTATAGAGTATACTTATGAAAGATGAAATGCAAATCTTTTTATAAAACCTCCACCAATTCCAAAAGGATATTTTTTATTTTTTCTTTTAATGATGAGATTGATTTAGTTTGATTTGATTTGACTTGATTTGATTTGATTTGATTTCCAAGTTTCTGTGGATGAAAAGGCAAGCAATGATGATCTATTTCATACATAGTCTGTTGCCTGCTTTTTTCTTGCTGAAGGTAGTTTAAATCACACCTTTTTTTAGAAAGGTACCTTAACCATGCTAAATAAAAGGAAATCTGCCATGTTGTCTAATGATCAAATCCAATGTGCTGCAACTGCCACTTGTAGAAAGTGAGATGTGATTTCAAGTTTGATTTCTCATAGTCTTAGATCTTGGACGTTATTATACTGTTTTCTGGAAAATTAAAATACCCATTTATGCCCCATCCATCTCCTGCAATGCAAGTTTTATATATGTCAGTAGTCATTCACAGTCCTCAAATCACATGGAACAAAAATTGATAATATTTACCTCTTCTCTTCAGAAAACATCTTTTTTCTCTTATTCCATTTTATTTCAAGAAACGACAAGAAATTTAGTAGGCTATCTACAACTGCTGAGTAATGATCAGAAATGAATGACTGTGCCTTTTTGAATGAGTACATTCATTAAGAAAAAAATATAACAACATAACACAGTTCCAGAGGGATGGGAATTACTCATGAAGTATGGTCAAAATCAATATAAATCTTTGAGACCAAAAAAGCTGAAAGAATATTTGGAAATATCTAACATTTTTGTTGATGAAGAAAGGGGAAAAAATTACCATTTTTGTTTTTTGCCAAATGTACTTTTTTAAAATAAACAATTCTATTATTATTATTATTATTATTATTATTATTATTATTATTATTATTATTGTTATTATTATGACAATATTACATATTTGCACCAGTATTTTCTTGGTATTTTTTGTAAGACTGTATTTTTTAGAATATCACATCAAAATCCCATACTTTCACAACCATGTATTTCCTACTTTTGATATTATATTTCAGTTGCTTTTATTTTTCTGTGCAGTATCTTCTATCCTGTAAGTTTGGTCTGTATCCTGTGTTGATGGGTGCTGCAAATTTTGTTTGGTTTATGAACATACTCTGTTCAATTTTGAACCTTTGGCCAAGAAATTCCAAACACAATCATTGCTGCAGTCATTACTGTTAATCTAAAAACCATTGTGGCATCTTCAGATGTTACTGTTGACGATTTATCTTATTGCTAAAAATGCTGAAGAGAGCTGGATTAAAACCCTAATTCCTTGGAGACTGCATTAGCAGAAACTCAAGTCATTGATTTCTCTCCATTAAAAACTCCCTTTCAAGGCCTGTCAGACAGGGAGTTTTAATCCATCTAATGTGTGCCCTGTTAATTCCATATCATGTAGGTATTTTTAATCTAAATGTCATGTGGTACTAAATCAAATTCATTGGAGAAATCCAAGTATATTATGTCAACAGCATTGTCTTTATCTACCAGACCTGTAATGTCGTCAAAAAAAGTATAGCACATTTGTTTGACAAGACCTACTTTTCATGCAAACATGTTGACTAGCATTAATTATATTTTCAGTCCCTAATCCTTTGTTGACAGAGTCCTGAATTAACTGTTCCAATAGTTTGGCCAGACTGACATGTGACTAACCAGTTTACTGAGTCATCTCTTCTGATCTATTCAAATATTGGGTTTTTACTGGCAGGGATCCAACCTTCAGGAAATTTCCTCAGATTTCCAAAAACTTGTTAAGATCTGGTTTGGAGAACAATCAGCCTTTGCTCTTAGATATCCGGACATAAGATGCACGTGTCTGATCATTTAACAGTGACTCATGTTTTCCTCTAAAACATGGTCATCAGCCTATTTTATTCACTGCTTTATCTCTTATTCTGCTTCACTTCACCCACGGGACAGAATTGTACACTTTAATAGGTATTTTTATGCTAAAAATGCTTTTAATTGATCCTGTAAATCCTTTCTGAGATTACTGAATGTACATTTAGTAATGAACGGCAAAGAGTGAGGGTTTTTTACCCCTAATCCGTTTTATGATTTCTTTTTGATACATTTTCTTGTAAGGTAACCTCTCCACTTGGAAGTCACGTTAGAAGTCACATGATTATATTAATATTTCTTGAAATAGATTACAATAGATTATGTTCATCTTTCATCTATTTCATCTATTTCATCAGTATGATGATGAAAAGGTTTCTTTCCTTTGCCACCTGGTTTGCAGCTCTATCTGCTAAACTCCACTGAGTCTTCATCAAATGTGAACAATTACATTGGAAATGGATATAAACTTCTTTACTCACAACACACAGATTTCTCAGGCAATGACCTCTGATTTACACCATGTTACAGGGACCCATGATTATTATTTAAAACACTCAAAGCCATAAACTCTTCTATATCTGTAACAAAGCAGAGCATTCAATAGACACCCAGCCCTTCCCAATAACATTTTGTAATTCTCTCTTGAAGAGCAGTTCAAGGACCATTATATCACTATTATGGTCAGTGTAACCACTGCACTTGGGAACAAAAAATAGTGAGAATTATATTTCTGGGGAGGTGAGGAAACAAAAGACTTAAGGCGGTCATGGGCACACCTCACATATTTAAAAGGAAATGGCTTTCAGAGGCCAATTTGCACATTATTGTTTATGTTTTTGAGGAAGGGAAGGATTTGTCCTTATGCTGACATTTTGTAGTCAAAATAATAGTCTCAGGTTTCTATGACTCTGGGGTACATGACGTCTCTGTGATCTTTGGTGAGTCAAGGTACACCAGATAATGGAAAAAAACCACAGTTATACAATTCTTTTATTTTCTGTGACCCTGGGAGTATACCTGTGGAGCCATTTCAAGGCTCAGGCTCCCTGGTCTTGAAAATGTTCTGTTCCCATTTACTTATAAGGAGATATGCATGCTTGTGACTTTGAAAAGCTGTCCCTCCAGTTTTCTGCCTTGCATATTGCACTCTTCTGAATTTTATCTATGGAATTTGTGAAATATAAAGCAGGAGCATACAGGTCTATCTTAAGAGACAATGGATAAATTGCATTATATAATTAATGAAATTATCTGCCTTCTTATTACCAACCACAGTTATCTTACAGAGTGTTGGTTTTTAGTAGCATGGTGAAGAGGTGAACCCTAAGATACTAAAGCCCTGTGGGGTGAAATGAAAAGCTGTTTTTTGACAGAAAAAAACCCATGAAAGGTGAAGAGTACTCTGGACGAGCCAACATAGATACACACAAAAGAGTTAGACTAAATCCTAGAAGCTTGACTATTAGACCAAACCTTCAGTAAAAGAAAATTGATTCTTACTCAATGTTCTGCAAATATAATTCTGAATCCAACACTTTTTCAAAATTTGAAAACATTTATTCTCAAGATCAGTGAAGTATGAATTTTATCTTCTGTCCTCTTGCAAGGATCTGTCCAGTATGTAGACTTATAACAAATATAGAAATTATGAATCTACTCTATAAATCACTTTTAGACTAGCTGTTCACAGATGCCTTCAGCAACCTTTATATTGCTTTCTTTACAATGATGCCATATTTTTAAAAGAGGTGGAAATGCCCAGAGCCTGGTAGAGAGAATGAAGGTGAGAGATACTTTCCTATGTACTTCCTATTTTCATTCTCCTGAGCAAACTCCGCTCCAGCACATTTCTGTAGATTACTTCTATTTATTCTTTTGTTCGTATTTCCTATTTTGTTTCCTTTTTCCAATACACCTGCAGAGTCAATTTGAGCTTCAATACATGGCAATTACTGAAGAAATAAAATATTATTACCTCCATCTTTAGGCATGTTGGCCACATTCTTCTTGACTTTTCTGTTTTCAGTATCTAAAGTGCTGTGCTCCTTCAGTGCCCTTGAAGAAGTAGCTATTCCATTACTGGATGCACTATTCCTCAGTAGAAGAAGGGGAAAAAAAAATAATCTTTGAATTATGAATCATACTTACCTTACTCTTCACCTTCATTTATCTTTATGCTTCCTTCCCTTAAGGTCTTCTACATTATTTTGGGACAAATACAATGTTGTTGAGTTGGAACACAGTGTTGCTACTACCCTTATTAGCGTTTTTACTCCTGCCATTTTTAGGGAGTGTAACTTTATTCTTTTGGAGCCCAAACCCCTTATATTACTTTCCAGAAACCATCTTTTTTTTCCCCCCCTCCATCAATTGTAGAGCTGCTAATTTTTTTGGGGTTTTGTTTTTTTTGTTTGTTTGGTTTTTTGTGTGTGGTTTTTTTGTTTGTTTGTTTTGTTTTTTGTTTGTTATTTATTTATGCATTTATTTATTTATTTCCATATCCAATTACTTTGTCTAAAACGCATTTTTAGGCTGAGGGACACTGGCTTCTACCAGAGGTACAGAGTTTTCTGTCTCTGATTTTCTCAATTAAATATCAGAGCGGATTATAATATATTCCAAAGACAAAGAATTATATATAGATAGAGGACCAAATAGTTATTCCTAATTATTCTGCTAAAAATCAGTTGTTATGAACATAACTTACATTACTACCTATGGAAAGGAAGAAAATCAGCTCTCTCTGAAAAAAATAACAAAGTTCTGCTTAATAAACTGACATCAGTTGCAATTGATCTCACTGTACACTTTGTATTACATCTGTAATTTTACATGTTGCTGAGCACAGAATCATAGAATGTTTTGTGTTGGAAGAGACCTTAAAAATTATCTAGTTCCATCCCCCCTACATGGGAAGGGACACCTCCCATATTTCTTAAGGTCCCATCCCACCTGGTCCTTAACACTGCCAGGGAGAGGGCAGCCGCAGATTCCTAGCAACCCAGACAAGGATCTCATCACCCTAAATTAAAGAATTTCTTCCTAATGTCTAACCTATATCTCCCCTCTTCAAGTTTTAAACCATTTCCCCTTGTTACCTCACTACATACCCATGCAAAAATCCCTGCTCCAGCTCTCTTGTATGCAATGTCCATACACTGCCAAAGGTAAAATTCAGTCAGGCTTTTCAGCAATGGACATTAACTAATTTACTAGTGTAGAGCAGGCAAGGAAGATAACTACTGTCAGATGAACACTAAGATACTTGGAGATATGAAAATTACCAACCAAGTCAAGAGGCTAGGGCAAACATACTTGACTTTACATCCTGAGTACACAGTTACCTCAAATAACAGCACCTGAGGCACCTCTGAAATAAGTCAGTGTGCTGCAGTGCCCCATACAGCATCAGATATAAAGTGTTCAGGCTGACTTCCCTGAGGGGGGATCCATATATCAAAACAATAAGAGATCAGTCACCCAGAGCAGTCACACAGACAAGATAGAATAGCTGGGCAAATCTTCAGTAATGTTCTGGTTTTTTGTAGCGTTTTTCTACTTTGGAGAGTTCTCCTAAATGTTAAACAGAAACACATGGCTGGCAAGTCATAACTATGTGAGCCACAGGAATCCCCACAAAAGCACCACCACCTCTATTGTATTCCCTGCAGAATGATAAGGTTTCTCAGCATGGCCTGGAGCAATGTTGACTCCAAGCTAGGTCTTCAGAAAGAGCTTGCAGGCAGCAGGGTACAAGTACAATACACAATGGTTATCATCTGATATTTTGTGTTCCCCGGGCAGTTCCTTGCTACTGATAGAGAATAAATGTCTGCTCCAAAAGTTAGGATTCTTGAACCACACACAGCTGCCCTCAGAGTGACATGACTCTCAACAGCACAGTGGTTCTGACTACCTTTGTTTCAAGAGAACACTTGCTGAAGTCAGATATAATCATAGAATCACAGAATCATAGAACAATTTGGGTTGGAAGGGACCTCTAAAGGTCATCTAGTCCAACTCCCTGCAGGGACATGGAGCTAGGTGGTGTTTTGCCCTCCAGCCTTAAAGATGATAATTCTGGTCTGTGAGAAAGATTAGACACCATGAGGACAGTAAATATAGATAAATCTGTATAGTTTAAGGCTATTCATATATTCTCCACAACTGTGTGCTGTTGTGGAGCACTTACTTCTTGTAGTTCTTACAGCTGTGTTACCCAGCAGATTATTCCCCAACAGGAGCACTGGAAAGTTCAGTTGTAAGGAGGGAAAATAAAGCAGCCCCCATTTTATATAAGAAAGCCTAAACTAAAAGGTCAGCTGTGAGAGAACTTTTGGGGATTTGCACTGAAGTGATTTGCCTATGTTCACTCTTAAAACCCATGGTAAAAAACTGTCCTTCCAAGCTTAGAGTGGGAAAAATGTAGTGCCAGGACACAGAAGTAGATAATTACAATTAATTTTTCCACTTTTCAAACTCATTTCTGGTCTGATTTCAAATATATATTTGAGCAGATTTTGGCAGTTCTGGTAGGGAAAGGAACTGATAAGGCTGGAAGAGCAAAAGAACGAGACCAAAACAAATGAAATGTCATGCACTGACCATTTGACACATTCTTTAAACATTAGGACCCCATTCATTTTTGCTGAGAGCTGGTTCTTTAATGCACAAAATTATCATTTTGGAATTGTACTGTGTTTCTAGTGATTTTTGCAATTTTTTCCTTGATTTAAACAAGTATCTCCCAAGTTCTGGCTTGGACACTGATACAATTCTCAGAAAAGAAAGAGGATTTAAAGCCGTCTGCAAAACTTTGAGGAGTATCTTGTGGCAAGGTGCCTCATATATACCTTAGTTAGACATGTAGGTTCCTACAATGAGTTGTAAAGTGTTTTGGCCCATGGGTAGAAGGCTTAGTATATATTACTGCCATTAGCATAGGTGAAGAACTTAACGTATGGAACATGCATGTGTACATATATGGCTATATACATGTAAAGCAGTATGATGTCATAATGCATATGACGTGGTAAATCTTACACTGGAACTCAGAAGACTTTGAGTCAGTGTTTGGGAAGGAGAAGAGCCACTGTGACCCACCTGCCTTTGAATACATGGGAGAAGAGGGTGCTGAGGTGACAGTCAAGGTAGTGATGCTGTTGCAGAAATTTCCCTGTATATATGGGTGTGTGCACATATGTGTGTGTGTGTGTGTCTGAAAAAAGTGCTTGGCATGTTCTTAGAGGAAGGCCTGTCAATGTCTATGGTGGAAATGAAATGATCAGCATGTGATCCACCACGTGCCACCAGTGCAGAAAAAAAATCTCTGGTCATGAGGAGAGAAGTGGTTGCTACAGTGCCCTTAAATAAGAAGTAAACAGTAAAAGTGGTAACTCTAAAAAACCCTAAAGGATAGATGTTTGGAGATACCAGCTCTGTGTAAATTGGTGGTGGGGATGGGCAGGTTGTCAAATTAAGGAGCAGAGCTGAACATTCTGAGGCTGTCAACATCATTTTCATCTCTGTATTTCCAAACACAAGAGCCCCTGACAGTGGATTTACTCCTGATTTTACATCATCAGGGAGGTGCTTGCAGTCTCCAGCCTGCAACTGACAAAGCTGTCAGCAAAGCCTTGCCCTGCACTACTACCAGGTGAGGCCAGTGAGGATTTTGTGCTAATAAGAGGTGTAGCTGAGTTTTATGCCCTTTCCTTCAAGAAAGAAGCTAGGAAAAAAAATAAAATCTGTCGTCTTTTGTTTAAAAAGAAAAAAAAAGAGAAAACAAAACCAAAAACAAGCCCAAAGAAAAGAAGATAATCAAGGCTTGTGTATCTATGCATGTGTGAGAGAAAGCAGTGGTGAAAGAGAGCTGTGCAGGGGGAGACCATTTGCTCAAATCGGATAGCATTACTAATACATAACGACTCTGCCAGCAAGGCGCTGCACAGCTGGAATTAATCTGAGGGAATGTGTGTTGCTGCATAGACAAGCACAGAAAACTTTCCCTGTGTGAAGGCAGCGTGAAGCCCTGCCCTGTGGCTTGGAAGCACTTCATCAAGCCCTGACAGCACCGACATCTTCTTTAGACTATAGGTCTTGGGTGTGTGTGTGTGTGTGTGTGTGTGTGTGTGTTTGTGTGAAATGCACTCCACCCTGCTCAAATGAACACCCGGGAGGGACTTTTTGTTTTATTTCATGATGTTTCGCAGATCACAACTCTGTCCTCCCTGATTTTTTTTTTTCTTGATTTTTTTTTTTTTTTTCTTAATTACCCGGTTAGTTTTGCTCTTCTCTTGCCTTATTGCATTGGCTGCAAACCCAATTGAAAAACTGCCACATCTTATTTACACCGAACACCTATTCAGGCCAAAAGCAGCAGCTTCATTTAGCCAAGCACCTCTGTGCTACCCGGTTTTTCTGCTTGTTAAAATGTTACTTTCTTTTAAATGCATGCTGTGGGGAGCTGCTATTGAAATGTATGCAGCAGATGACAGCTTTCTCTAGAAGGAGGTTTTGAAAACACAGGAAGCCTAGGGTCATTATTAGTAAACTACTGCCCAGTGAAACATATCCAGGACTGCAGTACTACCACAGATTATTTTAAACAGCCTCATATATATGTGTGGCTCCTTGCCTCCAAGCCCCTCCTTGCTCCAGCCTAGCCCTGGGAAGTTCCTGATTTGCATCAGTAAGTGATTTACCCCTGAGATTTCAGCCAGCCACTGTGACCTAATCTCCTTTTGTCATGTAGCAGAGCTCCCTTCCTACAGAAATGCAGCCACGAGGAATTAAGGGAAGGAGGAAAATTGTTTTGAAAGGGAAATAATGTGGATTTAATGCAGAAAATGAATCAAAACGCAGTTTTTTGCAGGGAAAAAAATGACTTCGAGGGGAAAGTTTTGTGCTGTTTTTGAGTCAAAGCAAAAATATACATGCTCATACACACACACATAGAGCTATAGCTCGCAAACATTGATTCAATGTTCATTACACCCCTAATTATCTTCCTAATAGCTATCAAAAGTCTCACATAGTCACCAGATTGAAAATAAGTTCCCATGCACCACTTCCAATTACTACAGGAATTATGGCTTTATTGCCATTATTTACTTTCCCCAGCTATAATGTATGCCTGGCCTTGAATTACCCTGCTGCAGGAGTCAGTGACTCCAGCATGTTTTGTAAAACTCTTTTCTTGGTTTCTACTTCCCTGCAGTTCTTCTTTCCAAACTGTCTCCTCAGCTCCACTCAATTTTCCTTCTGCATTTAATACCACTCCTCCTTGGACTTCCAATCTGAGAAGTTTTTTTCTTGTTCTTTATGGAATTTTCTTCCTTTCTTCTCAGATTTATTTTGCCCTAAAATCTTCTAAAAACTAATTCTTTGCCCCCTAGGTAGCTAGCCAATTTTTTTTTACCAACTTTCAGGAGATTCCCTCAGTTAATATATGTACAGCATAGCTAGTTTAAAAAAAAAACAAAACCAACTTGCTCCCATTCATCTGGATTGGGACTGTGCCAAGGCTGTCACAGATGGAAAAGGGCTGCTGGACAAGCCAGACATTGTTTGCAGGAGCCAGCAGAAGCTCAGTGCTGCTGACCTCCACCAGCTCTCCAGTGAGATAACCAAGCTGAACTGTGTAAATGGTGTTTGGCACAACTGCCCTGGTTTTGGCTGGGATAATTTTCATCTTAGTAGCTAGAAGAGCGTGGCATGTTGGATTTAGCATGGGGTTTGGCATGAAGAGAATGTTGATAATGCACTGCTGTTCTTAGCTTTTGGTAAGAAATCATGGACTTTCCAACTTCCCATGCTTTGCCAGTGTGCAGGTGCACAAGAAGCTGGGAGGGGGCACAGCTAGGACAGCTGACCCAGCTGACCAAGGAATGTTCTATACCATACGGTGTCATGCTTAATATATAAAGCTGTAGAAAGAAAAAGGAAGTATGGGACGTTTTGAGTGATGGTGTTTGTCTTCCCAAGTTACACGAGCTGAAGCCCTGACTTTCTGGAGATGGTAGAACACCTGTGTGATATATGGTTGTAATATATGTTAATGAATTTGTATTCCTAACCAGTAAATTCAGAATTAAACTAAGAAGAAAGTGAATATGGGTCTAGACAAAGCAATAGAGACCTATAATTTTCCACAAAAACAGTGTAAGCAACACAAGGCCTTAACGAGACTAACTTCTGTCTTGGCGATAATTGAAGCGTGGGTCTTGTTCTTAAAACAAGGCACTGCCAAGGCTAACTAGGCACCAAAAGAATGTGAACATCTGCACAGAGACAACATAAAACGCCACAACCAGCAGATAAGGGAAAAATTATGGCTAGGGTCTAATTTTGCTCTGTAACAAGATAATGAAGTTGGTGAAAATAAGAAAAGTAAAGAGTTCAAGTTTGAGAAAGACTTCTTACTTCATCCAAAGACCTCCTGATGACCCCCCGGTATCTCCCCAAGAGAGGACTCCACCCAGACTCCGCCCAGACTCAGCTTATCATGAACATTGTAATAACATGATGTAATCCCCATGAATATGTATGTAAACCCACCTCTTTTTGAGAATTGCAATCAATAAAAGGTAATCCTAGAGTTTTAGATTTGTGCGTGTGAGTGGAGCGGAGACTCCCCATGTACCCAGCACTGTTTTGCTCAGAGCAGTTTCAATTTTATTAATGAATTAAACCACTAACAGAATACTGAGTCTCGGTTATTTTTAACACCTGCCTGATGACTGGAAATAATGAATGAATTCCTTCTTTGCTTCACTTGAGGGTGGGTCTATCTCTTTACTTATTAAACTGTCTTTACCTCAATCCACAAGTTTTCTCACTTTTACCCTTCTGATTCTCTCCCCCATCCCACTGTGGAAGAGTGTGTGCCTGTACAGGGGTTAACTGCTGCCTGGGGTTATACACCCAAGATGGAATAAAACCATTGGTAAAGGCAATCCCCAGCATAAATACAGGCTGAATAGAGAACAGATTTAGAACACCCCTGAGGAGAAGGACTTGGGGTGTTGGTTTATGAGAAGATCAACATGAACCAGCAGTGTGCTGTGCTGCATCCTCAGCAGTGTGTCCAGCAGGGCCAGGGTGGGGATTGCCCCCCTCTGTTCCACCCTGATGTTGACCCCCCTGAAGTGCTGGGTCCAGTTCTGGGCTCCCCAAGCCCAGAAGGAGATGGAGCTGTTGGAGTGAGTCCAGAGGAGGCCATGGAGATGCTGGGAGGGCTGGAGCAGCTTTGGAGCCAGGCTGAGAGAGTTGGGGTTGTTGAGGCTGGAGAAGAGAAGGCAGCAGGGAGACCTCAGAACACCTTCCAGAAGGGGCTCAAGCAAAGCTGGAGAGGAACTTTTTATCAGTTTATGTAGTGACATGATGAGAGGAAATAGCTTTGAGATGGAAGAGTGTAGATTTAGTTTAGCCATTAGGAAGAAAATTTTCACTATGAAGGTGGTGAGACACTGGAAGCTGTGGATGCCACATCACTGGAATTTCTCAAGGTCAGGTTGGACAAAACTTTGAGCAACCTTGTCTGGTGGGAGGTGTCCAGGGCCATGGCAGGAGGGTTGGAACAGGATGATTTTTAAGGTCCCTTCTAACCCAAACTGTTCTATGATTCTGTAAACCAAAACATTCACGCATAATTTGTGTTTGATGAGTGTACACCTTCCTATACATGCATCCAGTTGTTAACAGCTGGTGGAAGTCAGTGCTTTTTTTGTTATTTTGACTTTTTTGGCTGAAAAAGGCAGAAAATAAGTAAGCAAAAGAGAGTTTAAATCAAACCCCCACTAACTGAATGTATGTGTTCTCAACTTTTAGGCTTGTTAAACCTTTCTCAATAAGCTTTAAGAGTTTTGGTGTTTTCTTCCCCTTCAGATATACATTTAACTGCTAATACACCTTTTGATAAATTAAACAGATGGTTTTCCCAAAGTGTCTTAGATAAAAGCTCTTAAATAAGTATGTGACTTTCTTTTACAATGGCAAATTTTTTATATGTAGTTACACTTAAAAATTTAAGTGTATGTTCTGGATATAGAATTCTGTAAAAAAACATTGATCAGAAGCTAGTGGGGAAGATAGAAGACGTACATTCGTTTTCCAGCCAAGGCAATCCACACTGGCATGGGCCATTCATCTTCACAACTTATTCTCATGTTTTCTAAGAGCTTTTTCGTGCCCTGTGTGACAGCTTCTGTAACTCTCTTCCCCTCAAAATAAATACAGGATTCATCCTGATCCACCTTTGGCTTGTCACCTCTACAGTAACAAGGGATAGACACTGATAAAAGTACATTCAGCATTTAATGGGAATCTACAGAAGAAACTTAAGGTAACTCTACCCTGAAAGTCTGTCGTATAGTGGAATTTTTTTTATTCTTGTCTAAATGTGTTTCTGGGATGATGAGCTAACCCAGGTTCCTCATGCTGCTAGTGAGCACAGTAACAAACAATTGGTATTTCAGTGACAAACACATTTCTTAATCATGTGAAGCTTATAAGGAGAGGAATCTGGTTAGAGCTTTTCTTCAAAAGACCTTATTTTTCAGAGAATACAGCCATTATCATTTAAGAAATGAATGTGTTTGGATTTTTTTGCAGTGTAGACAGAGGTGTAAAGGAGTCTCTTTGATAAAACCTGTAGAACAGGGAGGCTGCAGGATATGAAGTATTCACAGCTAGGTGGCTACAGAGACTCTCTAGAAGAGAACTGCTGCTGCTTTTCTCCCTTCGTACAGTACTTCTGAGTAATGATTCTCTACCCATAAATGCCCAGGGGTTTTTAAAGGCCATTGGATGGAGAGGAATAATTAATAACAGTCATTCATAAAGGCTATATTTGCATGTCATTGGTTAGCAGAAGTCTCCAAATGATAACTGAAATCCCTAAATGGGAACTGAAATGGAGTGATTTAAAAGGAGTGCAGCCAAAAGTTCCATCATGGACTTAAGGTCTTTTGGGATTTCACTGCCATAAGCATACTTAAAAGTTCCAGGGATTTTTTCAGCAGTACAAATCACTAGTAATTTTTGTAAGTCCCACACTGAACTCTTCTTACCTATAAATAGCAGATCATGTCACCACAACTACTGATTCTCTTGGGAAGACCAGACTGACTGTCAGAGATGCCTGAAGGATTCTTTTCATGCTTTTCCTTGGGCTTTGTGTTTCTGTACTTTATATTCCCTTGCAAAAAAATACAGGGAAAACTTGAACTTTAAAAACATCCATATATTTATAGGCACAAATGCAAAAGAAAGAACTAATATAGAAAGCACTTTACTCCTGGAATGCAGCCATACATTAGGTGGACATTGGGTGCAAATCAGAAGTTAATATCAATGCACCCAATATTTAAATCAGAAAAAAAAAATTAAACTGCATGAGTATATTATTTTCAGAGGTTTTATTGAGGTTGCATTACTTTTTCACTGTATTCACATCTGACTACTTTGAGGACACTTCACCATCAGTTCACAGTCAGTAAAGCCTTCTCTTGGGTTAGACATTCATTAGAATAGAATTGTAATGTTAGAATAACATTACTGCAGATACAACTGTTTCTCCAAACTTACCACAGGTATATTTTAGAAAATCAGGCCTTGCATCACCTCTTTACTGTGCTTTTTTGGGGGTGGAGGTGTGGGATTTAGTAACTCTAATGATACTGTGCTTATACAAAGCACTCTACAAGTGCTTTGAGATAAACCACACAACCATCAGTTAGAAATCAAAGCTACCCTCTGCAAACACACATCTGTTTGCAATGGTTTCTTTCCTTGATCTTCCTTCCCTGATATCCCCCTCCCATCAGCTGGTTCATTCCCAAAGCACAGAAAGTTGGTTTTGTGGGAAACATATTGATTCAATTTCTTACCTGTGAAATCAAAGCTTATAATGAATCAGTCTGCAAGCAGTGCTCCCTGACAAACAACATCCCTGCCAAACACAAGATTCAGCCAGAAATAAAATTTCTAGGTGTTACTGTTTACTAAGAAAAATAATCAGATCATTTTTATTCCCAAAAGTTTCCATAAAGCCTCAGTTTGACTTCTACTTAATAAAAATAGAATGGTGGGGGGCAGTGGGAAATAATTAAAATCTTGAATGCTGTTTCGGCTTCTTGGCTTTGAACAGAATTTGTTTCATGTTATGGATTTCTATTTTTGCCCCTCACTTAATACAATACATTATGAAACAAGCTTAGTAATTTAGCCAAACTGTTAATACTTTTTTTTTTTCAAATAGTAAAGTGGTCAAATAATGGGTTTTAATTAGAGTTAAGGAAGACTTCTATGTAACTACTGTCACCACCAATTTGACTCAGCCACATTCAAATTCAAGTTTCATCTTTTTAGAGATACGAAGAAATTTCAGCATTTTTATTACTGTTTCCTACCATAAGCTTTTTACAGTCATTACATGGTGCACTTTTCTAATCTCACATCACATCTAAACACTAATGAAGAATTATTTTCCCTATTTCTAGCTGTAGGATACCTCAGACAAGGTTAAAGCCCAGACCCTAAACACCATTTGGTTCTTAAATCCCTCAGATTTCAAGGTATATCTTAGAGGGGTGAGGAGTTTTGTCTAGATGATTTTTTCATCATAGAGAAAATATGTGGTGGGGAAGCAGGTGAACTGTAGTCACTTTAGATCTGTAACTACTTCCTAACCACAAGATGACCCTTTTTGTAACTATTGAATAATTGATTTCTCTAAGGACCAACATTACAATAAAGTGAAGTAATTTGAGGGGTTTCTTTTTTTTTTCTAAGTGAGAAAGAGACATATACCTTTGATTAGGAAGTTCAGAAATGGAAAAAACAAATATCAGATATTGCTAAAGATTCTTTCAGGTCTCCTTTTAATTCATAAAGAAGGAGTTTGTGGATGGTCATGACTGAAGACAAAGAAGACATTGTTTTTCCTGGGCTATGAGTTTGCTACCAGTTTGTTCCCTTCAGCCAGAAGTGTCATAAAATAAATTTTCAGGGTTAAGTAGATACAGAAATAGTTTCATTTTCATTGATTTCATGTGTTCCTAGCACCAATATACCCTTTTATGTTTTCTTATCTGTATCTTTTAGAAGTTGTCTAAAAATCTTGGTAACTTTGAAGGAAAGAGCAGCTGTTACAATCCAGTCAGTTGGAAACCACAGGGATCTCAAGGACTTCAAACCCTTTAAGGATTAGTTCTGCTATGGTTTTTATAAGCAACTCAAGAAATAGCCAAGGTTCAATTGCTAGACTAAGGGATGCTATATGAATGTATATATTTGACAGGTTCCTTCTCATACTGCTCATCTCCTTGTCTTGCCTTTAAATGGCAGAATCCTTCACCAGCTCAAACCCACAAAATGTTATGTATGTGCTTAACTTTCTGAACTCTGGGCAGCCCCACTGATTTCAGCATAGCTACCCCCAGTGCAAAATTAACTATAGACATAAATCATTGCAGGACTGAGCCTAGAGTACAGTGGTAAATAGTTTCTCTTCAGGAAAGCATTTATTTCCTGAAGGCACCATTTCAGCTTAAAGTTTTCACATATTTTTGTTATGCTTAGTGAGTCAGTTGGGAAGCACTGTTGAAGGACAACTGGAAATGCCCAGAATACACATTACTACATGCAGTATTTTGAATTTGGAGAGATAGACCCACAAAGGAATTCAGATGCCATGGCAATGTCTAAGAAAGAACTGTGAAAGAAATTTGTATTTTTCCATCTCAGCCCAAACGAACAGAGTAATCATCTGGGAAGAAGGAGATTGGAGTTTAAATCTCCTCTTTGTTTGAAAGTGTGAACACATATTTAAGTCTCCAACACCTTTAGAAAATCATGTCCGAAACAATGGACTGTGGAATTTGGAAAGGTTACACAAGACCAAGTTTGTGAACCCAGTCCTCTGACGATTTTAGTGTTTCTGTCTAAATGCTAAATATATGTTAAAAATGAAGAATTAAAAAAAAATTATAAAAAGGAAGAAGAAGAAGAAAGAAAAAAAAAAGAAAATATAAAGCATGTTTATAGAGTGATTAAAAGTAATGTCATGGCATTTTCCTTAATCACAATTTGTGCTTTGGCTGAAGCAAACAATAAGAAATTATTCCCAAAGATCTCTCTATGACAGTGTGGAATCACAAAAAAGACTTTAAGGTACTCCCGGTGTCTGAATATTAAATATTTATTATAGTTCTATAAAATTTTACATTCGTTGCACTGCTTGCTTGTTTTACCAGTCCTCAAGGGACTGAGAAGATTCTGTATTTGCTTCCCCTTTCCAGCACATCAAACCTTTTTCATAATACCCCTATTAAACCATATGCCTCCCTAGTTTCCCGTCGATTGTCACTGAGTCATATTGGTATTAGTGCAGAAACCCCAGCTGCGCCTCGCTGACGTCAGTCAGAAAAAGGATGGAAAGAAACTGCCAAACACCAGGAATCTTAAAAAAGAAAAAATACTGCAGTTAACAAGACACTCCTTTGCCTGGTCACTCATGTTGAGCTGCAGCCTCCTTTCTTTTTTTACACGTTGGCTGTCAGTGCTTTTCTTGTCTCTCTTAACAGCATCTTCACGTTGCCCGCATGGCAGAAATAAACGAGCTAATGAATAAATAATAGCAATCAATAGAAACAAACACAGAATTGACTGGCCTCTTCAGTGTTCTTATGGAATGAGATGCCAAGAGTAATCAAGCAGCATAGATTATAAAATATAAATTCAAAGTTAGACAGTCATTGTTTCAATATTTTAAGAAACCTGCAGTGTGAATAAGGTAATGTGCTGGTTATAAAACATTTAGGCAGTTTTGTTTTGCTCTCAGCCAATTCCTATCTCTGCTTCCACTAAAGTCAACAATAAGCCTCCTGGTACAGAACTGCTTCCAAGATCTTCCAAAATAGATTTTACAAAATAAAGTGTTTGAAGTTATGTTTTGGTTTGGTTTGGTGTTCTTTTCCCTAGAAAAATTCTCCTCTGTAAGAGGTTAGTGTGTTCAAGAAAAACAGTTTAATCCAATTTGCCAAGCAGACGAGGACTTAAGAGATATGTACCTGTCAACAGACTTTCTGTATGTGGTTAAATGGTGAAATTCTCCTGTGGAAGTTGTTATTATTGAACTAAGTGCTTTTAGCAGATGCACTACTTCTTCTCTAGGTTCCTTATAAACGCAGAGAACTTCTATTTCCATTTTTGATGCTCACCACAAACCAGTTTTGGTTCAATAATACTGGTACTTCTCACAGTTTCTCTAAGTTCTTCCTATCTTTAATGAGCCATTGGCCGTGTATTTACATGCAAGGAGAAACCCCACTGAGAGCCACAAGATATGTGGAAGAATTTTGCAGCATCCAGAACAAAGAAGCCATGGCGTCTAGATTTATCCTAATACAGGTACATTAAAACAAACAGTCAGACAAACAAACAAGCAAACAGAAAATCCAAAACTAACATTACCCTCCCACCCCCAAGAAAAACAAACCAAAACAGAACAAAACCTCAAACATAACAGCACTGCATGAATAATAAGAGCGAACACCTATGGAGGGTGCCTTGCAAACTCCTCTTCCACACTGGATGCCAAATTGTGTTTTATTAGACAAAGAAGGCTCCAGCAGACAAAACCCAAAGGATTACAAGGGGCCATGCTGCACCCATTTGTAACTGTTCTGCAGCACCATCCTTTAATTTGCAATACATGTATATTGAGGTAATACCATGGGGTATTTTTCTCTACCAGAATGCATATCTATTGTTAAGTAACTGATGAAAAAGGCTGGCACATTAGTAAAGGCTGGACTGAGTTCAGAATTTAATATTACCATCACATTTCAAACAATTTCCAATGTCCACAACTGTCAACTAACATTGTTTCCAAGTTGCAATTCAGTGGGAGAAAAATAGCTATCCATGTAGGGCTTCACAGTGACACATCTGTTATGTTATTTATCTTAAGTGTGAAGACAGGAATGCACCAACTTCCAGCTTCATAATTCAGAACTGAGCATAACAGAAATTAAAGGGAGTGAAAAAAAAAAGGGGACAGCATCTTCGTGTGAATGTAGGTTAATGGAATATCATGTGAAACAGTTTTTGCTAGAATTACCCTCTCTGGTTCATTCCAACTGTACTCATCGTGATGTAAATCAGGAAGAGATTCATTAAGTGGATTGATTCACATTGGTCCAAAGAGCTTCAAAATGTATCTGAATGACTGCAAAATCACTGCAAGGGGTCTGTGGTGTGAAAGTTTCCCGTTACTAAAATGATGGGACAGACACTCAAACCTTCCAGACTTGAAGCATGTTTGTCCTTCAAGGCAGCTGTCTAACCCTGTATTTTTTTTTTTAAAAGCATTCCCCATTTTGCACTTTGGCATTTTAGAGCTGGACCCCTTGCTTCCCTCTCTCCCCGCCCCTCACCAGGACTTGCCGCACACAATTTCATGGAACTTCCAAACATTTCCTGTGGAGCATAAAAACCAAACTTTCTGAACTCTACTTTGCTTCAGGGCATCTAATCTTGAAAGTTATGTGTGCTGTTAAAAATTGGCTTTCAAATCATGGAACTAGGCCTTTAGGAATACTTTTTCTCTCTCTCTTTTTTTTTTTTTTTTTTTTTTTTCTCTTCCCTCTTCATAAGAGGTTTCAGAACTGCAGAGCCTCAAGCCAAGAGAAATAGTTGTACAGGCAAGTTTTCTACACAGAATCCAAGAGAACAAGAAGCATGCTGGTGTGCTTGCTAGGGGCTCTCTCGCCCTCCCACATTCGCCTGCCTCCCACAAGGCTCCACATAGCTGATATGAAAATGAGCACATGAACTCCTGGGTGAACTTTTAAATCAGCCCTGCTTCTTCCTCTCACCCTGGCCATTTCAGGCACATTCTGCTTGTCTGGGGATGACTTTCCAGCTATTTTTCACCCTTCTAAAATAAAATCACATAAATATATGAAAATGAGTCATCTGGAAAGGTGCAAAACCTCCACAGTAACAGCATTTACCAGAATCTGATGGCCCCTAAACACTAGTTAGCACTGCCTCTGTGCTGGGATTATGCTTTTCATCTAACCAGGATTTAGCAGTGGTCTTTTTCATGATTTGTCAATATTTATGGGAATGAGATGGTCACTTCTCAGTAACAAGAAGAACCCATTATTAAATGGTGGCTTTGCTGTACATGGTCCAGCAGCACAGTTTGGCTTCTTACTAATAGCTGTTTAGAAAATACACCCCCAAATTAACAGATCACTACTGTTTTTTAGTACACTGTTATATGTGATGAAGCTAGAGCTTTGCTTCTTTCTCAGTTAGAAAACACTTTTCTGTGACACAGAAGGAACTTCACATTTTTAAAATATTCTCTTTACTACTTTTCAGAGCCAAAAGGTATTTTCCTCTAGTCTGACCTCCTGCATAAAAAAAAAAAAAAAAAAAAAAAAAAAAAAAAAAAAAGCCTTGAAATTTTACATCGTGAGCCTCAAAATAGTAAAAATAAGTCAGAGAAGATGAATGACTCCTTTCAGATTTCATGTTAAAAATGGTTTTTCAAAGATGTATGGGGAATGCTTAAAGGGAATGCAAAGGGAAATGCATTTTTTAAGTGTTTCATACACCACAGGCTGTTAGTTAGAAGACTTCTACTTTGGCACTCTTATTATTATTATTTATTGCATATTACAGCACTGCCCTCAGCTGTGCCTGAGTAATTAAAGACAGATTCCCTTTCCCCCTCCCTTCCTGACTTTGAGAAATTTCAGACAAAGGCACTGACCATGCCAAGCTTCATGCCCATGATGAAACTCACACATTGCAAGTACTTCCCCTGCCACCCCTGTCTGTGTGCAAACCAATGCAGAGGCAGAGGACACCACAGCTATGTGCTTGTGCCCATATGAGCACAACAGTACTGATGGTGGGAGGGTCTAATGTGTTTTTGTGTGTGTGTGTGTGTGTCTGTGTATATTATTTTGAATGCATTAGAACTCACAAATTGCTTCTTTTCCTGAAGGCTGAACACGGGAAATCCCCTGGTTAGTAGAGATCATTGCCAATTCATGCCTGCATTGAACTGGAAGGCAAGTGCACAAGTTAGGATGTGGGATGTCACTTCATGTTTCCCTATCCCATCATCCCACTGGGACTGGCAACAGTCTTTATTTTAGACACTGGGGAGTCCCTTCACAACTTGGATGTATTTCTTGCCCCAGATCACCAGCTAGCAACAGAACAACAGGGAAAATGCATTTCTCCACCTCCCAAGGTGATGCTGTTTGTGTGATGGCCTGTCCTGCACAAGTGAACACAAGCACAAATGTGCCATTTTCTCTGTGTTTTGATCTCCGTGTTTGTCTTTGCTGCACACAAGGTTTTTCAGATACGCTTCCCAGGTATTAACTAGTAGTTTCTTACAACTCTAGTTAGATTGCTGAGCAATTACACATGCACATTCTGTTTTCAGAATTTTAGACAGAGGCTCCAAGGACTAATTCAAACTAAGGCGCAGAAATTTGTTCTACCACAACTAATAATCCAATGAAAATTCTCAGGTCAGCAATATATGTGAAAATAGAGTGCTCAGCAAAGCCAACCTAACATTTCAGTCTATTTGCAATATAAATATTCACTACAGCAAATTGTGTTAAAAATTTTTAAATTATAATAGTATAAGTCTTTGGTCTTTAATTACTCCTTTAATCTTTGCTGGGCTTGTTCCTGAGAACAAGTTACATTCCTGCCTTTTAGAGGATAAACTTCCAGGAGTGTATCAGTCTGTTGAAGGGTCAGAGAGTGCACTTATTGAACACTGCTCTATTTCAGCCTAAATCCTGACAGATCTGTTTTTGCTTAATAGAAGTGTAGTTAATATAGCTAATTAACTAATTACCACCCAGTTTTTATTTATTTATTTATTTATTTATTTATTTATTTCATTAAGAGTAGGAGAATTTACACAAGTCTTCATTTCATGTGTCTCCTCTTCCACCTGGGTCACCATTTATCTGGATATTAAATCTCTGTATTTTAATATGAGGATTATTTTAACTAATGTTAAATCTATGTTAATGTCAGGATTATGTTAAATTTAATAAAGTATTGATGACCATTTCTGTTGTCTGATGGGTGACTTATAGAACCACAAAATTTTTCTTTTTTGTTACACTTTCAGATCTTGCTGAGGCACCAGGAAGACACTTGTCCTTCTCTTAGAAACTCACAGGAGGTCTTCAAAGGCAAGGTATTTTTTTTTATACTGTCATGTAGTGTTTCAGGGAGCCACTGGAGATGTTTCACAATGACATTCAGCTCCTAGAAACACTGTGGAGGAAAAACTCCATTTTTTTCTGGGTATCTTTGGAATGTATACTGACATTCTGGATAATGGGACAACAAGCTCTTGAGGTAATCAGAGATCTCTCTTGTAAGAATGCAACTGTTTCATTCACCAGATATCCTCAAATCATCCTCTAGAGAAGACAAATATTAAAGGGAAAAGGGACATATACTGCTCTACATTTTCATCATTTGATTCAGAAACAGATGACAATTGCCCACATCACTGCTCCTTCCATCTCAGCTCCATTCTCAAATAAAGTTTGTATGATTTTACTCATGGAATATGATCACGATCTGAAGATAAATCCCCTTACTGACCTAACCACTCTTTGGGATTCAAATTCAGAATTCTCCTCATTGAGGAAGACTTCTGAGGACTTCAGAAATGCAAATGACTGCATAGCAAAATAAAGATATCTCCAACATAGTGTTTGGAAATTCATTCACCCACTGGAAGGAAGGATTGTCTTGTCAGAGAGATATTCAATCACTTCTGTTTCCCAAAATCTATTTCACATGCACTGATGGCTGATGTGTATTCTTGCATGCAAATGAGACTTCATGCATGTGGTTAGTTCTTATTTCTTGGACAAGTTCTCGGATGTAACTTTAGCTGGATAAAAATTTGACATCTTTCTGGAGTCCTGACACCTCACTTTGTTTTGACCAACATCTGCCTCTTGTAAAGTTATTGAGCAGCATTGGATGGTTACTGTTCAGTCACCAAAGGCCACATCAGTTTCCAATTTTAAACTGGATTTGGATTTTACACATTTTTACTGTTACACAGTCATGATGTTGATATCCTGGAATATGTTAAATTTCAGAGGAAGATTTTTCGCAAGTGTTTAAGTGAATTGTGAAGAAGTAATAAGAGCTTCCCACTGAGAAAATGGTATGATAAAGGAAAGGAACATAGGGCTGCAAACAGCAGTGATTCCATAGAAGATATGGGCTCTAGCTGAAGGACTTTGAACTAAGAAGAATAAGAAAAGGAGAAAAGAAAAAGAAAAGGAAAAGATAAAACATACCAGAGGAAATAAAGGCAGAAACAAAAGGCATGGAATCACAAAATTGTATGTTAATTGTTGATAGTTGAATTGATGGGTTTAACAGCAGTGAATGCAAAAACTGGCTAAGCAATGAGGATTAGAAGACCAAACTTGTTAATGCAATGATTTTGCAATGATATTCTTCAGACTATAGAAAGACACAACAACCCTGGATGTGTGTGGCAGATGGTCTCTGAAACTGCACTAAACAGGAAAACACAGTAAGTTTATCTCATACAGCTGTACCAGTTGTCTGTGATCAGCTTATTTAAGTTGCTGGGGGTGACTGAGCTCATGAGTGATCTGTATGTTTGTTCAAACGAATTTTTAATTCCAAAGAGAGTCTTCTCCACAGAGAATTGCTATTGATACTTTTTGTAGTTACTTTTATTCTCAGAAATTGTTTGCTTGCTAGTATTACTTTCCGAAAATTAATTTATTCATAAACATGTACTAAGTAGCTTTGACAAAAACTTTTCTCGATTTTGATGTATTAATGACATCTACACCGTATGAAATGTACATTATGTGTCCTGTTTTACTTCACTCATTGGTATTGTTCCTTTGCCTGGAGTGGTCAGGAAAAACAAAGCTAGTAACAGGATGACTAAAGGGATGTGCTCAAACCTGAATCATGACTGACACGAAAATATACAGAAAAGCTTTACTTGAGGAAAACAAGGGACCTGGAAACAGATACAGTAGTTGGCTGTGGCCATTCACATATTCATGATAACATTATGACATCTCAGAAGAGAGGAGAAGTAAATGCACGTATTAATTTGTGCCTAACCTCATTTTTTTTTTTATTCCAAGAGCTCTAATCTAACCCAGAGGAGAATGTGGCTGAAAGAGTCATTTTAAAAAATGCATAAACACACTCTGAAACAGAAATAAAGACACAGATCTATTACCTTCCCCAAGCAAAATTCTTCCATAATAGCTTTATGCGCTCTACAGCCAGCTGACATCTCTTCCAGACTCAGAAAAACCCAAACGAGACTACATTCCAAAGACTAACTACAGAAAGAAAGGACTCAGACATGAGAAAGCATTACTGTACTTTAGAATGCCTTCAGAAAGAGAAAATTATGTGAAGTGAGGAAAAGCCACTGATAAAGTTCAGGCTTATCCAATATTAACTGGCAGCTCAGACATTATTTTCAGAGCTGAAATTTTGACTCTGTTTGGAGGGAAGGCACAACTCAGTATAATTTGAGCAGATTCTATCAAAACAAAGTGATCCAGTCAGAAATATAGTCAGCATTTTTCAGACTGCAAATTATGTCTCTACTTTAATGATAATGAGAAATGGCGGTACACAGAAACAAATCTTTAAAAATCAAAGTCCTACAAATTTAGATCTGTAATATGCAGTCGTCTGTTGTGTTACTTCCAGAGCTTTTCTTTTTTATCACAGAAAATCGAGAGTTAAATGCTACCTTTCTTATCAAATTGTGAAATATTAAAAAAATCCCACTCAGAGTAGCACTGTTGGGATCAAACTTGACAAGGGCTGTGATGATAAGATTATGATAAGGATATCTAGAAAAGAAATAGTCTAAACTAATAAGATTAAACAGAGTGAGATCATCCATTGATGAATTTATCCCTCGACCAAGAACAATGTAATAGGATTAATGGTGAGGATTTTTGATCATAATAAGATGTGGACTGATGCCTGAGAGAAAGTTCAGTGGTTGCAACAACTGCAGCAAGTCCCATGTGTAAAAACAACATAATAATGCTTAACTGGCAAAATGCCTTGTTGTGAAGAGAAGCCTTTGCTATCGTTTTATGGGAAAGCTCTACAGAATTTGATAGACAACTGTAATCTTCTCTTCATTATTATTTCTATTTTCTGACAGGTCCATATAGAAGTGATGGAAACTGTATCCATGGCAAAGCCATTTATATAGGTAACATTCTTCCAAGTAATCAGATTCACTGCTAGATATATTATGTAGCACACTTAATGAGGAGGCAGATTTTTGTTATGTGCTCCCTTTGGCCACAGAGATGCTCTTTACTGTGGGGCTTCATATTAGCAAGTCATTTGGAAACTACAAGGCTTAGATCTTATGAAGACTTTGGACAGCTTTCTTAGTGTAGTAGACAAATTAAGTCATCTGGGGACATTTCTAAGAGAAACTCCTTGGGGAACACATGAAGGCTGTGTATTACAGAGAGGTCATTTGTAGCCAAGGCTGTTCTCACACATGACCTGGTCCTCTTTGACTTTTGCAGAGAAATAGAGTACTCTGTAGAAATTAATTTTGCCAACATCAGAATATTTATTTGACATTATATGAATCATCTTTAAAAACAACTGTCTGTCTCACAACAATGTCAAAACAGAGGGAATAGTTCAAGAAATCAACTATATTTATTAAGGTAATAATGAAAGACTGTTCTGTATTATGGCTTCATATTTTTTCCCCAATATGCTTGGTAGATTCCATAAATGTAACTGCTATTGATACTGAAACTGTGAGGATTATATTGGAAAAGAAAAAATCAAGAAAACCAGGCCTTTAGGTTCCTGAATGAGAAATATTTTGGGGGTTTTCTGTATGAAGTGAGACGCTCTCACAAAAGCTCCTTACTTGAAAAAATTCACTCTTTTTGCTTCAGAAGAACATTTGAACAAAACTTTATTAACTGACCATTATGCTGAAACAGTATTACAAAAACTGGCCGGCTGGACTCAGAGATATCCTTTAACATAGTTCTCCTCTTTTATATAGGGGGAAACACAAACAACAGAATATGATAAGAGAACTGTGAAATACTTGGAAATAATTATTAAAAAATTCTTTTATGGAAGTTCATTTGTTCGAAGGCAATAGAGGTAAAAAAAAATAAAACTATGTGCTCTCCAAAGCAGCATGATAGACTTTTGAAAGACGTGGTTTTAATGGAACTTATTCAACAAAAAGGCACAGTTTCAAGTAGCAGTCAGAGAGTGAGTGTAACTACATAAACAGTAAAAGGAAAAAAAACAAACTTGGCAAGTATGTGCTTTGAAGCTTTCCACATAACCACGCTTTCATAGAGGCCATACACAGACTCTCTTGAACCCAAACTGCTTGCCTGAAAAAAATCATGTACAGAGAGCTTTCAGGGATCATGTTTGACTGTTTTCAAGACTGTATTTATGTTTATGTTCCTTACATGTGCTTAAAACTACACAGCCAACTTTTATTGACTTTACTTGATTTAGACCAAACCCAGTTCTACAAATAATTAACATTTTACAACACAAAAATCCTATATAGGTACTTGTTTGCAGCTCAATTCCAGTCTAATAATATCAAAAATTATCTGAATAATAATCCGAAAGTATTTGCCAACTCTATCATACATTAACTTTTAATGGTGTGCAAACACTCCATGTTTTACTGACATATTCCAAAAGCATGTACAGAGGGACTAACTAAGTATGGGAGCAAGGGAGTTACCCTTAATATGTAATTTCCTGTTACTGTAAATTATATCTGCTCTGAATCTTTATGACCTCCTTCCATCTTGAAACGCACTACATTACTTTTCTGTTTAACTTATGCACCTTGAATGCTGTAAAATCCACCCTAAAAGTCAATAAAAGTGCAATGACATTGTGTCAGTCAAAAGCAAGGGAGAAATTTCTACTGAACAAACAACTGGAAAGCTGCAGCTCAAATGCAATTGCACCATGTTCCAATTGGTTAAAGATATGAATCAGAAAACCAAAAGGTTTTTTCTTTCCAGCTCTGTTACCAGTTGCTTAATTTATAGAACGTTTGCTTTTATCCTATCTAAAGTCCTGTAAAGAGGCTACCAGTCCAAGCAGCAATACTGGCTTGTGTTTCTTCCATGAATATATATTACCTATGGTCATTTTAAATATGCACTAAGTGATCAAATGTTGCCACAGTGTAAGTCCTCTTCTGTTTTGTTTATGTGGATATCAAGGTGGAAATCTATTCTTTTGGGGTTTTCCTCAATCAGGAACCAGAAAATCATTTTATTAAATTTCAGCTCAGTACCCCATACCTGGCAGTGCCCTTCAGCAAAGTCCCAGAGAAGAGTATGATAACAGGAGAAGCTTAAAGTCATCCTTTGTTGGTATGATCTTATTAATGTGACTCGGGAACCTGTTGATTCACTGCTCAACATGCCTCTAACAGTCCTTTTTGGATTTTCCTTCCTTGAACTTGTTAATCTATTCTTGGACCCCATCTAGAATTTAAAGCTTTCTAGAATTAGAGCTTTCAAGCAAATAACTTGTAGGAAACTGAGCTGATTTCAGCTGCTATGACAGCTTTACACGTAAAGAAACTTATCACAGGGCCAGTGTGATGGGTCAGAAGTTGAGAAGAGATGAAGCCATTTCCTCAACAATGAGGACAGGGATCTAAAAAAAGAGATTGGTTAAATTTAGATGAGTGTGGGTAATTTTTCCTGCTCTATTCAATTTTTGATGTATGGCTGGAAGTAAAATAGCTTCTTCAAGAATACAGATACCCTTTTGGTAAATATGGCAATCTGATTCCAAGCTCATTTTATTCACAGCAGACAAATAACTAATCATAACCTGTGTCATCAGAAATAAAAGCCTTATTGAGCTCATGCAATGAAAACCAATCAATACAAGACACTCATCCCCAGTGAAAGCAACAACTAATGCTCTGTGGTTACTGGTGGATATTCTGTCATTGTATTTTAAAACCACAAGGAATTCCCTGTGTCATCAGCAATGACCACTTTATTGCTGGTGAATTAGGAAATGAGCAAGGCTAGAGGTGCATCTAAATTCCAAAGACATTAATTTAGCCCATCTTCCTATGCAAGAAATCACCTGGCTATCTCATGGGCTCAGACTGGTGCAGAAAAAGAAAATAGGGTATTCCTCGAGTTTCAGCTTACACATAATAATGGTGTTTTGTGCTCTTGCAACTAGAGCAAGGCACATTAAAGTTGATTATCAGTGAAAAACAAAGAGCTGAGTCAATCAGATATTATATTTATGTCTGATGGTTTCAGTCAAAAATCCAAATCCAGAACAAAAGTTTTGCATATATTTCAGAAGTGTTACACTTCCTAACATTTTCTGGATTGAGTATATCTCTTTTTTAAAAGAGCATAATTTTCTTCTTCAAAGTAGCTCTATTAATTTTTATGAGACAAGCTTTTTTGAAAATGAATTATTCCAACTTGAAATGGATAATTTTATTTCTCTCTAAAATATCTGTTTCATTCAACTTGAAAAACCATGCATCTCTTCCCATATCTTTTTATATCAAGGAATATTTTCAATGAATCAGGAGTTCTAGCAAACTGAAATCTATGCTAATTTTGTATTTCTACTATTTATCCCACTATGCTGACAAGCATCAGATGCACCAAATCAGACTCATTTATCTAAAAAGTGATCAAACTTCATTTAAACAATGCAATTTCTTTTGAAAATATTAAAGGCAAGGAGAACAACAATTTCAAATTATTCATTTCTCTCTTGCTTAATGAATTATTGATTTGTGCTTTCTTTTGAATGCCAATGCTCTGATGTGATAAACATTGACTTGAATCTTCATACAAATATAGTATATCATCAGCATGCTATGGCAGCAGAATAAAACATACCAAGATAGACCTGAAGGGAAAGAATTATACCAAAAATCCATTATGAAGTGCCATAACTGTGTGCATGTGTGTATGAGAGTGCATATGTAAAGCAGCAAGTGGAAAGGAAAGTAACTCATCCAGGGTGATGATAATGATGCAGAACTATAGAAAGTTTACATTTGGGTTAACAGTGAACAGGGAACCTTGGAAATGAAAAATAATTACTCCCTAACTCTTCTAACCTGACATTTCTTGCAACCACATGTGCACATCTGTCACAGGTTTAAAGGGAGAGCTCTCTTTCACCCTGTTCATGTTCAGAAGCTTTAGCTCCATGCATAGCTATTCACTCCAGTGAGAACTACACAGTCAAAAGACAAAAAGAAAAGTGCTGAGAGCAGTAAACACATAGATAATCCTGTCCACCAAACAATTTTGCATTTCGTTTATGCACCATTTCTTTCAGACAAAAAAGCTGCTGAGAGATTTATGTCAAAGTGATTTCCACAGCAAAGCTGCTCAAGGCTGGGGAAGTGATTGAAGCATGGAGCTACACTTTCCTGGGGACCTGTGCTTACCACAGCATGGGTGAAGGGAAAGAGCCTCCATTACTGGGAGATGAAGGGACAGTTTTCATTCCTTTCTTTCCTTGGTCAGCATCAGGACACCAACACTGGTTGTCCTTCCTTTAGGCTGCCATCAAAGTGGGTAGGCTGAGAAGGTGTTCCACCACCCTTCTCCTGAGCCTTCTGCAAAGATGGGAGAACCCCTCTCACATCCATGGGGGGAAAAGCAGTGCTCAGGACTCATACAGGGCTAAAAAAGCTAGGCTTTTCATAACACAGAATCACAGAATTTTCATCAGAAGATGAAAATCACAGATCATCGAAAATGCCGTATTTGCACATTTTTTTTAGTGCCTCCAAGGATGGTAACTCCATCAGCTCTCTGGGCATCTCATTCCGGTACCTGACTGCTTTCTCAGCAAAAAAATTGTTCATGTCTAGTCCAAACGTTCCCTGGTGCAACTAGGGACCTTTCCTTTAATCCTGTCATTATTTGTTTGAGAGAAGAGGTGAACACCCACCTCACTGCAACCTCCTTTCCAGGTAGTTGTACAGAGTGAGAAGGTCCCCTCTCAGCCTCTTCCTCTCCTAAAGAATCCCAGTTAAGCCTCATCTCAGAAGGCTTGTTCTTCAGACCTTCCACCAGCTTGGTTGTTCTTCTCTGAACACATTCCAGCCCCTCAATGTCCTTCTCCTCATAAGGAGCCCAGAACCAAACATACTACTTGAGGTGTGGTCTTACCAGTGCTGAGTACAAGGAGATGATCACTTCTCTCCTGCTGGCCACTAGTGCTCATACAGGCCAGGATGCTGCTGGCCTTCTTGACCACCTGGGCATATTCTGCCTCATATTTAAACAAAATCATCCCAAGGCCCTTTTCCTGTGGGCACTTCCCATCCACTCTTCCCTGGGCTTGTAGTATTGCATGAGATTGTTATGACCCAAGTGCAAGGCCTTGCTGAACCTCATGCAGTTCACTGTCGCCCATTAATTCAAGATTCCTCTACAGAGCCTTCTGGAAGGACTCTATCTCCTCTTCTATATCATTGCTGAAGATACCAGACAAGACTAACCCCAACACTGAGCCCTGGGGTACACCACTGATGACTGTCTGCTAACCAGGTTAAACTCTGTTCACTAAACACAACACAAACCCATAAAACAAACCACTGCATCCATTTTCCACTTGGAAACATCCATTTTTGTCATACAAAAATCCTCAGATGAGTATGGCTGAACTGGGACAACAAATACTCATGCTGTCACATTCACAGTGAGTTAGATTTGGAACTAATGACCTATAACTATTACCCACCAGGGCTACACTGAGATTTTTGCCTGGATGGCTACAAAATGTAAGGAATAAATAGCAGTTCAGGGACTAATCAGACTCAAGCACGCAAGGTCAGACCAATAGAACCAAAAAAAGCCCAATAAAATTGAGAGAGTGTGTTCATTAATCCTATTATAGGCAAACACCACAATACTACCCCTCAAAGTAAGAAGCAATCAGCTTACATGTGAGCATCACCATACACATTGGACAGCTCACTATAACACTCTTGCTCAATGATGTACCTGTAAGTAGAACCTAACAAATGTTAAAAAAGGACAGGTGAGGTGTACAAACTAAGATATTCAAACAAATTTGAATAGTGATCTGTATAATTTATTTTTCCGTACACATTTTTGTGCACAGTCCCACTCTTTTAAAGTGAGTCTCCAGACTCAATAGGCTCCATAGAATATGTCCCTGAAAATGTTGCAGGATACAGTTTTCCAGGAGTGGGTGGTTGAGTCAGAGCTGAAATCTAAGCTTCTTCTAGTCTCACCAGAATCAGGTATCAGATTTCTATCACTCAATATAAATGAGTGCTTCATCCCAGGAAATATTTCTAGTATTAATTTAGAGAATGAATCACTTTTCTGTGGTTATCAGTAAAAAACCCCAAACAGTCCATTTAAAACCTACTGGCAAGCACAAGAAGGCTAAAGGAGGCATAATTAATGTAATATTTTTCCACAGTTACACATATTTAACAGTGTTTTGGAACATGATGCAAAATATACACAGTTCTCACTGCCCAGAGGTAAATCAACATCCTGCATCAATGATCTTAAATACATAGTGAGAAAAATGAAACGTGAGATTTTGGTTTGCAAATAGGTGGGGAAAAAAGTAGATGGCAGGGTTGAAAACTTGTAATCATTATGGCATTTGCATTATGACAAATTAAAAACTGGTATTCTTGGTTATGAACAGTGCATTATAGCTGTTATTCTACACTGTGTACTGCAAGCTCATTTAAAATGTACTCTTCCACGACATGATGAGAACACAAATTATAATTAGGAAAGTAACCCAAGCAGAAAATTAGTCTGGAAGAGTAGTCTGAATGTGCTCCTGCAGACAAAGTCATTTTGTGTCCTAACTTTACTGTCTCAGTACAGGCAGAGATTGAGGCAGAAGATAAAACACGAGGACAGATAAGGCTTTCCAGGGAGGGTGAAAAAACAGGCTTTGCAAGTATGATCCCAAGTGTTTGAGGCATGCAAATGTGGAAAGAGAAGTCCCACCAGATCCCATTTTTGCAGAGTTACAGCATTGGCTGCTACAGAGATGATGTAGAGGTCTATTCTTGGATTTTTGTACCCATAATCCTAATAATAGGCAGATCTATGTTTTATCTAATAAATGCACATCTATGAGCACAGATGGGGTCTGCTGATCACACCCTGAACCCAAAGCCTGATCACACAAGTAAATGTACCCAACATTTGTAACTAATGAACAGTTATATATAAAAATATTGACCTGAGAAAATGTGGTCCAAAAATTAGTTCTGAAAAAAAATAACATAAAAAGAAAAAAATATAAAAAGTCTAAAATGATAAACAAAATCAATGGCATTGAGAAACTCAAAAGCAAGACACATGACTGATAACATTTACATTTGAGGTTTCCTCTTACAGAAAAGAGTAGTTTAAAAGAAAAGCCAAACAGTTCTGTATGAAACACTTGATATCTCTGTGCTTCATCTAGAGAGACTGGAACAAATCCACTGATTGGAAAATTATACCTACCTTTTAGATGTCTCTTCTTGTGGAAAGGAGACCTGTATACAATGGTTACATTGCACTCAAAGGAAATTATCATAAATTTCTACTGAATTTTATTTTATTTTTTTATAAGCATTGGTTTCCTTGAGGTAACAGGTGTTTTTTTAAAAGGACTCATGAATTCCTGGTACCTTACAGGATTTGGTAGATTTATCTTTAATAAAAGATAAAAAGGAAAACAAAAAAACTACTGTGGCAAGGAGCTATATCTATAGTTGCCATGAAAAAAACCCAAATAGTGCTCTGCTATAAGGTATCACATTTTAGCAAAAAATGCAATATTTGGTGAGTCTGAAGGTAGGTGTCTACCTTATATACTGGATTTTTAAAACTGAGAATTAAGATATAAGAGACCTTATTTTTCCCAGGGTTGTCCTACATCCATGCTTGTCAGTGCATGCAGCACCAGTCAAGGTTTCAGCTAAAATGATATTTTTTAGAAGGGTGTGTAAAAACATTACCAGGATACAGAAGAACACACAACATCCTGTGTGCTGTACACTGAGTCCAGCTCTTCTCAGTTACCAACCATGACCTGGAGAATTTATTTCAATTGCTGCAGG
The DNA here is from genome assembly GCF_003957555.1 of Calypte anna. Taxonomy (NCBI): domain Eukaryota; kingdom Metazoa; phylum Chordata; class Aves; order Apodiformes; family Trochilidae; genus Calypte; species Calypte anna. The sequence goes on from NC_044274.1 coordinate 4,900,188, forward strand.
TGTTAACCAAAATATTTGCTCTGAAAAATCTTTGATCTCAAGGGTAGCTGCAAAATCCAAAAGTCTGGTACACTCTAGCATTGGCTTTTCCTAGGGTGTGTGCTGTTGTCTTGCAGATTTTCTGCTGCCCTGTCTAACCCTGCTCTGGCAGTACAGAGTAGCAGTTGAAAATCACTCAATGAGAAAAGATTTTCATCTAGATATTTTCAGTGCATGTCATTAGTTCCTTTTTGCCTAACTAAAAAAAAAAAATAAAAATAAGAGGGTGCAAGTGAGAGTAGAAACATTGCTAGGAAAGAGTTGCTTTTGTGGGACAAACTACTTGATTTTTAGGGTTATATGTCAAGGTATCAAAGCACATTCAATTTAACATGGTCTTAGACCCAAATCCATCATCTTGATTCTGAAAGAACCATTATCTACAGCAGGTCCTTCTGGTCACTGAGGCTCTACCACGTATATCTACTAAGTACATTTTATTTCTATTCCCTACTCACAGTTTAGTGGGTATCTCTCACTGATGATGAAATGGTGTGGGGATTCAATCAGTAGTTGGTCACAGGGACAAGAAATCCAAACCAGGGAAACACTCCAGAAAAAGTTGCTTGAGCCTAAATGACAGGAAAGATTGATTAGGTATAACTACTGCTAATATTTTCAAGACTGAGGTTCATGAAGTATATTTATTTCACACTAGTTAGCATGCAAATTTAGATATTTTGTATTGCATTCTATGTGTTCAGGAACTTGAGAAAAGGGAGTTATAATTTCACATACAATGCCTGGTCTGAGACAGGGTGAATACATTACTTTAGTGTGCATTTAAATCCATCTCTGGTCACTACCTTCCCTGGGAGTAATGTTTACTACAGGCTTCAATACTGTGCTTCTGTTCATTTAGAGGTGATTTAAAACCATGTCTGGAGTAATCACATGCTTATGAATTGTTGCTCCAGGTACAGGTATTTCCTGAATCAAGCTATAGGAGAGAAACCAAAAAATTTCCAAAAGCAAAAGGAAAAATTAAAGTTATAGCTTATTATTGGAAAGCACATCAACATCTTTGCTGCCAAAGCTCCTTTTTTGAATTTCATTACTGGGACCTCTGTTGCTGATTTGCAGTGCCCATTTTCAAAACTTTGGGCATGGTATTTTTTCTTATTCAAAATGTCAAAAACATTTAGAAAAGGGAAGCACCTTCTGTAAAGAAAAAATTGGGAAAGGAATGCAAATTAGTTTTATGGCTTGCAAAATACTTCACCTGGGAACACTATACACAGTCATTGGGAAAAAAACCAGCAATGATGACACAGAAGATTTTGATAACTGATAGTTTTATATTAGGTTAATGATTCCTGATTTTTGACTCCTCCCCTACATATTTTCAGATGAATGCCTTCTGGAAAGTAGCTATATATTATAAGTTGATTTAATTTTAAAACTCTGGTCTGGTGACATTTACAGGATACTTAACACTTTCCAAAACTGTGACACTATTTATATTTCTGGATATAGTTTTAGGAACCCAGTTTCAAGTTTAAAAATACTGACTCAGAGGCATCTCGAGATGTGTGAGAAATGTCCTTTAGAATATGGAGAAATTGATAAGAATAAAGGTGTCAGGCTAAAAACCTGGTCAAAAAAATAAAAAAAAAACCACCAGGAAGGCTGTTAATTTTCTCACTGCACTGAGAAGTCTCCAACATCCTCATGTTAGGTTCATAACCAAAGGATTTCTTGGGTTGTACAAAGATTTATTGAGCTGGAGCTCAGTTAAATCCAGCTCAGTAAGTCCAACTTGAGGATGAACATGCTAGGATGTAGCCAACAGGAGGGGACACTTGGTTATTAGCATTTTATTATTGAACTAGGCAATAGAACTTTCTGAAAGTTCAATGTTTCTATTTACTGAAGTTTCTTGAGTCCTTGAAACAAGACAGGTATTTCCCAAGAGAAGAATTTTCATTGCTGGAATTGGTCAGCCTGTGCTTCTCATGTAGGCCTGGTTTGAGCTGATAATACAACAGCTGTTTCTGTTATGAACAAAACCCCAAAGAAAACCTAAACAAAACTACTTTCAGTATTAATAATAGTGGCTGCAAGAAAAACAAAAGCAAACCAAAAGCATAGCCTTTACAATTACTTTAGCAGAGTGAAAGGCAGACTCCAAGCTGTTCTTTGCCAAACAAATATCTCTTAATCTGAACTTCTTTTCAGGATTTTAGAAATTATCAGTAGTTCCATGAAAGACTGAAAAATTAAACTACAACTCTTTTGCTGAATTTTCCATCACTTATTTGGATTGAAGAAATTAGAAGTGCACTGGTTTCCTAGGGCTTTTCAGCACCTCCTCCTTTCCACCTTCCTACAGATTAAAAGTGGTATGAATTATCAAGACTGGCCAAAAGAAATAATATGCAGAATCACGTTGTAGAGCCTCAGGCTTTCACACTCTAAAAGGCAGGGATGAAAGCTCCAGATACCTGTGTAGCCATGTTACTAGAAAGTGAAGCCCAAAAATTAAGTATAATGTTCAGTTGAGAAATCATCCCTTATATTCAAAACTCACATGCTGTTCCCCTCTGCATCTTTCCTTGCTGCCTAACTCCTCCAGTTTTAATTAATGATGCTTTTATGTAACTCCATTGGAATATAAGACACTGTTCAGGCAGTATGCAGGAGCACTTCGAAGGAACCCTCCAGAGAAGTGAAAATTGTGATTACTCTTTTCATGTTCAGTGTCCTTTAAAAAAACCTGTGGACAGATATAAATCATTGCAGATTTTTTGAGTTAAACCTGTACCTGCGTTAATGCTCTTCAGTAGCCAAAAAAAGTATAGAAAAAGATCAGTTTGATTTCTGTCTTCAGAGCATACCCTTTCCTACCTGACCTTTAAATACAGTTCTTGTAGTTCTTTGTCTATGAGGACTATTCAGTAGTCCCAGGGAGCCAAAATCCTACATATAGATCCAGGTGTTATCCTTTAATTCCAATGCTCTTAATAATTTGCTATCTCTTTAGTGATCTGATTTCTGGTCATTCTTGCATTGGTCAGGCAGTTAGAACAAAATGTCCTTGTAGTTTCCTTCCTAATGACATTTTATCCTATCTTACCCTACCGTGTCCTGTTCAAGAGGTTTTCTTGAGCTCCATATGATCTCTGTTTCCTCCACTGGCACTGAGGAAATTTTCCATCATTGCTGTCCCTGACCAATGTGAGTTGACATCTCTTATTTGGTGACCACCTTATCTCTGTGACAGCCTCCTTGAGTCAATGCACTCTGCAAGTTTTACTCCTCCTTAAGTCCCACAAAAGTTTCTCCAGACAATATGTGCCAATTTGGTGACCAGATGTAGCCAAAATGGCTGAAAGATAAACAAAAAAGTTGACTTCCCTGTGACACAATGTTCTATTAGTCTGCATTATTAAAAAAAACAAACAAACAAAAAAACAAACAATAAAAACCCCTACTTTTGCTGTACTTCATGGCAACTTTGCTTAAAGCTAAGCCATTTACCTGAGAGAAAGAGAGGGAAGAATATCTGCAGGTTGTTTTACTCTGTTTGATAGACACCACTGGGAATCAGACACTTCTGCAGATAAAAGGTTTTAATTTCAGCTGAAAATCAAAGCATCACGACAGTGCCCTAGCAGCTTCCAATATGAGAAGAGTAAAGGCAGGGGAAGCTATAACACCGTTCATCACTCTATTACCACAGATCAGTGCAAACTGAATAACCAAATACTTTTTTTTCTAGTGTCTTGCACTTCCTGTTTGTTCTACTATAATAATAATTATTATTCGTATCATTATTATCATAATAGTAATAAGAACTATTATTATTGTTGTTGTTATTATTATTATGATGATGATTATTATTATTATTTTAGCTCAGTGCTCATGTGCAAGAGCCAAATGGGTAAAACATCCTTATTGAAGTGTGAAAGGGGAGAGACAGAAGGGTGAAAAAAATGAAGGGAAAATATTTTTAGTGCTAGTTTGTATAACATTGCTTTCCAACGTGTTGCAAAAGCACCAGTGCCCCTTTAAGAATACTATTATGTTGGTTTATAAAGTTAACGGCATTAAAAATACAGTAATTAACATGTTCATAATGTAAATGCTAATCATTTAACATGTCAAGCGTCCTCATCCCCTACTGATTCAATATGAATTATTAAAACAGACTCTTTAGGACCTTTAAAATCAGCTCCCAGAGCATGTACCGTTGCCATACGGCAGCACCAAGTTACAAAATCATGTGTTAGACTGTCTGACACACTCATTCTCTTTGATGGGAAAAACAAAGCCAAAAAACCTCCCATCTAAACCTTACATTCAAAATTGTGTAATCTGTATGCATAAGGAATTTTTTTTTTGTCAGAGATTTTCTAATTTTTTAATCATAAACTCTATGTAGAGAAGGAAAAGAAATATAACATATTTAGGTTACAGGATAAGTTTTTCCGCAGGAAAGCTGTGTAGAAACCCAAAGCTTTCTTAAAGCAGGAACTATACAAAAATAATAAAAAAATATTAATACAGAAAAAGTTAATTTTTGTAGCTTAAGACAGTTTCAGTCAAGACTGCCTATGCATTTGGAAATTAATTTTAAGTATTATGAAGAAAAACTAGCTCCTAGAATAAAAGTTATTGTCATGCTTACTGCACAAAATGCAAGAAAATTTTTATTTTCAAACACCAGAAAAAGAGAGATGAAGTTATTGGATGTGTCTTACCTCACAGTGAGCTCACAACACTTGAAGATTCATGAAATTTATTTTGTGTATATATGTACCTAGAGACAGCCAAACGTTTGCACTGGATGGCTGTTTCCTGGTCAACCCATTGAAAGAAGATGGTAGATATGATTTTTTTTTTTTTTTCCAGGTACAGAATAAATGAAGTTTGCAATCAGGTAAAAATATATATTCACAAAAGAGTGGGTCTCAAATGCTTTCTGGTCAAATTGTGCAATGATCATGTCAACATCTTGTTCTACTTGTGCAATCAGGTAATGTGCTGGATGTTGATAAGCCAGAGGTTGTTTTTGCTTTGAGAAAATCTTCTATGACCATGAAGTCAACTGGCAGGCATTTTTAATGATGCTGTGGTGTTTTACTACACCTAGACCAGATTTTCTGTGCATGAGCACAACCCCCTGCTCTTGCAGTGGGTGCAGCCAAATTAGTTACACCAGCTGGGGATTTGGACTTTATATTCCATATTTTGATCCACCAGATCTCAGGTATAAGTTGAAGTTCTACCTGAGCAGTCTTAAATCCCTTCTTTATTGTAAAAAAGGAGGAAACTCATTTCAGAGAGGTTAAAATTTTACAAAGTTTGTGTAATCAGGAATAAATTATGACGGGTTAAATGTCTGATAGGAGATAAGAGCTTATGTACCTTGCTTTTCTACCATGAAAAATAGGTCTTAACCTCCTACCAACCCCTTACAAAAAAGGAAAAAAAAAAACACCAACAACTACCAAGGAAAAAGTTCAGCTCACTGCCCATTGTTTCAGATGGTTTGCAATTACCATAAACTATAGTGAAAGGGCAGACAGAAGATGGAGAATTCCAGCTGTGATCCAAAAAAAGTTAGTTGCAGTTGGGGAGGCTTTTTATGCCTGTCAAAAGGATAGGAAGATCATTTGTGTTTGAAGGGCCTGTATTGCTGCCAGTCCCTTGTGACTTTGTATCAAAAACTTCGCAAAGCAAACCAGGATATAAAACAAGCATTAGAAATGTGAGTATAGCCTAGTGTTTTCTAACTTATCTAGTGAAAAACATTACCTCCAAACCACTCTTGGTAAGCTCTTAAAATATTCTGGCTACATTTTTATTATTTCTGAGAACTCAGAAGTATAATTACATGAAGACCTTCTCTGAACTCACATTTGATTTTCCCAAACTGTTTGTTAAAGCTGTGTAGTAACCAGATCGATGTGGGCACTGGATGTTCTAATCGATGCCTCTGGAGATGAACACAAGACAAACTTCAAAGTTCTATAAATGGTGAATGCTGAAACAAATATCGTGCTAGATTTCCTTAAATTATCTTTTCATGGCCTGATTGTGAGGTAACCTTTCCTTACTTTTTTTTTTTTTTCCTCTTTTATTTATTTAACTTAAACATCTGCAACAAATGTTCCTGAAGTCAAGGATGCAGAGTAAAAAGTTTGACATAAATGCACACAGAATAAATATCCAATTATCTTTTACAGGATATTACTTGTGTGACTCTTTTACAACACAAAGCACATGTAGAGTGAGCAACAGTTTACCAAAATAGTTAGGGAAAACACATGAAGGGGAGAAAACAAACACAGATGAAAGACTGGACCTAAATGTGTACCTCCTTTGCCCTGAACATGCCAAGAAGTATGACCATAGAATCATGAAAGCATAAAATGTTTTGTGTTGGAAGGGACCCTTAAAGATCATCTAGTCCAAGACCCTTGTAATAAATTTATCTTTAGCTAGATCAGTTTGATCAGATTCCCATAAAACCTCATCTTGAACATTTCCAGGGATGGGGCCTCCACCACCTCTCTGGTCAGCCTGTTCCACCAACATCATAGTAAAGAACATTTTAATGTCTAATCTAAACCTATCTGCTCTAGTTTAATACTATTGCCCCTTGTCCTGTTGCTACACCTTCTTGTAGAAAGTCCTGGCTCAGATTTCTCTTAGGTTGCAAACTAGATTTTTAGATCTTTTTTAGCTGTCTAGGAGAGATGAGGTGAGGATGAAGCTGTGAAGAAGGGGAAGGAAGAAGGGATACAGAGTGGACATGTTACAGCTGATGAGGATGTTCTTCGGAGGTTATGGCTGAGTTTGTCACTATGTAAATATAACAAAAAAGCATGATCCTTAAACCAAATCAGGACTGTAGTTACTTAACTGAAGTAACAGTTCTGAGTGAGAGGGAGAATGCAGCAGTCCCTCAGTTCAAGAAAAACACAGATGCTGGAAAGAAGAATCTTCTGTAACATGTTACAAATCCTCACAAAACAGGGGACCCTGGAGTCTGCCAGTATAAAATTGATCAATAATTTAGTGGGGTATGTGAGACTAAATGAGACAGGGTGGTTCAATGGATTAATTTGCTCTTTCTGAGACTCCTGATGTATTGTGACTTGTTGTCCAGGACTGAGGCTCCCAGGAACTTACATCACACTGATATTGTCTAATATTAGATGATTTGCTACAACTTAATTTTCCCAGAGATGTAAATGGACACAGCAGTATCAGGATGTGGTAAAGGGATTATCAACTGGGAAAGCTTAGACTAATGTCATGAATAGCAGACAGGATAGAAACTAAGCAGATACAATAGAGCTGTGATGAGATTATTAGATCATGCATGACTCTGAACTTAGTGTCTTTAATATAAGGAATTATTCTTTAGGGATAGAGGCAGTGAGAAAAACAACATATTATTCATTTAATGTCCATATTTTTTTCCCCAAGATGCTTTTAAAAAATATTTCTTTTATTCTATAATAATGGTAATTTTCTCATTACCATGGCAAATTGGTGGTGAAGCATTGACTTTAAGTACAACACTACAATTTAAGAAATGAAGCATCAGGGCAGATATTAATAGACAAGGCAACTTGGAAATGTCCTAGTTTAGATTGTCTACTATGCAAAGAAGGAATCAGTAAAACAAATAAAATTTTCCTTAAGACTTGCTGTCAGCTTTGAGCATCTACTGACTTAGAAGGGTTATTGCCAGCAGTCTGTGATTTCTGCAGGAAAGATACTGTGACTGTTATTTCTATTAGGGATGCAGACATGGTGAACTTTGCAGTATCTACAATGACAAACTATCTGCTAAAAAGAAAAATCATGTGCTTGTCATGCATATCTGATCCTCTAATTGGACATACACAGAGACACTGTTAAAAGAAAGGACTCCAAGACAAATACTTCTAGCAGTACTAAACTTACAACCCACTACAGATATGCCTATTTTAGGGTATTTAGGAAAATCTGAAGGATTGATTCACACAATGGTCTGGTGTTCTTAGAGGTGGAAAATTAAAAAGGACAGGGAAAGGAAGTGAAGTCACACAGCAGCTTATTTCTATTGCTGGAAGGGCCTGCAGGAAATACAGGGAGGGAATTTTTATAAGGGCATGGAGTGATAGGACAGTGGGAATGGTTTTAGACTGAATGAGGGGATGTTTAGGTTCAACATTAGGAAAAGATTTTTCGCTCTGAGGGTGATGAGAAGTGTTCAAGGAGAGATTGCATGGGTCTTGGAGCACCCTGGTCTAGTGGGAGGTGTCCCTGCCTGTGTCAAAAGGGCTGGAACTACATGATCTTTAAGATCCCTTCCAATGCAAAACATTCTATGATTCTGTAAAGATTCTATGATATACTCATTTTGAAAAGGGAGATGAGCAGAAAGACTTCCTGGAGTAGAAAGAGAGGGAATCATTCTTGCCTAAACACAAGACTGAGTGAGATTCTTTAGCTCCCTTCTTGGGCATGAGTAACTTTAGGTTCTGTCAACACGTGTCTTTCCTGAGATCCTTGATCCTTTCCAGCCCACCATAGCATCCTAACTCTGTTTAACCCTGTTGTCATGAGTGAGTCCAACCCTCAGCTTGTGCAGGACAACCAGCTGAGTTGCACTAGAGCTCACATGGCTCCTGTCAAGTCCAGTCTAACAAAAACTGAAAGGTGCAAATTTATGAAAATTTGCACAATATTCTCCAGAAAGATGAAGGACAACCTCTGATATAAATTTGCAACCCTTTAGGACATCTGCACACATGGTCTGAATACTATCAGCTACTGAATTGTGCTTGATGGAGTAGGTGAAGCTGAGTGAAATAAGTTATATTGGCTCTGGTTAGAAACCTGGTCTTGGTACCTTCATACATAGGAGCCAGTTAATGCAAGGGAAAAGAAAGTTCTGTTTCTTTCATGTCCATTTTTTTTGGCTGAACACAGTGACAGCCAGAGACTCTGGGGACAAGGTTACAGGAAGGAGAAGAAATCACAGATTTTTCAATTTTGTAGACTGCCAGCAGGCAGCATGGCAACTGAAAAATGAAAGAAATATACCATGCTGACACTCATATACCTCCTGTGAGCTGGATTCCTTTATTCTGTATAAAACGAAGCAAAACAGTGTTCATTGTGGGATCAGTCAGCAGGGCAAGGAGACATTAAATACCTTCTCCTGCTTCCCAGCAACACAAGTCCTGCAAAGACAGATCATCACAAAATCACTGCCCCATAAGGAAACTATTTCCTTCATCTCCTAGTACTCATATTTATTTTTTTTCTCCCATGGAAAAGTTCTTATTTGAAGACAAGGAGCCTGCTTTAAACAATTTGCTCTGCTCTTACTGAGACAGACTTTTATCTACTTGTCTTACTATTTTTCATGCAAGTTTTCTGGATGCCCAGATTCTAAATTCACAGAGCTTAACATAAGCCTCCCAGCTAGGAAGTAGTCTAAATGTAAGAGCCCAGAGTTATTGGATGTCTGACTTTAACCAGTTTCACAATAGTTCTCCACATCTTGCACCTCCAGTTCTATCACCAAATACTGAAATATGAGACCTGAAGACACAGAGCCTCACACTATGAGAGAACAACTGTGCTCTGTTTCAAGAGCCACCTGTGATAAGCATTTCAGTGTGTAATTTCTCTCTGATTTCTCAGAGATATATTAAATAAATATTAATAAAACATATTTTTAATATGATAAAACATGATGAGTTACATACCATCAGCTGTCTGCAATTTTCTGAAAAAAAAAACCCCAAACTGATTTATTTTGATGTTCAGATAAATGATTCTTTTTCCTTTACTTCTCATTTAGCCTCCTGTAGTATCAATATAACATGCATACAGGGCTGGATGATTTGAAGGAGCATAATTTGACTCTACATGCTCTAAACCAGACAATACACACACTGCTTTTAACCAGAGCCTTCTTGAGATTGAAAATTCTCAGTCCAAATGTTTGCTGAATCTGGCTGGGATCTGTCACAGCTGCATGGCTGGGAGTCTGACACTTGCAGGGTTTTATTTTCTGCTCAGCCTCCATCAAAATCCATATTGATTATTTTAACAATTTTGACTTGGGAGACTGCCATGTTAATTTTGACTCTAAGGAAGAATGGACAGTTTATAGCAGAGAGTCCTGGGGGACCTGTTTTTGGCACCTTGCTGTTGCACAGGTACCTGTTATGTGGTTACTACTGCAAGGACCAGCTTCCCTCTGCCTACATCTTCTGCCTGTACCACAGGAGAGATGCAGCTATCATCATTAAGCTAGAGCTTAAGAAGAACTATCAATTAGAGCAAGAGACAGCAGTCATGAAATCACTGCTAGCATCTCAAAAGAAACTTAGAACAAAGATATTTTTTCCTACTTGCCATTCTGTTTCTGAGTCCACTAACTACAGAGACTGCCAAAAACAAGAGGCTTGAAGCTCTCTCCTCACTTCAAGAGAGCTCTTTTCATTCAGTAAGCAAATGAAATAAGCAGCTGAGAGAGCACTGGAGTGAATGTTATGTTTCCTTTGGAACTCCTGGTTATAGCATGTATGCTGGGGTGGATGATTATTTATTCCCTTTAGAATAGCTCCTCAGAGGTTTTTGTTGTGTTGCTCTTACAGTCCTCAGGGAACAGCAGTACCCTTTTTTCACACAAACCTTTGAGAGGCCACTTGAGATTCAGGCATTCTTTAACAGAGCCCTTCTTTACCTCTTAGGAGCAGGAGGACCTGTACCACCACCTCCCTATTCCTGAAGAATTTTTATTATTTTAGATTTTTTTATTTTTTTAAATTAAAACCAAACAAAACAAAATATGGCTCCCTTCTGGCAGGAAGAGTATAATAAATACTGTATAAATAATCTATAATAAACTGATAATGAATAAATTACTTCAGATTTCAGTAGTATAATGTGCAATAGTTCATACACAGCCCTCCCTGTGCTGCACCCTCCCCTCTACTTCCCTCAAGGAATTTTTGAGTTTAAGTCCTCTTGACTATGTTGAGTGATTGCAGCAGCTATTGGGTCAATCTGTGGAAAGAGATGGGACCGGATCACTTTGGTAAGTCTCTTGTCTGTCACCCTGTTTCCTTTAGTTATCATGTTGCTCTGTGTCTTTGCCAAATTTCCCTAGAAACAATACAACCAGGACATCATGACACTCCTTGATTATCAGATTGTTAGCATCCCTGATAGTGAGACCTTGCAGGACTTTGACAGAATTACTTGACTTGCCTCAAATACCTCCTCTCATAGCATAAATGTTTTGGTTTATACACAGAAGTGGTACAGGATATGTTGTGCTAGCATACATATGAGAGACGAACCTCTGCCCCCAAAGACAGGCTTCCCACTACCTTTCTGGCATTCATGAGCCTGCTTAATTTGCTACATGTTAGAGAAAATTGTTGGGAAGATTGTCCTGTTTATTACTCAAAGAGAATTCTCTCCTCAGAAACATAGCCTGAATGGGAGGCAAAGAGACTTCAAAAGGTAGTCCTGATTTTGCTGTCCTTTGCTTACTGAATGAAAACTTAGGGAGAACAACTCCATTAAAAAACAACAATAACAATAACAAAAAAAACCCCCACCAAACTAAAACAACCAAGCAAAACAAAACAAAAAAGGACAAAAAATAAAAAAACCCAACCCCAAATATACAAAGATCCCCCCCCAAAAAAAAAACCAAACAAAAACCCAAAAAACCAAACAAAAAAACCCCAACACAACAGAGGAAGAGGTCTTGCCTTAACTTATATTTAAAATTATGGTGCAACTAGGTATCAGGGTTATGCCTCTGAGCACATCAGGTGCACTTTGTCATAAATTTTCTGCCTGGACATAGAGATCTTCAGCTTGTCTTTGAGTAGATGAGACAAAGGACTAATTTGAGATGATGGACTGACCTGGGACATGGTTGCTGACTGGACTCTTACTTTCCACAACAAAGTATTTGTCTGGTGCAACAGTGGTCCAAGTGGGGATTTTCGAAGGTCCTGGAAATACCCCAGCCTAAGTTGTCCATGCTCTGCCCAGACAAATATAATGACACTATTTGTATGCAACTGCACATATATGACTTAAGTAGTCAATCAAAACTGTTCCTACAGATACAGAAATAAGCATGTAATATGTCCTTTTGCACACAGTTTATAGTCATAATGTAGGAAGTTTAAGCAAATCAACAGCAACAGTTTCATGAAGCATCCTCTGGGTTTGAATGATGCCAGGAAACCTGAATGGAAAGGCATGTGCACACATACATACAGGTGTGTGTACACATGTAGTGACAGATAATACTAATATAAACATGTATATATATATATATATATATATGGATAAAGGGAGAAAAGGACTATCATTTTTCCTGAAAAAAAAAAGCAGGCTCTGAATTTGTTCAGTGAAATGCTATTTCAGCTCAGAGAAAATTGCAGAAGATGAATTCACTAAAACCTCATGTTTTCCCTTCTTGGCCTGGAAACCTTCAAAAGTGTTTCAGAAATGCCATGAAGGAATTTTTCTGTGTGGAGCTCTCCAAAGAGTGAAACAAGAGATGCTTCACACTCCTATGTGAAGAAAGTTTATTATATCTGCTCTAGGGGGTAAGAATATATAACACACATACTCCTGAAGGAGATTAAGCTAATTTTAATTAAGGCAGACCTCAAAACTTAGGTGCTAAAGACATTAATCAACTAACTAACTTTCCATAGGGTTGGTTTTACCCACTAGTCATGCTCCTTAATGACTCCATTTAGTGTGTGTAACATCGAACAATCAGGACAATATCAGGACTCAAGTTAGAAAACTGCTGTCAATAGAATGTGTTGGATCCTGCTATTAATCAAAACAAAGGTTACCCAGAGGCTGCTAAAGGATGCTATTTTCAACACGGAAATAACAGTAAAATAATTAAACCTAAGTAAGACCTTGCTTGCTTTCATGATTCTCATTATTTTAGAAAAGCATGTACCTTGTACTACTCAGCCACTTCTTTTCAAGAATTACGTGAGGAATGGATAGCTCTGACAGCATCACTCCTCTGTCAGATCTCATAGCTGATTAATGGATCCAGCAGTTATTAAGAGGGACTGACAGACTGAGTGATCACCCAAGCTTCATTTTGGGAAGAAATCAAGGTAAAAATTGTCCAATATTTATCACTAATTTGCTGGGATGCATCTCCACCACTCACTGAGGAACATTTAACCTGATATTTAAGCTCATCTTTTTTTTTTTTCCTTTTCAACACCAGTCTTTTTTTCCTACTGCATACTTCTCTAGTGGTTCTTCTTGACCTGCCTCACTATACTAGCCATCTAGGGTATTTCTCTGCCCAGATTCCTTGAACACAGCTAATAGGGGGCTTTCTATAAACAAGACCATCATGAATAACATGAAGACAACTTATAAATACCTTGGATAAACACAAGACTGTGGCAATAGCAGAAATATTTCCTTGGGTAGTCAAACTATCCATGCAGCAGGCTTCTAACAATCCCAACAAAAATGAGAATAAGCTTGGATCACAAAGACACCACAACCTGTTGGTTTTACTTTTCCTTGACCAAGCTGAAACCATCCAGTCTGTTTTCCTAGAGTATGGAAAAGAGCAAGGTTTTCACATAGACTCAGGTCCAGTTTATTGAGATGGAAAGCAGCTCTTCCAGATCTACAGGGTGTGTGAAGAGCATGTATTTTCCTGCAGTGTTTCAAAGTCTGTGTCCTTGGACTAAAACACACTGGGTGGGAAATAAACCCACTGGAAAGTTTTCTTCAGCCACATTAGATGTGTTTGTGTTTTTTCTCCCTGATCTTGTCAGTAACACCAGAGACCCTGATTTCTCCCTGTTTGCTGGGTTTTTCCTCTAACACCCTCTTTCCCTCTTGCATTACCTGGAAAGAGTACAATTCTCTAGTTGAACTGAAGGGCTTGCAGCCCAGACTAGGCAAGCAGAGAGTCTTCCTCTCTGCAGCTGGGCTGGACACCCTTGGCAAGCAGAATGGGCTATCAGTGGTCAACAATAACTGGTCACTGTCACACAATCCAAGGTCAGTGTAGCAGTCTTATAGTGAGAAACACTCCTGGATGATGATGTTACATCTTCCAAATGTCACAAATTACTCCTGAACAAGAAGGAAGTCCTGGGGCAGTCAGCACACCTCTGCTCTTCGGAAGCACTACCTCAGTAATATAATAATGAATCCAAATGAAGTCATCACCACTCTTCAGAGAGTAACCCAGGCATATTTAGATGTCCTGTTCCCACTTAAAATCAATCTTTGTCACCACTGACTGCCATTCATAGTATCAATTATAGACTTGCTGGGTGTATTTGTACATTTAAGAGTACTCTAATAACCATTCAGAAGGTGAAATTCAGACACAGCTAAACAGCTAACTGCAGTTCTGTGTTTCTGTGCATTCGCACTGTAAGAAAAATCTGGAGTTTTGTAACTGCAAGATGTAAAATACATTTTTTTTAAAAAAGTCCTTTTCATTCAGAAGGGATTCTTAAAATTTGAAAGGGAACAGACTGAAACCTCTGAAGCTAGTAATTTGCATTTAATTTGAGGATGGCCATAAAACTCCTCATGGGAGGAGCAAGAAGGAGGGATGGTTATTCTGTCACTGGAGGTGGAAGACAGACGTGACCCTTCAGTGCACTGCTTTACATGTACATCTCAACTCTGTGAAATGTGTCTCACCTCTGCTCTGTAGGAAAAAGTGGTGTTTTCTTTTGGCTGTAGTTTAACACCTACTGACACCTAAGGATGTCACGCTGCAAGGAGAATGACATCACAGTGTCACTTTATTGCACGACAAATAACCTCAATAGGATCTTAGAAGCTGTTGCCTAATATTCCCCTAGAAAGTTTTGAGTGCTCAGAAGACTAAGAGATTAATTCTTTGGGGAAATATGAGGAAAAACAGTGGGGTTTAAGGTATTAATGGTTGAAGAGAGAGGAGAGAGACCACTGTGGCCAAGAGAAACACCTTGAGATTTTTAACTAAAAAAAAAAAAAAGATATATTTTTTGATCTTGCAAAAGGGAGCACGTCATGGATTTAATGTGGTAAAAGAGCAATGTATTAGGGAGAAATTGCTTGTTATGAATGCCTGTTTCAGTTGTTCAGTTGATTATAAGGTTAATGTTGGCAGGAGAGTTGCTCTGGATA
Source organism: Calypte anna (assembly GCF_003957555.1). NCBI lineage: Eukaryota > Metazoa > Chordata > Aves > Apodiformes > Trochilidae > Calypte > Calypte anna. Next base: position 4,915,404 of record NC_044274.1, read on the forward strand.
TCACAAAGCTATACTTAATCTTGCACTCTTGGCTTCAGCCTCACTCAAAGCAAGAAAAAGTGCTGAATATGGAAAAGAAATACACATTTTGGTGTAATTTTATCATTTCTCTATTTTTTTTCTAAAAAGATAGAGTCCAACAAATAACCTATTATTTTCTTTGGGAGACTTGGCTTGTGACATTTTCATATAACTCAAAATTTTCAACATCTGTCTGTAATTAAAAAGCATTTTTCTACTAGGAACAACGATTACAGTGTCTGAAAGTGCTGTTACATAGATATGATTCATATCTCCCTCCTAAGAAGCTTGTCTTATGTCCTGAAATTCGAGATTTGTAAATCCTTCAGCTAAACATTTATATCTGCTACTTAGAGCTTGATTGTGCAGGTGTTTAAATTTGCAATGTTTGCTGAGGTTGATCTGTAAATGCTTAACAGACATGTAAGTGTTTTGCAAGTCTGGGAAATTTTCTGTCAAGGCTTTTCCAGTTTCAGGTAATATATTGAATTCTGTCTCCTGTGTAATAATTTTACAGTGAAAAATGCCCATGTGAAATATTGACTTGCATGGACTGCCAGCCCCATTCCTTAAGTTATAAAATAAGCAAAGAAATACAACCAATTGAAACAAACAAACAAACCAAACCAACAAACAAAAAACCCAAAAAACAAAAAAAAATCAAAGGAAAAATAAAATATTTTCTAAATTTTCATTTTAGATAAGCATTAAAGTATTGTGATTTTTTGTTTCTTTTGGTGTTTTGTTTGTTTATTTTGGTTTGGGGTTTTTTTGTTTTATCAGCTAATAGAAATAGCCTATTTCCTAATTACACATTGTGGAAGACTATATCAGGAATATAAACTGGGCTGTACTTATATCTGCATAGAATTATCTGGGATGAATTTATCTAGAGTTAAAAAGACCACTTCTCTGACAATTCAGTGCTGCTTGCCAAGTGTTTGATGAGAGAATGATACATGACAGTGCCTTGTCCTTTCCACACCTAAAATAATATATAATAGAAGTATAAAACATTGGAAAGGAGACTTCTGTTCTTCAAATAAGTATCTGCACTCTTCAAATTTTAAAAGAGAAAGTCAAGTAAGTTAAAAGTATGGTTTAGCACAGACAACTGTGCAGGATACATAAGGGATTTAAAAAAATGAAAAGGTGGAAGTCACTCACCTTAATAAAATATACAGAACAAAAGGAAAGTTACTGCTGGTATGGGCAAGAGTTCTTGATTTAACTCTGAAGGCTGAGTGGGCTTTGTGCAGCTTTTGCCTCCTGTTGTAGCAGGCAATAAAAAGATGCAGAGTGGAACTTCAAGTCCATTTGGATTTATCATGTATTTCCCCTCATTTGGGAGCAGACAGGTTTAGAGGAAAGATTTAGGAGAAACTCTTTTCCCTCACACCTGCATATCTACCAACACAATATCAGCTTACAGCCACAGCCCTTGAAGCTTAGCAGAGGTTCACTGATAAGGAGCTTCCATGCTTGTGTCTTATGTTGTGAAGATTAAACCATCTCACCCTAGAGACGGGGTGGAAAATGCAAAACCAATATTTCTTTCTGTTTCTCAACGAAATGCTTGCATTTAAACTAGATTAAGAAAGGATAACTCTAAGAACTGCATTACAATAAGAGGAAAATATTAATATTTGGCAATGCTGAAGAATTGCCAGCAACCTTCTATGTATACATATATGGCTGAATATAACCAATTTTTTTCTGGACCAGAAGCAATTAAATGTTGCACTGTCTGGCACAAGCAAAGTATATATAATTATATTAATATAAGTATATTATAATTATATTTTCATGATATTTTGTCCCAGGCTACCATATTTTTGTGTTCATCTCTGCCACATATTTAGGTGAAATAATTAAGTGTTGCCTCTGTACAGACAAATCTGTGCTGTGGCAATGCTGGGTGCCCAAAGTGGTCCATGAAGTAATAGAATTCAGTTGCAGCGTCTGAACTTTTTCAGATCATTTATGTGGGTTAAAAAAAGCTAATGCTATGAAAAAGAGACATTAAAATATTTGAATATAAAGAAATTCAATTCTGCTCCTTCAGCCTGGGAGAATTTAGGATCTTCACAGCTGACAGACCTTCCTATCCTTGGAGCTTAAAAAGATTGATTTGAATTTGGAGTAGTGTTTTTTGATCAAATACTTTAACTTCATCAGAATACCCTTTTGGACACTTGTAAAGGAATATATAGGAAATTGTATATTTTTGCTTTTAAATTCGAATATATTTGTTCTTCAGAAACATTGTAAGAAAAGGTAAAGCTTTATAGCTGTTAAAATTATTTACCTGAGGTGTTTTGATGTATTTTTTATTTCAGTTTGAAAATGTATTTCAGTTTTCAATTTTCACTCCTCACTGGAATTAAATTAACGAAGAAAATAACAGTCATGCACTTTCTTACCACATCTATGAATAACACATTACTGCACTTAAAATTACTCACAGTATTTATACTTCATACAAAACAAAGGTGTTTTTTTCATGAAAGATTTTCTTTTGAATACCTTTTTTTTTTCCTCTGGCATACATTTCTTCCCTTTTTCCCTCAAGTCTGATAGATAATAACAAATACATTGACCTCCAGCACCTTCAAAATGACGTGATCTTAAGAGATGTTGGGTAAAGGGTCACTTGAAGAAGGAGAAGGATTATTTAATTTCTAATGGTTACTAGTTTTGTGATCTTTCTATAAGCTAAGACCTACCTTTTTTTTTTTTTTATATATGAGTATTTTTTTTTAAACATAGAGTCAGACAGAGAAAGATGGGCCACTGCATAGAGCTTTATAATCTAAACAAAAACATAATAATATTTGATATGGAAAATTAAAAAGGAATAAATAACATCTCTAGACTATTAGTACTGAAGAGCAATGACACAAAAGCATTTCAGGATGGGCTACATCTGATGCAGATTCAGATGTGAATTTTGTGTTTGTACCCATCATAAAAAGGGAGTAGATTTTACAAAGTTTACATACTTAGCCTCAAACTCCTGTTTGAAAGCCCTCTTGTTGATTTGAATCAAACTAATAATTTAGGTAAAACTAAAAGGTGTTATTTCAAGCACATAATTGTGAAAATTAAGCCCTTTCCCATAGGAGGATCAAGCTGAAAGGTAGCAATCTTGACTATAAAAGTAGCTGATGACATTTTAGGCTCAGTGACTTCCTTGAACTTCCTTAACTGTGACCGTTTCAATGTGACCATGCTCTAATATGATTATAGTAATTTATGTTGGTCCAATGCACTTGCAAGGAGTCAGAATGTCCTCAGTGCTGTTCTTTTTTGGCCCTTGTCATGTGCTGGCCCACATCAAAGCCTCAAACATGGTTGCCAAAAGCTCCAGATGTGATAAAGTATATGTGGAGAATATGCAAATCATCCTCAGGAAGATATTTTCATTTCTGTACCAGTAGTTTTCACTTTAATCCTTTTGCCTTGAAGATTTCATTTCCTTGGAGGAAGGGGGAGAAAGGGATGGATAATCACTCTCTAGTTCCATTTCTGTTGTTGCCAGGACCTGATACTGAGATCCCATTTCTCAAGCTTCATTGACTTTGATAAAAGCCTTTGGCTTGCTGAGCTTGCTCTCACTTTAAATATAGCAATGGAATTATGGATTTCCTGACAATACAATTAAACTTTCTCTTTTTTGCTCTCTCTTTACGTATGTGTGGGCACCTAATAAACTCACTAATGAAATGTTTTTATGCAGTTTCTATCTAAAAGTACAGATTTTTTTTTCCTCCTCGTAACTTTCCAGGAGAAATGGCCAAGATGATCTCTGCCTTGCTGCACTAGATACAAGAAGTCATCCTCACAAGTTCTGCCATTGCACAAATAGCCATAATTAACATCTTTGCAAGAAAAATCAACAATGAAGCTGAGAAATAGATGGTCAACTGGAATGAAATCTCTGGTTTAGTAAAAAAAAAGGAAAATGCAAACATTCAGATTGCACTGAAATCTTTTTCAGATCCTTACTGTTACTTATTTAGGAAAAGACTATACATATCAATTCAATTTAGCATCAAATGGTGCCAAATAGTGAGACAGTCTCCCCCCCCACCACCACTTCAGTGATGTAATTCATGACCACAGTATACCTGGACCTGGAAAGAAAGTACTGTATTATGACCTTAATGTACTTATTGTTTTTGTTATTGTATTTTGAAAATCTATTGAGACATAATACTTTATATTCTGGATATAAAACATTTTTAGGCTAAAAAAAAGTTTTGTACTCCAGCTGAAAAACTGTAGAGCTATTTTAAAACCCTGAAAGCTGGAGACAACTTCTTGAGTCACATGGGACAGCTGTGGTAAAACCAAGAAATTTATGTCTTGGTTAAGCTCTGTGACTCAAACATTTAAGGAAGTTACTGAAGTTTAATGAGTTTCTACGGGTCAGCTGAGCTGTGATTATTTTCTGTGTTTACAGTTCTAGTACAAAATGGGATATAACACAATTTATCTTAATGATCTTCATTGCTGTCCATGTCAAGATAGGAATCTCACACTGGCAGCAAACTATGGGTGCACACAAGGGTGGTTACTTTATGGTAACTCCAGCACATTGTTTTGATGTTTGAACACTCAGCCCAGTGAGCAGGGGACAAGACTGCTCCTCCTTTCTTTCACTGAGTACTCCCAAGAGACAAGAGATACCTTTCCAGGTAGGGAAAGAATAAGCTGATAGGTGCTGACCCACATGCAAAATAGAAATTAAACTGATATAACAGCAGTCAAGTCCTAACAGTTTTTAGCAGTCCTTCTGAGTACATGTTCATGTTTCCCAACCATGGACATCTTGGACTTCAGAACTTGCAACATCTCCTCTTTCTTCCCCTTACACACACATGAGATGTTAGACGTGCTGAAATTATTAGCAGACTCCTTTTTTCTCTATCACAAAGATTAGATTCAGGAAATTCAGAGAAGGGAAGATCAACGAAAATTAATGATACAGAAGCAATAGGCTTAATTCAGAGTCCAGGGTTTCCCTTTACATGAGGATCCAAGTTTCAGTTCTTCAGATGCCAAGGTTATCAGTTGTTATTAATCTCTTCAGTACATCTGCTACTCACAAGTACACAAGCAGGAAAACAAGGACACAACATCCATCAGTATTAATGAAGAATGTAAGCTGTAGTGTGCTAAAGAGCTCGGAGTATTGTAAGATTTTCCTGGGGAACCAATTTCCCAGTCTTGCTGTCTCTCCAGCATGCAAACAGTATTTTTGATGCCATGTCTGATTTTCTTCCCTCTCCACCCTTAGATGCACCTTCAGGGAGAACAAACCACAGTAAATATTCTGCTTTACACTGTCGGGTCCTTTCCTCATCACTTCTTATCTGTCAGATTGTCTTTTCTCCTGAGCCCCCTTGGAGATTTGTGGTTGATGATGATTTGTTTGATGCAAAAAAGTCTCTGCAATGGGATTCTGGATCAAATTTTGTGTCACCAAGAGTATGAAAGGATAGAATCAAATCAGTGCTAAAAGGAGATGAATGCTGCTGAAGAAAGTAAAGTCCCAGATTTCTTTTCTATGGCTACAAATTTATAACAAGAAAACAGGAAGAATTAAGCCAACAGAAAAAACAAACAAACAAACAAACAAACAAATAAAAACATTTTTGAAGATTTTTAAAATAAAACAAGACTTTAGCAATTGTTTTATTACCGGAACAAAATAGTTAACTACTGAAGATTTATTTGGGAGTTTTAACGTTTTGTCTAACATTATGAATGACTGGATTGTATGTTGCCTCAGAACCAGATAAAATACAGTGTTTTTCATGTTGGAGACAGTAACTGTTGCAGCACAGATGTAAACTATTATCCTCACAACAATGACAGAACTTTATTTTATGTTTATTTAAAATTCTGGGGATAAGCAGACTGTTATAACTCCTTTTATTTACAAATGACATCAAGTATCTAAGAGAGGACCACTTTATAACTAACCCAATCATCACTCCTTGCCCTGGCATAATAAAGGCATACAGGAAGGGCCCCATAAACTGTTCATTTGATGTAATCTTCACTTTGCTTCAAGCTTTTTAATCCCATTGTAGAGACAGTAATTTCTTTAGCTGAGCAGCCTGTCTCTCCTAGTTCTCTATTCATTACCCTGTCTCTCAGGCTCTTTCTGGTGGCCCATCATTGCTGAATCTGATGCAACAGCAGAGGTGACTTCAGATTTTCATCCACAAATAAAAAAACTGTTACTAACGAATTAAGTCTCATAATGTACCTTCTTGTGGCCTGAGCAGTGAACACAGGCCTTGTGTCCCCTTTGTGTGCCACGGGCATTTCAAATGGCTATGATGTCTCTGGGTCTGTGTAACAGTTCAGCCAGACAGATATTACTTTTTTTTTTATTACTATTATTTTGCCCTCTGGAGGGTTGTTTTTTCATTTTTCAGTACCAAAGACTTATCCAATGTAACCCAGTGTAGGATTAAGTGTGAGTTTTTCCTGAAACAGCAAAACGTCACCTGGATGGGGTGGTATTATAATCTTCCCAGGTAATCTAGACTCACCAGAAAACTGCTTTTTCAATGTTCTTTGCACCAGATCTCATGAAGAAGTAAATTTAATTATTTTATATTTCCCATAGTTTTGTCTTTGGTTTGGTGGGAACAAACTGATTTGTTATTTGGATTAAATAATCTTGCTCTCCACTATCACGTTAGAAGATTTTTACCTGGTCAAGATGTTTACCTGGCTTAAAAATATGTGTTTTTCTGCAGAAATAAGCCAAAAAAATATACAGCTACAGGAATGGAAAAGTCTCCACAATCTAATATCAATTATTGGACCAAACCTCTGCTAAAGACTTCCCCAAGTTTCTTTATAAGCAGTTTAGCAATTTGATCAGTCAAGTTGATGGCTTGAGTATGGAGATGATGTGATGTTACCAAATTCCCACTCTCATATAAATAACATAGCTCTCTGCCAGAAAGCTGGGGTTATAGTCTGAAATAAAATAGTTTGGGACATTTTGGTTTCTGAATTACTACATGGCTTGCCTTACACTATCCCATTAGTAATGTTTATATAGTTCATCTATTTCCCAGATGTCTGAGTATTAGTATACTTTGAATAACTTGGGATGAGATGGTCCCTCTCCTGCTCTGCTTCTGTTCATCTTCTGGGGAGTCTTTGCACTTTAGCTATCTTTTTTCTTTGCTTTTGTGGCTTTTGTCCATGTAGCATCCATGCTAACCAGGTGTTCAATGCCTCTGGCCATATTTTGCCAGAATACTTCTTTTGTATATTCCAGTTTTGAATTCCTGAGAATCAAAAAACCCTCCTTTCAGTGATCAGGGTGTTATAATTCAACTGACTACATCTTCAGTGGTACTATCTATCCTTTATTCACACACCATGATGCTTTCAACATTTCTGAGAGTTGACTTGGCTTTCTTTGGTGTGACTGTCAACTCATAACAGAATAGTACATCAACAGCTGGATATATTTCTTGGTAGATAACCATGAAATCTTTTACACACAAGCCAACTTGGCTGAAGACTTCCATATCTTTTCATGTTTTCTTTAGTTTCCTCCAGTTGAGATTCTCATGTGCTAATTTATTTTTATATTTTCAATGAGCAGCTTTCTCTGGATAAGAAAACAACTTTATAGTTCTCATTTCATTACACATGATATTGCAGGCTCAGTAGCTTGCACAGAAGTCATATTGGAAATGAGTTTCAAATTTTTCCTTTCCTGGAAAAGAGAAAGCTTTCTTTGTGGTAGGCATGGCAAAAGCCATACAAATTTTATCAAGTGTCCCTTGGAGGTGATAACGACATATGCTACATTCAGGCCACTCTGTGTAACCTCTTTCTCCATATCAGCTGCTCAGCATGGATAGCTGGCCAAAGGTATTTTTAGGCATGAGATAGGTGAATTAAGTAACCAGTTTAGGGACCACTTTTATTCTATTGACATATCAAAGATACTTAATAATCTCAGAAGAAAGTTACTTTATAAATCTTAACAGTAATAATAATTTTAATGTCTTCTGAGCAGATGTTTGCTATAGCAACTGTACATTTGGGAAAGTATTTGAAGACACTAGAACAGATGAAGTTTTCAAACTATGATACTTCATCTAGGCAAGTGAGCTGGCAATGTGCTCTTGCAGCACAGAAAGTCAACCTTGTCCTGGGCTTCATTAAAAGTAGCATGACCAAAAGATTAAGGGAGGGGATTCTCTCCCTCTACTTCATGTTCACGGGACTCCCCCTGCAGTACTGTGTTAATTTCTAGTGTCCTCAGCACAATAAGGACATGGTGATATTCAAACAAGTCCATAGGAAGGACAGGAAGATGATGAGAGGGGTGGAGTGGCTCTGATCTGGAGCCAGGCTGAGAGTTAGGGCTATTCAGCTTCAAGAACATTCCATGGAGATCTTATAGTGATATTCCAGTGCCTGAAAGGCCTAGAGGAAAGCTGGGGAGGGACTGTTTGTAAAGATGTGAAATGATAGGACAAGAGACAATGACTTAAAATTGGAAAAGGGGAGTCTTGGGTCAGAAATTCTTCACTATGAAGGTGCTGAGCCCCTGGCCCAGGTTGCCCAGGGAAATCTGTGTCTTCCCCATCCATGGCAGTGTCTCAGGTCAGGATGGATGGGGCTTGAAGCAACCTGGTCTCTTGAGAGGTGTCCCTGCTTATGCAGGGGGGTTGGAACTGGATGATCTTTAAGGTCCCTTCCAACCCAAGCCATTCTATGATTCTGATTCTATGAACTAGTTGCGATGTTGACTTGATTTTATTTGTATTCAATTTCAAATGTATTCAGTGACTCTTACTTGCAAACAGATGGGGTTGTGATTGTGACCTGCCACAGCTTCTGTCACACTGCTTCTGTGGGCTATGCGTGGATGTAGGTGGATTTACATACATACATAAGTGCTAAGCTACAGACAGTGATGAGTGACTCAGAGTAACTCCAAGCCAGGGCTTCTAGCACCTATTTTCCTGTTCAGTTGTGGAAACTAGCAGGATCCAGATCACTGTAGGACTTAACTGGGACATGGAAATATTTCTGTGGCAAAAGTAAATGCTGTCATTACATTACCAAATACTCTGAGAAGAACATAATAAATATAGTTTTACAGCACTTCATAATGTTAATAGAAGAGTGTGTTTGCTCCTTGGACCCTCTGGCACTGCTTACCAGTGAGATGACATCCCATTATTTCCTCCAGAAAAAAGAAGGTATTCAGACCAAGAGTCAAAGCATACCTCCCCAGGCAGAGATTGAGAAAATAAAATAGAAATAGATCTTGAGCATTCAAAGCCAAGACTAGCACCAAACAAGTAATGACACTGAAGACAAAAACAACCAAAAACTCGTCCTGTGACTGCTTAAATGTGGAACTGAACAAGTCTGACGGTGCACGAGAATGAGTGTAAAAGGAAGACATTTGTTCTGAGAAACTGAAGAGGTGTGCAAACACTGTGAGGAAACAAATCTGTAAGAGTCAACAGTGCAGTCTGAAAGAGTTGGGAAGTTAGGGAACGATGAGGTCATTGATGTTTCTGAGTAAGTCCAAGGTCACAGATTTGCTGTAGCAAAAAGTGTAAATGTAGAAGACCTTAAACTTAGGAATAACATAAAATCATTAGGAGCTGAAAATCAAGGAGTGGAGTAGAAAGAAGAGGAGGAGTAACCAGCTCAAGAGGACTCAAAAGAGAACAGCTCAGACATTAAGATGCTTTAATTTAGATGTTCATATGAAGGTGTATATATGTGAGTTAGGTGTCTAAGTAATCAGTACCTTAAGCTAAAATCAATGGAGAGGGAGTCAACACAGTCAACAGAAGCTGATGCAAAACCCAGCTTTTTGCATATCTACTCTAGCTTCCTAATCAGCCTCCATCCAGCCTGTTGTGCTGCTGAGAGGATTCATTTAGTCAACAAAAAATTCACCTTTGTGACATCTGATATGCCCTGTGTTATTGAGATATGCCCTAGGGCTGGCAGATATCATCCAGGACTTATGGGAGATAGATCTTCTTCTAGATGATCAATTAGAGGTTATGTTATATACTAGAAAAATCACAGGCAACATCTGCTACCTACATTTAGCCAGCCAAATTGTGCTTGGAATGGTACAGAGACCATAGATATGTATCTCTTCTCACCTAAATATAGGTGTCTTGATCTGCAGTCCAAATCCCCTTTTAAATTCAGATTTTAAATACTCAAATGAATATCAACTCTGGACTTCTCAGGCAAGTGGGACTTGTACAAGTAAGAACATATGCAGATATAGGCCTCACAACATGATGCCTTTCTTATCAACTGGTGGGTGAGTCACAGAGTATAGTACAAAAGGTACAGCAGAACAAAGAGTATGTGTGAGGCATATATATCTGTGCCTGTGAAAAACAGATTTTACATTATACTGTCAGATGGATTTATTTAGAAAGAAACTCAGATATGGTCAATCAAAGACCAGAAGAGGCTAGGCAAGGACTACATAGTTAAGGAAGACCAAAAATTGGGAAAGAGAAACTGCACACATTGTTTTGAAAAAAGCCTGCAATGCATAAGGAAAAAAAAAAAAAAAAAAAAAAGACAGGAAAATATCATTCACTCCTTTACCAAACAAAATATAACTTTGATTTTCCATGAGAAAACTAAAAAAAAAAATAAAAGGGGAAAAGGGAAAAAAGGAAAACTGAAAAATTGCATTATTCTTTCAGGACAGTTCTGATGTTTCTTTCTCCCTGCATAGGTAATACATAGAAGATTACTTCCACAAGATGAAACGTGATTATTGTGGAGGTTTTGTCCTCACTGATGTGAGGGACTTCCTCCCTCTCTAAAAGGATTAAAACTAAAGAGCTTGGTCTTGCAAAGAAAACCCTTTTCTGTTTCTCAGACGTCTTTAATGGTCAGTACTACTGTCCTTCTGTTTTGTCAGTGCTGTCATATGGCAAGAAGTGATGCATGGCTTATATTTATAATTATTATGTGCTACCGTTGGGGAAGGAATAGTTAGATTCCCCTAGTTCATAATGTTCCCTCTCTGTGACATGTCCTGTCCCTTTGTCTTCTCCACAGTTTTAAACAGATTATTTTTAGTCAAATTATTATTTCTTGCTGGCTGTGCTTTCAGGCTTCCCCCTGACTTTGATTAAGGTGTCCTTAGGCTTGTGTGTGTAAAAACGTAACAAGTTCACCCAGTCAAGATCTCTCCTAATTATAATGCAAAGTAGGAGTTCAAGTGAGGAGAACATCAAACAGTTTTTATGTGACATATGAGAGCTTGATACTGTATTTTGACAGGCCTGTTGTAGAATACGTGATGCCACTAAAATACATTTTAAAAGTAATATCCCAGCTTACACATCAGCCACAAAAACAAGCTGGTGGTGTAGAGAGCAAGCTGTACAACATGCTGCATAGAGCAGAAGACTGTGTTTGGTGTGCTACTGATGTGTGATATAAACAGTGGTAAGATCCAAAACACGATGACTTTTGGCTTTACTCCTTATGTGTGATGGTCTTTACAGAGGAACCAAATCTATAGGCCAGCTCTTCACATTTAGGTGCCCTACACTGCAGCTGCCTGATGACAGATGCGGCAGTGGAGCTGCACCATTAACTAACACAGCCTGACAGGAGCATGAGCTGTGATATAACTGCTGCATTTCTAGGCAGGAGTAGAGTGCAATCACATGTTATGTAGATGTGACACTGAAGGGGAGATGCTATACAACCTCATTATTCCAGGAGCCTATGCATCAAAATACACTCTTTTCACTCCAGTTGCCTTTCTAATCACTGTTAGGTATTGGTTTCACATTGTAGGTGCTGAGAGAGCCAGGATGTGAACTCAGCATCTGCCTTCCTCCTAAGCTGTGATTCATCCACCCTAGCCTAAGACTAATCATACCAAAAGGTTTTATTTTTTTTCCTACTGCTTGTAAAAGGAGCCAAAGATGACTGGCTTAGATGTCAACACTGCAAGCGTCTTCACTTAGTCACACAAACCCCACCTATGCACCAACCTCTCTGCATTTGCTGAGCTTTAAAAAAAATTTTAGATTTTCAAGCATAGTGTACGTAAATCAGCTGAGGAAAAATAAAAGCTGGGATGGGAGAAAGGAAGAAGGGAAAGTGGATGTGATTAGAGTATTTTGAGAGCCAAAAGAAACAAGCATTTTTCACTGAGAACTTTTCTCTTTCTACAGAATATTTATTGTTCCTTCAAGAATTGAAATTTTCTTGGAAAATAATATATTGTTGCTCTCAGATTTCAAGATGTTTCAAGTAAGACAGAAAGACAACACAAGACTAGCAAAGAATGCATTAGTGAAAAGTAAGAGTAATTTCCTGACCACCATCTCTACTTGTAACTCACCCACCATCATCAGCAATGCCACGAGCACCCTGTAATCAGAGCTGGCAGAATGACAGCAGAAATGGGCAAGTCAAGTCCTGTGCTCATGCAGATGACTGTACAGGACTTCAGCGTGACAAACACCTTTTATTTCAACATTCAGGGTGCCACTCAGCACCCAGCAGTGACCTCTTCAGCTGCAAGATCAATACATCATGTGAGAATTGTTGAAAAAGGAGGAATGCAAGGGACAACAAGAGCAGAAATGCCTAGAACAGAGAAGGGGAAGAATGTGATACACAATGTGAAAAGAGCAACAGGGTTTTTAAATTGTTGCACTGGGTCGATCACACACCGTTTTTGTCAAAAGGTGACACTTCTGGGAGATCTGCAATTACTGTATTCCACTGTCAGTATAAATGCGATGTTAGCTGCAAAATTATTTAGTACAGTATATTGCTGATTAAATATTTAAAAACTTCAATCTGCAGAGCATTTGATCTGCCAAACGGACACTTGTCTGAGTAAAATTTAGTACTGAACAGCATAAATACTCTGCATTGACTCATAATCCAGGCCAAAAGGAGGCAACACTCACCAAATTTTGCTTTCTGCTCATCCCTGGCTGAGAAAAGCAACAATTCAGTTAGAAGTGGATGCAAGAAGAAAATACGCTTGGAGGCAAAATAATGTGCAGAGACCAGAAACATAATGTTTTGTTACTTAAAACATCTCAGGAATCCATTATTAGAGCTGTATTTACCTAAATGTGTTTCAGTGTGAATTGTCTTGTAAGGAGTGTATGTAGACAGCATTGTAGTTATTGTAACAGCCACAGGGCCTCCCTGGCATAGCACAACATACTGTACTTAATGTTGACACTGCTCAGTGAAACAATTATTACAATCAATTTGACTTCTAATGCGACTTCTCTTGTAAATCTCTGGGTCATTAACCTTAACAACATCAATGTACTGTCAGCATCCAATTCTACCAAATTAGTGTCCGAGGTAATAGGAGAAAGAATGTATTAATGTGTTATTGGTGACTAATAAAGATAGCAATCCTCTAATGTGCTATGAAGAACAGCTGAAGCATGCAAGGGAAGAGGAAGCAGACAAAGTCAGGGCAACAGACACATTTGGTGGTATATGTCAGATCATCAAATTAGGTGTTAAACAGCTTAACCTCTTCAACACTGACTCTGATGGACCAGAGATGGGGCTGGGTCCATGCCATATGACAAATGAGCAGTTAATGTGATTTTTGGGCTGGGCAGAAGATCCCTTCTTCACAAAGTATCTCTGCACATTCAAGGAGCTGAAGAGCAGCATCATGCAAAACCATATGGTTGTAGAAAGAAAGGGAAAATTCTCCTAACTGTGAAAGGACTTAAATATTTTAGCCCCTGTTGTACTCCATAATGTAATTCACACACCAGAGAACTCAGTTTATGCTGGGCTGATATAAACAGAGCTTTGCATCCGTGCCATCCAGTTTATCTTCCTCATGGCTGGGTTTAAGTGATATCTTCTGATATTCTTCAAGACAGCTCTTTGCTGATGATGAGTGTCAGAGTCCATCACATCCACCACCTTCAAAGCTGCTCCCAACCCAGCAGAAAGGGTGCACTGGGGATCTTGGGGCTGAGACAGAGTGAGTGCTGAAAATCCCACCAACATCCAAGTATTGAGGATAAGCCTAGTGTTTGAAATTGCTCCTCCCAGCTTGCATTAATGGAGAATGGTGTGATGGGTGAACATGGCACAACACAAGTAGGATCTGGATTCTTTTAATGCCCTGAAAAATCAATCTTCACCTGTAATTACTGAATGAACTATACAGTGCACTTCCGAGACAAGCCATAATCAGATGGCTGATACAACAGAAAATAAAGGTTCAACTGATATCTCTCAACAATAACAAAAGAAAGTTAACATAGCTTTAGTTCCATCCCCATATCAATATCTTCACAGACTAAAAAGAAAAATTACTGATTCGACACAAAATCAAGTCCTTTAAAAGCAACCTTGCAGAGAAAAAGAAAGTAACATGAAGAATTAGTGGCAAGTTTAATCATTAAGGCAACTTTTCTTGAACAGAATAGATTATGCTCTTGATTTAGGGACAGGATTGCTGGATTAATTCCTTTTTCTTTAGAAAAAGTGTGATATGATTTGAAAGTTTACCCTATAATTAGGATTCTTGTCTTAGGGCTGAAAAAAGTCATTCTGTATTGTAGCAGGGCACTGTCCCTGATGCTTAATTTCTGTTTTGCAAATCCATATCAAAACACAAAGAAAATCAATAATAACAGTAATAACATAGAAGTTCATATATTTTGGAAAAGCAGATACTGAATGTATAAAAATACAAACAAAAGACTTCAGCAAGCTTTTTATTACTGAGAAATTTTGTCATACACAGCTTATCAAATTCCATGGTTACTAAAAATTTCAGTTTTCTCTCATCATGAAAACCTGATGAAACGTGTAATTGAAAACTCATAATGAGTGAAATTTTAACCATCTCTGCTCTTTAAAAAAAACCCCAAAAAAGTACTGCAGCAACAACCTTAGACCAGAACTATCAAATAGTTAACAATACTATTGATAAATTCTGGATGAGGCTTTTGTATGTGGTTATGCTTCTCATTATTCTCATCAAGTGAGATTAGTCTCACTTAACCCCAGCCATCTAATAGGCTAAGTGTCTAAAATGAGATAGTGAAATGATCATCATGTATAAGCAACATCATTAGATAAAGTCCCTGGGTTAGGGAGAAGAAGGGGTAACTGTTATGTGAGATATGTAAGTAACTGGTATCACTCCCTATTGATGGAGGAAGGAACTGAGATAACTAGTTTAAAGCTGATTAAATCTTTTTTATGCCTAAATACAGCTGTAAGACAAGTCATGCTTCTGATCAGCCAGGATGTGAGGTGGGGCCGTGGTATGTCTTGGAGTGCCCTGGTGATAGGCACAAGAAAGGTATTTGTACCTAAGGAAAATTACTATAGACAGAGGAATACAAAGTGGGAAATATTATTTTTTTTTTAATGTGCTGCCTTAGCTTATCATTTTGATTTTCTCTCTCTCCTGGATGCCAAAATAGCATAGAATTTACCTTATATTCATCTTTCTTTACTTGCCTTTTTTAATGCTAGAAGAACACAGAGTTTGACACTTGTATTGTTTTGCCTTGGGCTGTGTCTGCAAGAGAAAATGGAGGCAATAGCTCTACTTTCAGCAAAGAGTAGCCTAAGAACTTTTTTTTTTATTCAGGAAGATCTGATGAGGCAGGAAGTTTTTATTTCTCCAGGCCATTTCCATGGCATGAATTATGAATATCATGGAAATGTGGCTATTACACATTTGAGAACGTGTTACTGCATAAAACTCAGAAGTGGGGAGGGGAGGGGGAGAGGGAGAATCGTACTCAATTTTAAATTATGTGAGGAAAGAGAATGAATTTGTGGCATATGATTTTCATTTGTGTTTGTATAGTTTAGACAAATAATTCTGTTTTATAAGAATCTACAGGATATTTTATAGATGGATTAACTGATATGCCAAATGTCATAAATAATACCTAATATATGACAACAGTTTCCTTTATTGTAATACTTTATTAACATTGAGTGGCATCGTGTCTTGAGATTCAGCCCATTTGCATCACTCAGGAGCTGCAAAAAAAAGACCTGGAACCATTAGAAACAGCCAAATTATACAGAGCAGGAGATTCACATGTTCCAGTCTAAACTGGCATAAACTAATATTGCTGTTGAAAGAGGTAGTTGCATCTTCCATCATTTTTTCCTACAGAGGCCATACAGTCCAGCCAAAAAAAAAAAAAAAAAAAAAAGAAAAAAAAAGAAAAAAGAAAAGAAAAAAGAAAAATTGTGATTTGATTAATCAGTGAATTGATTAATCAGCTCCTTTAAGGTGTTTGGTGAGTGGCTGCACAATGCTTGTGTTGACCTGTTGAAGGAGGTTCCACCGGGTCAGGGAAGAATGAGGTTCACCCCTTAATTGCTGCATTAGCACATGCTGGCTCAAATTGAAGCAGCAGCTATGACTGAAAACAGAGACCCACCAATAGTGGGCACTGCGCTTCCACCTGTCTCCTGCGGGATGTGCATGGGAAGGCAGCCCGGAGAACTTCTTCCATCCCGTTCCTCAGCCCAGCTGCGAGTTTGCTGCCTGCTCAGCAGGGATGTGGACTCTCCCGGTACTGAATCTTCAAGGCCAAGGAGGGCTGCTCTACTGAAAGAACTCCATTAGTCAAACACAAATTGTTGGACTCCATGCAGCAGTAACTGAATACATTTTTTATTGCCTGTGTTATGCCAGAGGTCAGGCTCAATGAGATAATCCTCCTTTATGGCCTTAAAGTGTATAAAAACAGATGAAATTAATCCAGAGGACACTCTTGTGCCTGTAGATGGCTAGCAAGATATCTGCTCCATCTGACTTTTGGTATTTTAGGTCATTCTAATTCACAGGCTCTTATTTCTCTTACATTATTGGATTTTCCATCCTTACAGCTCCAGCCTTTATGGACTCATAGGCAGAAGTAATCAGTGAGTAATGTGAGCAGCGCCTTTCTTTGCTTTCTCTGCCAACCTGGAACACAGCCACAGTCTCCTTAGTTGTAAAGGGTTTTCATTTTCTACAGCTATGAAGAAGATCAGAACATCTCCTGGGCAGAACACATTCTGTCTGCAACTCACAGGTCAGAGACCATTGCTCTATCATGTGGTTTCTTCTCTCTGGAAGGAGAGAGTCATATACAGGTATCAGGCACATTGTTCCTTTCTTGGACTAATAAGGATTTTTCATGTCTGTCATGATTTAAAGATTGAGAAGTCTGAAGGGTCTGAGACAAGGACAGTGTCCCAGGAAAAAAGATTGAAGAGTATTGCCAAAAGATTTTTTTAGGCTATTTCCACACAGAAAAAATATTGTTTAATCATGAAAGTGTTTTGCTTTTTTTTGGTTTTGTGTTGATGTTGGTATTTTTCCCTGTGTTTTTCTTGTTTGTTTGTTTGTTTAGTTTTTTTTTTTTTTTAATGAGGACTGAAGCTGACATTTTGTTCTGTACTTCCACTTCATCGCAGCAATGTATCAATAATAATAATGCTTCCTGACAGGTATTAGTGCATTTTTCTTTGCAGCTCCCAGGAGACATGAACAAGCACTATTCTTGTTTTTTTGGATGGCAATCAAGGAATAAGTGTCGTGCCTCATAACACACATTAAGTCAGTCACAGAGTTGGGATTCAAACATTTGTGAACTTGACTCCCTGTCTGAATCTGTAATCAAAGCACCAACTGTCAGTAAATTAAATCTTAATAAAAACAATATAAGTGAAAAACATACTCATCTGAAAATGGATGAAGAAATATCTCTCTGGAAGTTTCTGGAATATTTTTTTGTTTTTTTTAAATCTTTACACCAGAAATGCATGACCCATTTCCTAAGAACAAAAAGTAATGTGGACAGTTAAAGAATACCAACTCATGGAAATAAACAGGGGGGGAGTCTTGGCTCTCAATTACACAGATCCTTTGTCACAGCTCAAGTGTGTTCTTTTGGCCTGTGAGTAAGATGGTTTTCTTACTAAGTCAGGCACTGGCAGAGTTTTTATCTTCATCACTTTAATGGACCAAGTCCATTATTCGATGAGTTAATTTCAGAAAGGGGGCCAAGTTTGGAAGGATTAACTGCCAGCTAAAGAAACAAAGCTTTCATGATCTCCTGCCTATCTTGCTTGGGGGGGAAATTGATGCAGCTTTCTATGTGTGTGCTCATTTCCAAGTGCCTTCATGAGACATGGCATGACAAAGGCTGCCAAGTGTTTAGCACAATAAATGGAACCACATTTTAAACACAATAAAATCCTAATGAAACCAGCCTCTTTTAAAGCCACCCACCTTTAGAACAACACATTAGAGGCTTTGTAATAGAAAAGAAAAAGGAAACAATAAAAGAAATTTTATATCTATCTATCTATCTATCTCTCTCTCTCTCTCTCTCTATATATATATATATCTCCAGCCCTCTATGTAGGCTTACAAACACAGGACCCTTAGTGGAAATAAAAGGACCAGCAGATTTAAAGGCATTGCTTAAAAGGCAGCAGTGATTGGAGAGGTGTGCTCAAGGGAAGTGATCTATGTGATAGATCTGAAGACCTTGAGGGAAGAGCAGAGAACACATGAAGATGAGCTGTACCCCTAGAAGAAAGGCAAGGAGTCAGATCAGTGACCAGCACATTGGGACATGAGCTGATATTCAGTGCTGATGAAAGGTTTTTCTGCAGCAGGGCAAGTGAGACAAAACTTCTCCATCTGGCCACAGTTTGGACAAGTCCAGCCTGCTCTAGAAAAGGAGGTCGCTGAAGACCAGAGAGAAGGACCTGTTTTCTGTGACTGTGAGGACAATTTGGAGATGCTGTCTGCTTCCAGAAAGTATACATTTATTCTCTTCCAAAAGAGCTCAGTGTATCAAGAGGGTAAGAGGAGAGGGACATGAAAGAAAAATCAAGAGGAGAATTTGGCCATGAAAGGGGCTCTTCTGAGAGTATTTGGGGTGTCTGGGTGGAACAGCCTTGGCTTTCCCACAGCTGTGCTGGTTAATTATGTGGCCACAGCTTAGAAGAGCAGAGCTCCTGATGCTCATGGTTTCCTCTCAAAAAAAAAAAAAAAAAAAAAAAAAGGGACAGTAAGTCCCCAAAACCTGCAGTGGAGTAGAGAAATTAAACATTTTACCTCCCAGTAGAATTACCTATCTCCAGCTCAAGATGCTAGAAATGCTAAAACTGCAGATTGGTAAATTTGCTATTTAGAGGCATTTTTTATGTTACCAATTTAGGTAGCAAAAAAGACGCTTAAGTTCTCAGAAAACAAGTGCTTTTCACCTCAGTTGTTCATATGTTGATATTTAGAAGATAAGCTCTCTGGTCTTGTGTTCAGCTAAAGAGGATGGACAGATCCTCCTGGGCCTGGTATGTTTGTTTTTAGCTTCAACTAGTGAAAGGTTTCTCAGGGAAACTTGTAAACAATTTTGTAAATCAAAATGGCTGCAGTGCACCTTTAACATAATACGGATTGCAGACAGTGGAGAGACATATATGGCTTCTCCCTTTCCCCCACATGTCAAAAAAACTGCAGAAAAGCATAAGAAACCTACAAAAGCTTTGAAACTTGTGTGGTTTCTAAAATTAAATATTTCTCTGAAATTTGGAATATTGTCTTCATATATTCATAATATATTTATGGAAAATTTTTAAGTGTGCCTTCTGTATATCTCAGTTTCAGTGGATACAAGGAAGCAAATCAGGCTAATAGGTGTACTCAGGCACTGTCCTCTCCCTCAGTAATTTGTTTTTAATACTAGCTTTGGAGCTCAGAGAGTAGAAGTAAGTCTTACTCTACTTGAGTGTCATTCAAGATTTTTCTTGTATCATATGCAAAATATATCTGTCAAATAAAATGTAAGACTGTCTGACTCCTAAACTCCTAACCAGAAGATATGATGATGATATTATCTGTGGTTTTTTTGTCTTCTTTTTTTTTTTCTTTTGTGGCAACTTATTTTTATGTGGCCTGAGAGAAACAGCAAGTAGCTAGCTTTTCCTATGATACATCAAAAACTTCCATACTCACATGGAGCTTCAGTCACATTCCTTTTGGTTTAGTGACAATGACATTTTTTTGTTCTTGTTGAGGTAGCTTTAGCTTTATTCTTTTCAGAAGAACCAATTTCTTGGAAAAGACTGTGTTGAATATAAATCAGTGTCCTGAAGAAGACTACAATTTTTCCAGACATCTATTCTGACACTTTTAGGTCCCCGGGTGTCATCTCTAAGGAGAAAACTAGCAGTAAAGATGCCTGTAGTTTGTAAACAATGGCAAGAAGAACATCCTGACAGGATGCTGTAATGTGGCCTTTTTTTTCTTAGTTATTTACTTGTTGAAGAGTGAGATTTTTTCCCTCCAGTCCCTTCCATGACAGAAACACTCAGCACTTGCCATTTCCACAGAGATCTGCCTCTATGAAGGGCACAAAAGACATTTTGGGGTCTTTTTGAGCTCTTGGGCTCCAAAAGGGCAAAAAGCTTCTGGGGTTGCTACCTAGGCAGGCTCCCCTAGAACGGGGGGGACCTACAGAGACACAGCCCCATCTAACACAATTTGGCAGTCCCCTCACCTTTTCAAAAGCCCTGTGGAGTTAAAACCTCGGGGTCTCCAGATTGCAAGGGAGATGTGACACATCCTAACCTGTGGTTAGTGTACAGCATCCATGACTGATCTAGTCACAGCCAGGAAGCAGAGAAGTCAAGACAGTGATGGTTTCATTTAACTTTTGGAAGGAAAGAAACCCAAGGGTAGTGGCTTTCCCTCAGCGCTGTAGACAGCTGTGTGTCTGACCTTGCTGTTTGCTGGAGAGATCCCAGCAAATCATCAGACCCAAAAAATCATTTTGTTTCCAGAAGACAGGGGAGAGCAACACCCAGCCAGTGCCCTCATCTGGAAGAAGCATGGGTGCAAATACACAGCTTGATATATCATGAACCACAAAATGTGATTGTTTTCAAATAATGAGATTTTCTGCGTTGCTGCATGGAGCTATTCCTGCAGCTTTCAGCCAGTGTAACTAGCATTAACAGACCAGGGAGGTTGCTTAGAAATATTTCAACATAAGGCTTTTCAGCTGCTATGGAATGGGTCAAATGTGACTATATACAGCCAGCTGTCACACAAGTTTCTCCCATACTTTTGCCAGACTGTCACTATGGGCAGCACTTATATACCACCTTGTAGAATGTTGGCTGTTACAGCTAAGGGTTTTGTATAACAAGACTGAAGAAATGAGCTGGCTGGCCCTGAATGTCTTTTGTCTTGATGCAAGTATAAGAGGTCAAAATTGATTGTCCTCTTCAAGAAGACATGTTAAGCTGGTAAGTAGATGACATCAATAACAGCTCCTGAATAACTCTCTAATGTTTCAGTGATAAATTCTTGTGTTCAGAGGGTAAGTTTGGTTAATGGAATCAAACATACACATTTTCAGAGATTAAGAGATTACTTTTCCCTCATAACTTTGAAGACCAGTTTTACAGACTTGTTCATTCAATTTCACAGGTAGCTGGGGGCTGGGGGAAGGGTCATGAGCAAAGGATAACCCTATCTGCCCCAAATTGTGACTTCCTTTAATAGATCTTATTTTTAGTATTTTCTTCTACTCCGATTTGTTTCTGAGAGTGAAAATTCTGGTTGCATCTATGCTTTAAAACAACAGGAAAATTCTTAATTTTATAAGGTGAAAAAGAGATTGGTAGAAAGAGAAATTTTCATCTTTAGAGAATTTTTGATCTGTCACTAACTAGAGAAACAGCATGAACACAGGAGTAACAGAACAGAATACTTTCCACTTTGCAAAAGGAGAAGCAAGCAGCTTGCAGTTATGTTTGGGTTCTAGTCTCAATATCTAGTAGTATCATTATTTTCTTTTTTTTCTAAACAAAGCACTAGTCCTTTGGAATGTGCAAGATCTCCCCAAAAGCCATTGAGAGAAGTTGTTTGTGAGCATATTAATGGTGACACTAGTTTTGCACCGGAGCTGGTACAGCTCAGGGTCAGCAGAGGTCTGTCTAACCTCTGACCTCCTTCTGGCTCCATCCAACAGTCCCAGGTTTTTACCAAGAATATGTTGCCACCACCACATGTATGTGAGATGGCACTGAATGTAATTGGAAAATGCTCAGGAGACAGAATCACACAGAATCCTAGAGTTTTTCTGGTTGGAAAATATCTTTAACATCATTGAGTCTAACTACTAGCTCAGCACTGCCAAGTCTAGTGGTAAACAATATCCCTAAGTATCACATCCACAGGTCTTAAACACCTTCAGGGATGGTGATTCAACCACTTCCCTGAGCAGTTTGTTCCAGTGCCTGACAACTTTTCAGTAAAGAAGTTTTACCTAATATCCGATGCAAATCTCCCCTCATACAAAACTGGTCCCATCTCTCATTCTTTGTGAGCAGAGCCCGACCCCCCCTGGCTCCAAACTCCTCTCAGGGGCTTGCAGAGAGCCAGGAGGTCTCCTCTCAGCCTCCTTTGCTCCAGGATCAACTCCCCCAGTTCCCTCAGCTGCTCCTGGGCAGACTTCTACTCCAGACCCTTCTTGTGTGTCCTTGCCCTTCTCTGGACCCACTCCAACCCCTCAATGTCCTTCTTGTCCTCAGGGGCCCAGATCTGACCCCAGGATTTGAGGTGCAGCCTCATTATCCCTGCCCTGCTCCTGCTGGCCACATTAGTGCTGATAGATGCCAGGATGCTGGTGGCCTTCTTGGCCACCTGGGCACACTCTGGCTCATATTCAACTGCTGTCAACCAACACCCTCAGGTCTGCTTCTTTTGGGCACTTTCCAGCAACTCTTCCCTGAGCCTGTAACATTGGATGGGGTTGTTGTGACCCAAGTGCAGACCTGACTGTTGGACTTGTTAATGCTCTTTCGGTTGGCCTCAGCCCATCAACCCAGTCTCTCCAGATCCCTTTATAGAGCCTAAAAATATGTGGCTTTCTCTGAATTTCTCATTGGACATCTGTCACACCACAAAAAAAAGTGTCACCAATAGCCAAGTAGTCTGCTGCCTGACATTACTCAAGAGGCCAGAGGAAAATGAACATTGAGACCAAGTGTTCCTCCCCCCATGGAAGCATTCATCTTAGTATTGAGGGCACTTGGGCTGGGAGCTGGCCAAGCCAGGGAGGCTGGTGTGGGTGAGAGTGGTTTGTCCACTGATCTGTCCCTGCGTGTTCCTTGGGTAAACTCAGAACTTCATGGTGAAGCAGTGAAGCTTTTCATCAGCACAGAAAAAATCCCCTTGTTTCCTTTGCCTGACACTTCTCAACCAACCTTTGATGCCTGATGAAACATCTGTATCAGCTTTCTGATTGATCCTGAAAACCATCACCAAGCTTAACGTGCTGTTCAGGTAGAGTGGGCCAAGTTCCCTGCTGGTGTAAACTAGAGGCAACATTTTACATTTCATTACATTTACATTAACCTCTGTGAACACGCCCCAACAGGAGACTTGGCCCTATAGCCTCAGGAACTTTTAAAGAACACACATTAATGAAAATAAAATAAGACAACATGGAAACTTACGTAGACTTGCAGATTTCAAATCCTTTCTTACACCAAACAGAGCACAAAGGGAAAGATAAATGGCATTTTGTTGCAAGCAGGGAGCAGATGATAAAACATGCAGGGTTCGTGATCTAATGTGAGAAAATGTTTATTTTCTTTGCCTGGGGAAAGGAAATAAAGTAAATCCAGATAACTAACAGCTCAGGCTTTTTCCTTTACACTCAGTTGCCCCCACCTGGCTTCATTGTGGCAAGTCTGGCTCATGTCAGCAGGAGGGCAGGTTGAAGATGTTGTTGTTTTCTTTTCTTCTCCTCCAAGGTGCCTGCTTCTCATGTATCAGCTTGGTGCTGCTCTTTTCCAGTATATGTGGGATTTCATCTCCTCAGTCTGTGCTCCATGTTGGATGCCTCTAATGAGATCATTTGGACTTGAATTTCAGTTAGCCCTGGTGACCTGAGCACCAAGGTTGGAAGAGAAAATAGGATCACTGAATAGTTTCATTTTCTTTCTTTCTCTCTTTCTCTCTTTCTCTTCTTCTCTTTCTCGCTTTATTTTCTCTCTTTCTCTCTTTCTTTCTCTCTTTCTTTCTTTTTCTCTTTCTCTCTCTTTTTTTTTTTTTTTTTGAGAAAAGAAGAATTAGGAAAAACAAAAAAAACCCAAATCAAAACAAAAAATTAAATAGATTTATTTCCATGTGAAACTGAAACTTTGGCTTAACTGAAGTCTTCAAGACCTTAGGGGAGGGTTCATTTTAGAAATCAGAACTGGGCTTTTCACTTAGTCTTAGAATAGTCATGGCATTTTCTTCCAGTCCACATTTTTATATTTTAAGTTTTATTCCTTCTTCCTGCTTTGATCCACAAGAATTTTTTCTTTGGAGAGGGAGATGGGGAAATGAACCATGCCAGGCCTCTCTAATGAGCAGTGGGCCATTTCCCCCACCCCTTGCTGTTCTTTCTTCATTAGTGTTGCTTGGGTTCCAGGCCTGTTAAAGGGTTTCTGTAAGTCAGTACTGACTAATGTCAGTCTGGTTAGTCCTTGAATATAACATATTGGGGAGTGAATAGAGGTCTCATCCTGGTCTCTAGCTGACAATGAACCTCCCCTTGACGAGGAGGTGGTAATTAGCTTCTCTGCTGGCATCCTTAGAAGAAGGAGTAGGAATTGATTGGGCTGCACAGCCCGAATTGCCTACTTGCCACCAAAAGAAAGATCAGCTTATTGTTTCAGAATAATGAAAGAAAGACTGGTGCTGCTCCCATTCAGACAGTATGGAGTGAGATAGATCTTGTGTGGTGTAAGCGAGCAATGGTCCATTGAAGAGAAATTCAATGGGTGATCTTGTCTGGTACAAAGGTTTGTTTCGATTCATGAATTATGCATGAGGCTCACTCATTTGATCACCATTTCATGCTCCTCTCTCAGCATCCCATGCCCAGCCACATCACTGGTGGGAATGGAGTGCTGTGACAGGGAGCAGCTTTAAGTGGCTCGTCCCAGACCCCATCCCTGTCACCATCCCCATTCCCATCTGCAGCCTAAGCCCAAGGGTAGAGCCTCTCCCAGGTTCCTGCTTTACCAAGTGATTCCCTCCCCATTGTGCATGGGGTACAAACACTTTTTAGAGAGCCCAAGATGAAATCTCTGCAGTGCCAGTTTACCTATTTTCGAAAGCACTCAAATCAGCATAAAATGTAAATATGAAATGAACTAGGTTTGTTCCTTAGTAAAATTCTACTTTTCTTATACCTAAAAAAACCCAACCCAGAAACAACCACTTAACTTTTTCCTCTTGAATATTTGTAGGTAGCTTTTTTTATCTTGTCAGCTAGCAATCACAGTTAAAATGACAATATTGCTGGAAAATAGTACAAACCACAGCGGAACATCCAAGAGCTTGGCTTGCTTCAGCCTCTTTTCTGCACAGCAGTCCCTGACTTTAATATCTCATCTTAACAGAGAACAATTTCTCTGGGAAAAGCAATAATCACACAATTTTCTCACTGTGCCTCTGTATGGTTGCAGGCTCTCAATGGGAAAGGAGGCAAGTAATTTGAACTTCTATTTTAATTGGATGCAGCACTGAAAAAAAAAAAAATTGCTGAAACCTTCAGATGTGTTCATGTTATTTTTGGTTGTGGACCAGCTTCAGTATGCTCAGAGATGCCTCACATTTACGATTAAAATTCTTAAATGAGTAATATGGGAAAGGAGGGAAAATAAGACTTTTTTCTTCAATAATCCTTTGTGAAACCCAGATCCCAGAGGTGAAAGTGGGGAAACAGTTCCAAGAATCCCAGGCTGATTCTGACTGGGACAGCGTAAGTAAACCTTCCAACTACTTTCTAAGTATACAGCCCCTCAATCCTTGACACCAAACCAAGTCCTTCAGTGTTAACCCAGGGGATCCTTCTCCAATCTCAATCTTCCCTCAGAAATTCCCATGATAAAAATCCCACATCCATCCTGACAGCTTGCTACCTTGCCAGTGATTATACACTTTCAAGATGCTTTAAGCACAGTGAAGAAACAGAAATATTACAGAAAATCACCCCTGGGAGCACACGGCTGATCAGCACAACCAGATATTGTCTGCAGCATTCATGCCGTGGGCGGCATCTCATTGCTTTTATCAGAGAGACCATCTGGTGGTGGCTTCTACAACCGTGGAGGGTTGGAGACCCTCAAAGGGGACATTGCTTGAAGGCACAGCACAAAGATGGGGGAGGAACACCTGTGGAGGCAGAAAGACTGGGGGGAGAGGGTGGGAGTAAAAGATGCTGTTAATTACTGTAAAAAAACAAAAACAAAAACGAAAAACACGACAAACAACAAACCTCACTGCATGCTAAACTCCTGACTTCTGTCTTGTCACTCACTCTTTCTTTTTAACGTGTGATTTTAATGCTTCTGCAAAGTGCCTGGGTGTCAGTGCTGTGGACCAGGGGCCTGTGCCTAGGAGAGAGGGAATAAACTTACTTTCATTCAGGCCTCAAAATGTGTTTAATCTCCAGCAGGGAGAAGAGCCCCTTCCAGGTAAGGACCCCAGAGAAATACCACCATTCCAGAAACCATTCAGAAACGTGGCACACGGGCTCTGGAGGAAATACTGCAACTCCTGACGTGGCTGAGACCGCAGTTAAGCATGAGTTAAAACACAGACTAATTTAAGTGCATGGTTAGCTGCTCTGCCAAGTCTGGAATAAGAAGCCAATCATGTTTCATGCCCCTGGTTCTGATGTGTGGCAGAGCAGAGCTTGAACCAAGTCCTGCAGGGAGGTTTATGAGGACCCCTCTGGACCCACACTCCTTCACTGAGCCCGGACGCCTCATTTCACTCCGGTGATAATTCCACTGGTGTGAAAATTGGCTGAACTGGGGGGGTGAAACATGAGGCTTGATGAGTTTTTCTCGTTCCAACATGGCTTGCCACTGGATTACTGGGTCCAGCAGTTGCATGAGCTGGGCTGGATGGTGGTCCTGTTGTCCTGGAGATAGGGCATTATTATTCTACTACCAGCTTTCCTCCATCCAGCTCTGTCAGCATCACTCACTACCACCCTCCCGTGCCCCTCTGTATGTCTCTGGCTGTCTCTTTGAATCTTTCCTTGAGGCTGCCAGGTTTTCCTCCAGGCAGCAGATGCAAAACACTGACTGCTCAGACCTGAGCAAGAGCCCCATGCTGAGAAATGAAGAGCCACATGCGGTTCGGCAGCCGTAGCCTTGGACTCGGCGGCACAGGCCAGGGCTGGCACATGGTTCCCATCACATTGATGTGTTTTATTTTTCCCGAGTTATTTTTATTAATGGCTGTTTCTAAACAGATTTCCTGAGCTGTGTTCACAATGCACTTCCTAGCGTAAACTCCAGTGTGTTCACACCTCCAGCTGGTTGGATGGATACAGCCAGGGATTTCTCTGCCTTAGCTGTCCTTGTGCCTGATTTTTGCACACTGGAACTTGCACTTTTCCTTTTTTAAATCTTTATCAGAACTAGTGGGGAGCTGGGTGAACCCAGAGAGTTTTAATGTTTCTGGAAAGCCCTTCTTTTTATTAACTTGAGAAGGCTGAAAAATCTGTCATAATGCATTAAATCCACAGCTAATAGTGATGAATGCAGTTAACTGTTACAACTGGATGTTAATATACCTGGACCAATAATCTGTAACCCTGAAATGGAGGGTGTTGGTCTCTTCTCTCAAGTAAATAATGACAGAACTAGAGGAAATGGTCTGAAGTTACCCCATAGGAGGTTTAGACTAAATATTAAGAAGAGTTCTTCATTGAGAGAGTAGTCAGGCATTGGAACAGGATGCCCATGGAGTTGGTGGAGTCATCATCCCTGGAAGTATTCAAGGACCCTGTAGATTGTGCATTTCAGGACATGCGTTAATGGGATGGTGATTTTTTTTTTTTTTTTTTTTTTTTTTTTCTTTTTAGTTTGACTGTTGGATGCAATGATCTTATAAGTCTGTTTCAAATATGACAATTCTGTGTGATTCTGTGTGAAATTACTGGTAAACTAAGGTATGCTTTCAAGATGCCGGACATTTTTGAACTTTTTAGGCTGGATTCTGTAGAAATCTAATATTCAAGGAGTATTTGCTTGTAGTCCATAGAGCAGTGGTTCATGGAATGCTGATTAGTCTTCTGTTTGTTTCCAGCTTCAAAGGTTATTTTAAAGGAAAACTAAAACACTTTCAGCTTTTTAAAGGTGCTTTTTTTGCTGGAAGCATGAGTAGTAGAAGGCATAGAAATATCACAGTGACTGGCAAAGGAGGACATGGTTAGCAGGTTTGTAATGCAGGCAAGAATTGCCTGTATAGAAATTTATGTGCTGGTTTGTGGTCTGCTTCCTACATGTTGGTATCCTTTTTTTCCAGTGAAAAATTCCTTCAGGAAAAAACCTGAAAAAATTGGACTAGCAAATTTTTTGATCATAAATTTCAAGGTAGAATGATGGTGTTCATCTGTTTCCTGCTTAAAAACAGTGTGTGGAGAGTTGGTAATTCTTACATGAATCTCTAAATTCTTTCAAAAGCTTGACAAAATAACCAAACACAGAGGAAATCTTTCCTTATCATGGGCAAGGTAATCCAGTGGTTAATTACCTATACATGTTGTGGGTAAAGGCTGACATTTATAAATAGTGAAAATGTTGTTATGGGCAAAATTTTAACTGCACTTTTCCCTTCATTTATTACTGAGGCATTTGAAAAGAAATTTCATGTTAATTCTGTCTTGTGTAAATTACTGAGGCATTTGAAAAGGAATTTCATGTTAATTCTGTCTTGAGTAAATTTAATGCTTGGGGAAAATAAGAAGCTAATAATACTGATTTCTTCCAGGTGTATGGAGAAAATGGATTTGCAACATTAACTATACAGTTAATTCAGAGTGTTTTAGAAGTATGCTTCATTTACTGCAAAACTGAGTTTCTAGTGGCAAAGGTGAGCGTGAAGGTATGGTTAAGCAGGACAGTATATGAAAGAAAAGTCATCTGCTGGCCATGTCTGCTGTTCCACACTATTGACCTGAGACAAGAGCCAGACACAGTCATCATCAGGGAAGAGGGGCCAGGGGTAGTTTTCAGAAGAGCTGAGAGAAAATGTTTTATGAGTAGGCAAAGAAAAATGTGAAAAAAAGCACAAAATGAAAGAAGATTGTAACCAAGAAAAATACCAGAAAAAACAGCAGTGCCCTTCCAAGCAGGAAGGTGACAGGTTTAGAAATTACTAGAGCACATGAAATAGTCAACCTGAAGTAAAATGCTATTTAGTTTTTCTGTAATCAGATAGATAGTCTCATTGAGCACAGAAATGAATCCACACCACATGTCTGCCTAGAGGACTATCCTGGATGAGGTCTCATAGATACGCTAATCTGAACCTCAGAAGCAAAGAATGTGATGGCATCCAGACACTGTCACTTTTATATCCCCAGTCCAAATAAACAAATACCTAATTACAGAACTTGCCTAGTCGGCAAGGGTTTAGATTTAAAAAAGAATTTGTAATTTAGAGCTCTTTGGAAATTCCTTGTTACTTACCTTACAATTAAACTTGTTGTAAAAAAAAAAAATTCACTTTAGGATGATTTGTTTGAAAATTCCTTCCTTTGTACATCTATGAATTACTGTCCTTGAGCTATTAGTGGCAAAACATGAAACACATGAATCTGATTCAACATTGTGTCAAATTCTATGTCCAATATATACTTTTGATTAAGCAGAAGAACATAAACAACAGAAATTATCGGGAAGGAGACATGTCCAAGCACATAAAAGATTTCTTAGAAGACAAGGCTTTCTCAGAATTCATTTAGATAATGTGATACAACATAAACTTAATGCCAACTTTGCTATAAATTTCTCTAGGAGAACAGGAAAATGTTCCAATAAAAATAATTCAAGTTGTCTTTGAAACAGCCACACCAGTCTGCAATTGTCTCAAAGCTATGAATCCCAGAACAAAATTAATTGAAATTTCTTATCTTCCAAAGTCTGACTCTGTCTCTGAGACCTAAACTGTGTCTACATTTAGTCACCATGACACACAGCAATATCACAGGTATGAGGCATGACACTAACATGACAGTTTTCAAAGGCACATAAGGATGTACAGTCCAAACAAAAATTCTGTGGAGTGACTATAGAAATGAAAGGTTATCAATGATTTATTGGCAGCAAGGATCTGCAGGAATATGCACAGCATTGTAATATTTTAATTAATGACCTGAATTTTAGAAGAATTTAGGTATGCCTATTAAACTTGAAAATTATGTGAAACTGAAGAGAAATGGAGGATGTAAGCCACAATGAGGATTAGAATTCAAGCTGATCTTGTAAAAAATTATGTAATGACCTGAAAAGAAAAAAGGATACAGTTCAGTCAGAGGGATATAGAGCAACTGTGTAAAAAAAAGTCATTAGTAAAATTTCAGGATGACTGGTCCAGCGCTACAGGAAAGTTCCACTACAGCAAACACTAAGCAGAAGAAAATCAACACCATTATTGGTGAAAATATTGGGATGCAAAAATAGAAGAAACGAGCATATCTAATGAGTGTTCTTGAAACTTCAGCTGGATAATTTTGTCTTGATATGAGCACCACAAATAAAGAATATTGGGAATTAATGGAGGCTGCAAGAAATGCAGGAGAGCCAGGACATGAGGTTTAGTCTGGAACAGCTCAGAAAATTTAAAGCAAATGGAATTGTTTAATTTATAAAGAAACCAGGAGTAGACATCATAAACGCTTTCAAAAGCATAAAAAGTACTGTGTTAGGAGGAAGAACAATGTAAAAAGCTGTTGTTCATTTTTCCTAGGTGTGGGATGAGTAATACTGGGCTGAAATTGTAGAAGTTTTTTGAAAGTTAATAGTATTAGGGAATATATTATTGTATTATATTACCTAGAGACTTTAAGAAAGACTTCACCAAGAATTAAATCAAATATCTGCATGAATGGCATAATGGATTTTGTTCTGGTTAAGATATGGCAACACAATATACAGTCTTTCTGTGATGATTTTTTAAATCCTCAGTTTTAGAATTATAATGGTGAAATGGGAAATCAGACATTCTGGAGGAGAGAAACCTTGAAACTGAAATTAACAATTTCTGCAAGCTGTTAGATCAAAGATGGAGACCCTGCAGTGCACAAGCTGATTATGATTCAGAATTCTGTGTATATAGATTGTCACCTTTTGGGGAATTTTCTGGGTAATGTGATATGGTCATGAAACAAAAGTAACACAAACATTATTAAGAGAGCCAAAAATGGTGTCAGAAAATCTTGTTCAGTTGTCACCAAGGAAAATGTTTCATTCAAAATGTGTATTCAAATTCCCTAGGGTTTACAAATCAGTTATTGAACTATAGCAGTGCTGTGAAACTAATATCATGTTCTTAGTTGAACCAATAGCTGAGGAAATGACAGCAGTGATAATTAATCATAAAGATTTTTTCTTCCAGTTTTTTCAAGGAAACAAGAGTTTCATAAGGTCAAATCTCCTACAAAACTACTTTTGTTAGAGAAATGTAGCAAGACCATTTGTCAACACTGAGAATGCTCATTTTGGCTGAAACTAAATTACCTAGGGAGCCAAAAAATGATGAATTTACAGATGGTTGATGTCAAGGCAGGTTGCCAGATTCTTTTCCCTGGCCATTTCTACAGGAAAAAAAGGATGTTGAATTGATACCTTGCACACCTTTTCTCTTCTTTCCTCAATGCATCCAACAAATAGCAGGCAAAAAAGAAGATGATCAATATAGCTAAATAATCAGAGTATGTAATTTGCAATTCAGTATAAACATGTTTGCTATAATAAATGTTTTTTAATAGTAACTTTTAGAGATTAAATATTTTCTTTATGTATGGTTAGTTAAAAAATAATAATGTTCACCTAGGAGAATATGGATCAGTAAATGAGCTATAAAGTCTAAAAACACAGAGGCTGTTGCCATTTCTTTAAATCACAGCCAGGAATATCTACTGCAGTGGTAAAAGACATTCTGAACCATCCATAACAGATAGTCAGACTAAGCTAACAAGTTTAATAGCAAGTACCTTTCAGTAAGAGTTTTACTAGCACCCTAAACAGCCTCAGTCATGTTTTTTGTGAATCTTGATTTAGCATGAAAAATGAAATAACTTACATAATTAAAACTTGAAAAAAAAAAATTAAAACTCTTTCTCTCTGCAGTCTGGTTTCACAGGAAACAATCAGAGGATGATCGCCACTTGTGGTTAACAAGGAAAATCTTTTGGGCTAACTAACCTACTCTGATAACACACCTCCAGCGTGCATGCACGATTCTGTGTACTTACATACCAACATGTTCTAGATGAACATGTAGAAACATGCTTATCCCTTAACTTGGAGAATATTTGCTCAGTGAAACTGATAGAAATCTTAAAATTGGAAAGGAATCAGAAAACATGTTTATAAGGGTAAACTTTCACATCTGAAAGAATCTTGAAGCTATCTCTAACAGTTCACAAGAAGTCTCTGAAAATCTTGGGGCAGACCTGTCTAATACTTGGTCTTTCTTTGCATGTGAACTGTTTATTTTGCTACTGAGATCACAAAAGTCTTTAAAATCACCCTCTACAGGTACAAATGTATATGTATACATATAAAGGCATTGACAGGACTCAGTAGATCATTAAATACAACCATAAATTGCTTGACTGTGAATTATGATATACAATATACTGTCATAAGTCAGACCATTCATTACAGTGATAATTCTGTATAAAGCAGGTCTTCAACTGTGATGTTCCAGTGAGATTCTGGAAGTTAAAATCCCCCCCCCCCTTTTTTTTTTAATTTATTTTTTTAATTACAGTGTCTGTTTTCTATCTTGTATTATGTATACATGGGGGTTCATGCGTGTGCATGTGTGCATGTGTCCTTTCCATTGGAGGAAACAGTTCTTATTACCATGGGTAAGAAGGCTCATGTCCCAGAGATCATTGTAATCCTTAAATCCAGTTCTTATAATGAAAAAACTCAACTTTTTTCAGCTGTAGAAGCTGACTGAAGTCTCTTTTATAAAAACCAAGTGCATGACTCCTACGAACCCTTATCTTTTTTCCTTTCTCATTTCACCATAAGGAAAAACAGAAAAAACCAAAAAGAAACAAAACAAAACAAAACAAAACAAAAAACAAATAGAAAAAAACAAAAAACACACACACAAAAAAACAAAACAAAAAACAGAATCTACCCACACAGTCTGAAAAATGCCTCACAATGTGTGACTGAGTACATCTATGTGTGGCCAACAGCTACAAAGGTGGACAAGTCTCATGAGTTGCATTTAGAATTTGTTTTGAATTTGTCCAAGTACATAAAATATTCTTTTTCTAATGAAAACATAGAGAAAACCTCCAGAGAGTGGAGCAGTGTGATTTTACTGGTGCTTCCTCTTCTCAGGGATGTGGGCCGGAAAGAAGAACTTTGCCCAGCTGTCATCTCTGCTAAGTATCCTGCAAGACTGTAAGGCATCCAGTAATATCTGATTTTGCTTTCTCCATCTTCCCCAGTGCAGCCAGCAAGATATTTATAAGCAGAAAGTGGTTCTTGGAAAATGACAAATAATAGCAGCTGTGGTATGTGTCCATAGGTCATAGAATGAAGTACTGTGTCAGAGCAACTGTGTTTGAAGACCAGCTGAAGACTGTGAACACCCAAGCTCTATGTCATTGTCCTTTTAAAGCAGACTGAGACCCTAGAGCAGGTGTCTCCTATAATTTCTGAGAATTATAAGCAAACTAGATCACTGGGATTCTAAATCAGCATCTAGAGAAATTTCTCTCCAGTCCATGATGTTCCCAGGCCAACCCTGCGCTTTAATTTCATCCCTCAGTCTGTAGAGTTAGGGGAGAAATTAAGACTAGTACTACTAATACTAATACTAGTAGTACCAGTACTACTAATGGCAATTTAATGTGGTACCTCTCCAATAGTAAATAAAGCCAAATTAGTTTCCATATTCAGGACTAGGGAATTATTAACTCTTGAATGAGTTTTCCACAGGATGTTAATATCAGTATTATTTTACTTAGAACATGTGCTGAAATTAAATATGTGTATCTAAACAAGGTGGAGATTCTAAAAGAAGATGAAAGTCTAAAAAATAATGAGGTGTCCTTACTGAAAAAAGGTCAAGGCCAAGGAAGAAAACAAAAATCACTTTAGAGACCACTCACAATGCAGCACAAGTAGGCCTTACAGAAGAGATGTCATTGCTTGGAACAGGAGGGACTGAAGTGAGCAACTTTCAATGAGTAACATCAAGCCTTTCAAAGAGATTACTTAGAGACAACCCATGTATTATCCACAATTAACAGACTTAGTCTTGTTCTCTCATATCCATATCTGGTCCTTATTTTCCATCTGTTGTCATTCCATCTTCTATTGATCTTTCTGATACTTGAAACCTGTGAGAGCCACAAGAAAAATAACTGCCCTATTCCTCAGAACATCACAGTCTAGTTTGATGGAAAATCCTTTTTTTATCCCAAGACATGCAGCATTCTGAAAATGCTACTTGTTCCTTCAAATCCAAATCTTTATTCAGCCCACTTTATCAAACTTCTTTACACCTCTGATTTTAACTAATAATCAGGGCCTCCATGTTCTGTCTCTCTACGATACAATTTTTTCTCCTAAACCTATGGATGAACATTTGTTCTTTCTATTCCACTCTTCTGCAAGCTCAGAATATCGATTAATTACTAAATACCTTATGAGCAACACAGTTCAGATGATATTCCAGCACACACATTTTTGAGTGGGGGGAGTATAGTCTATGCCCTCAAACCTCAGTCCTCTTATCTGCTTTTACAGCTTCTCACATTGCCTCTGTCAGTTCCACTGAATAAATGATGTCATCCTTGTCTGTTCAAATGTTTACTTCTTTCTGTACTGCCCTTGGCACGGAACACTCTTCCCAAAACTAATCCATCCTGAAAGCCATTTTTCTTTTCCTTCCAATCTACCCTCAAGGCCTGCAGTAAAATGGCAGCTGCAAACAGCTAAGGAGACGCTAAGAATGTAAAAGCTTTTTGAAGTACCTTCCTCCTGAAACCAACTCTGAAGTCTCAAACTGACCACCAAAACTCCCAACACAGGCAAGGGAAGACCCAGGCAACTGAAGGTATAGTGGAATGCCAAAAAGCAGAGTGGGGAGATGATTAGTGTTAACCTGCTGAACAAGCAGCTTTCAGACCCTTTAAGGATTGGTGTATGTCTGAAAAAAAACACCACACCCTTTTTGTCTCCATTATCTTAGCCAGAGCTTTGGGGGCACACCACCCACCACTCTCTGATCAAAGCCCTGTGCCTCCAGTGGAAAGAAGCCAAGAAAAGTGTTTTTCTTTACAATGGAAGGAAGCAGTAACAGCAGCTGCAGCTGATGCCATGTGTTTGTACAACAGCTCTCTGGCTAGACTGCTCCACCAGGAAAGAGAAGTGACAGGCTCACACTCAGTTTCTTGACACAAGGAAGAATATCCAAGCATCGACCATGCTTTGAAAGAAAGTAGTAGACAAAACATATGCTGATAGACATCTCCTCTAGCAGATATGTTAAAAAAAAACTATCATGAAAAGCTCACTAGAACAGCCAGGGAAAGAGAAAGAGCTTACTTGTGGTTTCAGGTGCAGCCTGACCAGCCAGGTGGGGATGTGCTGAAATTTGATGTAAACCTGGAGATTTTCTAAAACTGAAAGAAACCTCTAGATGGTTAAGGTGAGATGGTTGCTTTTGAGGCAGTTGAAAGGTTTTCCAGTATAATAAGGCTTTAAGCAAAGTATTTATGGAAGGAATAATATAAATTATACACATGGTAAGAGGAAAATGAAGAATAGCCATTTTCTCTGAGCGCTTTATGAGCTCCGTTGTACTCTGTGATTGTGTACAATGTTCTCAGTGTGCTCTTCACTCGACACAGCATAATCCCAACAAAGAGCTATTTAACAGGCATTTTCTCTTTATCTTCTTACTTACATGTACCAAAAAACCACCTAGTGAGCCATTCAAATAAAGTATATTCCTTCTCTTTAATTGAATTTACTCGTTTCAATATAGTTGCATATTCAGCACCATTATTTAATTCCAGGATTCAATGACTGTTGTCAGATCTCCTTAAGGGATACATATGAGGCTGATGAACCAGCTCCTCATTCACTTGCACCATGTAGTCTTAAATTTCACTTGACCAAAAGGTTTAGTCCTCTTTGTTTCCCTTGACCTTTATGTCACTTTTCTGGAAATCTCTGTGTATTGTGTCTGTTGGAAAATGTACCCCTG
The DNA here is from genome assembly GCF_003957555.1 of Calypte anna. Lineage (NCBI taxonomy): Eukaryota > Metazoa > Chordata > Aves > Apodiformes > Trochilidae > Calypte > Calypte anna. The sequence continues at coordinate 4,951,813 of NC_044274.1, forward strand.
TGTATGTAGTTCCCTTGCATCTTCAGGGTCATTGCTATCCTCTCATTCTTCCTAGCAGCTTCTGTTCATTCCTCACAGAAGCAGAAGAAAATAGACTCTACAGGTATTAAGTTAGTGCCCTGTCTCAAGGTGTGTGTGCTGACTGGGATGTCACTCAGGACTGCTGATCCTGATGTGGCAGATACAGCACTACAGCTGTCCTCACAGAGGCATGTCATGATTTATCAGTGCAATTGTTCAACAAGCTCCCTCCTACTGCCCAGATTGTTGTATCTCTAATGTGCTGATTCACGGCCTAAGCTGTGGAAGATTGCAAGGGCACCTCATATATTGAAACTCAGAGTAATGCTGCGTGGGACAGAAACAAATGCACTACTGACTATGATAATTAACAGAGATTAATAAGAAATATTTCAGAAATCTACTACCAAGCTATGCTTAGGGGCCATTCTCCCTTTTAGAAAGGTGATAGTCATTAGTTACCATATCACTACTTACCTTAACTTTAAATGTATAAAAAAATGTTTAAAAAAATTCTTGGTGTCCTGATGATAATTCATTCTTGACTCACTACCACCTGTGTGACAAATTTAGACAGCTACTGTATCAGAAAGGAGCTACAAATTTTCCTTTCTGCTTCTCTCTGCAACTACGAACATTGTAGAATATCCTTGATTTTTTTCTTCAAAAATAAAGTATTCTCAAAGGTCATAAATCCTTTCCCCAAATAGCATTATGTTTCTTCTATTAAATTGTTACCAAAAATCTAGCCCTCTTATAGAAATGGAAGATAAGAATCTAATGACATAAAACTAGGATCAACTAGTGCAAATAAATGCCTTTCTTTAAGCAACTCAAACACAACCTTTTGATCAGGATGACGGAAAAAACAATTTCTCTTGATTTGCAGCATATTTCACCAATATCAAATAGAACAAATATAAACAAAAAATCAAAGCTGGAAAAAGGAAATAAAAAGGAGGAAGAAAAAATATTGATAACACTGGATGTGTGCAATAAATACAAGCAAGGCCTGAAAATAAGAACATCGGAAAACAATGGCACATTATAAAATTAAATTTATGCATTTTATGGCATTCAACTCATAATTCCAGTTTAGTGTTACAAATAAACTATGAGAGAAGATGCAACTCTAAAGTCTGCATGCAAGTTATATATATACTTATATATATATAGTAAATTTTCAACAACAAAGATCAAAAATCTCCAAGCCATTGTCAACCCAAGCACATTTTAGTTTAGAGCTATTAGTTCAGATATCAATAATACAGCCAGAGTACATAACTCTATCCCTTAGGTGACCTACTTAAATGCCTAATTACACCATTTCTCGTTTCTCTTCAGGTATAGCCTAGGGTCATTTAACCAGGCTCAATATGTAGATAACAAGATTATATTCTACATACGTAATGTTCATTGCACAGGAATTATTTAGAACTAGTAGAAAATCAGAACCTTTTAACTATGAGTCCAGATATGTGGTAAGCTAAAGCTTACTAATATTGAACATTTACCACAATGTTAAGAGAGGTTTATACACATATAAGAGTATTTGAGGGGGAAAAGAGGGATTTATGTATCTCTCAGTCAGCCTACCAAAACCACAAGCAGTTTAGTAGCTCTGCAAGCATAAATTTGTTGTGTGGCCTCCATTTTATCATCTACTCCAAGTTCCTTAAAAAGTTGAACAAGCCACAAAATACATTAGAATTTTAATTTCATTGTAGCCAGTTAATGTAAATAGATTTTAAAAATTATTTTAAGTAATTAAATAGTTATTTAAATTATTTAATTAAAATTATTTTTTGAGCTGTCAAAGAGTATGTGCATTTTTCCTTCAGTTATTTCCAACAAGGAATACATTTGAGAATCCATGGAAATGAGAATGTGTAAGAAAAATCTACAGGAAGATGTGGGTAAAAATACTCACAAGAGCCTCAGTATCTCAGCACTGCCCAATATAAGTTTGTAAAGATTTAAGAAGCAATTCTAAAATCAAGTTTAGCTATGATACTGAGTTTCCATAATGATCCTGAGGAGCTGCTTTGATACTGACACTATATACTTCAAATTTGATGCTTGAGACATTTGCATTTAATTTCTCCAAGCTGTGTTCTAACTGGAGCACCAACCCTGTCTCCAGCTACAAAATGAGAAATCTTCTTTTCTTGACAAAAAGGTTTTCCTATAATTACATAAGCCTCTTTCACCAGAGATAAGTTTTTACTCAAGAAGACTCTTGTTATGAACATCGCGTGGAAGAAATTTGGTATGGATTTGCAAGCAGAATGCAGTTAACCATTGTTTTTTCTGCCAGTCAGACTGACTTGGGCACTGTGTTTAGTGCCTCTGGCCATCATCACTTATGCCTTGGAAGATCTAGAAGTGTCGTTTAGGGTAAAATACAATTGCAATCTCTATATAGGAAGCTTCCTCATGCTAGTTGCTTTCTTTTTATTCCCTTAGAAAGGGAGCAGAAAGCTCTCTTGCCTTGGTCTTGATTTTGCATCAGAAAGTTTCTCTGAATATGAAATTCATAGGTAAAGCACAAGGACCATTGTGCTATTCAGGAGCCTGTATACTGAAACTGTATACTGAATTATTTCACTGGTATACAGTGCTAGTTATGCCAGGATTCTTCATCATCTTGTAGTTCTGCTTCTGACTGCTGACTGTCTTCTCCAGTTAGAATGTACTCTCACCCAGGAACATAGGACATTGTCTCCTATCACAGAAATACCGTAGTGCTGAGTGAGATCACAAAATAATGATAAAATACAAGCAATTGATTCTGAAAGTCTGATGTGTTTTCATATATTCTGGATATCTTGCTGTCACAGCTGCCATTGGGATATATTTTCTCTTATCAGATCTAGAGCCTGAGCAGTCCCAGCTCTTCCTCTAAAGCTTGCAAGGGGGACTACTTGGAGATCCCCATAGAAACTGAAAAGAGGGATGAGAAAAGGAACTATGACAAAGTGGACTGAAAATGTGAAGTATCAGAGCTTAAACTGCCAAGGAGGAGTCCATTTGGTCCTCTACCTGTACCCCTCTTCCAGTGCAGTTAGTTTTTATTTTACTCTACCAAAGACTAACAGTGCCAATTCATGAGAAACAAAACTGTATGCCCTTCCTGACCTGGGGTCCCATTTTCTGCCTTTGCAGCAATCCTCTAGCATGAGATTAACACCGTTGGTGTGGGTGGCATCCAGCTGAGTGTTGTTCCAAAATTTCCTCCTCTCCTTTCAACCTTTCTGATGTATTAAAGTCTGGGTGCTTACTCCAAATCATCATTCCTTATCATTTAACAATGTTTGGCAAGTTTTATTTATTAAATATTTTGCAACAAAAGCCTGTAAGGCAACAGAAAAGTAAAGCGTAAAATACATTTGACTTAATTGGCAGCAGCAGACTGCATGCGTCAGAAGGAATTAACCTCCAATAAAGCAGGATGTGCAGGAAACACAATGTACTAGTTTGATATGGTCTTTCAAAGCTACCACTTCCTGGAACAGAGGCAGAAACACAGGTTGGCTAAGCCTGGAAAAGACCATAGGATTTATATGCATGCAATCACACTCAAAAGATCTCTCACATGAACTTCTAGAAAGCTGGCAAGAAGAAATTCAGGATTCTCTTGCCATGTCAGGAATTTCATACACTTTTTCCTGTTCAGCACTTGGATCTAAGGCAGATGGAGCAGAACATTTATGCTTCACCTCCAGTGATTCACCCATAATGTCCTTTCCCAGTCTGTGCTCTGAATATCAAAGCAGTCAGACCAGACAGCTTATCCCGTAGCAGTGAAGATATAAATAAAATACTGATCCAAAACTACATAGCTAGTATGTTCAGTAACCCACCCAATATGAACAGACGTGCTTGAGAACTATATATAGAAACCTGAAAAAAGAAAGGATTTCATGCCCTTAAAAAGGATTTTTTTTTTTTGAGGTAATGAAGGATGGACAGAAACATATGGCTGCAGCAAAGAAGGACAAAGAAAGCCTTTCCCTATTTCAAAGATCCACTTTCATTTTGCTGTGTAAATGACATGGCCTCATTTTTCATGGTTAAAAGAAATAAAGGAAGAAGGTGACTTGGAGAGAATGCCCTGTCATGAAAGTCTTGATAAGGATGCTCTCTTGTACAAATTGCACCTTTCTAGTGAGGCATTCACATGACTTGGTAATGTTAACAAATATTCATTCAATGTATTCAAGCCCTATTCATGGTAAACTGAGGCCTGGGGCTAGGAACACCCTGTGAGATTGTTTAAAACAGTTGATCAGTTGCTATTTCCACTCAATAAATTAATTAAACTCCACTTTGATTGTCTGGGTCTAGGTTTTGGAATTGGAAGTCAAGTAAACACTTGTTCTTGAAAAAAAGCAATTAATCATCCACTTAATTTTAAAGTGTTTAAATTGTGTTGATGTCAGTACAACTAAAACAAAGGTTAAATGAAAGCTTTTGTTTATATTATGTTCTGAGTTTCCTTAAGTGTCTGTTAATGTGATTTTCTAAATTGAGACAACAGGGAATCAGACTGCAAGAAGGTTATATCTCCTTGTTCCCCTTTCTTTTCAGGAAGAAAAGCAAAGTTATTCTTAACTGATAGCATCTGGTCCCTCAGGGTCACCCTGGTCATTCTAGAGATAGCATTTTAGTGAATTGCCATTTGAAAACGAAGTAAAACAAAACCCCCTTCTTACAATATCCTAAGCGTAAAAGCCTAATCGTTGGTTTCAGGCCAAAACCTTATTTTTATTTTTATTTTTTTTATTCACTGTTTTACAAAAGCCATCAAGATTGAGACCTTAGAATTTTTTTTGTTTGTTTGTTTTGTTTTGTTTTGTTTTGTCTAGTAGGCACTTCAGCTACCTCCATGGCCCACTTTTTAAAATATTCAAACAGTACAGAAGTATGTACTGTACTTCAAAGTGGAAGTACCCAACAGCACTGGGCAACTTTTTGGTCTCATTTGCTCAGTATTTCAGTTGCCTTCTCTAAAAACTGGGATTGCATAATAGCTTTTTCTTGGCACAGAATAAGGTAAGTTGCTGAGAGTTGTAGCAGGTGAAATTATGTGGCTTTTGGCTGCTTGGGTTAGATGCTTAATCAGCATAAATTGCCCATGGGGAGCTATGGAAACATCTAAACATTACTTTGATATCTCTGTAAATCTAAGTAAATGAAGTTAAGTCCCTTTATATCAGAGAGGGCATCTCCTTGAAGTTCCATCTTTGCAAGGGGACTTTGGGATGACATATTTTTATTAGCAGAACTTAGCTGTCATTTCCACCCTTGAGCAAGATTTTGGGAAACCCATAATATAAATAATTCAAGCAAAGCAAGTTTTACTTTTTGCAGTAACTACCTATTTATCTGCAGTTTAAAGAGAGACAATTGATGATTAATGGTCACTAACTGTGCCCTGATGGTACATGAGGATACATGATGAGTGATGTATCAGCTTCCAAAGTAGCAATAACGTCCCAGTAAGAAAGCAGGCAGCCTCTTCCATCTTCTGTTTCAAGATCCATTTTTATACTCATTCCATGACGTAAATCTTCATATCCTCCAGCCTCTCCCTCCCTTCAATAAACATCCTTTTGTATTTCTGAACTCATCACTTCCCTTCAAGTGTGCTGCTTCCCTTTTTTTTTTTTTACTTTCTGCTGTCTTCTAGAAAACTAAGCAGTGCCCTCGTTTGTCATTATCTTCATTACAGCTCTGCTACATCATCATTTGCTTTCTTCACAGTTCACTTTTCATCTCTTTTCTAATTGTGTTCTTGCCGTGCTCTGAAGATGCTCATCTACAAATGCTCTTCATGTCTTCTCTTTCTTGATTTTACTTTTCATAGACTTTCAGTTTGCTCTTTTTAACTAACTTGCTTCTTGATGTACTTGTTCTGTGAATATATAAACAGAATATTGGTCAAGGCAAGCAGAAAACACTGAGATCTATTTGTGTCCCTGGCATGCTAAAATCAGGGAGATATGGCAGGGAATTTTTTCCCTTTGAGCCAATGACAAAACTTCGTACTGATTCAAATGGAGTTTTCATTATCAACAGTATCTGTGGGGCAGTCTGAGAACTGTCAGACATGATCACATGTAGAGATAGAATGGAGACAGGCAAGAAAGTTTTAGTGCCTTTTCAGAGATGCCCAAGGCCAATCAATTATACCTAACGAGCAGGTCACCTGGAAAAGGATAGAGAGATGATACGATCCCTGTTCCATGCTTTATATCACTGGCTGGAGGACATCCAGAAGGGGATAAATCCCATCAGGCAAACAGATGCTATAGAACCAGGATCTGTTTCAAGGACTACAGAGAAACAGTGGGTTTCCTATCTTCTTGATTTGTGCATTCTTTGGTATCTTGGATTTGGAGAATTTTTTGAGAATTTTTTTGAAATGTGACAGAGGTCCCAGAATAAGTAGATGACAAGACTTAAATATCCTCCTGATCCATAAAAAACTACATTCATCTTCCCAAGGAATCTCCACTTCTTTTCCACTCCTCTTTCCACCACAGTTCCTATAAAATGATTGTGATCTGACTGAGAGATATGATTGCTGAATCAATTTTCCAAACATTTAATTTTTTAATAAAGTTCCATGTTACCAGTATGACATTTCTTGCAAGCAAAAGCTAACAGTAGTTTGTATTACATGATGTCAGTAACAGCACTCCAAAGCTACTTTTGGATGAATAGTTTCCATAAGGAAAATGAAAACAGATCTTTTGCTCCTGCAAACGGCTTTAACACATTTGAAACTGATAGTACTGATCTGCATAAGCTAAGAATGTGAACCAGTGGGTCTCGCTCTGTGTTATAGAGAACATTAATTGTCATAATGAAATGACTTATGATTACACTAACATTCTGTTAAACTCTACTTACAAATCCTGTGATGCTTTCACACCAGCTATTCCTGCAGCTAATATTAAAAAAATGCACAGATTGCTTGATATGCCACACTTTATTGTGATTTCTGTATTTTCTATTAGCTCTGAAGCCTCTGTAAGTGCACTTGTGATTGTGGTTCATTATTTGCCCATAAAGGGTGAAACATACACTTTCTTGGTTGATCACTATGCTTCCCTTTGCTTCCTAGAAATCGACATATGATTTGTACTGAAGAGCATTGAGTTGGGTCCTCTCACTGATCGCCTTAAAGAACTGGAAAATTTTTTTTCTTTCTAACACTAGAATTCTTCCAATATTATTTTCATGCTTTATGTTACAGAACAAGAAATAATGTCATACACGGCTTGCACACAAGCTGCAGGCATCTGCACCAACTGAACTTTCCTTGACACAAAGTAAATTTAACATATGAGACAACTGAGGAGTCTGATGGGAGATGGTACTATGAAGGAGAGTGACACTGAAGGACTTTCTCTGCCACCTATGGAGGAGTTAAGGTCACCATGGTCATCTTCCTTATCACAGAGGACATGAACAACGTTCACTATCAAAAGTGAATTAAGATCATCCTTTGATCCACAGGATAGTACTCATCTATTTATCCATACCTTGAGGATTGATTGTGAATTCCCTGCTAAGATCAAACTGCAATTTTATGAAATATGGCAAAAGAAGGTCTGTACAGAGCTCCACTGCTTCTATGAACAAAGGGGTGCTCAGCAAAAAAAGGAAGACAATTAGAAAATATTATTTCCAATGCCATTACTATCTGTCACTTGATGTTTTCATGATTTTCAGTTATTTTAGGACAGAGATGAATAATAAAAGTATTTTAAATAAATCTGGAAAACAGTGAAATAATGAAAAACAGTACAGGAGAACAATATCTCATTAAACAAAGAGTACCTAGAAGAAATTACAAACTAACAGATCCTGTGCATTATCTAAATTCTTTTGCTAAGACAGAGAATTTTTCCTTTCAAAAATTTGTCTCAGACATGGTTTGATCCCTCGGAGCAGACAATGCTGGAGTGGTTACCAGAGATGAAACAGCTGCAGAAAAGTCCTAGCAAGACCGTGACTCTTCTTAAAGAAAGCAGATGGAGATGCTGATCAAAACCTTCTCCTTGTCCAGGAGACTGATAAGGATTATGGTGCTCTGACACAGTACATGATGTCAGCTGTCTGGTGAAAAAGAGATTGGTGGCAAAAAAAAGCATGAAACATTCACAGATGGAGTCCCTCACCCACCCAGTCCTCAAATGTTGGGAAATCCGACATCCCTGACTCTTGCTCTCCCACTAGCTGCTCTCTGAGTCTTGTGCCCATCAGCACTGGAAGGTCACACCAAGGCGGCACAGCAGAACTCAGTGGCACTGAGAGGTTACTGTCAGAAAAGAGTTGGCAAAAGGGAAGATCAGCCCCGAGATACTAAAGTATGCTGCTGACAGTTCACAGATGCTTCCAAGGAAGTCTTACTGCAGGCCTTTTAAAGAAGATGTGGTTAGAATTGGAGACCAGTGGCTTATACATCACAGAGCCCGATAAAAACAGTAAGCAAAAATGCCAGCTCTTTCGCAGACTGTTGTCAGAAGCTGGGGCTATGACTATGCTAAAGAGAGGAAAAGGAGAATGAAAAAAATAGCCATCACATCTGAGATCTTTGCAGCAGCTCTACTCCAGTAACACAAAGCAATAGTGGTGAAAATAGCAGTGGCAGAAGGGTCATCTTTGTGCTTGGATGAATTTGCCCCAGCAAGCCAACATATCCTTGGAAATTCAGAAGGAAAGAGCCTGAGATGACTCTCAGTTATTTATCCTCCATGAGCACTGCTGTCTTCTCTTGGAAAAGTGATTTACTTTTCACACACAGGTTGCTAAGCCATTGAGGAAGGTGGTGGATCCACTCTGAGGAGGACAAAAAATGAAGAAATCTGATGGTGCTGCAGAGGAACTTAGGGATGTTGCAATTGACTACATAACGGTAGCTGACCACTCTCAGAAACAATTTGGAAAAGAAGCTTAAAAACCACACTACAGCCAACTCCCTGTCCCATAGTCACAGCATGAGATTTCAGAGAATGGAAAATATCCCTTGGCCTACAGCTTTTCGTTCCTGATGGTCACTGAGGAGAGGGTTGGCTCCCATCACCCCTTGTCCATCACCCAGCCCCTGGGACTCCCTTCTTCACAGGAATCTGGAAAGGAACACTCCAACTGCTTCAGGAGCAGAAATCCCACCTGGGTGGTGAGCACTAATGTACAGCTGCCTGGGGACACATTCTGTTCCTTTGGTAGTACCCACAGCCTAAAGAGTGTGAATCCCTCCTTTTGTCCATGGGGCCCATGGCACAGTCCATTTTTAACTTTTAAGGATATTCTGGGGAAAAAAAAAACAAAAAAAAAGAAAAAAAAGTAAAAAGAACAGAACCAAAGCATGTTTTTCTCCATTACCATAAAGAGGGCTTGTGAATGCAGGGTATTAGTATCCCAAAAGCTATTAAACCCCTTAGTGATGGGAAACAGATGGAAAATAAGACAAAAGAATTCACAACTCATGTTAGACTGAATTGAATTCCTTTAATTTCACACAATGAATAACATATGAATAGGATTAACTTTTTTTTTTCTTTTTTTTTTTAGTTAAGTGCTCTATACTGTGCTAACCTGATTTGGTAGCGAAAAGACTGAGCTTTGTTTTAGAAAAAAATGTTTAAAAACCAACATCTAAGATCATGAAGGAGCATGACATTAAAGCATGCCAGATGTATCTAAGCCTCAAAGAACATCAAGTCCATATCCATTTTTAAATGTACAAAAATGCTTCATGAATAAAAACTGTTACAAAAAGAACATTTCAAACAATGTACAAGTTTTTTTCTTGCCTCTATATTCAATAAAATACAAATACATTTTTTTGCTCTAAAATATGTTTACATACAATCAAAGTAGAACATGCAAATTACACTTTAAAAAAGGCTTTTAAAAACCACTTATGAATACAAACTAAAAATTAGCCAGCACGACTTATAGAACAATCTTGTGCCCCATTCGTTTGATTTTTTAATTTTTTTGAAATACAGTATATACATATTTAACACTTCATGTGCATTTATTATTTAAGAAATAGCTTAAAAAAATAAAGAAAAAGAAAAGTAAAACAAACCAACATGGGACTGAACTGTTTGCCCATGTTGTCCAATTGGCAGCTCTTTCAATGTTTTTTTTTGGTTTTTTTTTTTCTTTTTTATGTAGTGTTTAATACACACTAGGCAGGCATCTTAAGGAGATCTCAAATATGTGTCCTTTGTTGAAATGTGCTTCTAATTATCTCAGAACTGCTGCACCCCAGTTTTTAGATGGTATGGAATAGGCATTACAAGGGCATGATGCTTGTGTTCTCAATTCAGAAAACCATGCTGCTTTGTTTTAGTTTTTTTCTTTTTCCTGTCTTTTTTTTTAATTACTTTTTATTTTTTTTATTTTTTCTTTTTTTTGTTGTTCTTTTTACTCTTCAGGATACTACTTAAATGTGCTTAAGTGCAGTCCTGAATCAGGGCCTGTGAAAATAAGAGTTGGGGCAATCTTTGTGTATGGAACAGCGATTCCTGTTTATTCGTCATATTGCTGTAGCGTTTATAATCCCCATTGATGAACCAGCACCTCATTGTACCAACGCTACTTGAATAATGACACGACATAAACAGAACATTCTACACGAATGGTCCAAAGCACTGCTGTCAAATGGAGAGTCATGGGCCATGCTGTAGGAGGATACACTAGTAACTGATGACTATTACAACTCATTTTTTTTCTTTTTTTTTTTTTTTCCTTTTTTCTTTTTTTTTTCTTTTTATTTTCTTTTTTTTTTTTTTTGTTTTTTTTTTTTTTGTTTTTTTTTGACAGTTGCCCAAAAACATGCAAGGTGCTTCACAGAAAATATAATATTGAAGGGCTCAAGAAACTGGCAGTATGAAGCTCTTGGAGACACAAATAGTTGTTTGGTTTTTAAAACTCTCTCCCCATGCACATGTCCTTATTCCTGGTTTTATGCTGGGCTGAGGAATACAAGACCCAGGGAGAGGATGCAAACCCATGGCCTCATTTCATATGGCTCACAGCCATATGATTTTGTTTCACATTTTTATTGAAGCATGATAAGATGTGTGTTAATCTGTGACACAGCGGAGGTGTTTGAAAGGTCTTTTTGGTCTTAATAAGCAAAAGGGCTTTCAACCCCATTTTATACAGTTCTTGGTAATGTGTGAAGAGAATTTAAGAGTTCCTCAGTAAATCTTCCTAGTGGTAGGGGAAAAAAAAATAATCAGAAAGCTCATTACTGGAATATTGTTGGGTAATAAACTGCAGGAGTGGGATTTTAGCCTTAAGCCCTAAAACTAAATCCTTTATGATCTGCATGTAGTACATCGCCTTATAATATTATTCTGTCAGCAACTTGCTTATCATATTTATAGATTGTGCAACATGCAGAACACAAATTCTGAGTGCTATCTAACAGTATTTTCATCCCGCTTTCGTACAAATTAACAAGCTAATCTTCCTGCCAGTCAGGACTGGCTGAACCAGGCTGTTGTTTGGACAAATATCCAAGGCTGTACTGCAGCACTGAGCTCCACCAACACCTTCTTGCAGTGAGAAACAAACCTTGGGAGTCTGGGCAGAACCCATTCTATACTGACAGCTTCCAGATACCAAGTCTTTAAAGCTACCCTTAGTTTCTCTAGGATCAAAAGGACCTAAATTTTTTTGCTCAGTGAAAGGCTGTGCCCTTGGAGTGGACGGTGTCTATAGGCATGGTGCTCCTAGCAGCAATTTGGATAGTACTTTTCAGAAGGATAGGAGCATTTTTTTTCCCCAAAGTTCAGGAGCATGGGAGACAGCAGCCTCTAAGTCATTCTCTAATGGGGCAGTTGCCTCCCACAGCATCCAGAAAGGTCCAAACCAAATCCAGCCCTTATTGGCACTGTGTGAGGTCTTCATATGTCCTGAAGCCACAGTGGGTGGTCAGTGACAAAACTTGGTCCTTTCAGATCTTTCCTCCACTCGCTACATATTGTAATGTCCTTCAATGCTAATAAAGAGATCACGGAATATAAAACTAAGGTCAAGTTTTCATCTGGCTTAGTTTGAGCTCATAGGCTACCTGGAATACAAAATTCACAAACTTTTCATGCTTTTTAAGCAACATTGTCACCTTTCAGGCCCAAAGAAGAGATGGGAAAAGAAAAAAGATTTCTGAATAAACTAGATCTGAGTCCAAAGCTTTTTAAGGAAGAAGGGAGGAGCTCAAGGAGGCTTCAGTTGTTTTTTGTTTGTTTGGTTGGTTTTTGCAGACCTACCACTTTCAGTCAATAACACTGTGCTAATTCAAGAGAACTGGAAAGCAAAATTGGTTGTAACAGAATGAGCAACCAGCCAGTTTATTTCTAAGCTGCATTAATTGGGAAACAAAAAGCACAAATGAGTATGATGAATGATACAAAACAAACTGGAAACAAAATTCTGAGATCCCAACTTATCAGTTTTAAGGAGATGGGACCTCCAGATTTGTTCTAGACTTTAAAAAAAAGTATTTAAAAAATCCCCTTTTTCAGCCCCCCGGCCCCAGTCCAAACCCCAGATGCATTCAGTTTTAATAAGCTAAGGTGCTATCACAGAAGAAAAATCAGTCTCTAAAAATAATGAGCTGTGTGTTTACAGTGTCCCTTAACACCATAGTCTTGATATGATTTTTGTAAATAAATAACAGAATAGAAACACAATCTTTTTGTGGGGACTTTTTTAGTTGGCTTTGGGCTTTGTTTAGTTTGTTTTGTTTTCTTGTGTGTTTGGGTTTTTTCATTTTGTTTTGCTTTTTAGTGTCCTGATATTTGAAGATTTCTTGGCAACAAGCCAGCTCAAAGACTGGTCAAAAAAGGGAATAGCAGTTGACTATTGAATTGTTAAATAATTCCAATCCCCACACCCTTGCTGAAGTTGTCCCTCCCCACTCCCAATTTAATGTCTGTCTTCCCATGCCAGGTGTTGAGTGTCCTGGAGGACATTAAGAAGGAATGAAATAAATTTGAAAGTACCTATTTCAGATTTCAACAGCTGTTGTTTTTTTTTTTTTTTTAAGAAAAAAAACCAACATTGATACTGCAATGTAACAGCTTCATATTCAGTTTTTGTTTCAGTTAAACATCTCAATTGGGCTGTGGAAATGGAGCCTGGGCATTTTACCCACGTTAAATCAATGGCTAACGTACAACTCGAATGAGAAATGTACAATTTGAACTGACCATTTAAAGAGACAATTTGTCACACACGGTTTGCATCCATGCAGACTGAGAGCTTTATAATTACATTATGTACAAAAAAAAAAAAAAAATTTTTTTTAGTTTATTAAGGCAACCACAACTTGGAGAACATGTCCAAAGTGGCATTAATACAATTGCAGTGGTGATACCCTTTGAACATTTTTATTTTCAGATAAGAACACTTATTCCTTTTCATTTTTAAGAAACAATTGCCAAGAAAGAACCTGTTTTCCATAGGGTTTTGTTCTGTATTTTTTAAACAATCTATTTTATCTATTCTCTTTAAAAGAACATATCAAGGCATTGCTACCCAATGAAGATCATTTGGATCCTGGGTTTCCCATCAATTTCACTGGGAACTGCAGGTGGTAAGAACTGGTCAGTTTGGGCCCTGTCTTTTTACTCTATTTTTTTGTTGCCCAATTTTTAAAAATGTTATCTTTTTATATTCCTTTTTTTTTTTTTTTTTTTTTTTTTTTTTGGCGATTTTGTTCATGTTTACTATAACTCTATTCCCCAGAAGTGTCTTGCTGTTCTCTACTCATATGTACCGAGCATAAAAACAACTTGGTTGACGGGTGACCTCTTTTTCACATGCCACTGAAAATGCCAAGTTGCTTCACAGAAATGTGCTATCATAACTCACTATCCATGTACACCTTCTTTTAAATTCTGTGACATGCTGTTGTTCCTTGGGATAGTACTCGGAATGAGTGTAAGGCTCTACTTTTCTATTGCCTACATTGCAGCTAGTTGTAACTAGGCAAGTAAATGAGAAAGAAATACATAGTTCTAGCAGGAGTCAGGCATTTTGGGTTATGCTGCCCCAGAGCCTGGCAGGTAAATAAAACTGGAAAAAAAAAAAAAAAATTCAGACAGATTATAACCAAGATCACAGTAGAGAAAATTACACTTTTTTTTGTTGTTTTGTTTCTTTTTTTTTTTTTTTTTTGTGGGGATGGGTTTTTTCTTTTTTTTTTTTTTTTTTTCTTCTTTTAATTTTTTTTCTGTTTTTTACAGTGTTTTCTACTATGGTATGATTACTCTTAGTTTCACCTGGCCTGCCAAATAGAATCAGAGTCGAGCACGCAGCCCACGGTGATAACGTTCAGCTCTCTGCGGGGGTGACATCCCGCCTCCAGGTAAGGTGTGAGAACAGCAATACTGAGATGCTGACTAGTTTTGGAAACTCTGCAAAAGTAGAATATATCCCCATTTTACACTCCCCCCGCCCCCCCCCCCTTACCCCGCGTCTGTCCCCCACCCTTTCCTCCTCGTTCCTTGAGGAGGCGGCTGAGGCCAAAGCGATGAAGAGGAAGAAGCGAACCTTGGCTGGCACAGCTCTCCCCCATGGGGTCTGGCAGCCGAAGGGTTTCAGTCAAGTCTGGTGCTTCTTGCAGGGGCGAAGGGTACCATGCACCTCCAGCCCCTCAGTCCCGGCCCACCCCGCTACAGTCAGGGTGCGCCGGCCTTATGGAAGGCCTTCGCCTTCATTTCCTCTGCCTTTCCGGTGCCGCTTCACTTTCACGTCCTCCTCTTCCTCCTGAAGGGATTTGCTTTTCCTTTTCCCCAGACGGGGTGCCCGTGGCAAAGGGAGGGGAAGCGGAGGAGGCGGTGGAGGAGGAGGAGGAGGAGGGAGAGGAGGTGGCAGAGGTGGCGTCTCTCGAGCCATGTGTATGACAGCCTCGATGGTGGCCATGATTGTATCTTGAGTGGCTGTCTGCTCCAACATCAAAGGATTGAGTGTCGGTCTCTGACCTCTTTTGCTGGGAAGGTCAACACATTTTTCCAGAACGGGCATTTGGTCTCCGGAATCTTCGTCAAAGGAGAGGGGCTGCTTGCGGGGACGCCCCCTCCGCTTCTTGACAAAGTTATTGCCTGTCTTTGATTGTCTCTGCAGCCTCTTGGCTTTCAGGATCTTGTTCACATGATCCAGGTTCTTCTTTGTGGACAGGATCTTGGTGTAGTTGCACATCTTGCGCACCTCGCATTGGATTGCCTCAATTTCACGGCGCTTGAACCTTTTTTTCAGTGGTGGGCTGGCTGTTGAGAGAAAAGAACAGAAACAGGGGTAGGTCAAACAACAGTGACTAGGAACTTTCCTTTGCCCAGTTTCAGTGTCATAAAGACAAGATGCTTTCAAGAAGTGGTGGCAGTGACTCTGGTGTCAGTGGAGAAGGACTCTGAACACAGAAGTAACTAAAAGAAAGTTAAAAAATTACTTCCTACAGTCCCAGAAAAATTGCTGTTACCTCCTCTTTTAATAACCTAGATTAAAATACAACTTATTTCTCTCCTCTCCTAAAGTAACAGAGCTTTTCTATAGCAATATTTTACCATGAGTTTGCTTCATTCTCATTTCTAAACCTTTAGTGGGAGGGATGGAAGGAAAGATGAAGGAAGGAAGGAAGGATGAACGGAAGGAAGGAAGGAAGGAAGGAAAGCAGGAAGGAAGGACGGAAGGAAGGGATGCTTAGCATAGCTGTCATATTGACCCACAGTAACTATTAAACTTTCTATACCCCAAACATGTTTCTGATGTCTTCACTTCAGACTTTAGTTCTTCAGTGCATACCATTTAGTTTGTAGTGTTTGCTACTGAACCCAAGTAATAGTAACAAGACAAGACAGGCTTTGTGGGCCACTTCAACTGTGGCAAATTCACTACCCCTGCCTGGGTTTCTGTACTCATCACTTCTGCAGACACTAGCTGAAACTAGTCAGTCATGCAACTGACTTTAATGATCCCCAAAGTAAGCTTACTTCTGTTTCAGATTTAGATCTGAACCAAGTCCAAAGCAGGTAAGTCCCTTGCCAAGGTGATGTTGTGAGTCATGGTCAGAGCTGGAAAGAATACCCAGAATTTCTTGGCTAGTGTTCCTTTACTTAGGACACAAGACCTTGCTTGGTTTTCAGAATTGTCTCATTTTCTTTTACTGAACATGGCACCTGTTCAGTCCTCAGTATTTGCACATAGATTGTAAGTAACTACCCCTTTGTGACAGAAACAGAATGCATTAATTCTGCTGCTGCAATAACTAGTGCTCCCTTTCTCTCCTAACATATCTGTTATGCATTGCTGGAAAAAAGAAATGATGGAGTTCAGAATATCTTTTCAGTAAAGAATAAAATATCCCACTAAATTAACCTCAGCCCACATCTTCTTGCAAACTTAATTTACACCTGACTGTCAAGCAGACATTTGCATTTGAAATCCTTGAAATTTTCAGAGCAGCCAAGATTTCGAGAAAGGTTCATTTAGGGGTTATCACTCCCCTCATGGCTAACAGGCTAATCTTCTAGCAGTAGTTTAAAGTTGCTATTGTAGTATTTTCTGTAGATAACCGGGAGCTGTCAAGTGTCTCTTCTTGCTCACTGTAGGGTATGACAGATTCGGCATACAACCTCCCTTGCTGTCCTTCCCTCTTGAAGAACATAAATTATTGGCTCTAATACCACCATGCTGCTTGGATTCAGCAAAGAGCTTGCGTAAACAAACCCTAGTTACAATGCAAGAAGTAGGAGTGAGTCATAAACAAAACATAGACATATGCTTTCTTATAAATAAAGACCTGGATGGACAACTTCCCAAAGTCTGTTTTTCATTAATTACAAAACAAAATATATTTTCCATATGTAGCCCACTCCCCACACACATACACACAAAAGAGAAATATAAAACCCGCTTGCAGTTTGTGATTCACAGAGGACAAAAGAAGAGAGGAATGCAGTCATTTTGGTACCAAGAAAAAAGAGAAAGGAAATTAAATATCCAAGTTGCTCAGGAGAAGCTAATTAGTTGCACAAAATCCCTCTCAAGTAGGTCACCCTTAAAGAGTATGGATGCAAGCACCCTAAGGGCAAGTTGCAGTGAGCTACTTCCCAGACATGTGATCAAAAAAAGGTTAGATCCCTGTCACGCAAAATGACTACTCTCATCTGGTCTCACTGGTGATTGACGTATATAGTACCAATATTTTCAGCCCTAACTGTTCAAATCCTTTGAAAGGTTCCTCCCAGATACTGAGAGTGGCTTCAGTTCAGAAGACTTAGGCAAACCAGCATTTTGCACACTCTTCATATTTGCTGTCCACCTTTTGCCTTTATTTCTATTTGGAAGAAAAATTTTCAAGACTTTTTTTCAAAACTTCCCATATTCAGGATGTGTTTGTTTTCAGAAATTAAAAGAAGTTTTATCAGTTGGTGATGGTAATCTTGAAGATGGGCAATTTAGCAAAAATGCAGAAAAAATTGCAAGGTTCATGGCAAAATCGGGAGATTTGGCATTACTCTCACCTTTTATTTGAATGAAAGTAAGCCAAAGGACAGGAAGTCAAGCACTAGCCAAATATCCGCAAGGGTTTTGTATTTACTTAGGTTTATATGAAGCTGATTGTTCTGAACCTTAGTATTACCATTCCATCACAATCAGGGGAGATCTGGTCTTTATAGTCAGTGGAGTGTTATCTCTATTTCTGAAATGGGAGTTCATGTAGTTTAAGGTTACTGTGGACATTCTACTGACACCCTGACACTGGACAAGGAAAACTCAGGTCTCTTGTCCATCCTGCTAAATTCATTGGGTGTCCTAGGCACCAAGGGATCCAGGTCACCCAAGCTGAGTGTTCTTAATGGAGCCTAGTGATCAGACAGTGCCTGAATGGAGCAAAGACAAGCATCTGTTATCTACCAAACTGCCTAGTTTTCCAAAATTAAATGATATTCAGATAGTTATGGGTAGATTGATTTTTACATACATGTAAACATATAAGCTGAATGTCACTCCTGGTATGTTCCTTCACGTTATTTAGATACTTTTTTTCTCTCCTAAACCTTTGTAAGCTGACCGTCCATTTCCTTTTGCACTGAAACTAATTTTCTCATTTAGAAAAAACCCTAACCAACCAAATGAAAGCACAAACCAAAAAAACCCAAGCAGCCCCTCCCCAGCAACCTTCTATGCTGTTCTATGCTGGCTTATTGCACTAATTTTTCCTTCTTAAGTGCTTTGAGGTGTTTATGACTTTCTAAGGAAGCTTGTTGGAAACAACTATAATGCTTTTGCTTTTCTTCCTAGCAAGCCTCTGAACTTGCAAGCTCTAGAAATTGGTAGAGCTCTATTACATAATCTCCCAATAGTCAAAATGAATGTACTGAACAAGTGATATGCTTTCAAGTCAAGTTTTTTTAAAGGAGATACTAGGAAACCAAATATTATTTTGGCTATTGAGAGTCAGGGACATCTGATTCTACATTTGGAGTATAGAGACTCCATGAAAAAGTGTCTGATGGGTCTGCAGGGGGAGTATTTGATGAGGTGTGCATATGACAAAACATCAGGGAGATCTGCCAAAATAAACCACTATTGAAGTAAGAGCCATTAGGTGTTATCAACTCATCTGGAAGCTTTTGGTGAACAATCTTTGATATAAAATATTTTGCTATATTGCCATGTGATATACTGTTTTGCTGAAAACCAAAGCTAAGTACTAATCTTTTCCATTTTATCCTGACAGACCCCACCCAGCCTTTGGCTCATGTTTGCCCAGATTGTTTTTAGGCTTTGTTGCTTTCTTCCTGCATGTAGTTTACTGTTTGCATGTAGAAATTTTGATCTGGGAGAAAGACTTTCTTCTTACTCTGTTTGGTGGAATTAATCTAAAAGGGTTTGAAGAGGAGATGGGAAACAGTAACTCTATGTCTACAAGCAGACATATGTAAAAGGGAATAAGCTCCAACAGAGGTAATACAAGATGATGGCAACTTCCAGGTGCTGGGGATGCAGGTGGGGAATGCTTTGCTGCCTGGGATCAGTTATCTCCCTACAGCTCCCTTACAACATGATGCTCTTGGCACAATCCAGCCCAAAAGTAAGAGAAACTAGAAAACCTACATGCATCACAGGCTTTTTTTTACATTTCCTCCATGCTTACCGCTTGCCCCAGTGTCCAAACAGCTTCATCCAGCTAGCCCAAACAATTAAGAAGCAACATCAGGCTTAAAAACCAGTTTTACACATTTAAATAAGGCATATGGAAGCCCTGAGTTTCTGCTCTGCTGTGGTACACAGATGCAGTGGGGCTCTGCCTCACAAAGACAAATTGAAATGACTGCAGGCCATGCCAGGAAGTCATAAAGGATTGATGTGATGCTGGAAATAGCTTCTGAGGCAAAGAAAGAAATTTCTACCAAAAATAAACATTGCCAAGGGCAGCTGAAAGCAGGCTGGAACACCCACTCCAGTACAACACTGTTGAATGAAGGAGGTGAGACCTTTAG
The DNA here is from genome assembly GCF_003957555.1 of Calypte anna. NCBI lineage: Eukaryota > Metazoa > Chordata > Aves > Apodiformes > Trochilidae > Calypte > Calypte anna. The sequence goes on from NC_044274.1 coordinate 4,971,378, forward strand.
AAGTTCTCCATCACAACTCTAACTTTTTCCTGGATAGCCTTTTTTATGTCTGCAGCACTGAAGATCCCTCTTACTGCCCGTCATTCTCTATCCCTCCAGAGTAGCCCCAGGCTTCTTGCAAGAACAGGGAAGAGAGAGAAGACTGCTCAACAGCTGGGCTCCATTTGTCAGCTTTGTTGAAGGGTTGGAGGAATTGTCGAAGAGCTCCCTATTAATTACAGAAAGCCCATAGCACTATCCTCTTTACCAATTAACACAGTTTCTTGCGGTTTTTCACTAAATTATTTCAACATCTGGGCTACAGATAAACCAACAATTTAATTAGAGTTCTGAAAATGGGAAGAGTGAACTATGCAGTCAAGCATACACTTTCATCTTGAAACTGATAATGAAATATTTGCATGCTTTCGTTCTCTGTTGCATTAAAAATCTGTCCTTGCTTTATATACAGGAAAGTATTAAAGTCTAAACAGAGAATCCTCATTTTGAAATACAAAAAATTACCTTTATAGAGGCTACTTCACAGCACAGATCCCTTGTTTTCACTATTTATTCAGGGAATGAATAAAAAAGGAGTGCAATTAAATAGCACTTTCAATTGAATAATTAAATAAGTAACAACCTGTAACTCAGTGATGCAAATATATTTTTTATGAATTTAGATTCAAAGGCTTGAAACTTCTCATGGCTGCATGTAGGATAATGTTCTGTGGGTTCCCCATTCATTGAAAATAAAGACACAATGCAAAACTTCTCTATCCATGCCCAAGAAAAGGTGTGATGAAGCCTGAACGATTTGGCTCAATTTCTGACTGTATAAAGCTATCACCTATCTGATCTGATTCAAAATAGAAGTACAAAACATAAGTTGATTGAAAAACATGTTATTCTGACTTATTTATTCTGATATATTTTAAATCACTGTTCTTTGCCCCAGTTTCACATTTGCAAGACGGAATATTATGCTAAAATCACTGAAGTATGCAGAAAGAAATCTCAGCTGCTCCTCAGCGATTCACTATGTATTCAGCATGTTCTGCTACAGGGATGGGAACATTCAAGTAAGTGAACAACAGGGCTGAGAAAGTAACCCAGGAGCCTTGCTTTGGAGTCCCCTGCTAGACCATACGGGCTGGTGCTACTTGTGTCCTCATTATTGCAGAAGTGGTGGTATGTGAATAAAATAGAACTAATATGCCAAGATACTATCATGATAAGAAAGTGTTAGAAAAATTATAGCCTGATTATCACATTAAATATGCACATTTGCTGCTACTCCTCCAATCAGAGTTAGCAGCACAAGCACAATATTGTTTAGTACAGTGCCAGAAGGAGCAAGATGGGGAAAAATAGAGGGAACGGAGGAAACATTACCTGCTTCAGAGGTTGTTGATGAAGAAGGTAGGAGAGATAATACTGGAGCTGGCATTGCAACACTATCAACAGCTGCTGGTTTCCTTCTGGTCATCATGTTACAGGCAGAACTTTCCATTTTGCTATGAAGTGAAATCTGGTCTGCTTTTAAGTGGGGACTTGCAATTCCTGGGGAAGAAACAAAATCTGGATGAATATTGATAAAGCGGCGTGTCTGGGGAATACCTGGAAAAAAAAGTAGCAAGTTGCTGTCCTTGCTATCCCAATATGTTTCCTTATTTTCTTGTGCATGTGCCCACAGTATGTTCTTGGTACTAGCAAGGATCACGATTTTTTGGTTTTTTGGGTTTTTTTTATGATTTTGCTTCAGGATGTACCTCCACTGATCTCTGTAAACAATGTTCAACACTACTTTCTGTTCTCCAAGAAGAAATACACCTTGATATATGTATAAAGACAGACATGGTTGATATCTGTATTTATTTGGATTGTCTATTCCTCATTCTTTAGGTACTGAATACTCAACACCCACACATTTCTCTTCTATAATGATTTGACTCAGTGGGTGTTTCATCTGAGCAAAGGGATGGAATCAGGATCAGCCATGGCAGGTAATTCACTGTCTAAAGCATACTACAATTATTTTCTTAGCAATCCCCTTCCTAATGAAAATTTACCTTACAACTCATTATAGAGTTAGGAGTTTAAAAAACAAATTAAAAAAAGAGCACTTTGTCATACATTTTTCTTCCTAGGGACTGCAACGCAGAAGAAATGAGGGGCTGAACTATACCAAAGAGGCCAACATTCCAGAAAAATAAAACTTACGCACTCAGAGCTCATACATTCCTCCCTTAAAAATGTTTCTCAGACTCTCTTCTAGAATGGCGTGATTAGAACCCATTTTGTTTGCTTGTAAATGTGTGAAGTTTAAACTGCTGGGATCCAAATCTTATATACTAGATAGCTTCCTAATACACCTGAATGTGTATACCTCCTTTTATAACCCATACTTCTCCTTTTATATGCCATACTTATGAGACTTCATATGTGTCTGCACATATTGCATATATAAATATATGAATTTGCCAAATGGAAAGGCAGCTAAAATCCCTCAGTGGGGATATTTTTCCCCATTTTAGAAACTAGTTATTGTTGCTCTGTAAAAACCCAGTAGCCCTACTGTCATGAGACCAGAGCACAACTCTGCTAGGATAAGAACTTTGTGCTGTCTCTTTGTCAACTTATGAAAACCATTCCCCATCTCTGAGAGATTCTTTTTTTCAACATATCCAGGACAGTAATTCATTTTTCAAAGGTGATCCTTCATAAATTCCTTTTCTTTTCAAATTTCAAAACCTGTATATGGGCTTGAGACAAAATGCATCAGATTTTGCCAGTTAAAATCCATGAAGATACAAAAATCACAGAACAGCTGACACTGAAAGTCTCCAATTGAGACCATTTGGTCCATTCCACCCTACTTCAGCACATTCAGCCAGAGCAGATTGCCCCTGACTATGTCTGGCCAGGTTTTGAATATATCCAAGGAGGGAGACTCCAAAATCTTTTAAGGGTGACTTGTTCCAGTGCTCAGTCATCCTCACAGTAAAAATATGTTTTGTAATATGCAGACTTAACTTTCTGTGTTTTGTGCCCACTGCTTCTTGTCCTGCCACTGGGCAACACCGAGAAGAGTCTACCTCCATCTTCTTTACCTTTCCCTATCAGAAATTTTTATAAATGGATTAGATCACCTTAAGAATTCTCTTCTCTGTGTTGAACAATCCAAGTTGTCTTAGACTCTCCTCATGAGAGAGATGTTCCAGATCCTCAGCCAACTTTGTGGCCTTTTGTTGGACTTTCTCCTACATATGTCCATGTCTCACTGTACTGAAGAGCCTCCAGCTGGATAGAGTACTTCAGGTGTGGACTCATGAGTGCTGAGCAGAGAGATCTCTTCCCTCCATCTCCTGGCAACACTTCTCCCAGTGTAGTCCATGAAGCTGATGGACTTCAGGACCAGGACCCCCAAGGCCATTTCTACCTGGCTTCTTTCCAGCAGATCAGCCCTCAGCATGTGCTGGTGTATGGGGTTATTCCTTCCTAGATGCAGGACTTTCACTTGTCCTTGTTGAACTTCAAGAGGTTCCTCTCATTTCATTCCTCCAGACTGTCAAAGTACCTCTGGATGCCAGCATGCCTCTGGTATACCAGCCAGTCCTCCCAAGTTGTACCTTCTCCAGCTTTGTTGAAGGTACTCTCTACCTAATCACCAAGATCATTAATCAAGATACGATGAATTAAGAAGTGAAGAGACTGACTGCCTCTAGCTAGACTTTATGTTACTGGTCACAATCCTTCTGAGTTCAGAGAGTTTTCAGTTCATCTCAGAGTATACTTATCTAGTCTGTATTTCAACAGTAGCTCTATAAGGATGTTATAGGAGACAGTGTTTAAAGTGTTGCTAAGCTGAGATCAAGAACATCTCAAATAAGAGATAGAAACTGCCTTACATACTGTTGACTGTACTCAGCCTCTCCAGATACCGGCAAGCATTTCCTTGCATTTGAAGCTTAGAGCTGCTATAAACAGTCCCTACCTTTGTCCCTTGCATATGTGAAATATCAGGGGGTGTTTGGGTTGTCTCAGAAATTGTAGGAGAGATCTCTAGAAGACTCTCAGGCACAGAAGAACTGCACTGGGGGGGAGGAGAATGAAAGATAGGACTACAGAGGGGGGCTGCTGCAGATTGGAGTCCTGATGGATCTGTGACCTGTTAAAGCCTGGGATTTAGCAGAGTACAAAGGAGCTGAGTGCAGAAACAGTCAGGAGCAAGGCAGAATTACAGGTCGTGACTTAGTGGAGATATGCAGAGTAGTTACTCCCTATTAGACCACACATCCTTCCAAAGCCTCAAATCAAATACTTAGCATCTCAAATTGTACCCATTCAACTTCAATCTCTCTCTGCTCAGCTTCTCTATTGCAAGTGAGAACAATAATATAACCCTCATCTCAAGAGCAGAGCTGCGAAAATAAAATTATCAACATTCATGAAACATTCATCTATTCAAACCAAGGCTTAGAAATGTGGGATAAATGAGACATGATGTCAGACACTGAATAGTGGGAGGAAAATCATGCAGCTAACAAACAGCTGTTCATTAGGTGAGCACTATACTCTGAATAAAGCACTGTGCCATGGAAGAGAGGGGATATTTGACCAGGTAATTACACCTATGGGACAACAATACTATGGAACTGTGCATACTGAGTTTTCACCACTCCACAGAGCCTGAGTTTGAGCCTAAACATTATTTATTGATGAATGCAATGTGTGCACAAGAGATGTGCATGAGTGGGTGCACATATCAATACACATGCACATACATGCATGTGCACGTGGTACATAATAATGCTAACAACCTCATAAATTCAACATCTGGTTCTAATTAAACTAAAGGGCCCATATAAAGAGCTGTATGAAAACATGCAGCTGTAACCTGTTGACCTCTATTGATAAAAAAAACCAAACAACACCAACCAAAAAAAAAGAAAAAAAAACCCAAACCACCAGCCCCTGTGAAGCTATGCTTCAACATATCAAGGGACAGTCATTCATTTTTTCAAAGGTAATCCCTCACAAACCACTTATCCTCTCAAATCTCTACCTGCACACAGTGTTTGCATTAGGGACCTTGATTTATGGATTCCCACTTCTTGGCTGGAGAGGCCGACTTCCTGTTGCCGTGGTTACTTGGATCTTGGTTCAAGGTTAAACTACTCCCAAATCAAAATCAGTGGCAGGCACAGCATCTAACAGCCAGGTTATTGACTACCCCAGGATGCTTAAAGGTCAAAGACCAAAGTGCTGCTTACTGCCTTTGGGGTGAGTCAATATTTTCAATATTTTTATTCTGTTTCTTCTGAAGAAGTAGTTGCTGCTCAATTACCACCTATCTGGGTTTACCAAGGTCATACAAATCACTGAGGAAAATTCTCCCCCTACAGAAGAGATACTAATGTAATGAAGTACTTCAAAGTCTACCTGGGTTGATTGTATCTCATCAACAGTAAATCATGGGTCTAGCCATCTGTCTTTTGCTTCAGGCACATGGCTGCTTCAGCCTGTATCCCTCACCTCTCTAAAATTTTCATCTAAGTTGAGGAACAGGAGCATTTTATATATCTGGAGCAGCCAGTAAGGAAGAGCTATTTGGTTTCTTTCACCAAATTCTACAGCAAAATACAAGCAGAGATTCAGAGGCATAATTGGAAGCCATCGTGCTGCAGGGATTTGCTCATAAGGCTGTGATTCATGGTGCAGTAATGGCAGGTCTGTCCCCTGGGTGGACTGACTTACTAGTGCAATAACATCACCTTTCTTTGTCATTTTTCTCATTTGGGGTGCCCTTTTCAGAAAGCTTTACAGAAGGGAAACCACCAAATCTGTTCAACCCAACTTTGAATCATGTGAAAAAAAAATCACCTGGAACACCATCATAGAGGGCTCGAAGTTGGAAGTTCACACACACATAACCAAGTGTACTTTATTCTTTGTTGTTGCTTCAGAGAGAGAACAAGATGGTGTATACTGGTGGCCTGATTCAGGCCTTATTTACCACCTGTCTATTGATCTCTCTGCATTTCCACCTAAACTGAACCCACCTCATCTCATTAAATTAATTGAGTCCATTAAATTTCTTGAGTCCAGAACCATGTGCACATGCAATTGAGCAATAAGGCAACAAAGAAGAGAACCCAATCATTATTTGCTTAATGAGAGAGGGGAAAGGGAAAGCTTAACTTCAAAAGTGAGAAATGAAGGAGGCTGGCAAGAATCTGAAACAACAATGGCATGATTAGAAATCTGTAATCATCATGATCATAAGTAAAAGCATGAATCAAGAGAAGTACTACTCTGGTTCAGGGCAGACTGACAGAAAGCCTGTGCATGGGGAAATGCAAAATTGCTGTGAAACTGGCTTTTTTCTTAAACATTTATACATACCCTGATACTCAGTATAAAAAATTGGCAGTCTTCGTTCACTGGCTAAGAAGCTTTCAAGCTCTTACCAATAATTAATACTTTGATCTTAAAGGGCTAATAATTATTATTGTTGTTGTTATTAAATACTTATGCTGCAAGTAATTCAGCAGCATAAGCACTAGCTCCATTGTGCTAGGTTTTGAACAAACATATTAATTAACTATTCTTGCTTTACTGGTAAATCGTGCTCACTCTGTTATTGAATCCATCTGTTTTCTCACATCATGTACTTATATGGAAAGGTTCTTGGACAACATCCACCTTTTCTTCTTTAATTTTTGCACAGAGTCTAGCACAATGTGCACCCAGAAGTCCCAGTTCAAAGGAGATAATAAATGTTAATTTGCCATTAGAAAACAGAAAATCAACTGATAAAAATTGATCTCAGAGAAGCTTCTGCAAGGGAAGACTTTTTCTTTAGAGTTCATTGCATTGGATTTCATAGTCCCCACAGATTTCTGGAAATTCATGGTTGTACTTAAATTGTTTATGCATCTGACCACTGTTATCAGAAAATTCTTACAGATTATTTTTCTCCCAGTCTCTTTGTACAATGAAGCTGTGTAAGGAAGCTGTGAACAGGAATGCACATCTAAATATTAAGATAGTCATAGTATTTACATTTTGATAGTTCCTCCATCCTGAATAAAGAATCAGAGGAAACTCTCTATCTGGGTGAATCTTTTCTTAAAGCTGATTTTAAATAAATCAGTCAAAAGTTTGGCATTGCATCATCTTCTAGAAAGGAGAACTGAATTACTGTGTGATAAATGTAGTTAAGGAATGTAATTATTCTTCTTAAAGTAATATTATTACCTTTCTAACTTATGGAATTAATTTTGCTGGCCTCTATTTGACATGTATGATAATTTAAAAAATAACTGTTCTTTCAGTGTACAGCACTGCCTTATGGCTTCAGGTCTTTTTATCTTTCTCCCTTTTCCACCACCACTTTAGAAACTTGAAATTCCATCACTTCTATGAGGGCTTTTCTATTCTGCCGGATGTGTCCCTCTGAATAAAACCAAGTTTCTGTAGATATTAAAAAAAAAAAATTACTCTCATTGCCAACAGGCAGAAATTGAGGACTTGAAAACTGCTTTATTTCAATCTAGCTATTTTCCTACTTTTTTTTTTTTTTTTTTTTTTTTAATCAGGATAGCTTTAGAGAAAGAAAGAGGGAAAAGAAGGAGTCAGAGAAAGCCATCATTAGATCTTCTGATCCTTATCTGCAGTAGCACAGTCAGAAGAGCTAATGCTATGATGATAGCTTTGAAATCTCTTAGGAATTGGATAAAGAGAAGCGATAGTGATGAACTCCCAGCTAATAAACACAGAGTGCTTATTTCTGCAGAATGATCAATTTCCAGATGTCCTGAGGCTTGTCTGATACAGTTGATTTACTCATTCTCCCTCACTTCACTAATAAAGCTCAAGTCCAACATCAGATTAGAGAAGAGCCAGATTTCTTAAAGGGGCAGGAGGAGGGCTGGCATAAGAGACACAAATGCTGGGAGACAAACTAATCTCTTCTGCCTCCTCCTATAACCACCAAGCTGTCTTAAACAGCTGCCTTTCTCTGCTGAAATCATACACTTTATCCACTTTGCGTTAGTACAGTAATACAGACAATTAATTTGTTATCTTGTTAGTGGAAATTTAATGCAATGATCTAAAAGAACTCTTACATATTGTGATAAACTTTAGTGCCTCCAGGGCGCTTCTCTTCCATAGGACTCATTTCACATCCCATCCATTATGTAAATGAGATGTGGAAATAGTTTAGTTCCCCTAATGTATCTGTACACTGATGGATTGCACAAAGTCAGCCCTACTGAAACTAATGAGGTTAAATGCATTGTGCCATTCCTTTCTGCTTGGGTGGATCTCTGTGCCTGAGTTCAAGAAACATGGTGCAAGCCTTCCTCTTCACTTCTTTATGAAGATAACTGTGTTTCCTGACAAGGAGCATAGTGGCAATACTATGTAATACAAAACAGTACACTGCTGTATACCTGAGGCCTGGCAAGGCATTACTGAAGGAAACGGAGCAGCTGCTGTTGCTCAATACAGCTGTGGGTCGTCTGCCCAGGCTTCAGATCATCTTCCACTTTTGGGAGGTAGGTCCCAGGACTGTGTGGAGCTGAAGGCCACAGGAATCTGCAGCCTCCAATGATATGCAATGTTTGGAAACAACATAGGTGCTGGATGGCGTTAGAGGTGAAAGAACTGAATACAAGAAGGAAAGGGTAAGGAAGCACTATTCTGCTCATGATCAGGATGAGTCTCAAATCTTTACTGACTTTTCAGATAAATGGATGATCACTTATAATTTGAAATTTCAAAAGGTCAATGTCCCTGTTCCAAGGTTGTATTTTGCAGTGAATTAAAGTTCCTAGGAGATGGAGTCTTGAGCTTTGCCTTTTGATTTTGCTTTGGGATTGCTTTTTCCTGTACTGGCACAAGAAGAATCGTGGATCCTCCATCTCCATGCCCTCCCCTCCTCCTCCGCATATTGCCAGCATGAAAACATGCAGAAACTGAGGAATAAAGGATGTGCTGCCTCAGCAATGAGGGATGAAGTGATGTCTGTCTGGGAAACCAACCCTTCATGTACTCAAAGACAAAAATGTAATGGAGCTGGTGGAAGCAGTTAATATTCCAAGACAGAACAGGGCAGTGGCCCAAAGTGGCAGTAGGTATGCTCGTACCCAGTCTCCTCCAACACCCGTGTGCCCTTCCCAGGCCCCCAGTCCTTCAAACAGAGTGGGACTGGGCTTTGAAAATGTTGTGGAAGCAGCCATTAAATTTTGGCATGCCAGGAAGTGATAAATACATGAAATGAGGATTTCCAGTAGAAGTTGGATCAAAGTACAAGAACATGTTAGTTAAATACAGGTGACAGCAATCAATAAATTTAATGAGAGAAAAACTCTAGAGTTCAAAAGACTAATTCAGAGTCAAAGGGCTTGTGAACACAGATTAACACTGAAGGGACTTGCTAATAGTTGCAGCATCAGAGGTTTTTCCTGCCTAAATACTGAAAATTTTAGCAAAGCAAAAAGTTAAAGTTTACAGTTGTTGGAAACTGACAGAACCAAGAGAGACAGAGACCAGCGTAGTTAGGGAAATTAAATTTGCCATGGAATGTCTCATGATGAATCATTTAATACACAGTGATGAAGAACCAAATTTTCTCTCACAGAGAAGGGAAGAGAAATATTAAAATTAAAAAAAAAAAAAAAAAGAAGTGAAATGAAAAAGAAGTGTTTGAGGGAGGACAATGACGAGGAAAAGGGAGCTAAAGGATTCTTTCTTAAGGCATAAAAAACCACTAGGTACTCTGAGAGGCAGAAATAAAGACCTGCAGCTAGGAGCAAGGAACTACCAAGAGAAGAGTAGTTACACTGAGATGAGCTGTCATAGTGGATGAGGGTATATTCACTAGGGACAAAGGAAATGGAAGATAGGATTTCTTTCTCCAGAACACAGGTGAGGAAAGACAGATGCGGAATTTTCAGCCTGTAAGTAATGAGAAAAGTCAGGGGTGGTGTTTTGAGTTGTTGTTTTCCTTAACAACAGGAATGATCATTTTTAAATGTGGCAGATAGAGCTGATATTCCCTAGGCAAATCGAGTTGGGAGCAGTTCATATTTATCATAGATTAAATGGGACACTGACAGCTTTGGTAGGAGAGTGCTGGCATGAAGCATGAACAGAAGAATCAAGTTGCTAGTGGAGGGAGAATGAATGAAGCACAAGGGCTGGGCTGGTGTAATGATGGTGTAAATTTTCAGGAACATTTAGTGTAAAAAAAGTGATGAAATCTAAGAGAAGTTAACAAAATAATTAGCAAAAATCTTGCTGAATATGTTAAACTAAGAGACCTACACTGAGATGGTAAGGCTTCCTTCTTCCTCTGCATGCATTCAGCAAAAGACAGTATCTGTATGATGCACAAATTAAGCTGATATTACCTTTTTCTTTCTGGCTGAAATTCATTTGCATTATGCCCGTTTGCAGTCCTTTGGTAATGTTTGTGTAATAAAAGTAAGCAGCACCAGGGATGTTGCTTGAACCCTGCTGTCACACAAAACAAAACCCAGAGAACCAGGTGGTCATCTCCACTATCTTAGTCCAGTAATATCTGAACTGGTCCCCTGAGGGTTCCACATTTTTCTATCTATTTTCTATCACTGCATCCACAAGAAAGGCATTGTGGTACTTGGGAAGAGGTGGGAGAAGGATGGGCTGAAAGTCATGGACCTGAAAAGAGCATCCAGGAATGCTGACTTGTAAGTTAGTATTCTCCCAACTGGACAGACCAGTTATTTAATTTTTCTTCTTTATCTGTAGTAAGCTATGCCCCAGTTCACACAATGAGAAATACCCTGAATATGACATGTTTTTGAAGTCAATTCTCAGCACTTCATAGAAGTCCCCATATAGGAGACTGTAAGAGAAGAGTTTTTATTTTTAGAAGGTTTTGTGCTGGCTTTGTTTTAATATCTGAGTCCATTCATCCCACTTTAGTGCTGATTTATCACTAAAATGAGTTCTTGCTTTATCAGCACCAGAGATGAAAAATAATGCATACTCGGAGTGCATATGCTGTTCTTCTCTCACATCTTCTGTATTTCAGATCAATAGATATGGGGTATTTTTTTTTTTTTTTACTTTCTTTCTGAGAACTACAGTAATTGACTGCAATATGAAAACTGAAATCTATAAAGATGCATAGGTGCAACCATAAGTGCTATTGCCAATTAACCTCAGTAACAAAGAAGTTTAGTAGTTACTTGTCATTATGCTGTATAGGACTTCAGTTACTGCCCTATTCTAATGGCATTCTCAAAACAACTGAAATACCTGATATTGATCAAAAGCAGTACAATGTCTGGCTTTATTTTAACAGCGCAGAGTTAGTGTGAATTGGGAAAAAACAAATGGACAGGAGTCTGGTTTTTTTGTAAAGTTTGCCCTTTCCCATGTACCCAATAAAAAGCCTCAGTGATACGCCATTTCTAATGTGAGAACTTAAGTGTAAAATCTTTGGATTTTATGTATTTTTCAAAAGAAAATTCTGAAGGAAGTACTTTATTGAGACTGGTTTTCATTAAAATTCTTGCTGGAGACTGCTTCCTATAGCTGTAAGGAGGATGGCAGAGAGACCACATGTAATAAGGTCAGAGCCTGCCTGCCTCTGTGGCGTACAGACACAAGAAGGGACCTGACTGATGAAGAAGAGGTTAAAGAGGTGAAGAGTGCAAAGTGGAATGGAACAGGGAAATAGATGGAAATAAGAGACAAAGAATAGATTGGAAAGAAGAAAGAGGAGGAAAAATCACTAGTTACAGACATGTGAAAAGCAGATTGTCAAGAACCAGAATAAAGAACATACTGGGAAGACCCTAAATGCTCTCAGCCTCTGACTTCTGGAGTTATGCTATCAATTTAAGTGCTTCACATTTAGGCCTGGGCCACTCTAAATTTCCAAGTGCTTTTCTGTACAGTTTTGGTGCAAGCCTGCCTTCAGTTTTCCGTATTTCAGATTTTTCATTTACTGGAGCCCAGTAAATACACAGAGTATTTCAAGTACTTTAGCCAATGAATTTTTCTCCCCATGTCCACATATGCAACAGGCAGGCAAAATATAGAAAGTAGCATCAGCATAGAAATACATTCTCTTTCAGCATCCACTCTGAGAGAGCATCACAATGGAGCAAAGATGATACAAGAAGAGCTTTTTTAAAATCATGATTGCTCTCCTGGGGTAGCAGAAATTTACTATCCAAAATCAAAGATTTAACAATGGCTGAATTTTCTGAAATTTTGTCTGACTGAAATTTTTGCCAGGCCCCAAAACTATGAAAAAAAATCCAATGAATGTGAGTAATCTGTCAAGCACAGGCTCCCCAACATTTATGCTTGAAATTCAGTTGATAATTTCTTTGATCAGCAGTCTATGTCCCAGTACAGATTTATTTAAATATAGGTCCTAGTTTCGGACAATCATTTGCAAAAGCTGGCTATGGATATTTTGCAGAAAAACTAGAGATCTGGGAAAAATCTAAAGGAACTTTATTAAGCAGTCTGGGCTTGTAAAGGCACTCAGACTTTGTTTTCTTCTCTTGGGACAACTGCCCATTCAAAAAGCTCAATCAAATTCAGTATTTTGAATTTTGTCTTCACAAAAAGTTCTATGGATTTTTACTTACACCCTCCTGATGGTGTAAAAAAGAATAAATGAGTAAGTTATTAAAGGAATAAATTATCGTCTCATCTAACTTTCAGTTGCTACAACCTGGGTGTCTACATGAAATCTATCTGTTTAAGCTGCCCTGGCAGTCAACAAAGATCAAATTAATATGGCAGAGTGGGTAATACACATGAAAAAGTACAGTCTACTGTAGTTCAAGATTAATTATTTCAGGCTCCACTGGCAAAATCTTCACTGACTAAAACGAAAGATGAGAAACCTCTCATAGTGGCCTTATGCTGTAGACACTCAGATATGGTTGAGAGGATCTACCCTCCCCATGAAGATTTTTGGTCAAATCACAGTGTCCCCTTTTTAAATTCTTTCTGCTAAAATGGAGGGGCTTGAATGTGAATGGTGCATCTCTGGGTGAGGAGTGCGAGCTCTCTGCAAGCAACTGGTTGCACTTGAAGTGCCCTGAGGTATTTGAAATGCCCCGAGGTATTCAAAGCATCCATGGGAGGCTGGCAGATATGATATAGGGCTTCAGAAAAGACCTCTGCCCTTCTGCAAGAGCAGCTGGAGGCCAGGCAGGATACCCTAGATATCTCAAATAACACTTGACAACTACATGTGCACAAATGAATCGAGACCTGAGTCTTAATTTTTTTCTTGTTCCAAAGTCTCCTGTAGGCAGGGATATATCTTATCATTGTAAATATCTCTTTGCCACCAATGAAGGGGCAGAGAAAACATGCCCTGTCAACTTTCCTGAATAAGAAGAAAAGTGGCTGCAATGCAAAAGCATCAGAGTAAACATGAAGTAAATTTAAAACCACAGAAATCTCTAGAGAGCTTTTAGAATGGATTTGTTACTCAGGAAGAATATTAGAAATGTTTTTTTCTGTCCCGTGACAAGAGCCTTTTGGTTGACATTATAAAGAAGGGAGTACTTTTTTTTTTCTTTCTCTTAGTAAAACAGAACATTAAAAATAATTACAATGAAAGAAAAAGAGTCCTACAAAATGAAAAATTTAAAACTCCGAGTGGAAAACACAGAAACTTATGGGACACTGTTCTATTGTTGCTTTATGTAGAGAAGGAAATACAAGACTACACAACAGGTAGAACAAGCCACCCGAGCTGCATATTTCTTCTCATCTGTGCTTGAAACTAACTCAAAGCAGAGAGAGCAAAATGTCTCAGAATGATTAGACAACTAACTAAGCTTAACATTTCCTCTCTGCTCTTGTTTATCCATTCTTCATTGTTCATTCAGTGATGGGAAAAGGCTCTGGAAATAAAACCATCATCATGCCTTGCGCACATGTATCACTTAAATCCAGCTCTAAAAAGCCTCTAAAGGCAGTCTAAGTTATGGTTAGGTCTTAAGCTGGGTTTCTCCACAGGAATTTTTCTTCTCCTGCCAAATATAAGAGCCATTTCATCTAGAGATGTGAGTCCTCAGAGATGGGGAAAAACTCACAAAACACCAAAGACACATCAGTGAAGTATCTTCATCAATGAAGATTAACTGTTTCAATGAAGAAAAAAAAAATTAGCAACTGGTGGGCATTTTGAGGGTTTGCTGTGCTATCTTTGTGTTGCTGTGTGGCTGCTTCTCATTCCAGGAGTTAAAAAAAAAAAAAAAAAGCCTTCTGTTTTTTTAAATGATCTTGAACCACTTGGCATGTGACTTCTGAAGTGTTTAGCAGAGTCTTGCACAAATGTCATGAAAATTTATCAGCCTAGACCCCAAATCTACTTGCCTGCCTTGTATCATCAGTCATCATACTAATGAAAATATTAATGACATTTCAATTGCTTTTCAAGAGAAATGAGATGCTTCAACTGAATAGAAATTAGAAAAAAAAATTAAGTTTTTGCACAAAGAGTATATCACTCTTCCTTTTTATTATTATTAATTAGATAAAGCGATTGGTTTCAATGAAGCCTGAGGTCCCAATGTACAAGGCACAGTAGATATAAAAATTGAGAAATCAACCACTAAACAGAAGAAACAAGAGACAAGAACAGGAAATAGAATGTCAAACAGAAACACTCAAAATGTTTTCAAGCCACTCAATTAAGTATTAATTATTAAGCTATTTTACGACTTCAGATGACCAGCAGAGAGAAGACATCTCTAGAGATTTACTCACTCCTCTTGAGCTAGTTGTGTCTGCTTGGCTTTGATTAAGTAGCCCTGGAGGAACACAGATTGGACAGTTTAAACCCAGACATCAAAATTTCAGAAGTCAAGGTACAGCCATACAAATCACAGACAAAGCATCTCCCTTCTAATACACAGCAAATCAGTGAGGGATGTGGATTCACTCTCTGGGTCCCAAACTCAATTCCTTAATGTAGCTGCTGTCTTGGACTTATGGCTAGGATGGTGCAAGCTGTGAATGTCTGGAACACAAAGGCTGAAGAAACAGTGGGTTGAGCTCCCCAGGTGGCATGATGTCATCTTGGCCTGGTATTACTTGGAAGGGGCTGGACAAAAGCCCCCCCTGTTCAGCAGATGAACTTGTCAGTAGGTGGTGCTGATGGCCAAGGGGTGCAAGACCTGGTTTCCCTGCACCACTGTACCTCAATCATGTGCAACACTTCTTCCCTCTCCCCAGCACACATTTTCCACAGGGATCACACACATTCATCACATCACCTTCACAGATGGGCAATGTCTTACACAAATTTTACCCTTAAGGTTTTTCAGTTGCTGTCTTTACCTTACCCTGCAAGTTTTGCCTTATTTTCTACCCCTCTCCTGTGCAAAAGGAGAGTGAGAGAGAAAATGGGTGGACAGGGAGCAGGTGCCCTTAAAAGGTCTTGTGATGGATACCTGTGGATGTTATGGTCTCACAAGGCTTTGGCAAGAAGCTGGGACTGGTGTGGGGCAATAAGCATGCATGCACTCCCAGGTACAGTACCTGCTGTGTTGCTTGGGAAAGCACCAGCAGTAAAGTAGCTGCCTGCACTAGTGGGTGAGCAGATTTGAGAACCCAGAGGGTGCTTGCCAGGTTTGATCCTAAACCAAACACTTTACAGTTTGGAAACACTTTAGCAGAAAGATGGAGGAAGGAATGCAAAGCCTTTCTTAGAGAAAAAAAAAAATAATAAAAAAGGAAGAAATAAATTTCTTCCTTTCTTCCTCTTCTTCTAAAAAGAAGAGGCAAAAAAGGTGACTATGGAAAGGCACAACTGTTCCTGTGTTCTAATCTGCTCTGCCATGAAACCAGAACAAATAGGCTGTGGCACGGTTTTAAGAGTCGATTATAAAACACCCCATCAGAACATAAACATCCCACATCGACAAAGTAATCTCTGTGGATCTCAGTGGGCCTGACCTGCTGCTGCCCTCTTCCTTGTATAGTCATGAATACAAATGCAAGGTGAATGCTGGCTGCCTTCTGATCTGGTGACATTTTACACCCATGTTACTGATGTCAACAACTGCATGAGGGAGCAGAGAATCAAATTCAGGATAACCACTTGCAAAAAATAGAAGAGCAAGATGAAGGCACGCTTCCAAGGTGTTTAGGTATTTCAGATCTGAAGCTTATATGGCTGAGTTAATTCCTTCTGCACTCCCACATTTACTTAGGGAAAAGCCTTGTACTTTACGTTGCACTGTAATTCATCATTTGGGCAGATGCTGCCCTATCTCAACAGGAGAGCTGTTCTCCATTCCTGCCATCTCACCTTGTGAGCACTAAATCAGTGTGGAGAAATACCTCCCCAGCAAAACTATTCAGAAATCTCTGGAGATCAAAGTCCACAACTTTTGTCTCTGGTATGCAGTGAGAGAGAAAAATTACGACTTTTGTTTCATTCTGTTCTAACTGTCCTTTCTCTTTCCAAGCAAACAAACAAATAAGCAGCAAATGCCCTATTCCCACCTGGCTTTAGTGCAATGTTATGTTTGAGGCTTTAAAAGCGTAAAAGTCAAACCATTCAAAATGATAGGTCCCATAGTAAATGTAACATGGTCCCAAGGGTACCTATGTAGTGTATAGTATTGCTGCACATGGTATTAACTTTCATGCCTTCATCTATATATGCAATGTGGCTCATTTATAGTTGCTCTGGGAACCACTATGTTTACATAAATTTTAATTTCCTGTCTTTTGTTTGTTCTCTTTATCATCTTTCTAAAACAAAATTTTCCTTGTGAATTTTAGTGCTCAACCAATTACCCACAGATGGAGGCACAGGAGAATTAACATCTTCTGATTCTTCCATGTGGCCCTGGCAGTATGCCTCCACTTTGGTTTGGACCCATTAGAAACTGTGAAGCCCCAGCAGTGGCACTATATTTCTACCAAAACAGCTCTGTTCCCACGAGTCATGGTGATTTTAGGCTGTTGTCTCCTGGGATCTGGCCAAAACCTTCCTGCTGAGTTGACATAGGACATATTTATTACATCATAACTCATTTTCCTGTTTTTGTTTTCCTTTTAAATGCAGGCAGCATGAGAATTGAATGAATCTGATGATTGACTTCATATAACCAAACTTGAGTCAGATACCTTCAGATTTTGGTGTAAAAGATCTCTGCCTCCTGTTCTGGTAACTAAAACAAGGTATTTACAGCTGCTTTAAACACATCTTTTGTTCAGGCTTGCAAAACTAGTGCCTTGCTCAGCAGAGATCTGATGGCACCTTGTTACAAAACATTACTATAAAAGACTGAAACCATAAAGATTCCTGTTCAACAAAAATCCCTCATGATGCTCCAGCTACAGTATAATGGAGTGATCTTCATAAGCAATTAATTAAAATTCAATGTTGACAGGACCAAGGCTTGCTACTATTTTTTAGGGAAACAACAAATAACATATAAAGCCAAATTATAATATGTTGGTACAGCAAACCCAAGGAAAATATGGCAGCTCTTGGTAGCTGTGATAGGAATCCTTCCTCTTCTCAAATAATAAAGGCTTTCTGCTAATTTTAACCCAAGCTGAATCCGAAAAACCTGCAGTGGTGTGTGACTCAGAGTGCCCCAAGGGAATGGGAGGTGGGGGGAGATACGTGTGTGTGTCTGTGTGTATAATCTAACAGTGCCCAGAGCTCT
The DNA here is from genome assembly GCF_003957555.1 of Calypte anna. Classification (NCBI taxonomy): domain Eukaryota; kingdom Metazoa; phylum Chordata; class Aves; order Apodiformes; family Trochilidae; genus Calypte; species Calypte anna. The sequence goes on from NC_044274.1 coordinate 4,989,086, forward strand.
TGAGATCCTGGACCACTTCAATCGCACAGGCCAGATTCATTAAAAACCCTGGCTGCATTCCAGCAGTTAAAATTGAAGCAGCATATTTATTGCATTTTGCTCAAATAAATCTGAAAATGTGTGAATCATATCCCTTGGAGAGATGGGGAGAAGAAGTAAACAGTCTCGGGCTCGCACTTAGGAGCAGGGTATGTTGAAGAACAAAGATGCAGGTGGGTCATGCTTGCAGGGAGATACAGGATGCTCATCAAGTCAGAGGGTTTGAGAGACTGAGGGCTCAGATGCCATTTTCTCCACTGCTGCTATTCTGGCCTCAAATAGCCTGTTTGTTTTTTCTCTATTTTATTTATACACACACACACATACACACATGGGCTCACATATATTTTAAAAATCTTCTTAGCTTATGCAACTCTACTCTGTGGTTCTCTGTGGTTTTCCAGATGCTGTTCATGATGCTGGCACCTCACCCCAATTCCAGCTGCATTCAGCTGGGATTCAATTACAACCTGTCTTGCAAAGGCAGATTGGTTTTTCAAAGATAACGTAATTTGGGGAAGGTTTTTATTTTTTCTTTTCTTTCCCTCCGAAAAAGCAATTTTTATTACTAAAAGAGAGGCATGACTTGCTGCTTGATCTTGCCTGGTGCTGAATGACTCCAGACTGGTCCTGAGCATCCTCAATATTACTTTACTTTAGCACTTTTTAGAGAGCAAACAGCACCCCATGGGATTCAGTTCTACGAGATTAAAGTGCTGGCAGAGCAGGCTCCAAGCCTGCTGCTTCCACAGGAAACCTATTAGAAACTGTATGTTGATAACCAGTTTTGTCACAACTGATTTTGCAAATAGTAATCAGCCTAAAATTAGCAAACCTAATCACTGATTGTTTTGGACAGAATTTTCCCCCAGAAAATACCAGGAAAGGAGTGTAGACAGGCATTGCAAAACCAGGAGGTGATTGAAAAGTAGGTTTTCTCTGCACCCTAGGTCTCCTCATTTCTCAGGCAAGGTGCAGGTCCCCCCAAGGTGATGTTGTGCATAGAGGAATCCCATAGCTTGGCTTGGTGGGATGCAGTCAACACAGGAGGGGAAGGGGGGATCACTGCAGATGCCCAGCAGCTCGATGTGGCTGCACTATGGGCAGGGTGGGAGAGAAAGGGCAGGTGTGCAGGGCTGTGATGGATTCTGAGAGACTGGTGTTGGGAGTAAGAGCAGGTTACATGAGAAGAAAGGCTGGAGAATGATAGGTTTTCAGCTTCCAGCCCCCTTTTTTTTTACTTAATCACATTTTCCTAGTCAATAATCGAATGAATACCAGTTACCAAAGTTAGTGCTTCCTTCCAGCTTTGGATGGTCCTCAGAGAGGCTGAACACAGCCCCAAGACTAGGGAAGCAGACACCACTACCTCTAGAGCACCTTGAGAAATCAAAACAGATTGAAGTCACACATCAGCTACTGCTGATATTACGCAACAGAAGAAGCAGCCTGATTTTTGAGACTGCCAGCTGCCTGTATTGCCTGATGAGTTCCCTGAGAGCAGCCAATAGCAGCAACCTTGGCAACCCTGGTGACAAAGCATAATAGGAACAGAACACTTCTTATCTCAGCTATAGGGCTGGCAAAACAAGTAAGTAATTAGAAGATGGGGGAAAAAAAATCACTTGTAAAGAGGAAATGGTGCTTATTAAGTGGAGGTCCAATCATTAGCTGCAGGGGAAGCATCTTTAGTACAAAGGAAGAGAATGGATCTAGGAAATATAATTGCATGGCTTTGATGGAAGAGTTTCATCCTATCAATGAAGACCAAATAGGAAAGGCTGGTGGAGCAGCCAGGAAGGCAGTGCAGGCATAGTGGAGCAGCAGCAGAGACCCTCTACAATGAGGGCTGATGGAGCACTAAGTTTTTACAGGACTGTCCCTGTCTGTCTGACATGTCTATTGCAGCAGTAAAGTTTGCAGTGGCCATGAAGAAACTATGCTGCATTAAAGAGATGAGAGAGAAGGGAGAGCCACCCTCCAGGATGACTTAGACAGACTGGAGAAGTACGCTAGAAGGATATTCATGAAGTTCAATGTGGAGAAGTGCAAGGTTTTGCACCAGGAGTGAAGTTCAGAATAGGATGCACTTAGTTAGAGAGCAGCTTTGTGGAAAGGGACCTGGGGTTCTTGGGGGACAAGAGCCTCAGCATGAGTGAACAGTGTGCATCAGCAAAGAAAGCCGATTCATGCTGGGCTGCATCAACATGGGCATCACCAGCACAGTTAAGAAGTTATCATCCTGATCTACTTGGTGTTTGTCAGACTACATCTCAAGCACTTGTTCAGTTTTTGTCCCCACTGTACAAAAACGATGCAGACAGGCTGGGAAAGGGTCCAGAGAAGAGACATGAGGATGATGAGAGGACTGGAGCACCTGCCATTTGAGAACAGGCTGAGAAGACTGGTTTTATTCAGCCTTGAGAATGACTGGGGCAGAACTTCTTAGCATGTTCCAGTACTTAAAAGGGGGCTACAAAGAAGATAGAGGCTCTGGATTTACACAAGAATTCCCATGAACAAGACAAGGAGCACTGAGCACAAGTTGCTCCTGGGGAGATTCAGTTTGAACATAAGAGGAAAATTTTTCATCATTAGGACAGGCAGACATTGGAATGGTCTCCCAGGGGAAGTGATGTATTCCCTAACTTCTTTGAAAAGTTTTAAGTCTTGGCTCTGCAGGGTGCTGAGACATCTCACATAAACAAGAAGCGTTGGACCAGATGGGCCTTGAGGTCCCTTCCAACCTGGCATTCTATGGTTCTATGATCTGTCTCATGGTGTCTTTTGTTCCAGCAGTGCAAAACTTTTTTATAAATATTAACAAATGTGGCTAACCAGAATGCCTGGAAGTCAGAAATATCATCCCTACTTCTAGTGAGTAAAAACTTAGTTATCCCATTGATTTTGTATCATGATTTCTCTTTAGTTTTGGTGAGGAGGCATACACTGTATATAAAGGCAGATTGTATTATATCAGGAGTATCTTTGAGGAGCAGCTAATATATTTTGAGGAGCAGCTAATAATAATTATTTTAATGACCTTATCCTTCAGTAAACTGAATAAAATATAGTGCCAAGGAGGGAAGGGGAAGATATTTACCCTTCCTATACTGGGCACTGTATGGGAGCCTGTACCTCTCTGTTGCCTGTGTTTGTATATCTCTGCCTGCATATTTATGATTACACAGAAGACTTATAAATGTGTGTTGGTTGTTGTGTTTTTGACATCAGAACATTTACCTCATCCACTCTTCTTTGTAAAAATATTAACAAAAGAAAAATTGCAATGCAAAACACAGGGCATCTTAAGTACTTGTTTGTGTTGACAGGGAGCAATTTAGGTTAGGTAAGGAACCATCTGAACGCTGTCCCATATGATTTGTGAAATGTGTTTAATATAGAAATTTTTTATGATAGCATGGTACAATGCTACATGGTACTGTGTCTTAAACGAATAAATTAAAATTGAATGAAAAAATAAAATAAAATAAAATAAATATCTACTTCTTCATCTTGACACGTGTATCTAGTTAAAAGTTTTCTGCTAAATGGAGGGAGAGTTGTGAAGTTAAATCTCCAGGAGTGACATCAAAGATTTGTCTAGATAATCATATTTATTAAAGGCTAAGCAGGGCTTCAGTGAATACAGCTTTAAAATGAAAGCATGGAGCTCAAAATGTAGTGCCAGCTCTCTGCTAATTCCCTCCCCCTTCATCACATATATTTTCATTTAAGAAAAGCTCACAGACCCCTTGTGTGGCATGGTATTTGCTGCCTGCAAATAGAAGCAGGCGTGTTACAGGCCTCCAAAAAATGCAGTCTGCAACTCTAAGACCAACTGACCCTCAACTGCAGTGGAACTCTGTGGATCCCACATGCAAACAATCATCTATTGATTCCTGAGGCCTCCAGCCTCAAACCCACTCTTGTTCTCAAGAGGCTTCCAGTTGCAGGCAAGACACTGTTCTTGCTAATTCCCCCTGCCCAGAGGCTGCTTGGTATTTCTGCTGCTTGCCTGAAGTGTTATCAAAATATCGACAGCTTGCAAAGCAGAATTATTGAATGTTAGTTTTTCAGTGTTTTGGAGCAGAGGCAATGAACTCACAGTCATACAAATGGGCTTTTATTACCACCCTCTTTGCACATCTGCCAGAAAGAATATTGAGGAATATGATACAGGAAATATAAAGCACCAGGAGGAGGGATGGAGTAGATCAGACACTACTACAATGTTTCCCAGGGCAAATTTCAGTGAATCAAAGGCCATGGAGGAAAGCTGCTTAAGCTCCCATGTTCTCTATAAGCACATTACTGCATGTACGCCACAAACAAATCCGCTTTATGGACTACGGGGCAGACAGGGAGAGATGATACAGATGAGACTTGGAAGGGGAATAGTCTCAAACCTTATCTCAGATCTTCAGCCCAAGCCAAATATTTGCATTTCCACCGTCTCCTTCAGTTTCAAAGTATCAAATATTCAGATCCCTCTGATTTGCCACCAAAGTGAGTGTGTGAGGGACACAGCAGTGGCACAGCACACACAGCACCAGCACCAGCAGTTTGCAATGGGCTGGGGTGGTAATAATTTGGCTTGGAGACAATGGCTTAGGCTGGGATGGAAAGAGATAAAGCTGGTGACTGAATTCCCTCCTGGACAAGGCAGAGACTCATCTCGTCCAAGCAAAAAGACTTTTGCTGGTAGGTAAATTAAAATAAACTAACTGAAAAGTTCCTGAATGTTAGATTAGTTAGGGCTATAGCTTGTGACTCAGGACTTGGAGATGTATATATTGGGGTGGAGATTCCATTGACTCCTCTCCACGGCCTGTAATTACTGACCTGTCCACTTGTCATTAGCCTCTCTCATCCCCAAAGAAGTAGTCCCTAATCTGTACTACTTAATGGGACTTTGACAGAAAACAGTGTGCTCTCCCAGTGTGAGTCATTGTGCCAACCTGTGGCATTGACTTGGCACAAACTCCAGGGAACATGCAGGATCTACAGAACCTCTAAGAATTCCACTCATGCATTGTAGTCCCCTGCAACATTTTTTTCCAAGTATGAAGCTTCACTTTACTGAGCATGTGGTACATTACATACAAGGGAAAAAAACAAGCCAAACCAAAACAACCAACCAACTAAAGAAAAAAAACAAACAACAAAACAGTGTAGAAGAAGAAGAGTTACCAAGAAAACAGTGAAGGTGATCACTTCACAGGCTAGGAAATACTAAGAGAATTCCAGAGAAGGTACAGACTGACTTTTGAGCACAGGAGCCCAAAAAATGGGAGTTTGAAGAGTTTGAGTGATGCATAGGCTAGTCTTCTCCAGTGTGACAGACACCACCCTCTTGAACTAAAATGTAGTTAAAAAAATCTTAGGTGACTTCCCAGAGACTTATCCTCCAGCTTGGAATTTGTTCCTTCCAGTAAAATCACACTCCAGGACTGACCTGGTCTGTGTTCATCTCCAACAGGAGCAATTACTGAGGCTTTCAGTTGATTTCCCACATTTCATATCCCCTTGCTCTTTTGCCCTATAGGAAATGAGGTAAAGAAGGGAGGTTGTGACCAGCATTACACATTTCTGAGAACAAACCAGCTTCTAGTCTACAGAAAAGCTGAAGGTATACTATGCCAAATCTCTGACATTGAATCTCTGCTCAAGATTCAGCTTTCAATGGGGGACTGTCAGTGTAATTGGTTGCTCTAGTAATCATACAGCTTATTATTTTTTTCTCCTGGAAGGATCCCATCTCCTTCCCTGGAGCTGGAGGATCCCTGGAGCTAACCTGATACAAGTTGTATAGTGGATTTATTCTCAGAGCCCAACTTTCAGAGGGGAAGAATGATGAAATTATTACAACAGAGAATTCCAAATGAATCTTGGTTGCAAAACACAAAAGTAAAAAAAAAAAAAGTACACATAATTAGGATTAAAATCATGTATTCAGGAATCACCATGAAAATGAAAGTATTTACTTTGACTCCATAGACCATGGAAAGTGGGAAGAAAAAGCAAGTTATATCTGAGCATTCATATCTGTGTTTCCAAGTCAAAGTTTATTTTTCCTTCTTGAAGCAATATCTATAATTTACTTAAAACCTGCACCCTAACAAGGCATACATTGATCTTCCAGCATTTTTTTTTCCTTCAGTGTTCTTTCCATAGTCTCCTCTTACCTGCTTTAACTGTTTCCCAAGTTCCCAAGCAAGATGATATCAGCTCAGAATGAGGAGACCTGAGCCCTTGATTCTTTTGGAGAGCAAAGTTTCTTAGCACAGAAGTTGGAGAAAGAAGTAGACAAAAAACCCGCAACTGAATGTCCAGGGATCCTGTGGTTATGACTTTTCTGACTACTGAAAATGATGTTCCTCATTTTATGGTGTGTTCCTTGAAAGTGTATCTGCCTGTGTTGGTGGAGCTTGACAGTCCAAGTTTAGGTCAGATATATTAGAAATGGAAAAGCCATATTAGCTCAGCTAACCCCCTCCTTCCAGCCATCCCAGAATGGGTCAATCCATTCAACTTTAAATGACAGGGCTTCCCCAGCTTCCCCAGGGAACACTATTTCAAAGCCTGATAGGTTTTTCTTGTATGAGTCACTCCTAATGTTAGATTAATTTAGTTTTGGTTACTGAAGCGGAGGGCTTAAAAACTGTCTTCTGATGTGGGAAGGATGGTGCTGCAGGTGCTTAATTTGAAAGAAGAGATTTTCTGAAGCTGCCAAGCATCTGCAGAAAAGGGCTTTCAAAGGACCCTCAACTGGGGAAGCACTAGGCACTTCTGAAAGGTTGTTTTTATATATGTGTATATCCTGGTGGATATACATATGCAAATATGCAACTATGTGTATACATATATACATATAGAATAAAAATTATGGGTTACTAAAAGCTGGAGTCAGGGTGGAACCTAGGCCAAAATGCTTATCTAAAATGTTTCTGAGACGTCTTGTCCTAGGTCTTTCTGCCAGACTTTTCACTGCTGACAAGGAGGAGATGAACAAGTCCCCTAAGTAGAACGGAAAATGACACTGCTGTAAGTAAATATGTTGCAGAGCCTCTTTTATGGTCTTCAACACCACACAGTAGGACTGAACTGTGGAAAAAGCTCTTCCCATCTATGAGAAGCACTCTTCCAGGCTCTGTATGAATGTGGTGACCTAGATTATCTAACTATTGGCTATGTATGAGAATAATAGCTTTAATTATAATGCACAAAATCCTCTCCTCAAGCTATGCAGTGCTTCCTGCTATGACAGCAGACGTGCTCCTGTGACTGGGAAGATGCTGGAGGAACAGGATGGCTCTGGCATCACCCACCTCAGAGCAACTGCCTTGTAGGAAGGTTTGTGCTGAAAAATAAGAGAGCAATATTGCTGCACAGCCCATAATACTGCTGCAGTTTGTCTTTCTCCGCAACCACTTGGTGCTGTTTTTCCCTTCTCCTGGTTCCTACACATTACTCACTGACCTCTTTTCAGTCTCTGTGGCTCTCTTCATCAATGCAAGCTCTGCTGGTTTGAAGAAAACTGGCCCCAATTCCCCTCACTGGCCTTGACAAAGGAACTGGCAGTAGCTCAAATGCATTTTTTATCTGACCTTGCTCTGATGTGCTATGTTCTCTCCAGAAATTTGCCCCTTGCTACCTGCCTTCTAAGTGGCTAATTTATGCTTGGGATGCTGTAGAAATTAAAAAATTAAAAAAGCTACTGCCCCCAGACAAATGTTAACTTCCCCTGATAGAGATGGGAATAGATGAAAGGGTTTGGATATAAATATTATGCCACTGAGGTTTTAAATAAAGACATCAGGGCTACATGTAAGCTGAGAGGGAAAGGGGATTAGAGAGGCAACACGTGCACAGCATCCTGACATATTTCAGGGGACTGAGGGCCAGATTCCATAATTTATCCAGCACAGCATGGCAAAAGGATCTGCCAGCTGACCCAGTCAGGAAACATTTGCCAAAGGCAGCGCACGCACATTGGAGGTGCCCGCCCTGGCACCGCGCCGATGGCACCTGCTCAACAGAAGCCCTGAGCTGTGTAAGGTAAGGACGGCCACTGCACCTTCCCTCTGACAAAGTGAGGGGCTCTTCACTGGGAAATTAACTGGAGGAGACGGGAAAAAAAGAAAAAAAAAAGGCATAAGGACACCCCCGAAGACTTCGGTTTTCTCGGAGTGCTTTATTTTTTTCAAGTGCTACATGGGACAGACCTTGTCCTTTGCTCCTGTGCAACAGAGGAAGAAAAACAGAGAAAGAAAAGAGGCTTCAAGTAACAAATTAGGTGTTTTGGTGTCCTCTTTTTATCTGTCAGGGATTCACTAAGAGTGGAGCAAGAAAAAGCATTCACTGCCCTGCAAAGGGAGGCCAAAGTGGGGGGGAAAAAGTTATTTCCCTCCAAATGAGTAGCGTTTGAGCCCCGGGACTTGTGGAGTGCTGCAGTTTCCTCCTGCCTTCTCATAAATGCAGGTATAACTCCATCGAGTTGACAATAATATGGCAGGGCCTGTGGCTGTGATATTATTGAGATTTAGACACATCAAAAATGGACAGTCATGACCACTGCCAAGAGACAGTGTGATGGATGTGGATGTCAGAGCAGAAAGGTGGATAAATGGGCAGGAAGACAGAGCAACAGATAATATACTCTAATCCCAAACCAGAAATGAAAAGCTGCAAGGCTGGCTCTGCCCTTCCTTTGAGCTCTTTTTCTCCCAAAGTTCATCCTGAAGAAGTTGTCAGGTTTCTCATTTCCCACCACCAATCCAGGGGAAATCTGCAATGACTGGTGCTCAGGCAGTTGGCCATATCACTCTCTGGAAGCTATAAAATGCTGAAACTTTTTTTCTCAGCCATATGATTTCTGCTGACTGGAGACCTACAAAGAAGCAGGCCAGCACCAGAAGAAAGCCTGAGGCTGCTGCAGATGGCCAGGTCCCTCAGGATCGCCTGTAGACTCAAAAACAGTCCAACAAACATGCTGCAGCACTCCAAACAGCTCACAACATCTACATATCCTGAACTACACTGGCCTTAATACCAGCCCTAGCTCATCAGAAATGCCCTCAGCACCCAGGAACAGCTTAAACCCAACCATATGCAGCTCTCTGTGTGATCTCTTCTCAAACAAGTGTTAATATTATGCTAAGACCCCATGTGTTCAGCAGACTCCCTGTTCCTGTAGATGAACCAAACTTGAAGTTGTTAATTTTACAGATGCTGCTAGACCAGAACCTGAGTTATGAGAATCTCTAAATGTTAGACCAGCTGCATGCTTTTGCCCAGTCTTTGCAAATATATCACCTTTTTAATAGACTAGTAGGAGGTTCAGAGCCCAAATTCAAACCAGGGGTCTCAGCAGAATTCCAGAATACTTTGTGTATAAAGTATTTAAATGGCCTAATATGCACGTTTTTTGTTTGTTTGTTTTGTTTTGTGTTGCTTTATTTTTCTTTCTGTTTTATATAATTTCTTTACAGCCTATATTCTCTGGTCTGGGTGGCACACAGCCTTTCTGAAACACTTTTACTCTCATTTCAGCATTTACTTACATGTGTTTAGAATATACTAATAGCTTTTGAGACAGAAAATGTAATCAAAACCGACCATAACCCATAGTAACAAAAATCAAGTGTCTTTAGCTTAAATATTTGCTTCCCCATAATATTTGAGAAAAAACAGCTCTTGTACTTCCAAGGTACTGATGGAGAATTGCCACCTACTACAAAACAGGGAAAGAGTCATAACATCTCTAATATATTATCCCCAGTCCAGCACATTATGGCTAATTAGTTGGAACATAAACAGCTGAAGTTAAAATGCCACAGAAGTTAAAATGTGAAGCTGTGAGTCCAAACCACATTGCCATGTTTCAAAGAACTTCGGAGCAATAAGGACTGAAGAAACACAAACACTTTGTTGCCCTACCAAGGAGGTGAGGGTGAAGAAAATTACCTGAGATTACAACCTTGTGGTTGATGTGCTAGAATTTTTACCATGTTGGGAAATTTCCTGATTTCAGAAAAGCTCTGCTGATTAAAGGATCAACAAATAACTCAGAAGTGCAAGACACTGGCTTGCTAAACAAGATTTGGGTTCATCCAAACCCTGATTTCAAAGGTAAGCTTCTCACTCACCGCTGAAGAGCAAGCAGAGGTTCCTTTTTATTGAGAGACTAACACAACTTTATGATAGCACTAAACAGATACAACTGTCTTCTTATCTTATAGAAAAAAGGGTGCCTGTTGAAATAATTACATTACTGGGTAGCTACTGTGTTTTCTCAGAGCAGTAAACTCAAAGTTCAGATCAGTGCCAGGCTGATAATGATTCAATAGCAGTCATATATGAGGACAGATAATCAGGAGAGCAGGTAGATAGATAACACTAAACTTTTATGGCCCTCTTCATTCAAACAGAGAAGAAACTGTAATGATTACAAAGAACCACATTAACAGCCAAAGGGAAGAATAGGAAGCCTTGGGCTGCTCTGGGTGTTATGCTGCTGCCTTGGAGTTTCCCTACTCCTAGAGCAAATGACTCTGTTCTCACGCCTCAGTTTCCCTGCTGTAAAGGGGTTCTCCAAGGACAATGCTCCAGTGATGCTTGGCCCCTTCTGCTAGACCTTCCTTCAGGAGAAACTCTGAGGAAGGGTAAGAAAAAACATGTTGATGCAGCAATACTGATCTCAGCAGCATCTCAGAGATGCTGGGTTGGTCCTTCCACACCTTCTGGACTCCATGATACCTGGTTGGGTGCAGAGAAAAGCACCTCTGAAGTGTGCGCCCTCTTACCCCAGTTAGTGAGGTAAAAGCAGTGAGCAGAAAAGCCTTTCTGGGTTCTAACACATCCTCCGTTACCTTTGTTCATTTCAAAGTCTCTTTTGCACCTATATCAGGAGCAATCGTTCCCCCAAGAATGTAGGATAAGCACAGTAAAAGCATTACAGCAATTACCCGGAAAAATGGAAAAAACAAACCTAACCCACTCTCAGCCTTGAAGGAGCCCAAACCTGCCATGTCTTGAGATAGTGCTCAGATCATGCAATGAGTTTTATCTTGGAGGCAGATGGAAGGGGACCAGCTCAGCTCTAAAAGATGGAGTATGGTGATGAGCCACATTCAGAGCATCTTGCTGATACTACTCATTTATCATGCAGATGGGATAAACCTGCCTTGAAAACACTACTTATTGCCTCCTTCCAAGAGTGGGACTCATCAGACCACACAAGGCTGCCTACAACTGGAAATGCTGACTTCTCAGCAAGTTCTTTATCAGTAGCAGAAACTGGTCATAATATTCAATAGGTTTTAAAGGGCAAGTAGATGCTTTGGGGCAAATGACTCCACTGCCAGCCCCAGTGACCAAGCTGCACCGACTCCATCTTCATCCACATTTCTCCCCCTGCATTGTGCGTGTTGGATCAGAGGTTCTGGGTTCAAACTTCTCACATAGCCAGCATCCAGGAGTGATGCATTTTAGGTGCTGTGACTGCCCATCACTTACATGTGGCACCAGCAGAAGTATGCAGTGCAAATGAACTAGCCAGAATCCTGCACTGTTTTGCCTGCAACACAGACCAATAAAATGGTGAGCATGCTACCCTCCTTCCTTGCATCCATACTGCTGCAAATTTATGGCACTTAGGGGAGAATGAGAGAGTCTCTATTTTACCCCTTTCCTCTTCCTGTGCCTGCTGCCATATGTATTATTTGCCTCATGCTCCCTGTATGCAGCAGAAAGGACAGCAGGGCTCAGGATATGCCTTGAAGGAATATCTTCCTGCTTTAAACACACCTGGAGAAGAATGAGGGACTGATTCTCCTCTCCACTGTGGCAGCATTGAGAAGGAGTAATTTCCCTGCAAGCAGGGGGATGAGATGAAAACAAATCTGGGAGACAGGGGCTGACTGCTTGATTGATTTATTGCATCAAAATTTAAGCTTTCAAGGCATTTTTTTCTTTTCACTTCATTTTTTTTTATTTACCTGCTAAAGGGTAGTCTCTCCACACTAAAAAAAAAAAAAAAAACAACAACTCTTAATCATTACAAAAGGAGTCAAGCTGCTTCTCCCCTAAATGAGTTAATTTCTTGGATTCCTCTCGCGTAGTAGGAGGATTGTAACAGGGCAGATAAAAAGCTGGAGGCTGTGAACAGAGAGGGTAAAGCCACCCACACATTGTAATAACAACCAGTATTTTAAATCTGGCATTACCTTTGGAAACATTTACAGTCTTAAAACATAATTATAAAGATATGGGGGTAGGGGGGTGGTGGGAAGAAAAGAAAGAAGAAAAATGAGTGAAACAACTGTTTAATTTCTTGCTGTCATTAATACCAGAGCATTAAATAAAATCTCCCAGATGAATAAAACGACTCTGCTGAGACAAAAACAAAATTCCACTGGACTGGCCCTGATTTTTGCAAATAGCAGTATGTGTATGCAAAGGAATTCCTTGTCCCTGAAAATGTTTACAACTCAGAAATAATTGAAATCAGAAGCCAATCTTTCCACAAAAAGTGAAGCACTTTTTTTCTGCATTTGTTTCTTGCCTTTTCTTGCTTTGTCTCTACCTCTCCATTTCTGAAAGGTAAGACTCTCTGTAATTTTAACCCTTTCCAACTCAAATCAAGTCAAAAAGCAGTATTTCCTTAGAGATGTACCAGGTTTCCCCTCAGTTAACTCCAACAATAACAAACCTCTGTCTAAGTCGATTACAGATAAAAGGGATGGCAATTAGGTTCTTTCTTCATTATTTCATGCTTTTTTCAGACAAAGATCTCCAAGCATTTTACACATTTTAGTGAATCAAACCCCAAAGGCCACCTGAGAAAGAGGAAAGTACCAGCATTCCCCATCTGCAACTGTTATAACTACTTCTTTACAGATCATAATTAGAAAGAATTGAAAGGTATATTGAAAGAAAAAATTCCATTAGAAGGAAAAAAACCCCAACATCCTAGTGACTCTTGTTTTGCTTTTTTTTCACAATACAAGAACTATACAGTCCAAAATCCCCTCATTTTCCCTTCCCCTTCCTTTGTGTGTACCATTTGTTATCTCCAGGGATTAGAAAATACTTTGGTTCCTGACAGCTTTGGCCTTGACATTCCCATCAGGACATGGCTAGAATTCCTCGTGAGTAAGAAAGCTTTGGTGATACCCTGGTGTGTCTGCAGGGAGTTTGAGAGCAGGTTTCCCCAATTAATTTTTTCTAGGGTCCACTCTGGAATTGAAAACACAGAGAAACTGGACAGTCTCACTTCAGCTTGTTTGGGTTGCTCAGAAACAAGCTATTTCTACGTGGAAAGAATAAAAAGGTATTTTATTTTTCCTTAAATTTAGGTTCTAAATTCTTTTACTTCTTTTTAGACGTACGCATTTTCTATTGGAAGCACCAAATCTGGATTAAATTTTAGATTATTTTTTTTCACTTTTAATTGAAAGGTATTTTCAGATAAAGAAACCTAGTGAGAATACTGGTATTTTTGACCAACAGCACCTAGAACATTTTCTGAAGGACCATCTGCTACAGTTATTAAACTGTTTTGATATAGTCCTAAGAAAAACATCACCTATTTTCTTTTTCTAGAGACATACCACACAAAATAGAGTACTACATGTTAATTTTAATGTATAATTAAACTTCTAGTTTGAACAAGAAGTAAAGGAGTCTACTGTAACAATCCTCTATACACCCTACGTGCTTGAAAGTGAAGGGCAAAAATGGGTATCTAGAGTTGTTTTATTTTATTTCTTACTCAAAACAGTTATACTCCTTTTTGGTCCCAGGATGATAGTTAGAAGAATGTAGGTTATCAAAGTGTTCCTTGGAGACACTTCCCACCACATTTCTTCTTTGACATCCAGGAATCACCAAAGGTTTTTACTAAAGATGGGCTTCAGTTGCTCAGAAAAGGGAGTCCTCTGACTGTTCAATTCAGATAAACAGATCAGCACTCCTATCTTGTTTGTCTCTAATGCATAAAAGTGCAGTGGGACAATTGACAACATTGGATCCAACTTCACAAAGAAGCACTTGAACAAGTCAGTACTCCAGATATAATCTTTTATGGACTATGTTGTCTAAGTGAAAGATTACATCTTCCCTCATTGGTAGAGTACAACTTTTTTAGCAGAGCAGATTCTTATAGCCTCCTGAAGGCTGTCTATGCCATGTGTGTTGGCATCTGTAGCAAGGGAAAAAAATAAATAAATATGATTTATCGATTTCCTAATGAATATGTTTATTTTTTCCTTGGAAGTATCTTCATTTGGCAACCACCAGATTTCAAGAAGAAGCATTTATGCATTTTCAACAATTTCAGGTGGCACAATTTTTCGGTTTCATAACTTACATGGGACATCTTTTTTTTCATCTAGGAAGACTGCAAGGATACTTTGTGGTCCTTTCCCCAATACTCATTCAAAAAGTACTTCCAATGGTAACAGTTACTTTATGAAAACAGTTTGTTTGGAAATATAGAGTGGGACAGGGCACTGGCATTTCCTTCTTTCTGATTAACACAAGGACATTTTTTCTTTAGCTACAATAAGAGTTTCCAGTTACCACTGGACCCTGTCTGGAAGCTGTTCCGGTATGGTCTTCATAGGCAGGAAGAAAGCAGGTATTGGTAATACCTCAGAAAGGTGATCCTGAATCTGTGCATGTATTTAAGGCTAGACTCAGAGTCCCAAGAAGAGCAGTGGAGGGCTGCTGGTAAGATGAGAACTCTTTGATACACGCAACTGGGTAATCTAAGAAGATCCACCCACTCACAAAGATCCAGGATGCCAGAATTACTGCACCACTTTTGGGGGCATTTTAATTAATTAGTCAATTAATTAATAATCTCAAAGCAGCTTCAGCTGGAAAGGGATAGCATGTAAGCATAAACTAGACTGTTATTTGCTCTGACTCAGTATGGTTTCAGGGCATGTGAGATTTTCCAATAAGATCAGGTCATGCGTGTCTTTGTCCATAAAGATTGAGAATGGCAGTACAACAGCAAGCCAGAAGCTTGTTGCAAGATCAGTGTGTGGCTGTTTCCTAAGACTGTGCTGAAAACTACTTAAAATGAGGTGAATTTGTAGCAAGAAGGCACAAAAATATAGCCTGTGAATTTCTCACACCACCTTGATCTGTAGTCAATATTTTCCAACTGCCTAGCTTTAAATTACTACATATAACTGGAGACAGCACATACCATCACATATATTTTTAGCATCATTAAACATCATGCAGCAATTTCATCCTGTTAAAGAGGCCTGGGATCTGTAAAGATGTTGGGGCCTAGATTGTTTCCCACTTCTGAAAGTTAAATAGAGCTAATGATACCCAAAACAGCACTGAAAAATATGTGCTATTTCATGACAGTCACCGATAGACATGAATGACCTTCAGATGTAATGACTGTATGTTTGAGTACTTACATGTCCCCAGAGGATTGCTCCAAGTAACAACATATATTAAGACAGGGTCAAAAAGGGCTGATTGGAGAAAAACCCATATTGAGTATACAGTATTGAGGCAGATCTGTGACATTTCAGCCATATCTGATAATACCTGGCTCAGGTCTCTGCACAGCCTCACAGATCAGCAAAAATCCCTACCTAATGTCCCTTTAGGTAGCTTTGCTGCTGAACAGCTTCTTACTGCCTCTAAAACGTGGTGCTAATTAATATGAACCAAGTTACAATATGTGCTAAAGATTCCAGCTTTGTTACTTATTTAATGAGCTTCGTGGGATTTGAACATGAGGCTCAAAGTAGCAGGGGAAACCTCATAATTAGTTTCAATTAGAAGAAGTTCCTACGCATTACAACTATTTGATAAACTGCAGAGCGAAAAAGAGCTGCTGAACAGATACAAATCACTAGCTTTGTTTCGTTTGTTATTATACTTATTTTCTTCTTAATTAGTGCTGATTGGCTTATGATCCTAATTAATGCAATGGAATTTGGAATGGTATACATTGGTATGGCTTAGAAGATGCCAGAGTGTAGAACTGCTAAATTATTGCTAATTGTTATTTACACAAGGACAGGAAGACTAAGTAGTATGCTGCCTAATTAGCATTAAAGATATGGTTTCCATTTCCAAATTAATGAAGGCAAATGGGATAAAATCATTACAGCTACCAAAAATTCTTCTCTCTGAAAGTCCACGGTTGCACTGCCAAGAGTCTTAAAAAAGAAACAACCAAAACCAGCCAAGAAATAAAAGAACTTCAAGGAAGTATAGACCCTTAATCCAAAGTGGACATTCTTAAAACCTTTTCAGCTGCCACTTCAAAATATTTACTGCTGTATCCATTACGGGGATATATTACTAGCAGCAAGCACTGTGCCAGTCTTAATTAGGGAAGACTGTGGTGATTTTAGCACTTACTACAGGTGTTCCCAGCCTGTAGATCTGCTCTGCATTAGTGGTTACAAAGCACTGGTGTCCTCAGTTACTTCCTTGAGCGCCACAAGGGAAGATGTCCATCCCTGAAAACATTGGGCACTTGGACAAAATTCCTGAATTTTATCCTGTCTCAACCACAGATTCACTGGCTGTCCTCTGAGGTGGTTCCCTCAGACACAAAGCAGGAGCAATAGTCTCTGATAAATCTATTGGCACTGATAAAGCTCTTGTCAAAACAGCAGATTTACATGCCCATTTCACAAGGTCCCAACAAGAATCATATAATCTCTTTTAAATACATAAAGTGCTGTGTCAGTGTCACGGTAATTATCTTTTTTTTTAATATATATATAATTTTTAATCACTCAACACTGGAAACAAGATAAAAAGTCTCAACATTAAGACTTGTAGAAAACTTGTTATGTTAGAAAGAAAAAGCCCAAGGCACTTAAAGAAAGCTCCAAATTTTTTTTTTTTTCTGTATATCAGTTTTGACAATAGCACCTCATGAAGTGCAGTGGCTATTGCAGGACTTCTGTGTGCACAAGGACTTCTACAGGAAGAGATATTTTTCTATTTAATGCTTTTTTGTTTGTTTGCTTCTTTTCCTGCTCCCCTTTACCTATGTGCCAAAAAAATTACCAGGGTGATCTAATAGCTGTTTTATATCTCCAGTTTCCATGATTTGATGAAAAAATATACTCTGCATACTTCTCAGCCCTACATACAAACATTATTCTTGGCCACTAGTCTATTTTAAGGATGTCATTCACTTCTCAGAATTTCTAAAGGTTACATTTTTATGCATACATAAGCATGCATACACAAGCATGCATACACATATTTATACAGTAGCTCCAAGTCAAATTTCTTTTTTTCAACCATTTAAAATAAAATGAAAAAAATCAAACCAAAATGTCTTTAAGTCAGGGAGACTGCAGATACTGGATGTTTTCTGGCTAAACACTCACGTACACATACACACCTATGCCATAAGCATACATGCACTTATAGCAGGACGCTGCCTCTGCTTGTCTGAGTTGCCTTGTTCCAATTTGCTCCAGGGCTCAGAGTTTGTGCTTCCCTGCCAGCAAGGGGCCTTTCATTTACCAGATCAATGCAGATAACTCAGCACAGCCCTGCAGAACTGCTGAACGAAGACGCAGGCGTGCGCATGAAAAATGCACAGTTTTTCCTGGAGGAAAACGAACACTTGACATCTGAGCAACAGACATTTCTGCAAATAGCCTGCACTTAAGCTCCAGTCCAGCAGCTCAGACCGAGTCAACTTGGGCCTCATTCTCACTCACATGAGCACTGCTTTTAAATTCCAAAAGAGGTATTTCCCCCTATTAAGGTTTTAGCCTGCCAAACATATCAAAACAGGGTTTTCTGGAAACGGGAACTCAGTTCCAGTGCTTACTGAACCCTGAAGTCCTTCAAAAAGCTTCATTTTTGTCTTGACTGATGTTCACAGTCTTACATTCTCACTGTAACTCACTCTGTGCTGCCTGCCCACACTCAGCTCCTTCCCTCCATGCAATCAGCTCCACTCCTCAGCTTCCTTCCAAAGCTGCCTCATGGTCCTCTTGCTGCCTGTGTGCCACCCCAGACAGCCACCATGGTGGCTTTGCAGTGGTGGGTGAGAACAACATCATATTATTAGGATCAAGATCCATTTAGAAAGAAGGCAACACATTGCCTGCAGTACCTTTCTCTGAGCCATAGTTTACCACTTCAGCCATGTTCTTCCCCAGATGAACCATTTTAGCATGTTGCGCATCTACACCATGTTGCAGTCCCTCAGCTATCCAGCTTTGGCTGTCTTCTGCTGTTCTCCCTGGCTTGCCTCTCTGTTGGCATGATAATATAATTTAACCTGACTCATCTCTGGGTATCTTTGGCTACAGCAGCTCCTACTTTGTCCCTTGGAAGTGCCTTCAGAATCCTTCCTTAGCTTTGCTGTCGTACCCAGGACTCTCAGAAAGGCTCTGCAAAAATCCAGCAGCATTCAGCTGCCACCCTGCACAACCATGTCCTTCAGCAGACTTATGTACCCACACCAAGAAACATAGCAAGAGATGTGCAGATGTGTTGATGACAGACTTCTCAACTAGGCTAAACTCCAGCCTATCATGGCCTTGCTGGAATGGGCAAAAAGCATTGGGCATTCCTGGGCAACAGACAAAGCAGGGTCAAGATCTCTGGGGTGTCCCCAGCTGCATCTCAGCATGGCCCTGTACTCTGTTCCCCTGAGGAGCCCAAGGCAAGAAACACAACCCATACCACCTCACATGAGAGGAGGCAGCAAGACCCCGTTTGTAATCCAGCAAAATTCTATTGCCCATTTGATTGTCATCTTGGGCTGGCTGTCACTGAACAACTGGCTCACTTATTTTGGGTTTTTTCCTTCAGTGGATTTTGCCAAATTAGAAGCTTTTATTACTGGCTGTTTTAAAGCATAAACTCGCTGCAAGTGAAGTTAATGGTTGTTGTATTATTCATTTCACCTGAAGCAAGAACAAGTCTATATATTTACCTGGGACCTCATACTAGCACATACCACAGGAGCATCTGAGAGGCATCAAAGTCCAATTCTTGTTGTCTTTGGTGCAGTCAATTGACATTCAGGAGCAGAGGAAAAAAAACCCACAGCACTCTATATTCCTCATTTATTGGGTGTAGGAAGAAAAAAAGCCTCCGGAACAACATGGATTAAAGGAGACATTCAAATTTGGAGGACATTTCCTGAGCATTGTAAGAAATTTAGATAAGGTCACATTCAAGAACTCCTAGAATATACATCTTTCAAATAATTTGTACCTCTCCAATGACACACTGACAACATTAATAAAAATCAGAGGCTCTGAACTAAAATCAGAGTCTCCTCAAACTTACAAATTTTCAATTCACAGAGCACTGCATGCGGATAGCTTGATGCCTTAAGCTAAAAATCAATTTTATATTCCTCCTCTCAGGCTGCTGCAGTTAACATGAAGTTGTTCCCATCCAATGGCTACAAAGCAGCCTCTGGAAAATGAGAATATTGTTATTCCTGTCACTATTGGAGATGGTCTTGTTACAAGAATAGCATGAAACAGGTGCTAATTCTTTGAACTCTTTTCTCAGACCATGAACTAAGGGTCAAGGCAGACTGGCTTTACAGCAGTGTGGATGCTTACTCTGTTACAGATTGACTCTCCTTGCTGAAGTGAAAAAAATACTTAATTTTTTGAGAATATTGCATACAGTTCTTTTCTTCTTACCATTAAGCTCAATTACCTTTTCATTAAACACACAGAAGTCGTCTGGACGGGGACACTTGCATTTAGGCTTAGGAAATTTTCTTAGATTTGTCAACAGAATAAACCACTACTTCTATTTTGTCAAGCACTGAGATTTTAAAAACATGCATCATGAAAGTGCTCAGTTTCCCGTTTTATATCAGGATTTGTTGACTTTGTGTGTAGCAGAGGACTCCACCTCTGTGGAACTGTGTGACTGACTCAGCTCAGTTTTATTTTTTCATAATTAAAGACAACATCTGAATTCAAACCTCTAGACCTGTCTGTCACAGACAACTTTTTCCCCCACATTCCTACCTGTGATCAATCTTGGCAAAAGTTAGAGGCCAAAAAGAACAATTTGCAATGAGAGGCAAATTTCTAACTATGGAGATCTGCTGGAAGAAGAGTAAATCCTTCTCAGCCTGACACTTTTCTACTTGTCAGAATATCTCCTCCAAGCTAAGGATGTTCATTTAAATAGTAGCCAGAAGTCACTCTTTCCTGTGGTGGAGCAATTGGATGCTAGGTTTGGTTTGTGCTTTGCAATAGGTCACCACAGATGGTCCTAACAACTTCTTCTGTCTGGAAGCTTCAGACCTAGATTTGCTGAGCACAACCCCAGCAGCAAATGCTCAGCTTGGTGCCTTCTCAAAAATAACATCCAGCTTATCTGAAGTCACATGTGTGGGCACTGAAATAGAAAACAAACACTAAAATACACACCAGGCTCTTGATCAATAATTATAAATCAATATATTCTCTCATAGGGATCTGGACAGCTGTGAGGAAGTCTGTACCAAAAGACATTAGCACCTTTTCACCCCTGAGGGAACACAAGTAAACCCACAGTGTAAAGGCACAAGTTAAGAGCCTCTTCACTGGAAACCAGCTGGAAACCAGCTTTGTAACCTCTGATTAGGCAAAACCCAACATATCCCTTGGACAAAGTATCTCTGATAAAAGTGTCAACAACCTCATGAGCTAAAGGAACACATTGAGTTGGCCTTGGTATACAATTTTAAGTAATAATTTTTCCAGGATTAATGTTGCAGCAATGAAATAATGTATACAAGACACACAGAGAAGTGATATATTTAAGAAACACAATAAAAAAGAAGTGCAGAAATATGCAGAATTCATGCTATTATTGACTCATAACACATAAGGGCCTTGAGACCTATGGTGGAAAAGTGATACAGCAGAACAGTCTCATTTTATTACCACAATTATAGATCCAATTAGTGCTTTTTTAAATTCACGACATGGCCACTTCCCTCATGTTTTGCTGGTAACCAAGGCTCCCTCTTCCCTCTCACCCTCAGTCCTACTGTAATTTGCTTTAAATCAAGTCAGCAAAAAGATGGCATTTTTTGCAGCCTGTTTAAATGCTGAAGCATAAAATGAATGGTGTCAAATCACATCCTCAAAGCTGATTAAAAGTAATCCTTCAGATGCTAAATATGGATTACCACAGCAATTACTGAAAATTCATAACCTTGCTAAAATGGTATTCTAATGGAGTTCTGCAGCACGTCGTAGTTAAGGGCTGTTTGCTTTTTTAAAACAATTTGCAGTATAATGTGTGGAAAAGTAGTCTTATATAAGCCTCTTCCAGTTCTGAATATAAAATTGTTTGTGGCTGTTGAGATATGTCTCCTGGTATGTGATACCACCACAGTGTTTTGCTTATCTCTATCTGCTGTTGGAACAACTCTGACTCACATTACGTTCTCATTATCTCTCTCCTACAGTTTAAATAGGTTGGAAATCTATTTCATTCAAGGCCATTTCATACTGCATGTCACTCTAGGGCAATGACACGTTGCATTGAAGTCCACATGATGAAGTCTGTCTACTACACAGACTTCATTGAGCATTGTTACACCCTATCACTGATAAAGTAACGAGGATGAATCTGGCTGTTTTAACCCACAACCTCTAAATGTTGTGATGTGAACAGAGTAAAATATGAAAAGCTTTCCATACCTCCCTCTTCAGTATAGATTTAGTATTATTTGCAATGACAGTTAAGCCTGTGCTGAACTTCTGCAGACTCTTACACTAGCAACTCTGCTATGGCTGTCATTATCACCAGACATCAGTGGTTAAAGTTGTCTTTTCCATGGATGAGCTCAGATGGAAAGAACATTGTCTCCCAGCTTCAGAAATGCAGAAGAAAAGCAGAGGGGGAATGGATAAGTGTTCATCTGTATTTTGTTGACCTTTCTGGAAATTCAACTCTGTTGACAACAGCAGAGAACTATGAATCTAACTACAGGAGACTGCTGCTGTTTCCCTGAAGTTCATTTTTTTTTTCAGGCTAAAAGTTTATGTTATTATTTTTTCTGATAATAAAAAGAAAATTGGAACTTCACAGTAATTAGTTTAAGTGGATAAATTTTTTAAAGATTTTTTCTCTACGTGAGGAGATGTTATAGCTGTAGACTTTTTTCTTATCATCCCCATTTAACTAGGAGAAACAGTAAGAATGAATAAGAATAATCCACTGTATAAAGAATACAGTGCTTCAGTACACCTTACAGCATCCCTAGGTAAGAGCATTAGAGGATGGAAGCACACAAATTGAATAATTTTCTTTAAATTTTGGTTAAATTTAACACACTCTACTATTTCTCCTCTTAGTGACTTGAAAGTAAATGGGATACACTTGCAGGTTTTGAAATTGGATGCCTCAATTACTTTTCCATTCCCTGATAAGGGAAATGTTACTCTACATATGGGGAAAACTGATTATGAAGTTACAAATACTTTGCCCTTATCTAGCATCAGTCCATGGATGTCACATTGAAATGTGATCCCTCTACATAAGCCTGATAATATCAAAGCAAACAAGAAAGAAATATGTTTCTGCTGATAAAACCATCCTTCCTGTAGCAACAAATTAATTTCATGAATCATATACTTAAAAAGAAAAAGAAAAATACTTGCTGCACTCTTCCACTGCCTGCTGGCTGCAATTCCGTGCTCCCAATGGATCAAGCTGGTTGTAGTCCCAGTCCCACCAGCAACCACGATGACAAATAAGCTCTTCCCTGACTTCTACCACCTCAGATTCCCAAGGAAGTTTGGTCTGTAATGAAAACTTGCAATACAGGCTCTAGAGACGGCAGACCCAAAATTGCCCTCCTTAAGCAAGATCTATGCTTCTCTCTGTTCTCTTCCAAAGGCATTAATCTGTTTAAGACCTGAGGACTTGTTGCCTCCTATTGTTTTTGGTCTATGTTCAGCCTCACTTAAACAGAAGGTGCAAAGCTAATGAAGTTAAAAACTTAACTTAGATTTTTTTCTAGCCTGTTGATGTATTGCCTTGAAAGAGTCATCTTTTGTGCATGTGCCTGCAGAGAGAAGAGGAAAGGCTTTTAATTGCATCTGATATGTATTATCTCCATCTTTACAGAAGGGCTCTTGACAAGACTAGGCATCTTCCATTTCCCTAGCAATGGAGAGTGTGTGACAGAAACAGTGTGTTGCCTTTCCTGGTTGGTGAAATGACCCACCCTGCTAATGGCAAAGCCCTCAAAGATTTCTGTTTAGCAGGATTTTACAGAAATACAGATCAATAGCCTCAATTTGATTCCCACCAGTCCATCTGTAAAAACGGTATAATTCATATGTCTGCTGTCAACACAATTGGTCTCTCTGATCCAAACAATTGGCTGTTTGTTCCTATTTGTTCAGAAAAAAAAACAACACTCAAAACACTGAGATTAGTCTGAAAAAGCTACTCCTTTTCAAAGTACTCCAGGTTTCATAATACTTTTGCCCTATCTTCTATGTATTAAAGGGCAGCTGTCACAGAGAAATGCAACTATTCTTTATTTTCGCTTACAAGAAAAGCATGGAATTACTTTGAGTGGTTCCTTCACTGGAACAGTAAGTAGATTTTAATATAGAATAGAGTTGCTTCTTCTGGATGGCAAGAGTACCCCTTACCATACTGGAGATAATGCTGGAACAGAGAGGTGAAAAGGACATAGCCAGACTGGTGGAAGTTTTGGTTTGCAGTGAAATAGTACATGAATTACTTAAGTCCAAGTAAACAATGACTAAAAGTAGACATGTTAACAATCTGCAGGTGTTTTATGCAGACAAACATAAAGAGGAAGAGGTTTTCTTAGGGTCATCCAAAGGATAAAAGTACCAGTAATGCTAGATGGACAAGATAAATTAATAGGCTTTCTCCACCTCTAATGACTTTGATTCTATTATATTAAAACAGAGGAAAGACTACAAAGAAATACTGAACCCATTTCTAATCCAGACCTTCGCTGACAGATTAAATAGTATAGTAGATTGTAATTTCTTCTTTTGTAGTCAAATGTTAATTAAATTCCTTGCAGCTGTCTGTATATCCTTCTGAGTTGGCTGATGAGCGCATTAACAATGTGAGCTGATTCAAGAGTAGAGAGAAACTTCCTTATGAAGGATAATGATACATTTAAAGCACAGGCTGGTCCCACCAAAATACAAACCCTACTAATATCAGTATCTTGGTGGCATATTTTATAACCTGTGCACATGGCTTTGCTGCACGTGACTCTCAGCTCCTCCTCATATGCTACTGAACATTAAAAAAAGCAAACCATACCAAAAAAGAACCAACCAGAGAAACTGGAAGCCAATAAGATTATTTTTTCCATATTTTCCAACTAGTTATAGGAAACAGTCAAGTCATTTCACACATCTAAGCCTACCTCAGACATCTGTAAAATGAGAAAACATTACTTTTCTTGCTTACTTCTAGTAAATAGTAAGTATCCTTGGCTGAATATTAGTGAGGTGCAAGCTATTATTCCCCTATATCAGTGTCCATTCCATTTGTTCCTAAGCATTTTGTAATTTTCCTAGAGCTTTAGCCAAGTAATGAGCTGGAGATGGAGGTCTCTGTCCAATTCCCTTGTTCTTGAAAGCAGTCAATTCGTGTTTCAGTTATATTGAAAGCAAGAATCAAAGTTCAAACTTGACACAAATCAATTGAGTTTCTCTCAAAGACAAACAGTTAAAATACTAAGAATGGGTTTAAAATTCAATTTTGGGTTCCTCCTTCTATAATAAAGTATCTGAAATCACTGATTCAACATGCAACCTACTCACCTAAATCCTGGGATGTAGATTTTGACATAGAACTTTCCACTGAAATGAACAAAACTTCATGCCTAAGAGCTCTGATTTGCTTTGAAAAATTCCACATTTTATTCTAAAACTTGGCACATAACAGATTGAAACATCTGAAACTGTAAATTTAGAACAAATGATGTGTGTACCAAAGATCTGGAGCATGACTTTTAAAACATCTATTACATTCTACATAAGTAGCCACTGAATACAAATGAGGGCAGGTAGGTGAGCTGATGTCATCTTTAAATCAATGAAATAGATATCCAGTTGGCATAATTTCCACCTACAGTTTATTTTGTCAGCATCTTGTTTTGGGGTTAATGCATGAAGAATAAACACTGCAATAGCTACGTTACTTTCCATAAGTCTCATGTTTTCTCCTTTTGAAATAACAAAATTAGACTTTAGGTCTGAAAAATGATTCCACAGTGGAAAGAGAATGGAATATATGATCTAACAAGCCGAATGATTCTTACTTATGATCTAATTGCCAGCCAAATAGAAATTCTTTTTCAAAATCAAATCTGCTTTTTTCATTACATAAAAAATTGCTTGAAATGTGACTCTTGAGGAGGAGTAAAATTTTATTTTTGCACTTTGCTGATGCAGCCTCCACTTGAGCGCTCTTCTTGTGATAACCACATAAAACATTCCTGTTCAAAGAGTCTGTTATTGTCAAAGAGATGAATTATAAAACAACTTTATATTGTGCAGTCTGCAGATTTTATTGACAAAGGTGTCAGGAGCAGAAGAACTGGGAGTCTCTCTGCTTGTCATGGGATAAATAAGAAGATCTTCAGAGCTCTTAGCTTTATTCAATTTGTTTAGATACAAGTTGACTGTGAGCATTGATTCGATGCAAGACCAGTTATGGATTTCTAGGTAGGTACATACACAGCTGGGAGTAATAGATGGCCCTAACGTGAGTACAAGGCTGCAATTCACTTGGGAGGCTGCAGAGATTGTGCAAGTCCTGCCTTATCAGCATGCTAGATCAAGGGAAGATGGATCTGATCCTCCATCAGAAGTGTTTTCTCCTCTAGCAAAAAAATAATGTGTAATCTCTTCTCACGTGAGGAACACCAGGACAGATCATATTTGTGCACTAGAAGGTCTCCATTCACAGACCATTATTTAAAGCTTAGTTCTCCCCCTCACCTATACCCTCCACAAATAGTGAAAGTCTAAGCTACTGAGAAACAGAATCACAAAATGCAAGCTAATTTGCTGGTTCGGACATGTAAGAGCACGAGACTGACACAATACTTTGGTCCTTAATGACCTGGTTTCTGCCACAACACGTCATCTTTTCCTCATTCAAACACTTCCCAGTCAGTCTGCCATTACTTTGGAGAAGTGGGCTCTGTCTAAAAAGTACCAGTTTGCTGAAGGCCTGCTACAAAATAAGTAAAAGTTAATGGGAATGCACAAATAAAAGCCATGATCTTAAGCTCCCATCTCACATTATCTATTAAACTCAGCCCTGAAGCATCTTCCCACCTGCAGGCAGGAATAGATTTGGGAGTTGTCCCACTGGAAGTGCAAACCCACCATGGCTTTCCCTAGGCAAGTGGAAGTCAACGTGAAAATCAGTGGGAATACATTGCTGGGGTGGTGGTTGAATGAGAAGAAGATCACACTCTAAAAGGTGATTCAATACCTTCTGCACAGAGAATAATGTTTTAGTTTAGCAACAGTGGGAGCTCCCTTTACACTCCCTTTGCCAATCGAGCTTATGAAGTATTTCTGCTGGGTGCCTCCTCTGGCGTTGTTCCAAAGATGAATGGGGCTCAGGGCAGACAATTAAGAAAGAAGTAAGGGAAGGTGGGATTTATCTTGTACTCCCGCAACCTAAAAGTTATATATCTAATCTTAGCCAGTCATCTAGTCTTCCTGCCTCAAGGACAGGCAACTATCATGTTGATTCAAATCTTTGGTAATAGCTGGAATGAGATCTTAACTGCCAACCAACTCATTTCAGGCTGAAATTGCAATTTTCACTGAGTATCAAGCTGGATGGGTTTTGGTCTGAAATCTATGGAATAAGGGGCCATGCCCTTAGGCTTCTGAGCTATGTATGCACCATCAGTTACCAGGCTTTGACTTTTCATAACCCATGAAACATAGTTCAAACTTACCCTTTGTTATTCTTCATGTTGTTTAAGTAATTAAAAATTGAAACAAGCTCAGAAACCGTTGTCTGGTAATGGTACTTTAAACATAAAAACCTCCCTTTGTCTCTGTTGAAATTCTTTGGATTTGCACTTGTATAAATTACTTGTTCATCACTAGAGGAATTTTTGGCTTAATATAACACTGGAAAGGGAACAACGTATTTAGGAAGATTTTTATTTTTTTCTTAGAAATTGCTTTTTTTTTCAACCAGTTCTGCAACTAATTCTGTTTATTTTCCAATTCCCTGTTATGTTGAGAAACCTGTAATGTTTTGATCTTTCAAACATTCTTCACAAAGTGCTCCAAGGTTTTTATCTTACTGGTAAGTCTGTTCTTCTGTTTTATTATTTGTTCAGGCAGTCATTCCAAACTAAGAATTCAAACAATTTGTTTCGCACCACAAGTGTAAGCTGAAAGGGAAAATGCAACCTGCACTTTTTTCCTTACTAGGGTGAATGGTCTCAGTAATATGCTAAAAGAGAAAATTAATTGAAATTTATACAATCCACTAAGCACGACTTCACTATCTGTTTTCAAGTATTCTGACAATTTCCCAACATCATCCAGTTTCAAAATAATGGAACATTAAAACAAAGCCACCAAAATGCTATCAGCTGATTTCCAAAGAACAGTGGATTAGGTGATGTGACTCCTACTGCTAGATATAATCCAGGTTTGGGAAAGCCACTTAGCATCTCTATCTTGCCAGTTTTTCATAGAAGGATGAGGAAGAACTCCAAGCTGGATCAGTGCCCAAGTCCCAGCGTCAGCAGCGCTGAGTCATTGACGTTGGAAATGCTGAAGGTCTACCCACGACAGATGGAAATACAGAACACCAATAAATCATAATACAGAGATGCTCAGATTTTAAGAATAGGGTTCACATTTGACTCAAACTCTTTTTATAAAGCCAAGTGATTTGTGTGTGAACACAGGCTAACAGGTGTGTCTTGATCTGAATATTTTAATAAATGGATCTACACTGTGGTAATCACAATCATACCTTCACTATCACCCTGGCTTTCCTTTATATTCCTCCCAAATTGTTCTTTAACCCCTTTCCCAGCATTTAGGTGCCTGAGTCTGGAGCTGAACCCCAGCAGTTCCCTTCACACGGAAGGCTCTTCTGCATCCCACTGGAAAGGTAACATCCCTCAGTCTCTGTGAGTGGTGGCTACTGTCTGTGATTAATCTATTCCACCATTTTCCATTTCCCTTCTATATAATTCTTAAATGAAATATTTCTGGATAATCTTCCATTTGTCACACTCCGATGCTGTTTCCTCTAATCATCCACGTAGTTACCTCATTGTTTGCCTTCCAGCTCTCCTTTTCTGCTGTGCCTACAAACACTTTTGGTCACATCAGTGCCCTTCCCATCAAATTGACCAGTACAATCTCCTTGGTTTTGCATCCACTTTTACTCCCTATCTTTTGTTTTATAATGAGATTAGAGAGGGTTTCATTCCTGACCTGTCCTTGTTATTGTGAGCGAACAACTGTAATAAAGACACACACAACATGTGTGCATGTGTTTGCAGGTCACAGGTCTTCCCTGTACCTCTGCAACATTCTTCTCACTGCGGTCATAACCCAGACACCAGGCTGGACTCACAAAGCTGCTGTGAAGGCTGGAGGCCAGGTCTATGCAGCCTTCCCGTTGCAGGCATACAGCTGGAGTGGAAGCCAGATGTCTGGAACACCCTTCTAAATCTGCAAAAAATGACCACTGTAAAATCATAAACATGGGGTTGTAGACCAGCCACTCGTACAGAAAGTCTATGAAGTATATCCTGGGGCTCTGACTGCAAAAAAACCCACAGTGTTTGAGTTTCAGTGACAGCAGTACAAACAGCTGTTGGAAGATAGATCACTGGAGAATCTCATTCTACCTCTCTCATCTTCCTTTTGTAATACAGAACTGAAAATGAATTATAGGAGAAATTATAGAAAGGGATAATTTGTTTAAGCAAGCTAAATTCAGAAACTCCTCCCCTTACTAAAATACCCTGTGATTTTTAATAGCCAGTAAAGCCACAAAGGATCTATTTCTTAGGATTTAGGTCACAAGAGTTGTTTTGCCTGTAGTAAATGGCCAAGTGCTCAATAGATCTGCATTAGCTTGGTAATTATCCTGCTGGCATTTGAAATTATAGCCAGATCAATCTGAGGCAAATAGCTTAACCTGCTAAGCCATTTTCTGTTGCCTCTCTTTTTTGACTTGGTAGCTTCCTGAGGTCCTGAATTCATCACTGAAGAAAATGCCAACTTTTCCTGGCAGTGAATGAGCTGTCACAACTTACCTATGAGACATTTAAGTAGGGTAAAGAAGGATTATTCTAAATGACTGACTTAACCCAACTAAATTTGACCCATCACATTATATTTCAGTGTCATTTTTGTTTGTGTTGTTTAGCTATTTACACATTGCCATCTGTTTTCTTTGGAAAGTTTCAGATATTGAACAAGATATAATCTTTAGCCCAAGGTTAACATAAACAGCAAACAGGACTTTTCCTTGCACCTGTCTAGAAGACGTTTATTGACATGCCCTGTTTCTGACAATGATTTCATATGCTTTTGAAAAAAAAAGAGATTAAGAAATGGCATGAGAAATGCCAGGATTCAGCCTTTTTACAGAAATTACCTGTCATATGCACTTTTAAAATCATCAGCTGAAATCAACTAAATTAGTGCAAAGAACAGGAAAAGAGAGTCTATCTCATTTGCTAAAATGGCTGATGGGATATATAAAGTGCATTTGTTCTAAGAGGGAAGAAAGCAAATATAATTCTTTTTAGCTCTAACATCCAAGTTTTCCCTCCTGTGCTGTTCCCAGTGAGCAAATGTCACTTGAGTCACAGGGTTCCAGCCTGCTGTCTGCAGGGACTTCCTGTACAGCATCACATCAAGTTCCATGGGGTGGAGGACAAGCACCTTCGACCTTTCTTTCATCAGCAGGGAAATTGCTGAACTTGTCAGAGGCTGAGCACAGCAGAAGCAAGATGTGGTATCAGTCAGGGATTGGGGTCTCATATGCGCTCTCCCGAAGTCCCTTATCTCTCCATCACACTGTCCTTCTCCAGACAACTACTGGGCTTGGTCAGTGCCAAAGCACTCATTTTTTTTAGCTCATCACAGCAGTGAGCATTTCAGCAGAGATGCATCATTAATCCCATCTGGGACCAGAGGAATCCTGAGGGGGTAGAGGAAAATCTCCAAAGGGAGAAAATCTCCTGCAAATGATGCACTCCTGCCCATGGTACCTCTTCCCCTTCCTGGGAAAGACATGGTGTGGCTCCTCCAATGTGCTGCAAAGCCTCCCCTCTGGCAAAACATCCCTAATGAGTGCTGCTCAGCAAATCACAGCAGTCACTTACATTAACTTTATGGGTTACACAACTGACATGCTCATGCAGATGTTGTGTGCAGAATATTGGAGACGATGCCAGCTAGACACTTGGCACACAGACTCAATCTGGGAGACGAGGAGCTTTCTAGGCTCATTCTTAACATTCATTATTTTCATATTTAATAAGAAAACTGACACAACACATCAGGGAGACTGGTCAGTCTGTTAGTATGGAAACTATTAGCACAGAAAAATGAATAGCCTGGCAGTTAAACGTCTGCAACACCCACACACTCCCTGGAAACAAGTTCGGAATAGGGTTATTCATCTGAATTTATCCCATGGTCCCTGGGTCTCATAACGGTGGTTGAAAGTGGCTGAAACACTTTGCACTGTTTGTTGCTGGATCTGGGTACTTTGTGGTGAACAGTGAGTGCTTTTAATACAAAGTTTTCCCAAGTCTTAAAATACAGCAGGCAGAACTTAGAAACTTGTGTGATACATGGAATTTTCTTGGTTACAAACTCTCTGGAGATGAATTTCCTAATGATGCTTCCAAGGAAGAATAGTGCAGTGATTTGTCCTTAAGTTAATGGGGGCTGGAAGTTTTTTTTTCAAACAGTATTTTCTGTGGTCAATGTCTGTCACTCTCTAGCACCAGTGTAGAGAAGGAGTGTCTTTAAAATTTCATTAATAAGAAAAGTTTCTCTAGCAGTGACCTTTGTTTCTTTGGTTGCTACTTGGACCCAAGTCCTATTTTCAGACAATGCAAATGAAAAACTCCCAGGTTCGTCTTTCATTCTCTTGGCTATGGCTTTCTTCACTGCTTATAGCTCTTTGACTATATACACATCAGCAAATTAAATGAGCCATCATTTTTGTCTGATCTTGAAAGCAAGGGGTTTGCATGGCTTATCTTGCTAGGGATAGAAATCCTACTCTAAACAAGGTAGCCTTAACTGTGCATTGCTGACTGAAATTCACCCCTGGCTCACAGTAGCCATGGAATCATGCTCAGGTGTTACTTGGAGGAAGCTTACCACACAAAAGCCAAAATGTGCCAGACTGTAGGCTAACTCAGGGAAATCAGGGATCACCTCCTGTCCCTATTCAGTTCACGAGCAGAGATGTTGCCTTTGGGTCTGCAGGTCAGTTCATTAATTCAGCATCATTAGGACCGTAGATCATTAGGATCTTGCAGAGATTTTCATTCAAGTTAGTGACAAGAAATTTTCCACCCAGCTCTTATCTTAGGATGTAACAAATCAACCTCTCAAAGTTGCTTCTTCCCTATAGTGACCATGAGAGGAGCTCAAATGAATAGTTTCTACTGGATGCCTGAATTTTGGATGGCGAAAGTTAGATGAAAATCACATGCTAAAATATTAAGGACTTCCTCCATTTTTAAGTCTGAAAAACTTGATTTTGCAGGGAATAAAGAAGTACTACTTAGAACATATGCAGTTCAGTTCTTTCCTGTGAAGTTGCCATATGGCAGAGGAATGATAAGAAGAAGAAAAATATTGACAGTGATGATATATCTTATTACAGAGCATACGGACCAAATTTTCCTCTCAGTTACGCTAGTGAAAATCTGGAGTGAACAGACCTGTCTTGATAGGAAAATCAGATCAGTCAGTGGATATACAACACCAATTATGAGAGTGAAACAAAAGCAAACTTGAGAAACATTATGGTATAGTATAGGAGACGTGGTAGGATGCCAGAAGACAGGAAGCCATTGGACCCTGCACGCTCACTCTTCCTTTGAAAAAATGATCCAATCTACAGTAACCACAAGTGGTCAGGATCTTGTTCTGTGCCTGAACTTGGCAAACTGAATGAAGGCTGCCCAAAAACATCTGTTCTGGGTTCTAAACATTTATATAGCTCTCTGTTAGAGTACCAAAGATGGAATCACATGAATAGAAAGGAAGTGCTGCAGAAGAAAGAAGTATAAGGATGCTAGAGAGAAAACTCCAAGCTTAGCACAAGATCTGTAGTGTTTTACACACCAATAAATTTCATTTATTTTATGCTGAACATTCAGCTGATCAAAACATTAAACTATATTTGACAGACAAAACAAGCAAGTGCTTCAGGGAGGAAGATTATGTTTCACTCCTGTTTCTATACTATTTAGAAATACATTGCAGAAAACTTAGCAGCAAAAGCTGCAAGGTTAGCACTGTTGGTCTTATATGCTACAAAGACATAAAGGCAAACTTATAGCTGAGAAGATTTCTGGGAATATAATGGGAAGTATACGTGAGTATGATTTACTTGATACTTAGTCTTGCAAATGACTCACAAAATAAATTTTCTGTTCAGGATTCTTCTCAGCCCATCTAAGATAATAAAAAATAAATAGTTTTTTTTTAGACCTATATGATCCTATTCTATTCATGGAAACTAAAAGAAGTAAACAGCAAAAACTCAGCCAGAAAATTAAAAAGCATGAAAAAATCAAGCAGAACTAACAGCAGTTCTGCACATCAAGGAGCTAAACTGCAACTTAATAAATGAACTATGTAAATTTTTTTCTTGGAGGCCTATAAAAACAGAGCTTTTACAGACGAGTTCAAAGACAAACTATAGCCAACTCAGTGTCCACAGTTTCTTTGGAAGCAGCATGGAACATTTGGCCAGAAGAAACAGTGCCAACTATCCAGTGCAAAGCCTATATTTTAATTTGCAAAGGCAAAAAACTGTGATTTATACCTCTGAAAGGAAGAAGTTAAAAAAGAAAAAAATCTAACAGAACATTCTGTGTAGGTTTATTATTTTACTAACGGTTTGTAGGTTGGATTATGAGGTATGTTCCTGAAGATTAGACATCACTGGTTTTTTATTTTTTATTTTTTTAAACAAACAGAATAGCAGGAAAAATTATCAGAATTCCCCTAAAGCAAAAGTTCAGAGTTGCTGTGGTTGTCCTTTGGCTCCTTTTTTAAAAACAAATAAAAGCAAAACAACAACAACAAAAATCAGTAGCATTAATCAGCTTTGGTTCACAGACAGCATTTTTGCTTCCAGTTCAGGACAATTATAGGCACTGCATCAAGGGGACATTCCATAGGCTGTGTAAAACACTATGGACACACATTGGTTTTGTGACATAAAAAAATTCTCATGAAAAATGGTACAGTTACAAACAGACATACTCTGGTTTCTTATGCCTTCAAGCTCAACTACTTACTAGTTCAGAGGAAATTAGTGTTTTGGAGAATAAATGCACACTAAAAGTGAGTATCATAGCTTCACTGACAAAATAAACTGACAAGTGAAAATCATGTTGGGCAGATGGTGAGCTACTAATCCATTATTTCAAACCTTGTAGAATTTTTTGTATTATAGACAAGGGAAAGGGGTCTTCATCTACATTAATATTAAGTGATGAGATTTAAGAAGATTTGGCCCTTTATACTTATTGTGACATGATTATCATCACATAGTTGTCCAACATGGTTTCTTTGAGCCTTCAAAACTATGAGAAATGCCTTAATGGCTGGCTTTAGCAGGCAATACACGAATATATTAATGATAGAGACTCAAGAAATTATTCAAAATTTGTCTAAATGTTATGGTTAAAAACAGAATACTGTTTCTTGGAGAGGAATTTTCAGTGTCATGACACCTTCTAGCCACCAAAGCTATTCTAGAAGACTGCAAATTAGAAGTAAAAATAAATATATCACCATTGCGCAATTAGAAAGACGTGCTAAAAATTAAACAATAAAAGGTACATGAATACACAAGGGATGCAACGGTGTCATTCTGCATTCTGAAAAATACCACTTACTGCTGAAAAAAGGCACTCAAAGGTTGCACACTAGATGGTTCTTCTGGGTTTCTTGGCAGTCGGTACAGAAAATCTATATCTTTAAACTTGCCTTTAAAGTATCCTATATAATCCTCGTTATAACAAGAGAATTTTAGGCAACATTGAGGGCTATTCCAGGTACCTGTTTCAATGCTACACATCTCCTACAGTATGTGTGAGGTTCCAGCACACCACTGTCATTCATCTACTGAGATGTAGCTGCCTATTAATGAATAAATGAATTTTCTTTGTAAACTTTGACTCCGTTGGCAACACCCAGGGCAGAAGGCATTCAGGTAGAGTAAAGGAATCTTTCTTCAGGTCCTACCCAGTATAAATCAACATGTGTCCCTATGGAAATCTTATCCCTGCTCACAGTTTCTCCTCCATAAGTGTCATATTTTATGAATCATTGCTATTACTATGGAGCTGCTTTCCATGAGGGATCTCATCTTTAATGTTTTTGTTCCTAATAGACTTGGTCACATTTCAACTTCCTGTAGCAGGATTTATCGGAAGCATTATGAAGACAAAAGAATGCCATGAATTTCCAAAAAGTAGATGTTAAGAGTATTTACTACTGCACTGGGAGAGAAAAAGAAGAATCTTGTAAAAAGGAATTCACAAGGACAAAAGTTAATCTCCTAATCAGAATAATGAAGAAGGGATGCTTTCCAGACACAACATACTCTTCTATGCCTCTTCTATGCTCATCAGATGGGATAGAGGATGAGGTAGATACAGTATAGCAATTATTACATTATTCTGAAATGTGGTAATTGAATGAAATACAGAAGCATAGTACATCAAGTTGATACATGCTAACACAAACATATATGGCTGATCAGTTTTCACTGCAACTGGATTTTCCTTGTTAGTGGGAATTTTATAAACTGCACCTTCCTTCTGTTTTCTTTCCCTTCCTTTCCATCCCTTCCCTTACCGTTCCTTCCCTTCCTTCCTTTCCCTTTCCTTTCCTCTCCTCCCCTTCCTTCCCCTCTCCTCCCCTCCCCTCTGTTTTTTTTTTTTTTTTCTTTCCTTTGCCTTTAATTCTGTGTTATTTTCTAAGCCCTTTTAAACCAAGATTATGCTCCACTGATAAATTTTTGTATAGGAGTATGATAGTCATCAAGAAAACAATGCCATTTTTGTGAAATAAGACACTCTAAGGAACAGATTAAAAGCTGGAAAATCTATGCAGTTCTTACTGAAAAGTAACCCAACTTGTGATTGTGTCTTTTCCAGCAAAATACTAGGGGTACCTTATAGTATTTGAGCATTTCTCATGGTGGAAAAGGGAGGATCATGGTAACAGTAATTCTTCCAGTGAATTTCATGTTCCCATTGAAATAGCTTTACTTACTTTAAACAAGGCAAGAATTACAAAATGATACTATGCTGACAAGAGCTAAAAATAAAGTCACTTGACAATTGTGTTAAAATAAGCACTGCTACTAGCTTGATGTAAATAGGAGGGAAACCATATCCTAAAAATTACTTCTCTTGCCTCTGGGCATGTCATCCAGGTAGAGAGATGGCACCTGTTCTTCTGTAAGTCATGTATCATTTCTGTGCAAAAAAAAAAAAATCTCTTGAGAACACATCCCTGTCTGTAGAGAAGAGGCCAGTACTGCTTTATTTCTGTCATAGGCGTCTCTACATAACTTTGTGGCTGATGCTGCAATACACTCATGCACAATGATGCATTTAAGTCTGTTGCAATTAGCTGTTTCTCACTCTGACACCAGCCTCCAGGCATTAGACCTCCCTGCACTGTGGTTTACCCACCCATGAAATGAGGGTAAAGATAGTGACCTCTCTTGTAAAACTAGTCTGAGATTTATTGCTGAAAAGCACCATATACAAATTAGGTAGAAATGCTTAGCACCTAGCAGCATATGTAAAAAGAGAGCAAATTCCACCAGCTCGAGAGCACTCATGAAGAAACACACACTTGTGACAGTCACTTCTGCCTGAAATGGACTCAAAATGTCCAGTTTATATGAGACTCCACTGACTGCCAAACAGCTTATATTGGCAAAATTTTACTTGCTCTTCAAGGCATTTCTTATCCTCTGAAGTAGGAATTGCCCCTGCTGGAAAATTTAAATTATGCCTTTAATGACGGTGTAAGACATAAAGGTGAGTAACAGAAGGGTTGATGCTTCCTAGCTAGAGCAATGTATTAGAAAGATGAGCATTCTTCTGTGGCAAAGGCCAATATAAAAGGGTTATTTTTTTGGTTCAATTTAGTGGACCAAACACTGCCAGGAGAGTGCATAAGAGTCAGGTGGCAATGCCAGGAGCCCTCTTGCACACTGTCAGGAGCAAAACCAGCTGCTAATACCATGTTAGGCACATGAAAAAAACTGCTGCTGGTGCAGGTAACCTGATGATAGGAACATACCAGCCATCTGGATGGCCATGCAGCCACCTGAGTCTGTCAGTTCTTGGTGTCTAGCTGAATATTAACATCTCCTGGGTGTTTAGTGGGATCACCTGGAGTTATACTGTTTAGTGGCAGATGATCCCCCTCTCTCCAGTCTTTACACTGAAGCATTTTTCTGTGTTTCATAAAGCAGTGGAAACAAAGTACTTAGCAAGTCAGTTTATAGTATTATTAACTAAGAATTTACATATAGAGAAAATTAAACCTGCTGAGGAACCTAATGAGCTATATTGTAGTTTGATGAAAAGATACGACTTACCAAGAGACCTGGTCCAAGGACTTTTGTGTGCTAATCTGATGCTAAGCACAAAAATTATTCCAACTTCTCTCAGATGTCTTACCCACCATTGAAACTGCATGTTTATAATTAACATCAATCATGGTAGAGAAATGAAAGACCAAAAGCTATCTGGAGGACTACAGTGCTCAAGAGAAGACCCTGTGGCAGCCAATACTTTCACTGGGGAGCAAACAGATCTGCAAAACCTAGCAGGACACTTGCATCTCTGCTACCTTCTGGCACAACTTGCTTAAACACTGAGCATTGAGTGACTGTGGATGATGATATTGAAAGGGTAATACTGAGAGGAAAAAAACAGTGGGGAGGTGCCAGCATTTTGTCCAGCATTCTTGAACTACTGAGAAGTAATGCCTCTTCCCAGGAAGATATTAACCAGTGTAACTATATCAGTGTAATCCACACTTTAAGCTGGCCTCTTCGTGATTCATGATCAATCAGAGGATGCAGCTGCTCTGCTCTCTGCTCAGGTGTGGTGTGAAAGGGAAGCATAAAGTGCCATCAACTCATAGTAATACATTCCATCTCTAGAACTCACTTCCAATGTTTCAAAGCTTTGCCAGTGATAAGTAATAAAAAACTTGCAACAGTTCTTTGAGTTGGGCAAGGAGTATTATATCATTGTACCAGTATGTAAAATAGGAGACCCTGAAGTCTAAGTTGAAACTGCCTGCTTTAGACACTCAATTCTTTTTTTTTTTTTTTTTTTGCAACATCTGAAAATAAATAAATAAATAAATACACAGATAAAGTAAATAAATAAAAGGTGCTTGGCTCCAAAGGTGCTTGGATAAAGCAGAATGATTCAGATCACTTGAGGCAGGTGGCTATGCAAACTATACAAGAAATGCAGAGGCAGTGATGTTCATGGGTTTCTCCATCAACTGAAGGGTGAGCTTTGAGTCCTTCAGGGGATGATTTAGTGTGGTTGCATGCAGCCACTCAGGTGTAGACACTAGGAAATATTATTCTCATGAGAGCAGCTGGGTACATGTTCAATTCACAGCTCAACAGTGTGCAATCTTGCTTATGTGGGAATCAAAATGCAAATTCCACTCTGAAGGGAAAGCACCTGGGTTGTGGGTGAAGTGGAAGGAGACAACACAAGATACTAATGGTTTAAGCACTTAGCCAGAAAACAAAAAAGGAGAAATTGAGGCTGTCCGGCCCAAGGAGATCTGACCCCAGCACTTCCACTTCCCTGGACTATACTAGCCTACAGGTAAGGCTGAAGTGGAGGAATTGCCTCCTCCTGCTGAAGGTTGACTGCTCAGTAACCACTAGTGTAAGGTGGAGAAACTCTGAGAGAGTTTCAGCCCAGTGGAAGGGGAGATCTTTTGTTTGTAAATCTGCTATTTTGCAGCTCTATCAGATAAACAGCATGAATTGAGTTAGGTCAGGAACAGGCGTTCCCTCATGCCCTGGGCTTAGCTGGCACTTAGGAATGTCTGGGTGTTTCCACACTCCCAGACTGAATTGTCCCTCTCCTATATCCTGGTATCCAGGTCCTCTACACTCTACACTTTTTAGCTGGCTTCTAGGAAGACAATTTTTTCATCCAAAAGGAAAGATGGGCATGGCCAACATGGCAGTGTGCCCAGGCTCTGGTCCAGAAAGTAGTTTGGACTTGTACCTCACAACTTTGGCTCTTTACCTGGTGCAGTATTTTAATGCTAGCCTGAAGTCCCCAAACACCTGTGTCCCTCCTGTCACTTCCCAGAGCACAAAGGAAGCAAATGTCTGCAAAAACCACCTCTGCCAACTGTAGTAGGAAAAAAGACCCCAGAAATACCTATAATTGTACTACCCAATGGAGATCAGGATCAAACACTGTGCAGCATGATGGATCTGACCACTCCAGACATTCCCAGCATTCATCTGTGTAAGCACAAGCCAGTCTGCAATGAGCAGTTCAGATTCTCTTTCTGGTTTGGCCACAAAACCAGTATAAATATGACCCAAATTTCTCTTGCTGAGATGTTTCACGCTGCTTCAATGTCACAAAAAACTGGTGGGTTTGGTTAGGCCAGATTAATGAAGTGGGCCTTTTTCAACACCTGGGGACATATTAGCAGCTCCTCATGCACTCATGAGTCATGATGGACTGCCAGGAGCTATCGATCACTGGATACATGCAAAACTTTATGTGCTTAAGGTACTCTTAAGTCCAAAACACCCTATCGAGATTTATATACATACTTGGTTTCTCTCAGATGTAAGTTCTTCAGACGAAACAGAAAAAGCCATTCTCTGGAACTTAAGACACATCCAGTTTGTTCTCATAGGGACTTAAGTTGACCCATGGATGGTTTATATCACAGTCATTGACTTCTTCAAACTAGACAACATCTCAGAAACAGAACGGAGAAAAAGATTTAGGAGTCCTGAACCTGAGCTTGAGCCTGATTCATGATAATTTATCACCTGCTAGGGGTTTCTTTGATCTCAACAAGACTCTTCTACTGATTAGCAGTGGAGCAGGCGAATTTGGGATAATGCATCCAGCTCTACCCACTCTTTAACATAAGAGTGGCTCCTATTAGCATTTTAGCAGTTTGTCCTTTTATGCAAGAACTTGCACAGCTGACTTGGCTAAACTTTTAATGGGCTTGCTTCTGGTGTGGGAGGAAATGTTAAGCACTACTTATTGTTACTTAGGATTACACACCCAAATGCCACAGCTCCATCCAGAGTTCCCAGGCATCTAGCTACTTTATTATCTACCACAGCACAGTATATCACAAATAGGATCTTCCTTACTGCCTAAAGCAATGCCATGGTGCTGTGTAGGAGCCAAGGAATGCTGTGTTTGCAAAATGCATGCATTGCTTCAGATTGCAGTGAATTCATTTAAGAGGAGATCAGGCAACAACCATTAATTTCAGGGTAGTAGATGTCTTTACTCCTCTTATTTACCAAGATGTTGCCTCATTAGACCAAATAAATAAAATTACAACAGATTGCCCAGCATATCAACAGCAGCCAGTATCTGCCTAACATCTCAGAGAGGCATCATTTTATCAAAAGCCTCCACTCTGTCTGCCACATCTCTACCTTTCAGTCTGTTTCTGCTGAAAAGAGAAAAGCTGAAGTTTTCTGATATACTTGGCTGAGTCAGAAGTTCTTTTGGGCAGTCATGCGCAGGAACATGCATTGACTGTCCTGATGGCCACAAATTTGGTCCCTCTGTGCCAAAGGAGATGTGCTATTGTCCTTGGGTGCACTTCTGGAGATCACGTGTGGGGCACATACAACTCCACCCTCAAATGAGGTGGGAAACTTATTCAGAGTGGGTTTGAGGTTGTGGTAAGAAGCAAAACAGGAAACCTGTGTGAATCTGGAGTTTAACAGTTTTTTAGCTTTTTGTTCTCACAGGGTTGGTTTTTCGTTTTGTTTGTTAGGTTTTTGTTTGTTTATTTGTTTTGCATGTTAGTGGGGCTTTTTTTTTTGGTTGGTTTGTTGGATTTTAAAATAGAAAATAAATAAATATCAGAATGACAAACATTCTGCAACTGACCACAGTGCTGTGATAAGCCGTAAGTTTTACTGGTGCAGACTCAAATTCAGGCAGCAAAAAGGAATCTAGAGTAGTCCAGGGATTTTTTTTTCTGTTCTTTTTTTTAAGCAAACCAAGCAACTCAAAGGCTGTGTCAACTTACTTAAGTGCTCTTTATGCCAACTAATTATAGCTGGCACAGAAAACAATGCTGACTCTTTTTCCCTTCCCTGCCTACACTGGAGGCAAGAAAGGCCAAAGACACAGAGCTGAAACAGCAGCTCTGTGCCATCTGGAGAGACTGTGTTCTCAGCCTGGCTGCTTTCTCAGAGGAAAGACTGCTGTGTGCCTCCTAAAAATCAGTGAAAATTAAAATGACCACATTAGTGGGGTGAGGAGCATCAGCACAAGCCTGGCTGACCCAACACTTTGGCCCCCATACTAAGTACCATTACTATTGCTTAGGTCATCCAGCACCTTTGTTACTTTTAAAACTAACCTTCCATCTGGTAACAATGGAAACAGGAAGAGCTGGGTTTATAGGCTCAGTAATATGGGTCCTTCCCAACCCCAAGAAAGCCATGGTGAAACCACCAGGTTGTCTCAGGAGTCCAGGAATGGGAAAGCCATCACTGCTGGCCTTGATGTGGGTCTTTATGGCAAAACACTACCATCACCGGAACTGCAGACTACTGAGCTTTATGGAACATTGCTGATTCACAGGCTGTGACACTGCTGAGAAAACTCTACCTACATGTCTCCATAACTCTTTTTCTAGGGGAATATAAGGCTGGGTTTGGATCAGATTCTCTAATGAGATATGTGGTTATCATTCACCAACAATCATGCTATGACAAAGGAAATACTGATAGGTACACTACAAATTGGCTGCACTGTATCTTGCAATTGAGATCAACCAAATTCCTCACAGTTTGCTCCCAGTTTATTCAAGCTGTCTGTGTGTTCTGCATACAGCACCAGTAAACCTTTTACTGCTGCTCCAGCATCATTCTGACGTTACCACTTTGATTTGACTTTCTGTCACTGTTCTCACATATTAAATTTCAACCAGTGACCCACGGCTTGATAGCTCATTAGCAAATTCCTCTGAGCCATCTAGGCCTACCCTTGCTTGGAAGTTGACTCTTCATTGCACATACGCTAGAGCCTCCTGAAATCAGCACCACCCCATGTGAAATCTTGGTCAGACTCAGTGCTGCTGCAAAAGCCTATGAGGATCCATGCCCAGCTGCCTGTTTTCAATGACAAATCACTAATGATTCCTATTATGAGTCTTTTCGAGTCATTGAAGTTGTGTAAAAACCCCTCCATGGACAGTCGAAGCTTTCCTTTCCCACCTTTGCTTCAGCCTTTGATCTGCAGGGGAGTTATTCTGATTTTTTTTCCCTGCAAAAGCTTAAAACAGGACATTCTTACTCCTTTTGTTGTGCAGCATAATTACTGCAATCAGGCAGACTAAGGCAGCTGGGATAATGCTCCTCCAGCTTTCTTTTGCTGTGATACATGAATATAAAACTGTTGGTAGGCAGTGGGAATGAAGAAGCTGACTCAAATCATGCTCTGGAGGTCACAGCTCCCAGATCTCACTGTTGCAGTTGAGTAGGATGGGTCACAGTTTGCCTTGAGTGTATCACTATCCCACATAATGGAAGATATTTTAGTTGGAAGGGAATTTAAAGATCACCTAGATTGAGCCCTCTGCCATAGGCAGGGACACCTTTCCACTAGAAGATGTTGCTCCAAGCCCCAGTTAACCTGGCCTTCCACACCTCCAGGAATGGGACATCTACAATTTCCCTGGGCAAACTGGGGCAGCGTCTCACCACTCTCACAGAAAAGAATTTCTTCCTAATATCTAATCTCAAGCTCCCCTCTTTCAGTTTGAAACTCTTACCCTTTCTCCTATCACTACATGCTCTTGTAATGATAGGACAAGGGGTCAGAGTTTCAAACTGAAAGAAATTGTATTGTGTACAGTCCAGAGCGAAAGC
Source organism: Calypte anna (assembly GCF_003957555.1). Classification (NCBI taxonomy): domain Eukaryota; kingdom Metazoa; phylum Chordata; class Aves; order Apodiformes; family Trochilidae; genus Calypte; species Calypte anna. The sequence goes on from NC_044274.1 coordinate 5,031,581, forward strand.
ACATATTTTTCCTCCTGTGTCTTCTTAAAATACTACTCATATAAGTATTCAGGCTGTGCACTGTCAAAATCTTAACTAACTCTCTTCCTCTAAGCCAAGAAAATCTCTACAAATGCTGAACTGAGGCTGGTTTTTGGCACCTGGCAGGTAGAGCACAGCCACAAGGACTCTGGTGCACTCCCACTGAAGTCAGAGATGGGACTTCCCAGCCCCATGCTCTCATTCTGCTTTGACACATATTTCACTTCAGAAGCCAACCTCACCAGTTTCAATGGGGAGACACTTGATTTACACCAGACCGAGACAAGAATCCGGCCGTGATTCTTTATTGCCTTTTAAAGCCAAGCACCCAGCAGAAGCCAATTGTATCTGACATGCAGCTGCTGCACACCCAACGTGGAATCTGCACAACTCCATAAACCAGCAGTGGTATAAATAAAAACTTCAAACAAGACATTCTGGCATTGGCCAGAAAGAGCGAAGATAAATAGCTGTGAGCCGCCAAGTTGTGAAGGAAGAACGGCTCGGCTGTTGGACAGAGAGCAAAGTAAGAGGCAGAAATTAGGCAGGGTGCTGGAAGGCTTGTAACACTCCCAAAAAGCAAAAGGGTCACAGCATTTAATTTGATTAATTCATTGCTGGTCCAAAAGACTTTGTTCAGAGCCTCAGGCAGAGCAATAAACATACAATCATTAAGAGAGGAAATAAGGGGTTGGCTGGGTGGTAAGTACTCCAGCTCCCTCTCCCACTCCAGCTTTCTTCTCTCCTTGGTCAGAGCAAACACAGTGAGCAAGAGGTAACATTAGAACTACAACAACAAAACTCACTGTATTACAAATTGCCTTGATCAGAACACTTTCAAGGAAAACTTTGACCTGCTTTCCCCATAATTTCTGCTTTCCCTCAACAGCCTGTTCCTCTAGTAAAGGCCATGTGCAGAATAGAGCAATGCCTGTGATAGCTTCCCCTTCTTTTCTCAGGAGTGGCAGAAGACTAGATGGAAAAGCACAGGAAAGACTTTAATCTTATGGGGGACAGCTAATGCTACTGGAAGTCATTTCAGCAGTTTTGGTTGTGCTCCTAAGCATCCATGGGCCCAACCGGCTGTTTTGATGAATGTAATGGTAATTACAAATAATGGCATTTTGTAAAGCTCCAGTGCTAACTTTTATGAGCCAGATGGTACACTCACTACAGTGCCTGTCCCTCACCACAGGACACAGTAGAAGGGCACAGCTCCCCCCACCCCCCACTAGCATTGGTGCTGGAAAATTTTTGCAGCTTTTTGAAGCTCTGTAGGAGCCTGGGGTGTCCAAGGAAACCACAGCAGAGGAAGAGATGGGGAGGGGGAGGGTGACTAATACTCCATACATCCTCAGTGGATGAAGTTCATGTTTGGTTCTGCTCCCAACAACTTCAAGCACTGCCACTGTTCTCATGCTGCATTTGCTGGGCATTGCTGTGTATCAGACCTCACCATGGCTCTGCACACCAGGAAACTCCTTTTATCTCCTTCTCCCAGACAGAAAATGAGGTTTACTGAAATTAAGACACTTTTCTGCATATGATATGGAAGATACCCCAGACAATGCATCAGCCTGCCTCTGCATCTGTACACACAATGCCATTCTACACCTAGGTCCCATGGAGTCAAATGCCAAAGAAAGCAAAGTTGACTACTACGTGTGTTTAAATTTCTAATGAACTTCATTCATCACCTGATTGCCACTTCTCCTCCCTCATTCCAGTATGTACAGAACGTCCTGGTTTTAGCCAGGAAAGGACCAATGTTCTTTCTTGCAATTTTATTTTCAGCTAAGTCTCTTCTAAGTAGCTGCACTTGCATAAACTGCATCTTAAAGTGCATCTATAAGTACTATATGCAAGCCCCAGCTAGTAGACATTAATTACATGTGTCTAAGCTGGTGAGATGAGAAAATATTCATCAAAAATAGTGTTGGACCAATTCCCTTCTACTGAAATAGTGTTCCCTTTTACTGAAATATTGTGGTCATTACAGAATAGTGAACTAAATCTGTGACTCTGGAGCCATTAAAAAACATTTGTGGACAACACTATTATGGAAAAACTAGAAAAGTTTGTTTAATAAGGCAGCTAGCTAATCTTATTGGCCTGCCTCTTCCATATATATTCAGAAGGAAAAAAAAATGCTTGCCCACGACCAAAATATAGATCTTTTCTCAGTGCAAAATTGTGGCTGATTAAAGCTTCATGCTAATAGTCCAGAGCTGCATATGCTGTTTCTTAAAAAAACCCAAACAACACCCCTCTCAAACCAAAACAAATTCATGGTGTCTTTGCCAGCATTTCACCATGTTTGGTTTTGCTCATAGCAAGTCCTGTTTTAAATCATATTGTTGCATTTGACTTCTGAGAGGACAAAGCGGAGATTTATTCAGTGCTGTGTGGCAACAGCCCACTCTAGCAGGACTCTGAGCCATGGAGGGGAGTTTTGTCAGGGAAGAAATCTCATCTAGATAAATATCATTCCTCAGCAAAGCCTAGTTACTTATATGTGTGTTTTTACTGACATCAGATGAATGATGTTAATTTGTCTGATTGTCACGTCTTCTCCCTTCTTCCAGTATTCCTCCTACTCACCCTTTGCAAAGTTTAGTTGCCCACTGTAAGGCTTTTTAACTGGAACAAGGGCACTTTTAAGATGAAGATGTTTGAAAATAACTTTAAACAAATATAAGATACAGTCATGCATTTAATAAGCATGACTTGCATAAGTATGCAAGCATGACACATCGCCCCTTCTCCCACTCAAGCCACAGGGCCAAAAGCTGATTGCTGTGTGATGCCCAACCTCCACCTAAAACTGATGATGGTGCCTTCAGGGTTAAGCCAGCACCACACAGACTGGCTGAGGAGGAAGCTTCTTCAAATCAGAAGAAATTCAGTTTGTGGTACTGCTGGGTGTTGAAAGGGACAAGTGTGGGGGGCTTGTAGGTAATTAATTTGTAAAGTGTGTCTGTCATGTTAACTATCCAGCATTTGGAGACTGATGATTACCTTCCTAGTAGCTGCATAAGACAAATGTTATATTCCTGTAAATTTACTCTGCATGGCGTCTATGGCATATCTGATGAAACCCATGTACTTATTAGCTGATCTTTGAGCCATGATGCCCAATATGCAAGGCAATCCTTGATTGTATAATAACCATTAAAAAAAAAAAAAAAAAAAAAAAAAGTTGAAACTAAAACCTAAAAAGAAGTGAAATACTGTAAGTGAAAAGTAGCATAGACCTTGACTAGTCTCGCAGTAAGTAAAAGCAGTAAATTCAGTCCTGGATATACTGACTTTTGACTTCTGCTTCACCCTTAGCTACATCATTGCCTGAAACTTTAACTGTAATCACCTGCTTTGACTGTAACTTGGACACGTTGTCCACACAAACTGCCATCTTATCTGTGCACCTTAAAATGTTAAATGTGTTTTTCCTCACCAAAGGAAACAGAGAGGCAGCAACAATTCTGATTTTTTTTTTTTTTCCCCAAAACATAAGCATTGAGACAGCTATTCAGCAGTGAAAGTGTCTTCTTCAGCATCACATATGGAAAGGGAAACAGGCAGACTCATCACAAGGAGATGAGATGTGGAGTTTGCTATAAGGACCTCTTTAAAACACAGCTCTGCTCCCAAGTCTCCCCAGCCCAGCTGTGGCACCAATCTGTGGCCTCTCCCTGGGTCCCTCACCTGGGGCTCTAATAACTACTGGAGAGCAGATGAAAGGATCAGCAATCCAGCTGTGCACAGTGCCTCAGGTCACAAGAGGTGCCAGAGGAGCTAAAAATCATTTTGCAAATGCATGAGACGTACCTTGGGTTGTGACAAGTGGAAGAAGGGACACAACGGAGTCAGTCCTTGGTGCACACAACTTGAAAGTTCAGTTTAGGGTGTGCCCAAGTGACTCTGGCAAGGAGGGACATCAAGCAGCTTCTGCTGTACCCTTGCCTATAGGCCAGACTAATGCCACTGGACTAGTGTCCACCAGCCAGACAGGAAAGCAGATTTTATTGGCTTTGATTAATTGCTCTTTCTAAATTTGGAGAGTTAGTTGAGCACAAAGACTCTTACAAAAAACAGTAATTTCAGGAAAATGCAGTGGGAAGAAGCAGGTCAAGGGGAGTGGATGGGAAGGAACGTGGGAGTGGTTAATAATTACTATTTATTGAAAAGCCTCCAGTTTCTCGAGAACAATGGGGGAGAAACCATCGTAGTACTGGGAGACTAGCCATATGCCTTAACACAGAATGTTTAACCCCAAGATGGAAAAGGAGACAAAACTCACAAGGTCTCCACTAATGAATGGCCAATTATAGTCCAGCCTGGTGCAGAACAGGGAATGGATACTTGCTGTGGCCAACCAAGGTGGCTAGTGGCACCCCTCAATGGGATCCTTTACTCTTGGTACTGTGCCAGGAGAGCAACCAGCTCCTCCAGAAAGTAAGGACAACTCTCCCCTTGCCATCCTAATCTTTAGATTAGTAATTTACCCTCTTAGAATGGTAAAATAGGTTTTAAAATTACATGACACAACTGCTTTCTACTACACCCACAATAGTACCAGAAAACATATCAACATTAGATAACACTTGGAAACACTGAACTTTTCAGAAATGGCTACATGATGTTACAACACAGATAATGAATATTAATAATAATAATAATAATCACCATGCACTGGCATCTGCACCAGCATGCTACACCAAACCAAACTGCAGTGCCTGAATGCTGAAGAGTGCTAAATGGTTCTCTCATCACTCTTATCACAGATTTCTCTACTGAGGGTGGGTGGTTTTTGCTGCATATTTCATCCCCAGCAACAAAGAATAAAGTTGCAAATGGCATTACTGAGCATGCCAAAAAATCCATGCAGTAAAGATAACACTGAAATTGTGATATAAATCTATTTTCAGCTTTCATCTGAATATTCAGGATGTCTACTCTTATCTCTGTTATATATTATTTTTATATTGTGAAAGATGACAAATACCCAATGGCAAGAGCAATCAGGCAATGGAAATTGCCTCCTGGGACAAAGCTGCATCTTCTCAGAGGGTTGTTGTTGTTTTTCTTTTTCTTTTTAACTTTTATGATTAGTCAATCACTGTTTAGCCACCTCAGGGAAATGCAAGGTGAATTAGGAGAAAGAAGGTCAAGGTTATCATGGAAAAACTTAATCCCTCCTCAGTGGGATGTGGTTAATAGTTATGGTTAGACTCAAGTGTGGACCTCTGCTGGGAATCCCAGTGAAGGTCAAAGACATAGAGTAAAAAAATCGGCACTAAGATCGTAGACAGCCATAAGCAGACAGATGTTCCTAGGTTTTAATGAGCAGTCTTGGCTCCTGGCCTTTCTTGGCAGAGCTGTTTAGTTTTAGAATTTTTCCTTGTAGTGCAAGGTATGGCTCTGGTTAGCTGGCCCTGCTTAGCTAACAGCTGATGTTTTTTCCATCTAAATAATGGCCTGACAATGAAGAAACCAGTTCATAATCTGTGACTTGATGGATTAGGTCATGGGGAACAATGTGCAGTTATAATAATGAAAAGCAAAAATAAACAAAAATAATAATTTTAGTTTAAATGAGAAACAGTTTTAAAAGTTTAAACAGCAAATCTGATGGAGTTCTTACTGCAAGTTCTACCACTCCATCTTACTTTTTTATCACCACAGACAATAAACTGAAGGAAAATAAAATGGAATTGATTTTTTTTTTGTTACCAATTCTATTACCAGGTCAGCCTGCTGGGTTACATGCCCCTACTTCAGATGCTGATTTGGGAGTGCTGAGAATATTCTCCTAAAAATTTACTACACCTAAATGAAATATATAAAATTGGAAAGTACAGTTTTAGAAAATATCTTCTGTTCAGAAAGCAAAAAGGCTACAAATTCAACTGTTATCAAACTGTGAAATTAGTGACTTCCACTAAAAAACTGAGAAGTAGACTTGTTAAATTTTTTTAAGAATTTTAAGCCTTGTCTGCTAGGATACAAGTCCCTTAATTAATTAGCCACCACAGCACTTGCTATAGAAGAATTCTTTTCTTTGCCTGGTATGTGGCAACCCTGATAAAACCAGCAACTGAATTTAGACCCTTTTCCAATATATCCGTGTGTCTCATTTTTGGGTGTCACAATTGGTCTCATAATATAATGAATGATAATGTTTTCATGAGGTACAGCAGTCTCGTTGCAGACTTATACATTCATTTATATTGGAGCAAAACACCTGCCTTTGTGTCATCATGAAAGCAGCTCCCTATTGTAAAGCACAATTCATTCTCTCAGACAAGATTCAGATTCCCTTTTTTTTTTTCTTTCCCTCTGCAGGAGAGGAACAGATGTCCTTAGCAGTCGAAAGAGCTTCCTCCCTCCTCATCTGCTCAGCTTATATTTCCAAGTCATGAGCCCTAAAACTCTTTAGTGTCAATTGGCTAGGGTTTATTGTTTCCATGACACCAGTCCCTTCCCACAACCACTCAATACTCAGGATAATTACTTTACATGACACCTGCTGACTGGAAGTGACAGATTTACACTAGGATTGTACCCAGGTTCTCCATATGTTCAGCCCAGCTATCACTCTGATGGGTCCCTCTAGATCAGCACTACACCACAACAGTCATGGGATACTGACCCAGCTCCACAGCTTCCCATGTGTCTGGTCCATCCCACCAACAAATAGGTTTTGTACACCTTCTGGGCCAGAGCACAGACACTGCTCAGTGCCATGGCCTGTACTCTGAAAGGCTGGGCAATGACTCCACTGCATGACATTAGACACCAGTAAGAGGGATGCCTACCTTGCCAATAGGTATTACAATTCCTGCTGTTGCAGAATGCAATGGTGAGACTTTTGGAGGAAGTGCAATAAGCTATGAGAGATAGGTAAAGTCAGGACAAATGTTTAAAAAATGCTGTGTTACAACTTGAAGAATTTTAAAATTTTGGCTTAATGCGTGGCCAACTTTCTTGTCAATCACCCCAAAGTCTGCATGTAGAATATGAGCAAATACAAAAAGCTAGAGAATTTAAAGACAAATAGAAAGATATTTGATGGCAAGTCCCTCTTTGTCAAGCATTAAACTTTAAATGCAGTGAGATAACAGAATAAAGCAGATCTTACCTGAAGAGGCCGAAGAATCATAAGTACTTCTGTCCTTCCTATTTGTCCTGAAGGGCTGCATGTCCTTTTCCCTGTAAGTTCCAAACCCTTCAAAGCTTCTTCTTTTATTCCCACTTGCATCATTGTCCCGCTTCTCACTTGAGGAATTCATCTCACCAAACATGTCCAGGGACTCTGACCTTCCATTACTCTCAGTATTACCAGAGTATCTCTTTGTGCAAGAGTCAATGGGATCACTGCTTGAATCACTTTTATCTTTACTCTGTGACCACTGCTGGGCATCAGAAAGTGATAAGGTAGACAGTGTATCCACTTCAAAGTTACTCTTTGAACCTTTGTGTCCAGTTTCACAATGCTGGTGCTTCTGCTTCTCCTTATGTTTGCTTTTCTCATTGAGCAAGGAGAGGTCTTTGTCTGAACCACTTAGCCTTTCATTGATGGCGTGGCTGGAGAAGCCAGTGGACTTGCTAGCAAAGAGACCACTCAGATCTTCATGTGTCCCCAGTATCCGCTCATCCTTATGCTTGTGCTTATGTTTGTGTTTCCTTTTGTGAAGTCGGCCACTTGAAAGGCTTGTTCCTCCAACCTTTGGAGGAGCCAAAGAGGACTGCATGTCTCCAAGGCCCATTCCCACAGGTGTTTGTAGGTGTACTCCATGTTTCGCTTTATGCTTGGCAGTGGTGGACATCTTCATATGAGAGCTTGCATGGAATTGGGGTGGGGGCACGGTAGGTCTCATAAATGGGGAAGCCGCTCCGAGCGTGTGAGACAGGTACAAAGGAGCTGGATACTGACCATAGTAACCAAGATTCATCATAGGCATTGATGTGTAAGGCATTCCATAGGGTGCATAGTAACTCCCACTGGGAATAGGGTAACCGAACCCTTGTAAAAAAGGCACCTTTGTCATGGTGTCATTGGTTTTGGCAGGTCTACCACGCTTCTTCTTAGACTTCATGTCAGAGGTCCTGCGAAGATAGAGCAATGGGTCATACTGGATATATGGCACAGGGTAGTAGTGATCAAAATTAATCCTGAAGATGCTGGGATATGGATTTTCGTGGTAAAATGTGTAACTTCTATGGGAAATCCTGAACACTTGAAACTTATTGATGAGTTCCTCAAGGTCTGCCAGAAACTGGAGGTCATCTCTGTTCTGCAGGCATTTCCTTTTCCTCTTGTGCTTTGGCTTTTTAATACTCTCATGAGAGAGAAAGTTATCCACAATGAGATGTTTCTGCCGGTGACCATGCCTGTTCTTTGTGCTGGTGTCAGATGGGATAGCCTCTGGATTGTCCAGGGTGCAGAAATCAAAGGAGTATCTCCGACGAGATTCTGAGCTTTTCTCGGCTTGGTCAGAAGTGCTGTTGTTGTCTGTACCTATCCCACTGTCACTGGGGATGGTTTCCTCACTGTGAGACTCACTCACTGGTGACAGTGTGACTTCTTTCAGAGAACCTATTTCACAGAGGTGGGAAGGTGAATTAGCCATTAACCGGGGTGGAGACAGCTTCCAAGTTCCACTGTGCATTCCTTTCTGGGTTTTTGTAGGAAGAGCACTGATAGGTTGAAGATTTGGCATAGTTTTTAACTCTGAAAAATTTGTTTCAGTGCTTGCAGGGCTAAGGTTGCCATTAGTCCCCACTAACTGTGTCGAAAGTGGATGAATAGCTGCTGGTGACGATGCCACAAGTGACTGCAGGTTGGAAGGCACTGCTGGGTTTTCTGGCTGGCTGGAAACAGGCCTTGAGTGCTTGATGGCTGTCTTAGGTTCTTCTGGCTGAGACTGCAGCTCTGCTCTTGGCTTTCTGCCCCGTTTTTTACCTATGTAGATAGTCCCCCTCTTGCTGACATTGATCTGCTTCCCTAGTCTGGCATCAATAGTGGCTGGCCCAGCACTAGATGGTGGCTGGACTTTTGCTTTCAGAGCTATGCTGCTGGAGCAGGAGGACAAGATCTGATTGAGAATATTCTTCCTCTTGAGGGTCTTCATTTTATTAATGGTCTTGATGGTCTTCTTATCCAAGACCCCAAGCTTCCCAACTTTTTTATGAAACTTGAGTTCACTGATGGATTTGTCCTCTCCTGGGACCAACTGGGCCAACTTGGCCAGGTTCCGTCTCCTCTTCCTTTTCTTTGTTCCTGGAAACTCACGATTGATTGGACTTACTGGGCTGGTGGAAGTTCCCTCATGAATGGTTTCAACAGTGAGCAAAGGCTGTTTCTTTGGTCGTCCTCTTTTTTTCTTAACAGGTGTGATCACAGTAAGACTGTCTGTATTCGTATACAGAGGGCTGGATGGTGTGATAGGATAGGCTGAAGGAGGCTCCACCATCAGCTTCTCAGATGTGGTCATGGAGGTCTCACGAAGGATAGATTTAGGTTTGCTGCAGGTCCAGCGCCGCTTAGCTGCATGCTTGGGGTGCTGGACCTCAGGTAATTTTCCAGCTGTCGGAAGATCAGTGGGTAGGAGACTGGATGTCACAGGTACAGGTTTTCTGAGTCTGGTGGCACTGTTGGGGGAAGCTTTGTCAGTGAGCCCACTGCTGTCAATAGGTACTAAGGGAGACTCACTTTCAACCACTTTCCCTGGCTTTGTGGCTCGAAGATCTTTTTTACTTCCCTCTGGTAGAGAGCTAGTCCTGTTTGCTACTTCACTGCTCATAGAAAGTCCAGAAGGCAGGCTTTTCTCTTGGATAGTTTTCTCTATGGAAGATTTTGTGGACTGCCTTTTTTTCCTCTTGTGGCTAGATGTATCTATCGTTGGAGACTTTATTGGGATAGTAATTCGTACATGGCTGTTGTCACTTTCACAGCTGCTGGCAGAAATGGGATTCTGCTTCAAGGGTGATGTATCCAACACACTGTCCATCGAGTAAGACTCCTTTTTTCCTTCCATGCTGTCATGGGATTTGCTGTCAAATGCTTTCTGTGCACTCTTCACCCAGTCAATGTCTGTGGTTTGGATGGTTTGACCTATCAAGTCCTTTTTGATGGACTTCTTCTTTGTACTCCCAGCAGGTTGGTCAGAGGTCTCCAGCTGCAGACCTCCCTCTTGATCACTGAGAGGCAAGAGCCCATTGCACTCAGAGGTACTGCTTGGCTGGGTGGCTGCCCCAATGTTGTTGGGTGATGGGGCTGCACTGCAAAGGGCAAGATCTTTACTACTGCCTGACAGCTGCCCCCAGGTGTTGCTGGGGCAGGATTTCTTTGCTTGGGATTTGCTGAAGGACACTCCTGGCTCTGGAGCAGAGACCTTGGTGGCACTAACTGCTTCTCGACTGGGTTCCGTGTTGAGGAAGCAACTCTGAGAAGCAGATCCAGTGTCAGAGCTCGCTGACCAGTCAAGATGGTGCTGGTTGCTACTTTTCTGCTGGTGCTTTGATTTTAAGGTGTCACTGGTGAAGTCTGGTTGGAGGCCTGGATCATAGTGCAGAGCAGAATGTTTTTGCCTGTCATAAACCTGGAAGAAAGCAATAAATAAATGAATGAATAAATAAATAAGTATTAGTTTATCAGTCTGAACATAACCCTTGGTTTCCGCTCTTTATTTGTACAGTGAATGAGAACTCTCCTTAACCCATATCCTTGTAAGGGTTAGGAGCCTTTTTATTTGCATTTAGATTCATGTGCTGTAAACAAGTTTGGTTTTGTTTTCCCACTCCAAAAACAATGGAAAAAATTTCTATAAATGCTAAATTGCTAAGGAAACATATTCTATTGGTTTTTAATTTAAAACACAAGTAAAATATTTCTTTTCAATGGCTGAATGGTGCAACTTAGCCTCCTGGTGAGAATGCCTTTTTCTTAAAAAATAATCCCTCATAGAACTTAATGCTCAACAGCAGCAATTAAGCTCATTGTTGGAAACAAGAAAAATGCAAAATTATCTTGGAAATTGTAACAAACAAGATGAATACTCATGGGTCTATTTCCCTATGAAACCAGAATCTGCAATGACTTGCTTGCTTCAGTTTCCACACAGAAGTCACCCCCACAAACTCAGTGCTTAAAATCTTATGCATAGCACCAAGGGTATGTGGCACACTTGGCAGGTTCAAGATTTGCATCACTCCCTTTCCATTTTAATAATTTGATATTTGCAATGTTTGTAAGAGATATTTTCAATATGATTTCTAATCTGACAGTGGCTCTTCATGCTGCAGAGGTTACTGTAAGGGAGACTGGAGTATTGGAGACTGTTACAGATCAAAAACTGTCCCCTATTTTATTTTTCTTTAACTTTCCATAAGTGATCTCTTATAGCCAGTCACTGGGCAACTGATTTTGTACACCTAGGATTGAAAGCAACTGTTCTTAGCAAACAGCAGTGACACTGTTCTCAATGCCAAATAAATGAGGAGAGACTTAAAATAAATAAGTTACCAAGGAAAGAACAATAGAAAACAACTGCTGAGTGTCTACTGTCTCATGCTTCTACAAACACCCAGTTACAACCAAGTTTCTTACATTCTTACATATGAGCCTTACATTCAATCCTCATCAGAGGTGTCTGCAGCAAAAGTTTGGGGGCAAGGAGGCCGTCAGCATAAGAGGGTTTTGAGCTGAGAAATGAGGTGCCCCCACTTCTTAGCAACTTTAGGGGGATTTGAAAAGTGTTAAGCACTCCCAAGCCCATGAAGCATTGTTTAGTGACCAGTAAACATGCATGTTATTGGCAAACTGATGTTGAGATATCCTTCATGTGCACATAAAAATGGGTATGTGGCTTTCCTAGAATAGGCAATAACAATGAATCTGTTCTGGTCCATTGTCTGAGAAGTAATCAGGGACTTTTAAATCCTGTGGATAGTTCAGCTGTTGTGCACATGGACCAGCCATGCTCAGGGAAAGCAGAGATTTCCAGGAATTGTGGAGTGAGAAAATGAAAGCAGGCAGCTGCAGTGGAACTGCAGATGTCATGGGCAAGCAGCACCCGGGTTCTTCAGCCTGAGAAAGGAGCTGAAAACATAAACAGCCCTCAGGGAATGAATCAGTTCTTCCTCCTTTTCCAACTTGAAGCAGCCTCCCCCATGAGCTACACAGTGTGCAGTGGCCTCAACCCACACAGCTGATTCTCTCCTTTGGAAAATGGAGCCCACCTCTGTCCATGCCCTTGGGATGAGGCCAGGGAAGGGTCTGAAAGAAACCAGCAGCACTGGCACTGTTGGTCTTTGATTTTGTTTTTTATGTTGGGTTTTTTGTTTTTTTTTTTTAACTGATTCCAAACTTCATTTTACCTCTATTTTTTTGAGGCTGATCCTGTCCCCAGGACACCAGGCTCGGTGTACTGTCAAGCCAGGAGAGAGGAGGTGAGCGCGAGGTGGCCATCCCCAAGCCTCACACAAAACATCATTTTCCCCAGGTACCATGATCTATGACCTGGAAATGTCTTGGGAATGATGGGCTGAGGCCTCGCTTGTTCCCCAGTACACACACCAAGGTAGGGACAGGCTGTTTCTGCACAGACTCTGGCCCTATGACTACAATCAAAGCAACTCCTTACTCCTACGTTATTTCAAAAATGTTGAGCTGTCAAAACAAATCACCTGAGAATTTTTGTCTGGGAGTTAAATAAATAAATAAATAAATAAGGTGAGTGAAAACACCTTGGTTCCTCTAAGCACACCACACACAAAAAGATGCGTAGTTTAGAAGGAGTAATAATGTCTGATCTACATTTTAAGGAAGTTAATAAGGGCTCAGAACTGAGAGGCCAGTGATTTATCAGTGACGAATGGTGATTTATCACTTGGCTCCTCCAGCCTCATTTCCTCGGCCTGCACTTTATAAAACGATGATGCAACTTCCAACATATCCCAAATGATAGCCTTGTCATTACTCCAGCACCACAGGCCACCACCACATCTATCTTTCAATTCATGAGAAAGATATGCCTATATAATCAAAGGTGCCAACTCTTGAGGCATTTAATCACACGGATAAGCACTCCCATTTCAACACGCCTTCAAAAAAATGACCAGTCTGCAGGGGCAGGGGACTCCATTTCCTCATTGGGATGTCAAAATTGTATATCTGCCCAAGCACACAACAGCCCACTGGGTTTCCTCATGTAGCTTCTTCCAGTATAACATTCACTATAAACTCTCTCTTGCCAGGCACATCCATATCACCCCAAAATAATTCTTCTGCAACACAGCAACCAAAGATCATTTGGCTGCAGAAGGTTAGGTTTCACTAACTGCAATGGATATGTGGGGACTGTTTACCTCAAAGCACTATTAAATCAGCTGAGAGTAATGCAGCCAAGTGTATTTTATTCCCCATGTACCCATCTGGGTTGCTGTATGATCCTGTTGATCTCTAGATTTCAATTTTCCCTGCTGGGTGACCACTACCCTAAGAAGCCAACAAGCCCCAGCTCAGCCGACCCAAAGCCTCTCTTAAGCTAATGAAGAACACCAGGACTGTCTCTAGGTCCTCTAGGGCAAACAGGGCCCTTACATCAGAAGAAATTTTCTTCAGCAGCTAGCTATCCTGCACTGAGTCCTCTCCTTCAAAAGTAGAAGTGTAAGTTAACCCACGCAATTTTACCACATCTCACCAGACTTGGCGAAGTTTCGACAACATGACTGAGCACATAACTAAAACTTAGAAAAAAAAAAAAAAAGGGGGATTGAATCCTCTTCTTAGTAGTATGCAATTTCAGTGCCAAGCTTTTAAGTTTCAGTCCTTGGTTTTGGCAGTGGTGAGCATACCTATAAAGAGGAAACACTCCACACAATGAAGAGCACTGACAAGTGAGCAGAGAAGGAGGGGCTGTGTGCTTATACCTGCTTTGCCAGACCCACAGAGGTGATTACTCCTCCTAAAAGCTGTAGTCTGACACACAGCCCCTGGAACTGAAGGGATGAGACTGTGTAAGTCCATGATGAGCAGGACCCTAACTGTGCAAGTAACACTCATAAGCACAATCCATCCCTCAGGGACTCTTCATTTAACAACTGGATATCCCACACTGCCTCCCCACTCACATGACTGAGTTTCTCCCTAAATCCACATGCTTCCTGTAGTCCCAAAGCAAAAAGTGGGAGGAAATGGTAGCAGCCAAGTCAAGTGGTTAGGAAAATAATCAGGAAAAAGAAAACCATTTAAAAATTAATATAAACAGAATAATGGTGATTATGATAAAATATACTATTAGAGAAACTCAGCACCTGAAAAAAATCTGATTACAGGGAATAGTAGCCCCCTGCTCCAAACACACCTTTTTGAGGAGGTAACATACATATAGCTTGTCAAGAATCTGGCTTGCATATCAAAGTTAATACTACAATGCCCCCTCTTTAAATCATTCCCAGATCCATCTGTGTAATGGCTCCTCAACTGTAATTCCCTATTAAGAGGCTTTATCTGGAGAGATAAGCAGCTGGTTCCTCTGTCACTAATTGCTGTCTGCTGTGATTTTAAAACATCTGCACCATTGTGCTCTTCATTTTCATATTCTAATCACCCTGAAACTTGAAAAAGGTACATCATTGATTGTTTCTGCGGGTTAATTAGTACACAGTCTCCTTGTAGAGACAATTTAAAGGCAGTCAGAACCTCAATCAGCAAGTTTGTTTTAAAAATTAATAACATCAGGAGTGTCTGTAGGGATCGGCATCCACAGTGACACATCAGAGTGTGCTCTGGGGACATGCTATTCTTTGTTATCTTCTGCACAGGCTGAAAATAATTTTTTTTTTTAGAGAAAAGAAAAAGAGGAAATGCTTTCCTAAATGGATGTCACTCAGACCTAGAGACTTGGAAAGTGCTTGCTTTTATCTCAGGGCCACCTCTTCCTCTCCAGCAAGAATGAATCTCCTCACAGAACTGTGTAATACCTCGGTGTGGTCCAGGAACTTGGAAGCTATTTTTTATAGCAATATTGGCAACCAGAAGCTGGCATCCCACTGGAAATACATGGGGTGAAGCTGGGGCTGGGCCTGGACATATGAGGACATTTGCCCTGCTTGCCACCTGAGTTGGTGTAGCAGGATGCCCCGCCTCAGTGGGCCTGCCTCAGTTTCCCTTTATAATTCAATTGCTCTTTGTCTCAGCTTCCCTTCCCTTAGCCTGAAGTTGGACAGTTTCCACAGAAAGCAAAGGGTGCAGCAAACTTTGAACTGGTAACAACCTTGGAAGTCCTAATAGAAGGCCAAGTTGGTGTCTGTGGTGCCAGCCATTCTCTGTGTTGAAAAACATGGAGCTCAGTTTGTCTCCAGTTATGCTGAACAAACACAAAACAAAAATAGATAAACATGAGAACTTGTATAATGAGGGAAAAGGCTTCCTTAGCTTTTCCTTTTTTTTCCCTTTTGTTCTCAAAGAGGAGATACTGGAGGTATGGCTAAGTAGTTAAATGACAGCAACCACTTTTTCTGTAAAAAGCTAGTCCCCTCTTTTTGATCAGTGACAATCCTGTACATTTTCCCTAGAAGGTGTGTTGGACCTTTTCCCCTCCAGTGGGACACCTGTTCAAATGACTGCTTCTTGAAGAGAAGGGATACACAGCAGTGGCCAATGAAGAGTAAGAAGCATCAAATCCCTCTATATGAATTCTTACCTTTAAGTTTTTAGGATCTTTACAAAACTATAGTCATGTATTATCACATTGCCTGTAGATATTCCTTCAATCCTTCAATCCTTGTTCTTGCTCTAGAACTAGTGTAAGACCTACTGATTTTGAGTAGTCAAGTAGCCTTGTTATACAGGTAACTGTAACAGTTATCTGGATGTCTGATTATTTGAATGTTTTATTAAGATACCTCCTTGTCTGTTATTCTAACACCTTATTCTGCTATCCTAATATCCTAACATTCATATAATACAATTTATACCTTTGGGCTGGCTATAAAGATCTTTTGCTGCTTAAAATCTTGTCTGCTGTCTTGTCCCATTCAGGACAGTTGGCTGAATGCTGGTTCTCCAGATGTTAACTCCAAGCCATGCAGAGAAGGATGTTATCTCAGCTATCTCACCAGATGAACAAGCAAAACTTGAAGCTTCGTTGTAGTCCACCTTAGCTGGTGCCTGTTCGTTCTCTCCCAGCTGTCTAAATGGAGGCAGCAAACTGTGTTATGCTTAAATGTGATATTTAAGCTGCATTGTTATGTCCGTGACGATGGGCTCTTTGTTGGAGATGACAGAAAAATCCCATTGTTTACAATTTTCCCAGACTCAGTACTTAATACAAAGCTCTGAAAAGAGCAGGGTTGTTTAAACATTTGATAAAGAAAATATGTGCAAAGATGGGTCTGTCCCACCAGTGAGGAGCAGATCAGCCTGCAGCACAATATCCTACCTTCATAAATCAACATGCTGTTGCAATTTGCCCAAATAAAATTCTCAGTCCCTGTATGTGAAAAATCAAAGTATCTGAAATCCAGCAGATGATTAAAATAGTCTGCAATTCATCCAGTTCAAAGCTGGTAGCAAAATTCATTTGGCATAACTTCAGAATTTCTGAATTATTTAGCAAATCATGTTTCTTTGCCAGGAATGCATGGGAAAAATACGGTTTGCAACAACCTGAGCATCTTTGGACCCTTCAGTAAAATCTGCACATCCGTTTGTATTTTCTTCAAGAATAACTGCTTTAGACAGGTATTCTCAAAACAAGTAATGCAAAAAGCCTGAATTTCAGTTTCTCTCTTGACACAACTTCATGAATATCTCAGAGCTACATAGCAATGGGAGTGCAAACCTGAAGGAACCTCCAGCAGCTTCAGTGAAGATCCTCCCTCTTTGAGTGTGGCCTGTACCACAGTCTCATGTTTGCATTCCTTGAATGGAAACAAACAGGTGAAGGTTTGCTTTTAATTAACCCACTCCCACCCCATGCTGTGTCTTCCTCTCCAGTCATGTCCCTGCAGCTTTGTGTTAATTCCTGCCTCTCTTTCAATGTCTTACAAATGATCCTCACTCCCATGAGTGTGATGGTGTTTGAAAAGTTTCTCAGAAGCTTGTGTCTCCTCTACTTGGCATCCGTTATGTACAAGGCAATGCTACTCCTAGAAGGCTCAGTGTGCTCACCAAAATACATGAAATATCTCCAACCTGTAAGTCTGATTTTGAATCTTATAGTGAGCAATTTGCAGCTGTCCTCTTGGGACACAAGAGGAAATGCTCAACTTTGAGAAAAAGTATGAGATTAGTCAGGATTATTTATTCATGTATCAGAGCTGGAAATCTCTGACATTCTTTCTCTCAAAGGGTTTTCTCCTATAGTAAAATGTTTTCATGCATGAAGGAAAGGAAGCAGGAACTGAAAAGAAAGCTTTTTCAAGAGGAACAAATCACCTGGAGCCTCTCCAGTTTTTTTGAAGCTTCTTGCAAAGGAGAGCCTGACTTCATGGAAAGCAGGTAGCCATTGGATTTTCCACTGAAACTCAGTGACACCAGAACTGTTAGTCAGATCAGAAATCTCAGGTTGACCTTTTTCTTGTCACCAAAGGGTTTGGTTCTTGTTTGGCCTCAAGCCAACAGAGATATTTAAGTGAGCATTTTAGACGTGGCTTCTGTGAAGCCACGGGCTCACAGATAAAGATGTCTCTGCTAAACTGCATGCTTCCATTTGTTCAAAAGGTTTTCTAGCAAGCTTAACAGCAACAGTGATATTGAGGCTTTATTATTCACAAGTAAAACTCACTTCTATCCCTCTAGAAATGGTATCTTTCCATGGAGATCAATGTACTCTTCCCCACATTTAACTACAAAGCCGCACTTCTAGGTTTCTGTCTCAACCTCCTCCTTCATTTTGCTCTACAATTCCAAGTTGTAGAAGGCAAATATATCTGTGTAGTGACTTGGCCAAAATCAAACTGCAGAAAGATCCCCAGATGGACTGTGAACTACAGAAAGATGACTACTAAGGAGCATTCATCTCTGAAAGGTTTGTGGTGTTGTCCACGACATTAATGCTTAAGCATGTCTCGGATAACTAAATTGGAAATAAGGATGTGAGCAGCTGTGCACTGTTAGTTTCTGCTATAATTTTTAAAAGCCTGCAGTGTCTAATTTGCATTGAAAGATTTCTTTTATCCTTCATTTACTACAGGGTTTGCAGTGTTACCCTGCATACCTTTTTTTTTGTCCAAGGGAGGGGGGAAATATAAATAGCTTTTCCATTGCGACTAGCGATTCTTTCTACTAGAGTTAAATAATTTGATTATAAATTGAGCCCTTAAATGTCAAGGAGATGCTGAATTCACCTGAAAACAGGCATTAAGAGAAGCTCATAAAAGCTGAGAGCTCAAGTCAGTCAGCTCATCATTCTATTAGTATGCACTTCATTTAGCAGCTACTGACCACCAGATTAATTCTTTCAGAACATCCTGATTGCAGCTAAGGTCTGAAGTACTGAAGTACATGAAGTACTGCATGTGCAACAGCATTAGCAAAAAGTCCAGGAATCAGCCAGAACATCTATCTGGGGTAGATAGGTTAAAGCTCATTAAAACTTGCAGGAGAAGTCAAATATCCAATGTCTTTCCACCTCCCTGCGTTAAGATATGAGTCCTGCATTATGAATTCAGAGAAAGCACCTCCTGTGCCTTCAGCAAACTCACCCTGAATAGCTGAACTTCAGGGATCTGCACCAAAATGTGGGATGTTTATGTTTGTCCCCTTTGGAAACTCTGCTTTAAAGAGGTCAAACATGATGAATTTCTGGCTCCCCAGGGCTACTGAAAAGTTATTGCACACTGTGCAAAGCCAGTAAATAGTGTGAGGGGTACCATCCAGAGATGGGACATGTTCTGGGCAACAACTGCATGAGGTGATAACTAAGGAAATTTGCTGCATATGGTGAAGAAATGGCATGGCAGAAATCTCGGTTTCTGGATTAGAGATGATGCCTTTGTGACAAAGTTGCAGAAGGTTTTAGTCCCCAACCAGGAGATTTTATTTTACACCTATAAGGAAGGCAGGGTTGAAGAAAGACATCCAGCACTTCTCAAGGATGCCTGAGACATAGACCTGTGCCATTAGGATGCTAATGTCCACCTCAAGTCCTTTTTCAAGACCATAACTGTGGTGATTTTGGCCAGCAGCAACATCACAAGCTGTCCAGGGTGAACCTGAAATGCTCTCGTATAAGAACCCCTGGACTTGGCTCCCTGCAGATTCCTCTTCCACCCAGATGCTTTTGCATACACCCTGGAGGAACTTCAGCCAGGCTAGCAATCATGTTTTGAAGAAACAACAACAAAAATAATGACATAAAACATTTCAGTGGCAATGCTAGGTGAAGTGATGATGAGTTACATCACTTTTTGAGGGCATTGCTGTGCTTTTTCTGAACAACATTTATCTCTGCTTTGCTGTTCAACACTCACCTCTCCTTCCTTCCCTTCCTCCCCAGCTATGGCAAAATCACCTTTACTAATAAACCTCCAGCTCAAATAGCAGGTTTTATTTAGTGTGCTATAAAAACAGTAATTTCTCAGATCATAAAAAGGGCTCAACTGGACTGCATCATTTTGCTGAAGTAAGTTTTCTGGTGGAATGATTCTCTCTTCTAAATACCACAGTCCTACACTACCAATATTTAGGTACCAAAATAAAATGCAATTTTCTGTATTTTATTAAGTGTGAATTTCCACTGGAAATTCATTTGAAAGATGAATCCAGTATTTAAGTGTCCCTTGATTTTGTACTTTCAAGACCTTCTCGGCCATTGTCAAAATAGGAGAAGGCTGAGTACAGTTCTGTTAAGGCTCAAAAGAATTACTTAGAAGTCCTGAACAAGTCTGGATTGGCTTCTACACACATTTTTCAACAGCAGCACCAACCAGAAGTAGAGAGAGGAAACGGAACAGTAGTCTGGAAAAGAAGACTACAAAGCACCTTGAGCACAGGTTTGTGCTTAAATGACCTCCCAGAACTCTCTAGCTTCTCACCTAGGAAATCAGGGGTAATATTCAGCTGACTGAGACCCCAGTTTTTCACCCATGGGGTTCAATAGGCAGATAGAAAGTATTTCTCATACATATTCAGGCCTGGGATTAGCATCCAGAATAGAAAACTTTGTTGCATTCCTGGGTCAGAAATTGACATATCCTGTGCTGAAGATCTGCTTGGGAGAAACCCTCTGTGCAGAAATTCAGTCATTTATATGCACACACTTCCCTTAGGAGTGTAGACATCGAGACCAGACAAAAAAATGGTGTGGTACAGCCAGCACTTCACAGTGTTGCGCTTTTAATTGCCCTTGTTCTGGTAACTCACCTAAGTACATTTCTTTGCTCTACACACGTTGACGAAGCAAAACCATTCCCAGTCCTGTTATTGCTTCCTCTTAAGTGCTGACTGTGTGCTTGAGATGAGTAGCTTCATAAAAATACTATAAAGATATAGTCCCCTATCCAAGCAGTTTGGCACACAGGGTAAATCAGAAGCAGGCAGTATACGTTACAGATATCAGAATGCATTTGTTCATCCCTAAGAGGGCAAAGTTATATATTTAGTTGAAAATATAACTTATTCTGAAGATCTGGCATTGGAAGAGTTGGCAGGAGGTGTTTCCAAGAGCTACTTAAGGAGGCAGAGGGAGACTAGCTTAAAGCACAGGTGAAACTAGTGCTCTAAGTATCTGAGATACACATCAAGGGAACTACAAAAACGTGGGGATGTGAGGGCCACAGAAGGTCTTTCCGTTTATCATACAGGGTTTGAAGCTGAAGCCAGAAAATCTGAGATGAGAAGAATGTCCCACATTTTATGGGGTTATAAATAATAATGAGAACAGCTTATCACAGCAGTGGATTCCATGTTACTAGAAGTTCCTTTTACATCAAGGATGGGTGTTTTTCTAACCAATATGCATTAGTACTGAACAGCTATTGGACTTGTATCAGGAATACATTTAGGCAAAATCCCCTGGTGTGAGTCATGCAGGAGTTTTGACTAAGTGATCACAATGGTTCTTTCTAGCTTTAAAAATCTGTGATTATATATCCTCCCTATATCCTCCAGTGTTTTGTTGACCCTGGTGTTAAGCAATTCCAGCAATGTGTCTTTCAGCCCCTTCCTCTGCAAAGCTGCATCCCAGCATAATAAATCTCACTGTTCAGAGTCACTTCTCTCTTCCTCCGGAATGATTTCCATCCCTAGACACACCTCAGTTCTGGGTTCACTCCAAATATTCCTCCACATCCTTGGCACCAAAAAACACTATTTCACATTTTTTAACAATTCATTTTTTAACAATTCATTTCACTAGACATATTCCCTGCTGCTGTAAAGCAGCGTGTCCCTCTGGTACAACAGAGCTGATTTACTACGAAGTGCCTTTCTATCTTGACAAACCCAGTGAGATGTGGTTCCCTCTTGACCAAGGATGGGCAGTATCGTACCACGCACAGTGCTGAAAGTGAAGCTGATGCCAAAGGCCATCAGCTCAACACACTCAGGCTACCAATGTGCACAGGGGAACTTAATGTGATTCCTGTTGCCTTTGTTCTGTGCTGGCAGAGTATGGATTTTAGAGAGGCAAATATCCTTCCAGACTGACTTTGTCCTCACCAAATAAGATTTGACTCTGTACTTGTAGGAGGAGGCACCAAGTCTGATACCCAGTCTGGACCTATAACTTACAGTCATGTGTAAAACACTATGAAAACAAAATATCCTGGATCTGAAGACATAAAGAACTCTGCAGTCAGTTTTAGGCATTGGATGGCTTTTTCTGTTTTCTTTCTTTGCTTTTTTGATTGTTTGTATTTGTTTGTTTTTTGTTTTAAATATGATAAAGTGTATGGATTTGGTCTTTTCTGGTTTAAATTTCTCTGTTGCTTTGTTTGCTGTGTCATAGTCTCAAAACATGGGCCCAAATGCAAATCCCTGAGCTGCTGCAGGTCTTTGCCTCAATCCAAATGTCACTCTTGGTGTTCTAAAGGGTGTTTGGGGGTTTTCTGGGTGCAGGGGGGAGGAAAAAGGGGAAAGGCTAAATCTCAAACCACTTTACAGAAAGGTTGCCTATGCTGAAGTCATTGGTGCAAAAACTATTCAGTGACTGCCTTAAACATACCTCAAATAAAAAAAAGAAAAAATCCCTTGTGCTCTAGGAATTTACTTATTAATCCATAGTTTTTTTCTTCTTTCTGTTCTCTTCCTCCCCTTTGTTCTGTTTGCCACCAGACAATGCACACACTTCTGCATAGTCCCCCTTTAAGGATTTCTCTGAAGGATACAAGCATATCTGTTTTCTGCAACCAGACAGAAAAACCTTCTGAAATCAGTGCAGATTCATCACCCACCCTGCACACGACCTTATCAGCAGTTGCGATGGGTGTCCCCCATGGAATACTATGGAAAGGGCAAAGCTGGAAAATGTGCACTTTAAAGTGCCAGAGACTTCAGTTCATTGTGCAGCCCCTGTAATTTCTGCTGCTCAGCTTGTTACGGATATCTGAGTATTTGGGTTTTCCCTGACTGGAGGTGATGAGATTTATTACAGTAAATTATTTTTGCCTTTTTCTTCCCTCCTAGAGTAGGCAAGACATAATTGAGGGTACCAGATACCAGAATGAATAAAATCACCAGGGATGAAGAGAGGAGAGAAATAAAACTTCCTGCCACTTCTTTCCTCACATATAGTATTTATTGCATTTTTTTCATATCAGTGAAGGGAATATTTAAGGAGAAACCAGTGCTGTGCATAAAGGCCAGGCTTTGATACAAGAGATAAGGTGTAGAAATTGGCCTAAATTCTCCCTACCCCCATCCAGAGACACATTAAGGTTTGTTAGACTGACAAGGACTCAGATGGATAGACTTTTGCAGTGGGTATGAAAAACTGAGATCTTAGTCTCATCAACATACATGTTCCAACCTGGTGGCATCTCCTTGAGAATATATACAGAGCAGGCAAACATTTCTATCAGTGTGCATGACTGTCTTGACCAGGTACCACTGATACACATTTTGTAAAAATACTATTTCAGCTAGTAAAAGCAGCTTGTTTTGTGTTTAGGGGTGGCAGGAGGATATAAATCAATGAATAAAGAATTAACAAAAGTTTATAACATGTTTTCTATCACAGTCTTCACGATTACATTCACCACATCATTCACATGAAGCAAAAAGACCTTGTTGGTATCTACAGTCTATCTTCAATAAATCTCAAAACACTTCATCAAACAAGTAATTTTTCAGCACACTACAGATGTAAATACTAAGACTCAGTGATTTGCCCAAGCTCTTTGCATGCTCCTTTGTCAGTGCCAGCAGAATTCAGGTTTCCTCACCTTTGCTTTTGCCAGTGCCCATGAAGGTTCCAATGACCATGGCCCCAAGTCTGTGTTCCCAAGGCATTTGACAATCTAGACCTACATGACTTCAAATAAATGAATTTCTGGCTGAAGTGCAAGCAGGCTGATCCTTTGCTATATGAATCTCTGCTTGTCAGCATATGTGAAAATAAAAAGGTTCTGAACTGACTGACATGATAACTTTTCATCACAAAGACCATGGGTACCACAGATGAAATTGAGGTCCCTGTTTACCAAAGGTCTGTGTTTCAGAGCAGCAAGACCCTTTCACAACCTGATGATATTCAGAGAAGTATCAGACATACAGAACTATAACTGCTATGCTGCAAACCTGTAAGTGAGTGTTTTTTAAAACCCTTAGCTTTGTGGTGGTATTAAAATTGATTAACTACGCATCTGTGGTTGTAGCATGTTTGCAATCCTCTACCTGCCCCGCTATGAGAGCATCCATCTGTGTGTTGGTGGGTGTTTGATTTTAAACAAAGGCTTTTTCTTTTTTTCTCACAGAAAGAAATTTAAAGACTGCGGGGAAGATCCCCACTCATCCACCCTTGAGGTAATTACACCAGGAAAAGCTATCAGGTCTATCTGCTTCTCATCACGCAAAGAACACAGTTGCAGGCAAGAAGTGACCTCGTGTTTCTGCTGCTCAAACTCCCAGCAACCCACAGCAACTAAAATTGGAACATGTGCAATATAATTAGATTTTCTTCCCTTGCAGACTTGTTGTGCTTCTCTTGTCTGAAAAAGCAGGGGACACTATAGAGAGAGGCTACAGCTCAGCAGGGCTGTCTGCTATTTACCAGACTTTTGCTTTGAGTAAGATAGGAAAGAGGCTGCAATTAAAGCAAAGCCTTTGTGCTTTCAGCACCTGCCCTCCAGAAATGAAGGTTTTTGTTAGGAACCACAGAAAGTAAATTCTAGAGTCAGAGGTAAAATAAGAAAATTCAGGTCAAGACTCAAATTAAAAATTCCTCTATGTGATTGAGTTGTTTGTTACCAAAGCCACAGCTTGGAGTAACCTGGTCAAATATGAGGTCAGGTTTGGAATGACACCTATTAAAATATTGCAGAAATTGCTTCTACAGCCTCATCATCAAAAAATCTCCATGAAGCTTATCAGTCTACCAGGCTTATCAGGCTACCAAAACTGTGACCCAAGCCTGGTTTAGGAGCTTGGGTTTTCTATATGGTCAATGAGGCCTCTAGAGAAGACAACAGAGAATCCTAAATCATTCTACTGACTGTACAGATCACCTGAGCAACTAGTTCAGGCACCCAAATTGGGTATCTAAAGGGAGGCAGAAAGAATATAGCCCAATTTATGTTGGTGGCCCATAATGCACATTAGTCTGCTGCCTCATATCTGACTTGAACAGGCTGGCCTGTGCCTTTACGAATGTCTGTTGGAAACATTTCCTGTCAATAAAATGCACAGTGGTTTAATGTGTTCCTCACAAAAATTTCAAGATTTCTTTCTTTTTTCAAATGTGTTTGGGTTTTTTTTTTGGGTTTTTTTGTTTGGTTTTTTTTTTTATGGAGATTCTTAAGAGTTCTTTCAAAATATGTTTTGAACACAGAAAAGTGTGAACCGTTGGGGCTTGTCTGTTATCATTCCTCCTGCCTAGAGCAGAGGATTTTTTATTCCTCAACATTAAGATATACCCTTAAAAAATCTTCATTTGGTTTGGTCTTGAATGAAGACTTCCATTTTCTTTATAAGGTAAGCCATGGAAGAGCAAAGAGGTACTCCCAGATACACCACAGTTTCTGTGCCATTTCTGCGGTGTTTCCAAGCAAATAAAAGTATCTTGAACACAAACAAGCAAACAAAGAGACAAAGAGAATAAACGTATGCACTTAATTCGAATTTAAATCCTTCTTTTTTTTAAATTAACAGAGATTAGTTAACATTCCCTTGTGCTGTCCCTGAAAATTAAGCATTATACAAACGGGCATTTGAAAGCACTGAAAATCTGTTAAGAAGATTTAAGCTGGTCATGCTGTTCACATGATCACACTTTTATCTTCTTGTTCAAACTTTTAATAAGTCTTTTAAGGTTTTCTCATCAGTAAAATCTCAAGTTATGGATGTTCTGTTAACCACAGGGTACAGCAGATGACCACAGGATGAATGCATCAGAGCCAGCTGACTGCTGCCCTTGGAGCAGCACCAGCACCTGCCTCTGGGTGTCCTTTGCCCCTGCTTTTTCTGTATGTTGTTTTCAACAAGAGCTCCTCTGCTCCATTAGTGGTCCTTCCAGAAGGGCTTCTTTCAGTCACCACACGTCTAATGAGCAGTGTCTTAATCAGCCAAGCAGAGACAATGGCTGGGAGACTAGAAAAGCTTTCCTCTGCTGTGATTAAGTGTTGTTACATGTAGATATACTTTGGTCTGGCTGCAGTTTTGATGCTTGTTTTGATGCTTTTGTTGCTAAGCTGTTCTCCAGATGTACGGGTCCAGCTGAGGAGGAAAAGGAGCACAGAAGTGCTGGGGAGAGAGCACTGCTTGATGCTAGAAACCTAATCTGAATGCAAGCAGAAGGAGTGTTGCCACCCATGTGGCCAGTGGATTTTGACCACACTGATGCCGGACTAAGCCTTAGACCCTTGCTTGGGCATCCTTTGACAGATTCATGCCCCTTTTCTGTTTCTTGCAATTGCCAGTTTCTAATTCTTATTACTCCTATCTTTTTTAACTGGTACACACTCACACAGGGCTGTAGAAGGAAGAATTATATAGGAGTCTGAAGGTCATTGTGGTCTTGCATCTACCACAAAATTCTCCTGCAGTGTAATTATGCTGCAAAACTGAACGCCAAATATTGCAGAGGCTTCTAACTTCTATCATTATACAAATCATGATTTTGGTAAACAAGCTGTTTCAGAGTTTTTTTTCTAGTGCCAGGGGAGGTCCTGCTGGGTGAAGGTGTCTGTGCTATTTCCTCATAGGAGCACAGGAAGAAAAATGTTAATTTAAAAGAAGAAAACTGTAGATGCAACTCATGAAGTTTTGACCATCTCAGCTCATTCCCTTCTCTGAAGACCCATCACAAAACACAGAACTTAATGAGAATCCCTTTCCAACAAAATAAGGGAAGTAGCTCACGTAGCTCCAATGATCTGATTTCCACTCCCATTAGGATGGCAACTCCAGACAAGATATCTTTCCTGCACTGGCAAGTGAGTTTGCCTGGCAGAAACACCCCTGACCAGCAGACAAACTGCAAAGTTTAGCTAAAGTGTGTGTTATGCCTACTTGTTTGCTGAGAAAGAAGCAAGAACTACTGCAAGAGTGTTTTTTCTTCGTGAACTAAACAAAAAAGCTAAATTTTTCCCTCCCAATCAGTGCACCTTGATATGAAAAAAGTAAAGTCTGGCCCTCCCAGGAGAGCAAGGCTCGTAGCAGGAGTTAGTGAGGGAGGCCTAAGGGGCACATCAGCAGCACAAAACCCTCTCTAGAGCACACATGAGAGGTCATAGGTGCTGTTTAAATATTCTGCCCATGCTACAGTAACACAGGCAGCAAAAAAAGCCAGGCTGCTGTCTAACAATCTTGTCACAGAACCATTGACCATTTGGGGAAAATAACGGCAAAGCTATGGTGTAACCTAAAGGAAAACTTGGAGGTAACTAGGGATGCAAGGAGACTCATGGAGTAATTAAATAATCAACGGACACACCCCCACACACATAGACCTCATTTACTCAGAACCCTGAGAGTTGTTTATTGAGAAGTAGGTGCTGATGGTTCACTTGTCTTGGATGGATTTCTGCCTTAATAAACACCAGTGCTTTCAAAATGCCTGATTCCACTTTCTTGTAAAAGAAAAAAAAAAAAAATAAAAAAAATATAATAAATTTAAACCCCACAGGCACTATATACAGTGAGGGTATCATTACTGCTGTGTAGAGTGCTGGGTAGAGTGGACACCATGTATGGGAAAAATTGAGCTACAAGAGTGTTTTGGAAAATGAAGAGTTATTTCGCAATAGGCCGTGACATCTCCTTTGGAGAAAACTTGCCCAGACTCTGCAGTTTACTTTGCAGATGGAAAAGGGACAATGTCTGATTGAAATACACTCTCCTCCAGAGTCAAATTTGACCTGATCAAGAAAATTTCCCTCCCCAGGGGGCCAACAACACTGAAGACATCTCTACCTTTCTTTAAGATAAAATTTATATTCAAGTGCTGATGTAACTGATAATGCTGGTGTACTCTCCACTGTAAAACAAAGTCCATCAAATGCCAAAAGGCTGAGCAAAACTCCCTTTCTCAGTCCCAAAATGGTGCTATCAACAGCTGAAGAGGTGGGTGGTTTTTCACAACACAAATGGGAGGAAGGGAATGAAATGGAAGGAAATTCATGCTTAATATTAGAACCTGTTGACAGCGAGATGTATTAAGTTATAGGACAGCCTATGAATGCAATAGGAAATTCCTTTTTTGAACATGGAGGACTAGACAAAATAATAGGGAATGGAGAAAATGCTACAGGCAATAATTATGCAGTGATAAGGAGATCTGTCTATCTCTTTCCCATTTTTCCCTTTCATATTTCCTCAGTAATCCCAGAGTTTCTGCCATTTGCATAACTTCATTGAACATAATCAAAGCAAGGATACTCTGATATGGGTCTGAGAATTTTCATCTGGGGAAAAAACAAGGGTTTGTCACATTGGGTAAGGGTGGGTTTCAATAACTACGCTGAGCTGCTGGACCATGGCTTCAATGTCAGTATAACCCCACATTTACAAGTCTAACATAGGTAAGATCCCAATCCTGGCTCTTCTCTCCTTAGAAATGTAGGTACTTTAACCCAGGGCGTGACATATGTTTGTATTACTGATGCCTTCAGCAACAATCAACCTTAGAGAGCATGAGACTTGTTAGCAATGCTCCAGAGTCCTGCAATTCTTCTCACCTTGTTCTTTTGCTTGGAGTCAAGTGCTTAATTTTTGAGAGACATGCATTAGCAAACCCATCTGAAGATAGTTTTTTAAAGTTGTAATTAAGACCTTGCATATAATAAAGTTTTCATTTTTAGTAATTTTCCCACTTCTACAACAACAGGGACTTTAAAAATTTGTAAGGAGATACGAAAGCCACACAAAACCCATCCCAACCTTCTGCACTAAGGATGATGTTGTAGGTTTGTTTTGATTTCCACAGTAGCAGATGACATAAGATGTTAAATGGTGTGACCAAGGACAGGTAACTGAGGCCTACTTACCACATAGGAGCTAGGAATCAAAGCTTTAAATTCTATACTTTCTTTTAAAAATTTAAAAATTAACTGCAATTGCATTTATTCACAGAATCACAGACTGGTTAAACTTGGAAGGGACCTCCAGAGGTCATCTTGTCCAGCCTCCATGCTCATGCAAGGCCACCCTAAGGAGGCTTCTCATTATTTACACCATCATTACCTGAACATTCAAAACAGGAGTAGACACCATTTGTCATAACCACAATACAAAACCCAAACCAAACAAAAACCAAAAACCAAACAACCTAGACACAGAAAAAAAGACATTTCACTCAAGTAATAAAGGTGGGATGGAGAAAAGAAAAGGCACAGAAACATAGAAGAGAGGACAAAATGCCAGCCAGACCAAATGCCACGTCTCTGACTTCCAGACTTGGCCTGAAATTATTTAAGCAGGATGATTCTAAGTTTGCTGCACTCTCTGAATTACAAGTCAAAGCAATCAAGCAAACAACCCATCTCACACGTGTGTTTAAACAGGCCTTACACACTTGCTGTGTTCATTCTCCAGGGGACTTTTAGATCGTGTTTTCTACATAGTTCAGTGTGGGCTTTCAGTGGTGTGAAATAAAAGGTTAGTGCCATGGCAAAAGTTCCAAACACAGAAAATACAGCTCAGGGTACATAAATAATTAATTAGTATACATTTACAACCTAAGCTATTAAAACCAGCCTTTGTGAGGGACTAAAAAAAAAAAAAAAAAAGAGACACTGTAGGATGCAAGTTAATCTTTCATAAGGCAAAGCTTCAGATGGTTGCATCTTCATGGATACTTTACAGTGCTGTTTCCTTTTGAACCAAGCACTCATACAAAAAAGCGTTTTGACAATCCCACAAGGATAGCCATCCTCTGTGTTCAGAGAGAGATTTATAAAGATCACAAGGCAGGATTGTGAATATAATGATCCCAGGGATTAGCCTTTCTTTCGAGTATACTAGGACAGTTCTTTGGACCTATCTGAAATCAGAGAAAAGCCTCCTGTCTGTTAAGCCAGTGTGCAGCTTTCTTCTCACTTCCACTGTCCCTTCCCCACCTTAACTCAAGTACTTGCAACACTTCAAATACTTAAAAGTTTAAAGCAGTCATATGTTAGCTATCACCCTCCTTGTCAAGGGAAAATGAAGAAACCTCCATTAAGAATCTGCTGAACTGTCCATTAATCTCCAGTAAGAACTGTTGCTCCCAGTGAGAGTGGATTTACTACTGGGAAGTGCTGTTAAAAGTATTGATAAAGGAGCATATTTAACCTATTGGAAAATCAAGCCCAAAGGACAAGAGAAAACTTATTCATACAAAAGTAGGTTTTGTGATTGAGGAATTGAATAGGCATTTAGAAGAACTTTTATTTCCTCTTAATCTCTCACTCCCTCTGTGACTTTGAACAATGAACTTGATTATTACCTTCCAAGAGGTTACCTGAGAAGAGGTCAGCTTCTACTTAGGTACGTAGGAGTGGATTTGATAGGTCCTGTGCTCACTGCCTAGTTGAGATGCCTAGTTTAGGAACCAGGAGTATTTCATTGGTCAGTAAGAGAGAAAAAGAGACATTGCCGTAGGGTGTTTAAGCTGATGAGAAAACTAACTTGTGCTCCAGAAGTCCATGGGCCATGGCTGGAGTCTAAGGATGAAAAAACATTTTTGTAAGATGTTGAGATTTTGTAAAATGCTGTCCCAGTTGTTGTGGCTTTCTGTCCTAAAAGCAATGAAACAACAATCCTTTCATTCTCTTCTTGCATATCTGTGTTCTGACCTCATTTTATAAGCTCTGAGGACCAGGACTTGTCTCTCTTTGTTCCTATCACAACAAGAGGCTGATTTAGTTCAGCTCTCTTCAGACTGAGTACAGTGGAGACACATACATTTAACTGAATTAGCTGCTTTCACCCCCTGCCCCAAAGGACTACCAGGTAAAGGGCAAAACCATCATAAAAGTATTCGAAATAATATCACACATACAAGAAGAGCAAACTAGCATACATGAGGAGCTCTGTATTACCTTTCTATATTGCCCCAAATCTTTATGCATGTGAACATGTAACATAAGTAACTTCATTGGTTTATACAAGTTATATAACGAGTATATATAATAAATAACATAAAAAACTTGTAATAAAACTATTACACTAGCAAAGACAAGAACATGAAATATCTCACAATTCAGTGAGTTTGCAAATGTGACCTCAGCCCTGTCCATTTCTGCAAACAGATTAATAGCACAGACTTTAATTACATGGTCACCTAGTGCTCTTTTCTGTAGGGCCTCTGCTTCACTGGGTGCCTGTGAGAGGTCTTCATTCCTGTAACTTTATAGGGCATTAATCATGGGTGATGAGGCCATGAATCAGTTATGAAAGTCATCCCAGATACATACTGATGAAATCTGTAAACCACCACCCAGCACCCGTACTCTGATTATCAAACCATGTTACAGATGAACTATTTTTGTACTGTTTTAAACAGCTCTGAGGATGTTCAGTGCTTTTTCAGTACCACAGGGATATCTGACCCACCATCCCCATAATACCATGTGACTCAGTTACCATGTGGTCATTTATGAAGGGCTCAGCAAGGGAAAAATGTGATGATCTGATATTTGATGTCTTCAGTGATGACCTAGGGCAACCTTCTGCATGGAAAAAAAATCCACCATAGTATCTTTAGACATAATTTGTATGGAAGTGTGGAATGTATATTACCCTCGAGGTAGTGTTACAGAGCCCTTAACTTTGTGATCCATTAAAAAAACCAAAATGTAAACTCCATGACAGTTTAATATGTTTTTAAAAGTCCCATTCATGCAAGTAAGAATGAGGCTCATTGAAATTTTACATCTATGTGTATATTACCAAGATGGTCATGCTCTAGAGGGCATTTCTCTCCCTCTCTCTCTATATATATATTTTTTAATGGTTGGTGCTTGGTAGGCACAAAGAGTTCTTTCTAGGGACAGTAGATGAAGTAACAAAAAGACAAAGACAAGCAGATGTACTGCATTTTTTTCCTGTTTGTCATACAGAGACACATATACAGGTTGTTGCAGCTACTAGTGATATACTTTCTTGTTAGCAGACCAAAATGCACCACTCTCTGAGTCATAAATACTACATTTGGAAGGATTTTCAGGTTATTCAAGCCACCCTCCTGCAATAGGTACAATAGCCCCTACTGGTTATTTACAAGCTTAATAATTTTTTTCCATCAGAAGGGTCATTTACCTTCTAATTACCAAAGAAATAATGCAATGGACCACTAGTTCCTCACCACAATATATATGGTACTTTCCAGTATGCTCTAATAGACACATATATTGTACTTGCTTATTTGGTTCCCTGCTCAAATAAGTCCAGCCATGAGCACCTTATCCAGTAAAAACCAGTGCTGACTTAAAGTCTCAATAAACCTCTTCCTGTCTTTTAAAGTCTAGAGAAAATTCATAAAGAGCTAACAACAGCTTTTCTTTGAAGACTACTGATTAATAAAATAATTTGCATTCTTCAGTTTTAATTCTGTTAAAAAATTCTGTTTTAATAGGATTTTTGAGGGGAAATAGATAAGAAACAATGGCTTTGTATTAATCTCATAGAAGAAATTAGATCAGGGCTCATATTTTACAGTGATTTACATCTTGTGCAACCCCATTACATTTAATGTGACTACTGAAGGTCTGTGTCAACATGGAATGTGACTCTTCAGGCTTAAGTGCCATGATTCATGGACTGGGTTACAGTGGTCACTGTTTTTAGGATAAGACTTTATCTCCTGGGACTACTGATAAAGGCTTTAGTTTTATTTCTTTTGGGTTTTGTTTTTCTTTTGTTTGCCTCTTTGGGAATATCCAAGGGGATTAACCAGACTGTCAGATGCTTATATTTCATGTCTTATGCTGTCACAATTAATCTGAAGGGAGTACCTGGACTCCTGGCATGTCATGTTTTTTAACAGCACACCACATTATTATTGATCACATAGAATATGTAGCATTCAGAACAGAGCAATACTGCCAGCAAGTGAAAACTGAAGGCCAAGGCCAAGAAAGGCAGTATTATAAATCCATACGGTGATATTCCTCCTCTTACTGTCTTTTTGATTTCCTGCTTTTTCTTTTTTTGTGTGGGCTTCTATAGGTATATATATATATTTTATAGATTTATAATACTTATTTACAATTGTGGCTCAACCTGGGTTTCTAAACAGTTTTAGATGCTGAAACAGCAGACCACATGTATATATTCAAGATGATATTGAATTAAATGTTTTAGTGCCTCTTTATCATCTTTTAAAGAGGTTTTAAGAGCATAATGGATATTCAACATTTCTATTATATTTTTATTAGATTTTGTAGCATCTTACATACTACAAGAAAAAACTTACTGAGTTATTCCATATGCACTTTTCCTGACTGGGACTGCAAAATGCAAAACAGCATTTAGAAAGCACTCTGAAAAGGGAAAAACACTCTAGCAAAATTACTTCAAATGACTGAACTATCCCAAAACATAGGAATTATTCTTTGGGCTATTTTGTATCTGCAGTTTCTGAGGAGGACCGCAGGTGAATTTCTCACCTGAAATGCAGTACAAAAGGAGCACTCCCTCCCAGAAGTTTCCATTCAAAGGGAAAAAATAAAAATGTACATACACTTGTGTTTTGTTCAGGCAACAGTGCATGGAGGAAGAAAACACTTAATTCTCCCACCAGTAAATTTTGTGAAGGCTGCTGAATTTACAGTAGAACTTTCCAAAGGAAACTACACTCAGGCCACGCTGATGCAAAAGCACTTTCTATTTAATACCACCCTGGAAGCTGTTGGAAGCACCCTGTCCTTTCTCTAGGTGCAGCAACTTCTCTGGGAGTGGTTTGAAATCTAATTCTGGAAACTCTAAATTAAGGCAAGACTTCATTTTGTGCTTTGCCTAGGCTCTCTTTTTTTGCTGTTTATTTTTATTTTTATTTTGTCCAATTGTGACTTCTGACAAGGAAAATCTTATTTTATGAAATCTTGTTTGTACTTTTGAGTGTGTAGTTTCTTGCCCAGAAGAGGTCATATATGCAAATATTATCTTTTTGTATACAAATGAAGAAGACTGAGCAATCCTTTCTCAAGTGGCACCTGAATGCTCCCGGCCTTTCACAACAGGGGCAAGGCAATTTAAGGCATTTTGAAATAAATACAGAAAATAAAAAATTAAAATAGAATGAATATTTCTCTCCACTGAGTTTCTCCATCTCATTAAATCAGGTCAAAAGAACTCTCAAAACCAAAGACTGTGCCTCCAGCATGACCTCTTCCCTTCCCATTTCAAACAGCAAGAAGGTGCTTTTAATTGTATTGCAACATTTATCCACTACCTCCCTAAGAACATCTGCCAAGATCTCCAAGGCTCAGTTTGAATCTCCTGACCTCTGACAAGGTGTAGGACTTGAGTCTACTGCTCCACAGCTTGTTTCACCCCTCTGTTAATGCTTTACCTTTATCCCTCCCAGTATCTCCCAGCATGAGCGCAGAAACCCCAGCAGCTCTGTGACCTTTCCAGAGGCAAGGAGGGAGAAGAGAAGAGAGGAGAGGAGAGTTTAGAGGTAGGTTATGTTCTACTCCGCAAACACTGACCATGGTGCAAAGCAAAACAGATGCAAGAAAAGACAAAAGAAGGTCTGAGAATGGAAACCAACACGTTCTGAAAGCTGAGAGTGGTTAAATGCGCTGAAGAGCTGCAGCAGCTGATGGGGACGGAGCTGGGAGCAGGAGGAGGGAAGGCTCTGTCACCATTTTTCAGTGCTCACATTAAGAGCAACAAACCCACAAAGTTTCATAACTTGTCATTTAGCTTAAGGGGAGGGTGAGGGGGGTGGGTAAAGATGGTTAGAAGAGGAGTAATAAAAACATCTCTGAACTTCAGAGAACTGCAAGGTGATCTCCAAACAAAATCTGGGGTGAGCAACCCACTTCTTTATCTTCAGATGTCATTTGTTTCCTACCTTGCTCTTTGCAAAGGAAGGACGACAGGCAGTTTCTCAAGCTGGCTGCAGGAAGATGAACAGAACAAGGCCTTTCTGTTTGTACTTCTGTGTTCCTCTTTTTAAACAATTACAGCAAATAACATGATCAGAAGTGACTGCCTGGGGAATTGTTGGTTTGGGTTTTTTTTGTCTTTCAGTTACCAGTGTACTTCTCTCCCTGCTGAGTGAAGGATCCATGCAAATAAGTGGACGGTTTGCACCAAAGAGACTGCACAGGGGAAACAGCCAAATTGATTGCACACCCATCAGTTTGCATGCAAGCACTGCCAAGTGCCTGGAGTACACAAAAAAGAGAACAGCACATTGTGTTCTCTTGAACTCACTTAACTTCTCACTATCCTAGGCACTCCTAATAATAATTACTCACATTTATACAAGTCTCATTTTTTACTTAACCTTCCCTTGCTCTTCTGTTGCAATTTTAGCTCACAGAGCTCAGGAAGCTCAGGAGTGTCAAGACCTTTGATGGCATTTAGGTGAGGAAATGGAAGTACAGAAAGGTGATGTCATTTGCTCAGTGCCACCCATCCCATCAGGGGATAATCCTGAAATCTCATTCAGACATCCCACATTCCAGTTCCTTCTTTTTGCATGTTGTTATCACTTTAAATAAAATATGTATGCTTAGTAAAATATGAACTGTCATTTCTCAGGATACAAGCCAAGCACTGAGGGGGGCAGTGGCTAGGAAGTTATTTCTCTTACGAGCAAATTATAACTACAATTATTGTCTACTATGTTGTTTTTTGCATGCTCTTTGGAAGAATCTGGAGTTGGCTCTAGTAAGTAACTGAAAACTTATAATAAGACAATAATAAGATCATGACTGGTGTAACAGTCCCTATGTTCCAATGTTTAATACATTTTAAGTGTTAAAAAAACCCCTCATTTATCCAATATTAATATCTATGAAGCTTTTCTGAGTGACTGAAGGCTGGCTTTTGCTGAATTCAGCTTTCATTAGCAATAAGAGAAAAGTGATTATATCCTCATTATAAACGTTAACTTTCTGAATACGAAACCAGCCTTTTAGTCATGAAATAGAATATTTCCTGTTTCTCTGCCACTGTTCCCAGATCTATCTTCTAAGTGCAGCAGAAGGTCTGGATATAATGTGTTCATCTGAGAATTATGAGCCAGTGTTAAACACTTCCTGGACTATGGAAGATGTTCTGCCTCTTCCCAGATGACGTGAGCACCTCACAGGACATATGCACCATCATGGAATAAAAGCTATTATCTCTTAGTAAATGTTTCCCATAGTACAAGAGCAATTCTGCACCTGCATCAGAAAAGCAGTTTAGCAGTGAGAAAGCATGTCAAGTCACAAAGAAATCTGAATGGTGCTGTGTCTCCCTGAGGGTGTTGATGTCTCTGTGAGGAAGTCGTTATCTCTGTGGTATCAACTTCTTGGACTGCTCCTTGAAGAGGTGTGGTCTGCTTGCTCACACACTTTGTTATCCTCAAGCCAGCTAATGAATCTCACTTTTTCCAGTTGTCCCTTTGTATGTGAGAAGATTACAATCTCAATGGCTAAAAATTAGTTCAAAAAAGAAACAAAACAAAAATTAAAAAAAAACCCCACAATAATCCAGAAAACAAACTATTTTGGGGGAGGGGAAAGAAAAAATAGACTTAACAATGTAGGGTTACAAATATAAAGATGTTTCTGCACATCTTATAATCTATCAGACCAAAATGAGGTCTGGCAAAGTGAGAAAACCAAATGTCACTTCAGGGCCAAGGTTTCACGGGTCACCCTAGCAGCTTCAGATTTTATTTCCTGCTGGAGAGGCCCCTTAGGCAATTTCTGTACCTGCGCTACAAGTGAAGCTCCTGCTAACGTCAGCTGAAGTGCATCACAAGGTAGAGAAAACCACACTAAAAGGCCTCTGATTTATGGGACAGTGAATTTTTACAAGGGGTAAGCATGTGTAAGCTCCAAAAGTGCAAAGTTTCCTCTGTATCCACAGTTCAGCTCAGTGCACAGTAATCTCCCCTCGGGGACAACCTTTGCACGGAAATGTCTGTCACAGCAAGATTTGTTCCTCCGAGGGGAGCAGCAGGTTAGCACTCACCTCAACCACTGTATTACCACAGGCACCCTGGGAGGAGCTGCCACAGACAGAAAATTCACCACTGGCTGAGGCAACGTGCATACCATCGTGTCAGCAACAGCTGGATGTGGCAAGAGTATCATGTCCCCCAGATCTGGGGTGGATCGGATTTCTCTGCAGCAGTGAGCAGGAACCAAAGAATGGCTGAGCAGCCTGTGGTGTGGTATCATGGGAGCCTGCAAACTGCATAGGCAAAGAATCAAAAAGAACTGTGTTGTAATGACAATCCCATCCTTTCCTGTGCCATCTGGTTGCACCATTACTGCTCCTCCACGAATCAGGCTGTTTGTGCACGGTGATATAGGCGGCATATTGCTATCTTCAGGATCAGTGGTGCAGAGACCCAGTCTGGGCAAGACGTCTGCAATGACACATGTTTACACAGCCCCTCTACTTCACAGAGCTTCTGAAATTCAAATTTATCCAAACCACTGAGATATGCCAGGCTTGCTCTGCCATTGCTTAGGTGGACAGCAGCAGCTGCTGGATGCTCAAGAGTAACTATCCAGGGAGATAAGGGGTGAGGAGAAGATAGTCTGGTAATAGGCAACTGGCAGGGACTGAGACCTGCTGTTCAGCCATATTCAATTTCTCTGCAATTATAGAAAGAGTGATAAACTCAGTCTGCCTTGGGATTCAGCTATCTACTCACTGATGCACTATAAAGCTTCCTAGACAGTATGAAGTCCAAGGTCAACCAACACTGACAATTCAAGATTTCTTAAAGTAGGAACAGGACTGAGGCATGTAGAACATATCTCCCTTTTGTCTCTAGAAAGTTCACAGGAGATTTCCTTTGCTGAGGAACCTGCTAGGTGTAGCCATCACTTCCTTAACAAGAAAACCCATTTGAGATGGTTATGCTCATACGTTAAACATCAGAGCTGCTCACCTCAGGTGTGAGCTGCACATCACTCCAAGTGGCTCGGAGCACACTTCTAGTGTGATGACAGGCTTGTCACCTTGAGCAACAGGGCTAGACTCAAGGAATTTGGATACACTACACAGGAGTCCACTGTTAATAAGGTAAGAAAGAGGCAGAGGTCTAAACCAAGTAACACCAAGTGATGATGTGAAGTTGGAGCAGCGCCAGAAAAACTGCAGATCAGGAAGAAAAGAGATGAAAGTGCTTTTAACACTGTCTCCAAACGCTCAACAAGAATTTGCTTTATAAATGCTCTGTGATGTATGGCATTTTTTTCCAGATCTGCCCTTCATCCAACCATTGCTTACACAGAAAAAGTAAAAGAGCTGTGGCAGTTGGAATAATCATTTCAAAATGGTGCTTGAACTTCTTGATTCTATTCTTAAGATGCAAGGCATGGCAATTCCACCAAACCCCTGAGATCACTGTGAATGTATACCAGAGCAACTCAAAGCAGGATGTGGCCCTCCTTTACCTGCACTTGTGGCCCTAAAGAAATGAGTGTAATTTTCTTAGGTCCTCCTTATATAGTATTTCAGCAATAAGGGGATATGAGCTAAGCAGTAACTGACTCAAAAATGATGCAAAGCACATAATACCATGGAACAGGGCCCTGCATGATAAATTATGGGCCACTGTTCCACAACTCCTAAGCGTTCCACAGAGGGATGAGACTTACCTTGGGCATCCAAAATTGAGATGCCTGAATGTGAAAAAGTCACCACAGGCCCCCTTGAAAATCAATGGAGAGGAACAGGTACCCCAGAGGACAATTTGTGTCACACTAAAAAAGGCATCTAAGGCACGTCAAATGGATTGCTCCCTGGAGATGCTTATGTCTTACTGCTGACTAAAAGGGGAGCCCAGGATGACCAGTTCACCCTTAGGCATCTAACTTGAGACATCTAAAGTTGTGTGAAATGAATCACACTCGTCGAGGGACTAGTAGATCATCTATCTTTTACATGCCATAGAGCTTTAATTTTTACCCAGTAACTCTTTTGTTGGGCCCAATAACTTGTGTCTAAACCGTTTCCTCCAGAGAGGTCTTCAATCTTGAAGACATCAAAAGATGAACAATTCATCAGTTCCCCTGGCCCATTTTTATAATGATTAACCACTATGACTATGTGAAAAACACTGCTGGTTCTAATTCACCCTTGGTTAAAATTGTGTTTCCCTATTCTATTTTGAAAAGGTTGCTGCATTTCCTCTCTGGAAGCACTGATGCCATTTCAGATCACCAGGTATGAAGGCCAAATGTTCCAGCCTTTCTTCCCTTTCAAAAATAATGATCTTTGTACAAACTAGCAGAAAGCTGGCTTCTCAGGACTACTGCAAATAATAAGAATTTTTTGTCAATTTTTGGTAAGTAAATACTGTTACTCACCCTTTGGGAACTTGAGA
Source organism: Calypte anna (assembly GCF_003957555.1). NCBI lineage: Eukaryota > Metazoa > Chordata > Aves > Apodiformes > Trochilidae > Calypte > Calypte anna. The sequence continues at coordinate 5,070,760 of NC_044274.1, forward strand.
AACTAAGGGGCAGAGAGGACAAGTAACTGACTTGGCTCTAGAGCAGACATGTGAACAGATTTTCTCTGTCCTGATCTATAATAGTATTTTACAAGCACAAAACTTTGATTAGAACACTGACACCTTCACTCGTACGTTGTTTCTTTTCTACTGCAACAAGATATAGGATGGATATCAGAAATTTTATTTTTAGTGCGTCCTTTCTATACCCAAGGAGAAATTTTTTGTGTTCTTTACACCAGCTCCAAAATAAGTTTTACAGTCTCTCACTTACAGTCCATGGCATTACATGTATGTCTTGCAGCAGTCAACAAGATACAATCATCGAGATAAATACTGATGTCTTCACTTATATATATCACTATATCAGTAACCAAATCTCAAATAAATCTCTACATTTGATGAAATGGGCATTTGCAGATAGAAACTGGGCAGTGGAGAGACATATATCTCTAGCAAAAAATTCAGAGCTGTGTGAACACCAAATGTGTTAGAAAGAATAATTTGATGCAGAGGTCTGTGTTCTTTTTATTCAATTGCCTCTGCTGATATTATTACAGATGAGGAACCAACTGCACCTTGTATTGCAAAACCAAACAATAAAAATTACAACCCAAATTTCTATTTTCACATGACATCATCTACTACAGCCGAAGTGAAAATATATCCTTGAAAATATATCCATACAAAAAAACTCCCATATCCATACACAGATGCTAGGTGGAGTAAATCGTATCATGCAGATAACATGTTTCTATGATCAGCTTCCAGATCACCCAGTAACAACAGGGTTCCTGCCAATTTTACATCTTTCAAGCCAGTTCATAATGGACTTGAACAGGAGACATCCTTAAGTACAAACATCTCTTCTGGTCTTAGATTCCGGTATCTTAATCTTACAGTACTTTCTTCACTGCATGTTTATCCTAACTGTGTGCTTAATTTCTCCTACTTCAAACCGGATAATGCTCCGGAAGGAAGAATTCAGCAACTTTATTAAATCTTGTTATCACTGTGGGTGTCTGCAGCAGATCAGGATGTTATAAATGGTGCCCACCCGCATTCTGGATGATACAATGACCTAAGAACTCTGTGATCAGAGTCAGCATAAGAAAATACTGTTGAATGTAGACATGCACACACACACACTCTTCCAAACACTACCAGTACTACCACTTCTTCTTATTATCACTAACATTATTATTAGCATTATTGTTATCATTCTTCTTAATATTGTTGTTGATATTATTATTACTGTTGTTGTTATTATTGCATTTTTAATGCATGTTCTTTAGTACATTCAGGATCTTTTTAAGATCTGGCTCAAATGGATGGTGAAATTTTGAAGCACCTGTGAGACAGAGCTGGAACCTCAATGAGGTCACTGTTATACCTATCATGCTGCTGATCAAACACTGTGCAAATTACTTTTCCCAAACTATTCAACCAAAACGTAGATTTAGAAATGCCCACATACCTTCCCAGAATGTTTAGCATGGTTTAGTTGAAAGTCATAATAGAAGTACTAGTTTTATTATTCCACAGTTTTGGCAGATGGTCTGAACTATTAAGAATCAATTTAAGCCTATTAAGAACATCATCTATTCTGTTTCCAGACACTATCACAGCAGTTCAACCTCATTATTTATCTGTCACTATGAAAAGTAGCTAAACCACCATCCATCATATCCAGCTACTTTTTACACAGAATTCTTGATCTGTTTTCCCCTACTTTTTTTTTTTTTTTCCCTGCTGAATTATTCCTCTCTTGTAAGTTCTATGGCAATCTAGTCATCTATTCCCTATTGCTCCACAAAAATAAAACATAAAAAATTGTATCCTACAGGAATATCTAGTCTTTACATAGCACATTTCCCAAATAATCTTACAGTACATCATAAATGACACGTGTACCACTATACTCATTTCACAGATGAGACATTTGAAGTATGTGGTCATTTATCTACATAATCCATCAAATTTTGTGATCTCTGAAGGTAAATAAAGAAATCAATGCTGACACAGCACAAGTTTTATTTGTTAAACTATACAGGATTACAAAATTTCCAGGACTCTTAGCTTTTTTTTTTCCCACTTGCTGTTCTAGCTTCTTAAGCCAGTAATTTGAAAAAAAAATTATTTCCAAATAATTATTTCCAAATTTTGCCGTGGTTCAAAGATATTTTTCCTTGGAAAACAGGAATAGTATTTCTGCAAATTCTTTTAAAATTTCCATGAGCAAATCTTTGGAACATGTATTTTACTTTATTCAAGGAATGAGTGGTGCTTCACACTGCATCTTAATTAGTGAAGTCATTAGTAACTTATTTCTAATTTTTTCAAAATCCCAATCTGATCTTTGGAGGCCCTGTTTTGGAAGATTGTGATTCAGACCTATTTACATACTCATATATTTCTTTTTTCTCTTATAAAATCAGCCACAATCTAAGTGCCATTTGACTATTGAACAGGATTTTAAATGCCAAGGGCTACCCAGATACATTCGTTTTATCAATCATGTTTATAAAGTTCTTAATTATATCTGACCTATTCAAACAAGACTATCATCAGCATCCATGACTACCACATGCTTATGGGCAGATGGAAAGTGATCATAAAGGTACAGTCATCCAGCATGTCCTAATGTGACTGCAATTGTGATATACTTTATTGCATTAATTCAGAGGGGCAAAGTAAAATTGTGATTGCCATAACTCAATCACATTAGGAGAAAAAATATGTGATACAGATTATCTATCTTTTTTTATCTGACAACATAGAAAGAGACACTTGAAAAAATAGAATGGTGCTTCGAATTCACTAAAGAGATGCATTTGCTGTTATGTAATACAACTGATACTTTAGGGTAACACAGCTTTTTTTCCACCACAGACAGTGTCTGGAAACATGAGAAGCACCAATCAATACCTTCCGTTCCTTGGGAGGCAGTGTTAAACAAGAGAAAAGACCACTTCTGCTATGTTCCTCTATGAGTGTCTACGAGTGTCTACACAGAAGGCCTATGTTCCATAGAAGGCAATTAATGATTAATGCTGAGCAGACAGGTAATTTAAAGAAGGCAGGGTAGCCCACAAAACCAAGCACTATATGAGCACAGAAGCACTCTTTAATGAGCTTCATTAAGAAGAAAATGGACAAGCACTGTCTCGGGTGGAAAAAAAAAAAAAAGAGTCCACAGACTTTCCCTACACTCTTTGAACTTCCATCAAACACATTGCTGATCATTTTTCATACGGTATTTTATGGACTACTGGGGGGATAGACCTTCACCAGGTAGAGACCTGTACTGAAGTTGTCTGTCTGTAGTGGCCTGTGGTTTCTCTGGGTGGGAGATGACTTGGGACTTGATCACTTACCCCACCTCCTGAGCCTGTGGTTGCAGCCATGAACATGAACACTTACCATGAACATCCTTGACACACTCTGGCTGGGCTACGTCATACACAGGAGGAGGTATCTCTCAGCTTGACAGCTGCTTCTACTGTTTGTAGGATCTTAAGAGCTGTAAATGTTTAACTAATATTTACTCTACATCAGCTTATAGGCTGGGTTTTTTCTTTTGTAGCCAGCTGGAGGGGCAGTGAAAAGCACAGGAGAAATTTGGGCTGTCTTGGCCAGAATCCTGTATGGAATCCCCTGAGAAGAAGACGTTGCCATGGCAGCTTTGCTGTTCCTTCAACTGGTGCAATAGCTGCTGTTCCTACATTAAGCCAGCTCTGCTGGTCTGTGAAGGTGAGCAGCCTTCTCCAGGTAATTATAGAAGTACCTGCATCCCTGAACGCTGGTGTTCCTCATCCCTCCATCTGCCTAAGATACACAAAGATTTTGTTATCCTTTCAGCAGGAGATGACCTGCCGCAGCTGTCATGCTGTTCATCTCTCATGAATTTAACAGCCAGCTGCAGCTGCAGCTTTTACTGAAGGACTCAAGCTGGCCCAGCAAGGTTCCTCTTAGAAATGAGTGTGAGGTATTTTCATTTTAGATCCGAGCTCCACAGTGGTGTTCATCCTCTTCTTCTAGTTTTTGGTGGGGTTTTTGTTTGTTTGTTTGTGTTTAGTTTGTTTTCATTTGGGGTTTTCTTGTTTGGACGTTTGTTTGTTGTTTTTTGTTTGTTTGTTTGTTTTTGCTTTGTCTATTGCTTATGGCATCCAAGGTTACTAAAAAAAAATAGTTGATGAAGGGCTGAAACTTACAGAATTGACCCAGTTGAGATCTAAAGACTGGGATCTTACCCTGGTAAAGAAGATCTTGATCTTATTTGAAGAACTGAACAAATTGTACCTGTTGCAAACACAGCCAGAATGCTAACACCACTTCACTTCTTTCACAAGGCCTGCTGGCTGGATCACACAGATGAGCCAGAGTTGAAGCTCTTTGTCTCCCAGATCCCCATCTCACACCTCACTGAAGAAAACCCTAAAGTCACTGATGACTCTGAGCTGCAGACATTCACCTGTGTAGCCTGCTGAAACTGTGCCAGATTAAATCAATGGGATCGTAAGTATTTAAACAGGAATTACTACTGTTCAGCCTGCTAAAAACCTCCTTATCAGAGACAGCCTAAGCCTTAGCTTGAGCTATAAACAAGGCATGTCAAACTGGACGTTGCAAAGATCCATGCACAGGTAGCAGCCTCTGCTTCTGCCTTCTCAAGGTAATGGCCATTAGAGAAGGAAGGAAGAGGTATGGTTTATTGTATATGGATCCTGCAGTTGTGGAAATGATACAGCTACCGTCCCCATCCCACAGTGAAGGTCTGAGAGATGAACACATTATTAAGGGTTTTGAGATCTCCACAGTTAAAAGAGACACAACAATGTTGCTGCGATTTTATTCATGCATGCACACATGTCAACCCAAACTAAATCCCCAGGGTTAAAGCGAAACAGTGTTTAAATCTAACCAGGGTAAAAACTCATAATCAATTCCTAGGCTTCTCAGAGAGAATATCAAATGATGTGAAATTTTAATTGCCCTGAATGGGACACAGACACCTCAAATAGAGTTGCCTGTCTCCCGCCAGAGAGAGAAGAAAAGGAAAAAAAAAAAAAAAAAAAAAAAAAAGGAAATAAGGTGAATTCTTTACTTTCTTTCTACCACCCCTAGAATATAAAACTTGTTCAAGCATAACAATAGACTAAGTTTTATTAAAAGCAAATAAAGCTTTTAAGCACCTAGTTTAAAAAGACAAGTTGTTTGCGCAACTGATATGATATTATGAAACTTTAGACTTTTCTTTCACAACTGACAAAGAACTGAATGCATTAGACAGGCCTGTTTCACATCAGAAGCCACAAAGGCTCCCAAGTCTGTATTCCTCTGGATTTTTCTCTGAACTCTATTGTCTGTGGTTAAAAAACCAAAAGGGTCTGACCCATTTTAAAAGAAGGAAATCATATTTCTTAGGCTGCAAATGATACTCACTGCTAGCAGAAAACAGCTAGTGCTTAATCCTCCTGAAGAAAGGAAATGTCCTAAGTCAAGGTCACAACATGTAATGCCCTCACAGAAAGTAGAGGAAAAAAACATAAAATACACCAGGTCCAGGCTGGTTGTGTAGAACCACATAGCACACAGCAAAGGTTACAAATGGCCATGTCAAACACAGCTGATTTCCATCTAACAATTAAAGCAGTGACATGTTTTTGGTGGAAGGTTAGCATTATTTTTTGGCAAGGGAGATTGTACCTTTATTCTCAAATATCACTGCATGGTGGGAAGTATTGCATAGAGTAATGAAAAGCAATAATCTGTCTTCAAAGTAATTTTGAAAGGTCTAGCTCATTCCAGTTCCTCGGGGCAAAGCACGACAAAGCTAAGTGGAATTGTTTCCATTTCACAGATGGGAAAGATGAGGCAACAAAGCAAAGGATTAAACTGGGGGAGGTTGGTATGATTCCATTTTTGGATATTCAGATTGCAGTCTCAGGCAACCCATCTTTTTTGCACTGGCATCTGACTTCAGGGTAAACATTTCTGTGCTTTTTACCCTTGTAGCTCACGGGACCCGCTGCATCTGCAACTCATTGTGCAGCATGAATGCACCCATTGGCCTGAACATCAGGAAAGTGAGCACACAAGTTTGGATGAATCTCTGGCCATTTGCCAAGCATGCAGAGATCTTGTTACTTAGAATAATGTCTGAGTTAACCTCTTTGCAGGGAGAAGAGGAAATTAGAGGAGCCAGGTTTTTTGCCAAGCCCTAGCACAAGTACTCAGGATATCCTGGGTCTCTCTCTTGCTCAGATCACTGGGTTTCCTCTACATTCCAGCAATTCCCAATGCAAACAGATTTAGCCATAAGAGAGCACATATCCAAGCAGACAAAAACTTTTAGAATGACTACAGACAATCTAGTACTGAACTGGTGGACTGCTCATTTTCCCTTGGAAACTGAAGTTAATCACTTTCCCTTTTCTTGGCACTCCACAATGAGTTTCTCTCTAAGGTGCTGACCCTGTTACTACTGACTACCAAGCCTAATACTTATTATCATGATAGGTCTATTGGTTAAAGCAGCCTTCTCCTAGTGGATTTTCCCACATACTTTACAGCCTGGCATAATTCACCACTGTCTCATCCCAGGGCTAAAGAACAGTGAAAACCTAATGGTCTGCTTGCAGAGCATGTGCACTTTCTGTGGTGCCAATACTACCAAGAGGTAGGGCAATGGCCATGAGGAGCCCAGTTTGTGCTGGCCAAACTGAGGTTGAGAGGTCACTGAAACAAGCCTCTCTGTTGCATATGTGCCAAAAATAAGTGAAATAGATTTCATCAATCCTGTACCTGTACATTACAGACCACATAATTACCCTGGTAACTCCTTGCATTGAGTCCAGTAAAGTTTAACTAAATTACATATTCTGCAAAAACCTCCTATCATGTCCCAAGGCAGCAAATCTCCAGGAACCAAACTGTTTTAATCTGTAAAACATTTGTCCCTTTATTATAACTTGCACTTTTCAGTTTTAGCTTCTCGTCATAAGTTTTATTCTGTTTTTCTCATTGTGGTGGGTGCTTTCCATGGGTAATTTCTTTGTATACAGAACTCTGTGACTTGCTTTTTATTACAAGACACTCTGAGTTGCCTGGCAAGTCAGTCTGTTTCGGTGCCTGTCATTATGAAAAATCAATCTTTCAAGAGAAGAAATTACAAAAAGCGTGTGAAATCATGACAGTACGGGTAATTTCCTTTCCAGCTATAGCTCTGTTGACATTAACTACAACATTAGCATCCATGAATTAGGTTTGTCATGTACACTCCATGCAAAAAAAGAAAACAAATAGAAAAGTTAAATATTTAGTCTCTGGCAGCTTATTTTTTTGCAAGTGTATTTTTTAACTAAAGTTCTCCAAAAATCATCCCAAACCATTGTGCCATGGGAACTGCTGTTTGCAGAATCAGGACATTGTGTTTGCTTAAGCACATCTGTAGAGCCAAAGGAAAATAAAAAGAAAATAAATTAAAAAAAAATCAAAAAACCCTTCTTTCATGAATTCCTCATCCATTATTTTACTAACCACAATTTTAAGGTTAGAAAAATACCTACCCTATTAGCCTCTAAGGCATTAAACACACAGGACTCCAGCGTTCATTTTGTGCTTTGTTCTTTCAGCACCCACCGATACAGCGTGGCAGCACACAAAGTAGACTCGACTGTAATTTTTTAAAATGGCAAGTTGGTCAAATTAGGCCTTTGGCTATTAAAAAACACCATACCCCTGGGTCAATTCAAACTTTCCACTACATACTTGAGGTGACTGAATGATAAACATACGATCACTGGGAAATTTTGATGCTGGCATATGCCATCTGGTAGGGTTTTAGAAAGAGGAAATGAGATGATGTATGGCTGATTTGCTAAAGTAATTTAAAACAAAACAAAAAAGTATTAAAAAAAGGAAAGAAAAAAAAAAGGTTCAGTCCTTCTGTCTTCACTTTCTTATGCAGATACCTATAATCAGACTTCTACTTGTGCAGAGGTGCCAAAATAAACAGGACTTGCTCTCACAGCATCCATTAACTTCAATTTGGGTACTGAGTGTGCTAAAGCTCTCTGTAAAGAAGTTTATTTTTAAGTGCCTAAAAAAGACTGAAGTGACTGGCTAGGAAACAGTCATCCTGATTTGGACATTTCTTGCAAGGCAAAAAGCACAAGGATAATGGGATGTCTGAAATGGGTTCATATCCTGGCTAAATCAAATTCTAGACTGATTTAATGTAAGTGGATGAAGCATGGGGGAGGAACGAATGTGGCACTATTTGCTGTGGGCAGCATATGAAATAGTGTAATTAGACTGGGGTAGTGGAAATAGAGATGAGATACCAAAAGAAACAAATAAATGGTAAGGATAGTTGCATGGCAGTGCAGGTTGTCTGAAGGATTCGCCATTACTGGGTGTGTGCAGGACCAAATTAGAGGAATGTGTGTTGCACAGTTTGTGGCAGATTTGCTTTTGCTTTAAGAAGAATGGATGTAGTTACTTGGACTTGGGGGATGCTTGGACTGATAAGACATTAGTCATACATAGGTCTAGAGAGAAAGTGCCCTCCAAAGGTGACAAGCATGAGTACCAGACTCGTGCTTCACTTCCCAGATGGCCATACATTTGATACAAGTGTGATCCTCTGTTCCTTGTAAGTGAGGAAGTGACTTTTCACACCTAATTCAGAAGACTACAGACTTATCCACACCAAGAGAGGAGAGGTAATCTTCTCCCTCAACTTTTTAAAAAAAGACAGTAAAAGAGCAATAAATATCATGTCTCTCTGAGCAATTATACGCCATACTTTATGTGAAGAACTCAAAACACTTTTCAACTATTAATTAAACCCAGCAATTGAGGGAGATGTCATTAATCTGCTCATTTGTAAAATGCAAAGGGAGATATCAAGGCCAGGTGTCTTGTCCTCATGCTGTATGGCAAAACAGGGACAGAAAAAGAGGTGCAAATTGGTCCCTTGTCAAGAGCTTTCCTACTCCAAGACCACTGAAAATGAGATGAAAATTCGATCCCCCACAGTTTGATACAAAATTGAAAAAATCCCATAGCCTTATGGTCTTCAAACACCCTTTATATCTATTTCTCCACTAGGAGATGGTGCTTGAGTCCACTGTCAGCAATGAAACACCCTAAGGAAAAAAACAGAATAAGAAAAAGGCCTCCGAACAGGGCGACAATTCTGTCACATACACTGGCAAATATTCACAAAGCACTAAGGTGGTCATGGTGCTGTGTTACAAACTGCAGGACATACTGGCTATTCAAGACACCAGGTGTCTGGGATATAATGACCTCTTAATTAATGACCACTTATAATTAAGCTGTCAGACACCAGAAGAAAGAATAATGGTAAGTACAGTTCCCTGTTTACAGCTGGAGTCCCCCCCATTTCTTATGTCCTGGGTTCAGTTCTTAAACACCTTCCTTGCCCACAGGGTTTTCCTCTCCTATTTTGCTTGCATAAAAGAGAAAAGCAATTTCAGCCCAGAGAAGCCTTCCTCAGGAAATTAGGAGCATCTTTTTCTGCATACAGGTTGGGGGGCAGAAAGGGAAGAAAAGCCTGCCTGAAATTTTAACAATTGTGGAAATACCCACATATGAACTCCATACCCTTGGTTTTTCATCTACGGCAAATTTTCCCAGCTGGGAAACCCTTGGGCATGTCCATGTGCCATATAGTATGGTGAATACTACTACAATGGCACTTTAACAATAACTCTGCTCTTTTGAACCTCCCCATTCAAGTCACTCCATTGATTACTTGCAAGAATGCAGACTCTTGTGTTATTTGATCAGCACATATACTCTGAGCATTTAATCCCCTCAAATATTTTTCAATAACTTCCTTTAATTACAAGGAAAACACATCGAGTGATGCATGCATTGAAGAGCTTCCCCTCATGTCTCTCTCTCTCTCTTTTTTTTTTTCCCTGTTTAATGAAGAATTTGAATCACTTTTCAGCTTCTTAATCCTATAATCCTGGAAGGAATTTGCTCTCTTCCAACCCCTGGGGGTGATAGGCTTATGTTTAGTACAGTACACCCCAGAGATCTTTCAGCAGGGTGTTTCCAGAGGAGTCCCAAATACCTAAATTCCTCAGCTGTGTGGCCAACATGTAACCCAGCCTCACCAAAAAACACCTTGCCAGGGAGATGCAATTCAGGGATGGACCTGTCCTTGGGAAATGCAAGGATAAAACAAGCTCAGAGAGATGAGTTTTGCCAGGAGAAATGGGTCCACAGTGATACATGTGATGGATCCATTCTTCTGGATGAAAGAAAAAGGCAGGGAAAGGGACACCTTGCTAATGCTGCATCCTTGCACTGCCTCCCACTCTCTGGGGAGACTGAGGAATGAAGGACATATCTGTACCTCTGCTCCTGTTGGAAAGGTTGGCCTGAACCTTGGCTATATGGTCTTTGTCTTGAGGGGACCCAGGTGCATTTGCAGCACACGAGTCTCTCCCCTGGGAGCACGGTGTGCTCAGAGCACAACAGCTTCAGACTTGTCTGATTTTGTTAGAATAAAAACCTTTGTTGTTAATAAGATGGCTCAATTGCACAACAAAATCAAAGTCCACAATTTTTCTCTTCCTGATTTTCCTGTAGTATCAAGGAAATCCAACCATACACAAAGTGTAAAATTTTCTACCTTGTGTTTTCAGGCTATTGTTTTTCAAGGGGTGGCCTGTGGATCTTTGGGGATCCATAAAATGTCTAAAAACATTTCATGAAACAACTGCAAATGAGTAAAACCACAGCAACAACCCAAAACTTTCCCTTGTAGTTCCATATGTGCCAGAAAGCAGACTGGGGAAAAGAGAGTTGTAAATACACTTTCAAAGTTTTGCATCATTTTTAGCTGGTTGTAAATCAAACACCTTGGGACTCCCTAGACCAGAGCAGGTCTTGGCTTATTCTCCAAATGACTAAGTGTTCCTTCATTAAAAGCAAAGGCATCTGCTACTCACTTCTCTCACAGTTCTAGGTCTTGCTCCTTAGCTCACTTTCTTTTTTTCTCATGCTTGTTAGTTCCAGTAATCATTGTTTTCTTAGTGTCTGTCACACATAACCATTGTCATTACCTTCTGTGCTAAAATAAGAACACAAAGAAGCAGCTCAGAAACCTGAACAACTCCAAATGTATCTCAGTGTCTGTTTGACCCAAGATGCCACCACAAGGCTCAGCTGAGCCAAGGCTTGGAAAAGATGAGGACATGTTGATGTTAACATGGACAGGACATGGATACAATGCACACAACAAGGACATGTGGGGGAATGAAGGTGTTGCTTGAATGTCATCTCCCTCTGACTGAGGGAACTAAGACCTGAAGGCCAGTATTTCAGTGTTGGATCTGCCTAAACATGGCCTGTTTTCAAGGGTTTGCACATTTTGGTGCAACTCTGATGCTCAATTTTATGACCTGACAACTGACAAACTGGCTAACACCTTAATCACAGCTCAGCTGGCAGAAGATGATGAAAAATTATGTCATACTGTGGTGCATGACTGTTGCTTTCAATTGCTGTGACAGACTCCAGTGCCTATTTCATACCCCAATAGCCCATCTCATATTGCTCCTTCTATGGGAGCAATGACTTAGCTACTTGCCTGGCTGTAAAAATAACCAGCAGCATAAATCTGGGAGTTTGTCACTGATGTAAAAATTGCCTTATATTTTCCAAAAATTCTTCACCTATTTTCCCATAAACTTGCATTAAGGGAACACAATTTTCCTATCATCACGGGAGAGCTGACATAAAAACTGACTGAAGGAATGCATCCCTAGGAATATTTCGTAGCATATCTATGGAAGTAGTGGATGGACTATGTGCTGATGTCTTCTCTGGGAGAAAAGTCTCATTAGACTGGACAGGACTGACAGTTTCTCTCCTGACTTTGCACGTACAAAGTGCCAGCCTCACCTCAAGCCTGGAAAGTAGCTGGTCAAGTTTAATCAACAAAGCCCATTAAAATGACCAGGTGTGCAGAAAGGTGAAAGAAGTCACACAAAAGTTGTCACTTGCTGCAGGTTGCACATCAGTTCAGGACTGGCGCTAGTGACAGAACTTAGGAAACGTGCTGAGAGAACTATATTTTTGGGGAAAATATCTACATAAAATAGCTCAGGGAGCATATTTTCTCATATTCTGGCTAGAAAAATAAAAGGTCTCATTCTTTTTTAAAGCTGCACTTCATCTCTCCCCTCTCCATCTTTCTCCAGTCTGTCTTTTAAGCAGAATATTTTAAACATTTCTTTGGAAAATAGCAGCACTTAATGGTTTTTTTGTTTTTGTTTTTGTGGTGGTTTTTTGTTGTTGTTGTTGTTGTTTTGGGGTTTTTGTTTGTTTGGTTTTGTTTTGTTTTTTGTTTTTGTTTGTTTGTTTGTTTGTTTGTTTCTGGAGTTCCTATCTTCATTTTTTTTATTATTTTGTCAATTTGGTCCCAACACATGAACCATTTATGTGAGCACTGCTGTACTGTTTTTTCATAAATTTTGTTTTTTTAAAAAAACCCCAAAATACCAAAAAAAAAAATCACCATTTGTCTCCAGGAAACCACATACCCATGCCTTTCTTCTGTTTCCACTGCCTTTGCTCATGTAATAGTTGTTTTATCAGCAGTGATCCCAATGCTTACATGTCACTTCAAAGCCCCGTAAGGGCCATTACCCTTTCTCAAAAAAAACGGAAGAAAGTGAAATTCATTGCACAGAGGAATTGGTGAGCTTATGGTGGGACAAAACAAACACTCTGGAAAGGAAGCCCTGGTCAGATGGCTCACCTCCAACAGCATGGACCAAGGGCTTTTCCAAAGCAAGAATTTTTTTTATTTCAACAAGAAACACCTAGCACAGTCTGGGAAGGCAGCAAGGCAGCAGCTGGAATCCTGCTGGAGTAAACCAGAGCCTTCAGCTCCTGGGGTTGTTGCCTCTGGTGTGTGTTTGAATAGGAGGTGTGGATGAAGGGTACAGATGTGTCCCCTGGAACAGGCGTGTTTGGAGCCAGTACGGTGCATGGGAGTGCAGAGGTGAAGAAGAAAGGCAAGATCACACCACCTTTCTCCTCCCACAGCACTCAGATGTGGGAATTAATAAGAAGAAACGCATAAAGCTGCTGAAATTACCCTTCTCTGTGTTTGACAGTTTTATTGAAAGACTCCTTATTTGTAAGATCCCAGGTATGCTAAATAATTATTATTAATAATAATGATAATAATAATAATAAAACCAATAACAACAATAATAATAAATAAAAACAAAACTGACAACCAGCACCATTCCTTTGTATGCAGATTATTCTTTGTTTTATTTACGACAAAAAACAGGGACCCTCTGCCCACAGCAACCTCTTTTCCCAGCCCCTGCCTCCTCCCTCCTACATGGACAGCAGGTCCACTATGAGCAAAGGAGAAAGAGCAAAGCCTGAGGGCACTGGCAATGCACAGCAGTCAGTGTGTCACTGTGATAATCTGCTTAAAGGAGGAGACCAGGGCATAATTAAATATCCTGTCCTAAAGTCCTAATGGAGCAGCTGAAAGATCTGATGTTCTCCCCATAATAAACTAGAGTTCATTTATTACTGCTTTGCATATGTATCCATAAATTAGATCAGCCCCAAGCCCTGACTTGCCCCATTATCTGTCACCAGAGTTACTAACCTCCTGTTCTCAAATTTTTGCGACGATAACACTTGCTTTTATCTACATCTGAGAAGGCACAAAACTAAGCAAGCAGATTTTGTCACACATTTTCCTGTGTCAGCCACAAAACCTGCTGCAAAATCTTGCAAAATCATTACAAATGCACAAAGTGTATAGGTGGTCTTTCTGAACACACTTTTCTAGAATTGTTTATGTTTGGGTTTTTTATAACATGGGAATGAGCTGAATTTCCAGTCATCCTGCAGCAGTTCAGCAGGATGAGGACCAACCAGCTGGGAGTCAAGCAGCATCTGGCCACTGGACTCAAAAGAGAGGCAAACCCTATATAGCCTTGTGTGGACCCAACAGGACAGAGGATGCATTTGATATCTGCAGGTATAACAGCCACTTAACAACAGGAAGAGGTAAGCTAGATGCTTAGACTCATTTGCATGCTGTAAGCATGAGAGAAACAGGGTTTGAATAAATCTGGGGTATAGATTGGAAGACACAGTGGGGTCAACACACCAAATGAGGGTTAAGATAGAACTTAACAGATTTTCGTTAAGGGGATTACAGAACACAGGAGGTACACCCATGGTGAACTGGATGAGACAACCCAAGAGACCCCATCCAGCTTCCAACTGACCTGATTTAACCTTTGCACAAACATCATTTAGATAGTACAGAGTTAATAGCAATAACAGTGGTTAGGATGCCTGGCATGTGTGGCTTTCTCTGATGCCCAGAGCTCTGTTTTGGCTGTACAGGGAGCCTGGAAGTCCAGCTGGGACTAGAAGCCCACATTCTTGACACAGGTAATTGTATCATGATAACTGCACGCTTTGTCATTCTCTTTACTGCTCTACATGTTTTCTCATAACCCTGGATTTTAATGGCTTTCCTCATCCTTTGGCACAAGCTACTTTTGGTTCTTCCAGAGGGTGAAATAAAATTTCCTGGCAATGTAAAGCATGATAGTTCCTTCAGCCATGGAGTTACTTGGGTGTAAAAGTTGCAGGATGTAAGTCAGGTCTTCAAATACAGAAGACATTAATGGCTGAAGAAGTTCATTCAAATACTGTAGCTGCCACTTCAATCATCTCACCTTTTTGTCAGGCTAATTAAAATGGGCCTGGCTGCCTTAACCCTGATGCTCAAAGAACATACCACATACTCTGACCTTTTGTAACATGCAAGAGGGTCTATATTTCATATGCCAGCTATTCATCAGGAGGAATGGTTAAACTTAATATCTTCCTGCAAGAATGATATTTTTATAGAGATAATGAGAAAAACAATTTAATAAAAGCACTGTCTTAGAAAGAAACTGTCATGTTATTCTGACCAAAAAATTCTTTTCTGTTGGCATGACAAACCAAGTCAGCCTCGCATACATTTTTCGCTTTCCAACTGAACAACAGTAGCTGCAAGGTAAATAAAGTGTGGCTTTTGGAGGATCTGGAATTTGGGAAGAAGCAGATGCTTTTCAGGACTCTCAGACAGAGGTAGGGGAATGCACCTTTAACGTTCAGATGCCAAGCTGTCAGCAAGTGACTTCAACACTGCCTTTATCTCTCCTCTTTTCTATTTATACATTACACAAAGCTATTTTTTCCAGGGTTTAATTGCACATCAAAGGACCAGCTGAATGGATTGGTTTGGGAGGTTGCTGATAGCAACGCTGGGGAATCCTGCAAATGCAGGTCTAAAATTTCATTTCTTTCCAGTGGTGCATTAGCTAATAAGGGGAAAGCCAGTGAAACACTTAGCAAGCATAAGCACCCTGGCTGTGCTTCTATTATTTGCAGTTTCAAGATGGACACAGAGAAGATTAAATAACTATTTATTATATTAACCTCCCTCCCTCTAACCACACATTTCCTAATGAAGAAGATGTTGATGGCAATGCTCATTTTAGTCCTGCAGAGACATAGTGGCAGGTCTTTGAAGACACTCAGGTGGCTCAGAGTCCATCAACATTTCCTGAAAAATGGAATCTAGCTTCCTACACATTCAGGGATGTATGAGATGAATCTTCTAGTTACCTTTAGGGCAAATATAATTAGGGCAAATATAAGTGCCTTGGTAAATATAGATTTTGAAGGACTATTCCAAGATAACAGGAACAGAAAAATCACCACAGTAGAACTTGAGTACACCAGACACAGGTATGAGACTGCGTGTTTCACTGACTTGATACAGGAATGGAAATGCCTACACTTCTATATTCTCATTGTAACAAAGATGTGACCACTGCAAAGTTCCTCAGTTTGCTTATAACCATTGTCCCATAACTGAGCCCATCTCCTCTGAGCTTTATGCACAAGAAAGATAACCAAACACAACTCCAATCTAAGTCACACAGCCTGTTTTGACACATTGACTTAATTTTTGTTTGTTTGTTCACTTCCCCAAGCTTTCCAGCTCATACTTATTTAGCTTCCTTCAGATGAAACCCTTGGTAAAGCTGCTGGTGTTTGAAGATCCTTAAGCTCCTTTGAATCTCTCAGTGTCAATTATTACTTATTTATGAAAGGAAAGGAAAAGCAAAATACACCGACCTAGGCTGAGGAAATAATGAATAGACAGAGTTGCCCATTCATAAATAAAACAATATACTTCCTATAGCTCTGACATAATCCTAAGGGGTTCTTTTCTGTTAAAATCAGAACTATTTTAGTAGGTGTTTTTGGTTTACTACTGTTGTGCTACTTTTAAGTGGGAGAGATGTTTGACAAGTGAATCTTCAGCAATGACAACTGAAGCTTTTATTGACTTTTTTGAAAATATTGAGCTAACTCAGAATTATCGAGCTCAACAGCACTTGGGAGCATAAACTGAAACGCCATGTGACTGGTACACACTATATGAGAATTTATTTAACTTTAAACCCAGTGGAAGACCAAAAGAATGGGAGGATACAAACTGATACAATGGGACACAATGATGATGTCCAAGCCTAGAGACACTTAAATGCTGTCAGAAAAACATTGCCTTCTCTGGATTGGATGTAGCCCTCCTGTGGGCTTTATTCCATTGAGCCTACACAAGTATAAATTATTATAATAATTTATAGCCATGCATAAATTTGCAACAGACCAGATTTTCTTATGTTATGTCTATTCACTTGCAGAAACATAAAGTTCTGAAGAGCACAGCTGTACAAGGAGACAGACACAAATACGGGGTGCAATAGGAGTGCAGGAAGATGGCTCCATCCTGATTGCTAGTGCCTCCTCACGACACACAGCTCTGCATGGGCCAGTCCCTTGAGGAATGCCTCAAAATAGCTTGAGAGAACATACCTGTTTGCAGATACAGAAAACTAATTACACGGAGCCAAATCTCAATGGAAATAATAATAAGAAGAATTAGAATGTTCCAAAAGAGTGCTCATCTGGGAATCTCAATTAGCTTTACAAACAGTAATTAATTTAGCTTCTTAGCTCTCCACAAGATAGAGAATTACTGATGTTCTCATTTTATGGATAGGGATATGCACATGCTAGAGTTAGAGAGCATGTCTTCTCATGAACTGTTCTCCACGTTGTGTTATCTCTCATCATAACAGATGGTATCCTCCCATTCTTCTGATGCACAATTATTTTTTCCATTTAAGAAGGAGGACTGTGGAAACTACAGACCAGTCAGTCTAACCTCAGTGCATGGTAAAATTACGAAAAAGATCATTCTGAGAGGTATTGAAAGACAACATAATCATTGGTCACAGCCAGCAGGGCTTCATGAGGTTCAACGAGTCCTGGATGTCACACTTAACTTCGTTTTATGACCAGGTAACCCACCACCTAGTTGATCAAGGGAAGCCAGTGCATGTAATATTTCTAGACTTCAGGAAAGCTTTTTATACTGTCTCTCATAGTATCCTTCTGTATGATGGGTGAGCAACTGGCTTTCACGTCAAGCACAAGGAGTAACAGTGAATGGGGTAACACCAGGCTGTGACCAGCCACTGCTGGGGTCCCACAGGGCCCCATCTTTGTCCCAGTCCTCTTCAACATCTCTATCAATGACTTGGACACACTACTGGAAATAATTTTAAGCAAGTTTGCAAATGACACCAAGTTGGGAGGGGTGGTCACCTCCCTCAGGGCCGGGCAGGCTCTGCAGAAAGACTTTGACAGGTTAGAGAGATGGGCAATCACCGACCACATGAAGTTCAACAAGTGCTGAATTCTGCACTGAGGACAGGGAAACCCTGGTGGCAAGTACACACCAGGGAATGAGTGGCTGGAGATAAGTGTGGTGGAAAGAGACCTGGGGGTCCTAGTTGATGGGGAAATGAATATAATTCAATAGTGTGCCCTGGCAGCCAGGAGGGACAACCATGGGCTCCCCAGAATGCATTAAGAAAAGCATCACCAGCCTGTCAAGGGCAGTGATTGTCCCACTTTGCTCTGCACTGTTATGGCCTCACCATTATTATTGTGTGTAGTTTTGGGCAGTGCATTATAGAAAAGACACTCTCAAGCCCAAAGGAGAGCAACAAGGATGGTGAAGGGTCTGGAAGGGATGACTTATGAGGAGCAGCTGAGGTCACTTGGGTTGTTCAGTTTGGAGAAAAGGAGGCTGAGGGGTGACCTCTTTGCAATTTATGGCTTCTTCATGAGGGGCACCAATTTCTTCACTCCTGTGACTGAAGACAGAATCCAGGGAAATGGCAGCAAGCTGAATTAGGGAAGGTTTAGGTTAGATATCAGGAAAAGGTTTTTCATCCATTTTAAGCAATGGAACAAGCTCCTCAGGGAAGTGGTAAGAGCACCAAGGCTTCCTGAGTTCAAGAAGTGTTTGGATGATGCTCTCAGGCACATGGTGTGATCCTGGGAGTGCCCTACACAGGGACAGGAGTTGGACTTGATGATTCTGATGGGTCCCGCCCAACTCAGCATATTCTATGAACTCTAGTCTGCTGTTTTGGACCAAAGAAGGAATGTCTCCAAAGTCTCCTAGGGCTTAACATAACCAAAGTCTGCCTCAGAGACCTGCATTAAATTCCATTGCTTGCTTTCCCCTGAGTTATCGTAGAAAATGTGTCCAGACAGGAATCTGCTGCATTTGAGTTAGTAACCAAATGGTGAAGTTCTCCTGAAGAAACCTACGACAAACATGGCTTTGGTTTTTCTGTTGAACCCTGCTATTACCCAGCAGATGACAGTACAAAAATGTAAAATTAGACACCAGGAAAGAGACCAGCCTGCCTTTGACCTTAGTTGCAGGGCATGAAGTGTCAGGGCTCTGAAACCAGTGCTCCAGCATGCTGAGATAACAAATCCTTCCCTAAAATAAACACCAAGCTGGCCACACCAACGGAGCTGCCTCTAGCTTTATAACCCCTTTGCCATTTAAAATCTCCAGATGATTTATTATACTGTGACATACACACAATTTTATTATGTCATGAAGCTTCAATAGTACTCAGTAAGCATATAGGGCTATAAAGGATAAAAAAAAAAAGTTCAGTAACATTGATACCAATCCCAACCGAACATGTTTTACTTACTTTCTGAAAAGGAAAATCTGTTGGTGTCCTCAAAATACTAGAGATATTTCTTTTGGTTGAGGGTGAACTGCATATGGCATGGACTTAGTGATTGCTGAACTACCAGATGTTCCTTAAATATTCTCTTGTGAAACATGTATAGTATACCATCCTCCAGGTAAGACAGGAGGTGGGAGAGGTTCCCTTCTATTTTTAAATTAATCACAAATTAAGTTTGTGACTTGGAAAAATTATTTTTCATTGTATCTTGGTTTCCTATGAAGAAAACAAGGCTTGCAGCTGGTGTCTGTGGCAGCTGTGCTGCAATGAATACAAAGTGGATGAAAAATATTGCTTTTGGACTGTGTAAGGGGAGTCTTCAGACCCATTTATGCTTTGTAGTGCTTTGGAGGACAACATAGGCTGCCAAGTCAAGAATAAGATCCACTGCAGTGACACGGCTGGAAAAAGAACCACATCCTGGCGTGCTCCTCTTGTAAAGCCTACATCTGCTTCAATTTCCTAGTTTAGGGTTACTAGACAGCTTCCCTACAAATTTCCTCTGCTGCATTTCTCTGAGCCAGCAGCTTGTCTGCTTTGTGTCTATTTGTGGCTGGTATAAACTGCAAGAGCTGAAATTCCCAGTGATGGTGGGGGCTGCGAACAGCAGAGTGAGTCACTTACATTTTTGTCAGCTGCAAAGATGAAACCAGTATCAAGGTAGGAATAGAGAGCAGGTAGCCTCACCTCTAGCTGATACTGCCAGTGACAGAATATGTTTCTGGGGCTCCTTTGCCTGCCCTAGAGATCGCTAAAAGCAAACCTTGCTGCATCCCTCTGAGGATGTGCTCATGTTATCACATCATCTGCCTGGGAATGAAAGGCCAGCATAAACTAGCTGCACAAGAAAACTGCATGAACTGTCTGCTGTCAGATACTCAGAGTCCTGTGTTGGTGAGGATTGTGCTATTACAGCTTTGCTAGTCCTCCCTGCTTGTACTGTTCTCTGGGCAGGAGCAGGCTGTGAAGACAAGCCTGGATGCAAAGATGAGCACAGGCCACCAAAACCACAGGAGGTAGCTGGGAGTGAGACACGCAAAATGTACCATCACTAAGAAGATAAAAAAGGCAGTGGATGCTAAGGAGGATGAAAATGGAGGGGAAAATACTGCACACCTTGGAGATGAAGACATGCATCACTCTAAGTCTCAGGCAGGAGGAAGACAGAGGAGGAAATGTCATCCAAGCCTCCCCAGTGTGGACCTGAGTGGTGAGGGAAGGGAATGCAATCAGCTTTTTAAAATCTCTGGAAGCTATCATAGCAGTTTACAATCAAGTTATCAGTCAGGCAGATGCACTCTTTAAACGCCTGTGATTAGCCTTCTTCCCTAATTAGCAGGAGAAGAATTGCTCTTGGGCAAAGTGGCTGTGGATACAGCCCTTAATTTCCATGGACTCAAACATAAACTGTAATGAAATGCTTCCTCTAACTTTCCAGGGAAAGCTCACTTGGAGCATGTATGTGTACTTGTATGCCTTTGCCATCTGGAGAGACACAAGGTCTCTTTTTCATCTCCAGCGATAAAAGTGATCAGCTTCAGAGCCACCATCTCCAGCAGATCCCAGCTGCCCACTCCTTGACAAGCTACTTGGATTCTTAGGAGGATCCTTCATTTTTTTACCTCAGCAGCAGAAAAAAGAGGACAAGGAACATGTTTGTGTTCACAAAGTAGCTGGGAACAGCAACAACATCTCCTGCTCCCAAGAAACTCATTACCTCTTGGCTATGCCCTGCCCAGTCTGTAAATGAGCACACGGGGAGGAGGGCAGCTCTGGGCTATGAGTTCAGCCCAGGGAAAAAAGAGAAAGCAGGGAGGGAAAAAAAAAGAGAGAGAAGCTCTGCAAATGAACAGTCAGCATAAACAAAGCCTATCAGCCCAGGCAAGAGGCTGAAGCACAACTGCACTAAACAAACCACAGTGGAATCAGCAATTGGCAAAGTAATTGGCATTATTACAGCTGATGGAAAATTTCTGATGCCGCCCATGTTCGCTTTCAAAACACAAGACTTGGAGATTTAATTGGCTGGGTCTTGTGGAGCTGATTGCCTTTTTTTTTTTTCTCTTTTTGGAGTGTATCAGCTTTGTATCTACAAACACACACTTCTGGATGTGCCTACTTCCCTGGCTCTTCCCAGTGACCATGACATGGGGGATGAAGCTTTGCACAAACTGAGCAACGCAGGAGAAATGTTTGGCAAGAGAAAGCAATGTTGAATCATTTCAACCTCTGTGCTCCTCCAGTTCTTTGCAAGCTCAGCTCTAGGTCTACCAAAACCCCTATGCTTGAAGCACCTAAAATACTGTGCATTAAGCCCAGGGGTGAAAATTAAATCTTGTTATGTCATCAAAAGGTGGTTTCATTGGCTTAGTCACCATGCAGGTAAAATAGCCCTCTTTCTCGTGCATAAATGCTTTCGTGAGCATGCTCTGGCATAATTCTCATACTATTTGATAAAAAGTTAATAATGGTTGAGCTTCCTAGTCGCTAGGAAGCTCAGGTCCCTAGTCCCTATCAACTAGTATCCTAGTTGATAATATTCCTTCAGCTTCCTAGTCCCTTTGCCCAAGTCGACCTCAACTTCTTATTTAAGCCCTCTTCCAAAAAACCAACTCTCATCTCTCATAGGTCAGGCCAGCATTGACAGGAGAAATTCAGCCACAAACTTTAAAGGCTTTACCCCCAGTGTTAAAAGCCTTACAAAATCATGAGTCTACAGAAAGCAGCCAGGTCCTCAAGTTATATGAAACTGGAGAATGGCACTTTCTAAAGCTTTCCTCAGAAAAAGAAACCTGGCTTGGATCTGAGATACACATTGAACTTATTATTTTTACCTCTGCTCCCCCACATTTAGAGATCTGTCCCTTGGAGGAAAAATAGGCCCTGGAGCAGAAAGCTCTTTCCCTGGCCAAACAGTGGATTCATAGGGCAGTAATGGCTGGGGAGAAAAGATGCTATTGCCAACTTCCCTCCTCTGCTCCTGAGGCCAGCGGCTCCCTTAATAAGAAATAGAGCAGTGGCAGTAGCTCCATCAATGTGTGAAGGGATGGTTCCTCAATTATCAAGGAGTCATTTTTGAAGTACACTTTCTCTCTGGAAGTACTTGGAAGATTTCTGAACCTGCCTGATTGATTCATTCACAGGCTGATTTCACTGGGACATAATCCATTTATATTTACAGCTCATTTCCAAGAAGGAGGGAGCCCAGAGAGGCTCATCCGTCATATCTTCTGTCATTGCAAATCAGAGGCAGTTCCATGCAGGGAGACATACAAAGCTGAAGGGAAAGGGCATTTGGCAACATGGTTCCCACAGATATTGGGAGCTGCAGAACACCAATACCTTTGTATTTTTCTTGCAAATAAACCCCTGCCTGCAAAATGGCCTGGTGCTCAAGGCCATGCTCAAGGATTTTAAGGGATATGGTGACCCTTCAACAGCCAGGATGGAGTGGCTGGACTAAAGCATGGTCCCTCAAAGTCTGCAATAAGAGTGCCCAGTGTGACCTTCTGTAACACAGCAAGACAATTTAGGAACACCAAAAGGTTGCCAACTCAGTTATCACAAGGATGGCTTCAGGATTA
Source organism: Calypte anna (assembly GCF_003957555.1). Classification (NCBI taxonomy): domain Eukaryota; kingdom Metazoa; phylum Chordata; class Aves; order Apodiformes; family Trochilidae; genus Calypte; species Calypte anna. The sequence continues at coordinate 5,093,573 of NC_044274.1, forward strand.
AACCCCTGCTATAGGACATTTAGGACCACCACTGGAATAACAACGTTGGAGAAAAGGATCATTTTAAGTAAGCAAGTGACTTTCCACCCAAAACAACTTGCTAATCACCCAGTGACACAGATGGCTTTGGCAGGGAATTACAGTACTGCCTTCACACCTCTTGCTTCCCAAGTTCCTTTCACTGCCACTGTCAAACCAGCACAGGAGCTGGTGAGTCTCACAAAGTTTCAGAAGAAGACAAGACCTGAGATGCCTTCAAACCCCGTCTGAGGCAAGAGGACAGCAAATAGGCAAGTTCAACACAGGAGAGGTCAGCTCTTCCCTTCTCCATACCAAACAGGACATACAGAAAATCACACTTGGAAGACCCAGCAGGATACGGACAGTGATAAAAATGGAAGAAACCACAGGCAGACTTGTTCTATTTGTTTTATCTACCAAGATTAATATTTTCCCTTGCAGTTACCATTTCTGAGTGCTTGACTCTGTCAAGAGTAAAGCAAACTGGCACTCCAAGAAGTCAGTGGAAAGATGTCCACTCCTTTTGAAGAAAGCATTTAAATAACATCACTTATGACCCTTTCGACAAAGAGGTAAAACTTCCCATTGGTAATGCAGTGGACTTCGAGGATGAGATTTAAGATCAAGGTCTGCTCCCAGCAGGGCTGCTCCAGGGCCACAATCAAATAATCTCATTTAAGTGTTTTCTGTGGTCTCTAAAATGGGCATAGCATCCTTGACTGCTTTGTGAGATACGGGGATTTATGTTTGAAAAGCATGACATAAAAACTAAGTATTGTCACATAAAGCAAGATGAAGCTATAAAAAGAAGCCAGGGTAATGTGGATGCCATTAAAATTCTGACACTGAGTTCCAGAAGTGGCTTAAATTTGCTGCAGTGCTCCCACTGTTTCTTTTTATTAAGCATGGGGAAATACTGCTTTGCAGATAAACATTGTGATGTGGTATATGTCCAGAATTTAAGGGAGTCCATTATAATTGTTGAAAATGTCGCTTTCATTAGTTTATGAATACCTTATTCATACATATTTTTTTTTTTTTTTTAAATCCAGAAAGAATGTTTTCCTTAAGCATGTGCCAAGTAAGAGAGTAAACACTTCTGGTAATACACCTTCATCTCTTCCCCAAGGCTGTCTCTCCTGCAGGGAAAGGCTCTCATTACACATCTACCAGCCTTCTTCACAGTCCTCTTGCAAACCTCTCCCATGAGATGCACACAGCTCCAGTAACAGCTGGCCACAGCTGGGTGTGTCAACAGTCAGGGCAGAGCCTTTCCCTGCCACTGCCAACGCTTCTAAGTCTTGTCTTCACCTTTTAATGGCACACAGCCTTTATGATGGTCCACCCGCGACAGGGATTTTTATGGACTACCACGGTATCATCTTCTAAACAGTGGACATGTGGCTGGTTATAAAGGTCACACTGGCAGCAAGGGAAACTATAATGTCTTTATTTGTTCATGGGAAGGGTATGCTGGGAGTTCAAGTTTCTCTCTCCAGCCCCAGTCTCTCTTTGCTTTGATCCTGACCACCTTTGAGAATAAAAAAAGGAATTTAGCTCTTAAATGTGATTTGGTCAGTGGTGTCTCAGTTAACACCACCCATAAAAGGATCAGTTTCATTGTTACACAGGACAAGCCTGCGACTAGAGGGCTGAAATAGCAGTAGTACAGGGAAAGAAAGAAAAAAAAAAGTATCTTTTTAGCTTAAAAAGGCCAATCATTAACCATGTAAATAACTGAGAGGCTATTGAGCTTTAATAACACACTATTCTGTTGCTCATTCATCAAGCAGGATGAAGAGAAAATGTTTTGAGACCTCAATTTTAATTTTTTTTTTTTTAAATTAGAGATTTACACGTCGAGGTATTCCAGCCCCATGAACACCTGCCGATAGCATGAATGCAAAACAGAACATTCATGAGGCTGTACGAAAATGGACACACAAAGAAGAGAATACTGTTAACAAGTACAATATCTGAAGAGTGTGGTTGAGCATGTGGGGTTTTTTTCCTCTGGCTTTTAAAAGCATCACATCCTCAAATTCAAACACGCAGATGGCTGCCAGAAGCACTCTGAAACCAGCGAGCCAACAGTGTTGGGCATATCATTGTGTTCTCTTGGCCTCTTGACTCTCACATTGATTCTTACTCCATTTGGTTTTGATCCAGGCACATTGGAGAGGATTTTGAAGTCACCAATGACCTCTGAACTTCAATGATGCCATTTTGGGGCATTTTATCTGAAAGAGGAGATAAGGGCAGAAATGGCCATTCACACCATCTAGTTTGTGTGGGTGTGTGGGAGGTAAGTATAATGACACCATTTCTGATTTCAGTTGAAGCAGCTGAAGTAAGCTGCTGAGGCTGTGCAGAGAAGACAGGTGATACTCATAGAAGGAGAAATGTTTTAAAGGCTGTGCAACTGTGACATCATCTCATTCTGTTGATAGTACACAGCCATAACTGATGACTGTAACTTCACAATGTCAAAACATTAGCTCTAATTCCATTTCCTTGCACAGCAGCAATCCTGAGCTATAAGTCATATCAACTTCTGGCTGAATGTCTGAATTTTGTTTCTTCTCTCTGGAAGAGTGTGGAAGTGCAATTTTTGATATGACTCTGGATCATAGGAAATTCCAGTAGATGCAGAGCCTTGTGTTGCATCTCCTGGAAACTCAGACTGCTCTAGTAGGAAAAGACTGACCTTGATCCCTACCTACAAGACATAACATGAGTCTCTGGTTTTCACAGAAACTTCAAAAGAAGTTGCCTTGATCTTCATTTCCCTGGCTTGCCATGCTGAAGGAGATAATCTGGAATCCTCAGATGAAGGATAAGGCTGATGAATTTGCTCTGTGGGAGCAAGGGGGCTTTCAGTGATATGACTAAAGGTCATCTTCAAGACAGAACTAAGGTGGTAACATCATCATTAAAAATCCTGAGGCAGACACCCTGTGGCACACATGCCTCCTACTGAGGGGAGGACCCTGGACACTGTTACTCATGTTCCTCCATATGCTGTGAGAAGTTTCTCAGCCCCTGCGTGGTGGCTGAGTGTGTGACCATGTTAGCAGAATGAGTCACTCAAGGCTAAGATGGCTCCATGTCAGGAGGACAACCATATGGGTTAGGGTGCTTCTCTTCCTTCTGCCATAAGGGAAAGAAAGTTCCTGTGATAGCCATTTCCCTCCCTCACCTTGTTACGGGCTCTCATTAATTCCTTCCAGCCATCTCAGGCTCCTGCTTTTACTCTTCCACCATAGTCCTTTGCCTTTTTCTAGCCATGGCAGCAGGGTGGAGCCATTCTCTTTTCCCAAGTGTTCACATCTCCTTACTTATCCTCACCAAGTAATCTTGTTCCTGTACAGCTGACTTTCTCCCCAGCACTTTTTGTTATCGAAGATGATTTATAAAACTTATATAGCAATAAAAATTATTGAAGACACTTATAAAAGAAACATTATCAATGGTCATGGAATACTATACTGTAGCTGCTGCTGAAATACAAGAGATGAGAAATACAGTATCCCTATGTGAAGAGTACTGCACCAACTAATTTTGGTGTCACATAGATAAAATACTGATTTAATTTATCTGAATCTAGTAAAACCTGGAAAGAGCTTATAGGAAATCATGCCTTTATCTTCATTAATGAAATTCTGGGCTGCTTCTGGGAAGACTGACAATTGTAAAATCAATCATCTGCCAAACTTTCATTCACAGCTTCATCATGAATCCATTACAGATGTGGCAAAGATCGCCAGACTCACAGGGGTGTGAGTGATGGCACACGTGGGAATAGAGAGCACCACGTTTTCTTCTTGCTACGGCAGCCTGACAGCCCTGGGGACAGGAGACCAAAAACCAGATGCTCTCAACACTGCCAGCACACCTCGATGTTGTGGGTTTTTTTCCCTCCCACCCCATAGCTTGGGCCTTAAGTCACCTGAGCAAGCAAACCCCACAAACCTTCTTTAACAACAGTACTTGTGATGCCTGGAGAGGGGTGTCAGAGGTCTCAAGAAATCCATCTGCAGCCCATCTCACTCTTCCCACCTAGAAGAGCATGCCGGCATATGGATGAGTCTGGCCAGCCCAGCTGCACTGTCAGAGGTGGAAACCAGAGCTGATGCAGATTGGTTTTACCAGCTCCCTTTTCATTTGGTTTGCTGCATCCGGAAGCCACAGAAAGGTGAAGCAAAACTACATGCACCCTATCTGCCAAGTCACATGTGCCCTGGTACCCTCATGCTTCTGTTCATGATCATTACTATACACGGCAAGAGGGTGTTCAGAAAACACTGGTCCCTGGGGGGTAGCACGATGCAGCAATTTTCAAGCTGGCTGCTCTGCAAATAAAAGCCAGGTTGCTAGCAAGTTAATGTCTGCAAAGTCTGATGCCTTGATTTCTGCTGTGTGGATCAATATTAATGGTAATATTGTATTTCCAGGGCATACTCAGCTGACAGAACCATCGATTATTTGGTATGTAGCAGTGCATTGATACTTGGTAGCAAACTGGGACACTGAAACAAATGAATGTGCAGTTGTTAACAAGTAACACAAGGCATTGAGTTTCGGTGACACAACAGAGATATTGCTTTTTTTGACTAAAATGGAACATCTTTAAAATGTCAAAAAGATAATTTACTTATCTGACCTACTGACATACCTGGAGAAAATACCTTCTTCACTGAAACGTGCAGAATATTGTCATGTTTCCAAATATGTGATGAATTACACCTGTCCTTTGACCAAACACTTGAGGTATTTTCAAAGGAGAGGCATTTAGTTTGATATTTAAATATGTATTTTATCAGATGGCCTTGTGCACAGTTTTCAATGAATGAAAAGATAATGCAATATTACACCTTGGTTGTAGTAGTTAGGCCAATTTTTTAATTTTTTTTTTAACTAGGTTTTTGATTCAGTGTGAAAAAGTATTGTGTATACAGCTATAAACATATATGTATTTGGATAGGATGAACTCAAAATAAAACTTTATTTATCAAACAAAAGGTTTAGTTATATTTGAAAGACACAATAATGCTATGTCTTTCCATGACCTGTTTTATTATAAATAAATCCACAATTTTCTCCTGTGGACTGACTTAACTACCAACCACCAAACTATTAAAAGACAATTGTACAGAACACCAATTGTATAACTGGAACCCACTGAGGAAGGCGCTTTCCTACGGTGAGGAAGAAAGGAACACTTTCTGTGAAGAAAAATACTCATTGTACTTGCTGCTGCGTGAAGGAGTATCTGAAAACTTACAGCTCTTTGAATTCAAGCTTGGAAAGGCAGAGGAGGTGATGAGTAAATATGCAAGAAATTCAAGTGTACCATCCACAGCCTTTTTCTGTGATAAAGAAAAGCCTTTTCTCAGCTATGAATGTGTTGAACTCTGTATGCTTCGTTGCCTTAGCTGCCATCTATGATCTTGGAGAGGTCAGGACCAAGGGATGCTGAATCAGTCTCTGACAGTGTCTCTTTTCTCCCTCTTGCTGCTGACAGAGTTCAGGATGATGGACTCCAGTTTCTCAGTTGAGCCTGAGCCTCTTCAGCTGCTAGTAAGTTAAACATGCCCAGAAATATTCACAGGCATTGAGGCCAACTGGCACAGAACAGTTCATATCTCTGCTCACAATCGTGTCTTAGCTTCCCTAATGCAGCCATTAAATGCAAATGGCTCACTGGGATGAACCTTGATCCATGCTTATGAATGATTTAGCAGTTTGCTAGTTGTCATGGACCAAAAGCATGCCAAGGACTGCTCTAGTAGTTTGAGTAGATCCAGTCACACTGCTATGCCAAGAGACATTCCCAGACAGTACTTAACTTGCTTGAGATGAAGCCTAAGACATTAGTATGACATCTGTCCTTTTTCATCTTTCCTATCCAGTGTTACCTATTTCCAACAAGCAGAAGAGAGTTGCATTGCCCCAAGTTTGGTCAGAACAATAATCTTTCATGGGCTCATGATATCACCCTTATTCAGTGATAAACCTTAGATTAGCCTGAAATCTAAGAATGATTGTAAGGAAACAGATGTTATGTGTTTAAAATGGCACAAATGTTATACATGTGCAACTTAACTTCATAAACAAACCACCATTCCCTTTGTCACATCCCACACCACTGTCATCTGCCTGATATTGCATCTGCAACATTTATAACTTTAAATTACATATCTCCAAAAAAGGATCCCATCTCAAGCAGTTGTCATATGCTGTGACCATGCTAAACTAGAGAACCGTAAGATGTTTCATGGAAATTTCTGTGCCCAGCTGCTGGAGGCAAAGTGAGTCTGATTTCATGGGTCCTTCTGAGTTACAAGAAACTGACTGGAAGCACTTTACTTTGAGAAAACCTGACTATATCAGGGCAGGAACCACCTGGAGGAAGACACTTGAGCATTAATGCAATCCTGCACCACGAGGGAAGATCTTGGTATGGTGTCACCCAAGTTCAAGCACTCTTCTATACCTTATAGGGACCCAAGCGCTGCAAGGCACTGGAGGAAGGCAAAGGAAATGCTCCATACCTACCATACACACCACAAAGCCTTTCAGTGGGAAGGTTTCAAAGCTACCATTAGAAGCTCTTACCCTCAGAAGGAAGTCATTCAGAGTCACTCATCCCTTTGAATGGTTCCCATGATCTGTGTGACTGGCTCCTGGTTTGCAGATGGAGCTTGGGAAGGATCACCTTACTCTAGTGAGCTGACTGTGCTCCAGCAATGTCACTTTCTTGGTGTACAGACAGCACCAAGGCTGCCACCCACCCTTCACAGTGAGTGTTTTTCCCAAAGAAAAGGTGGTGGAGACTTGTGCCAGGCAGCTGGTGCCTCCTCCCAGCTCCTATTTGAACACCTCTGTGGCTCTGACAGCTGCAGCTAAAAGCACCGTGTGGGCTCACTGCCTCAACACTTCACGGCAGCTCCCTGCCTCAGGGAGCTATAATGCCAGGAGGATAGTGGATGACTTTAGCATTAGACTCAGCCAGCAGAGTCTAATACCTTATGATCCTATGATCTAGTGCAAAAGCCAGGAGGAGTGGGAAGCCCAGCAGGCACCTGATTGAAGAGGATGAGGGAGACAAGAGGAGACAGTGTCCTGCTGTGCATTTCCTCCACCTCCATAACCTTCTCATTTTCAAAGAGCTTCCATAGGGCTGTGGCAGCTATTGTTCTCCAGACCTGGTTGATCAGCATCCCCGCTACACTGACAGTAGTTTGGGATTCATGTGCTTCCAGCCCTTCTTCTTACCATCTGGAAAATGAGCAGCTCATTTGGCTTCAAGAGGAAAATACAAACATTTACAGCTCACATAAGCCCATGCTAACCTGTTCACGGTTGTGCTACATACTTCATGCTCAGAGAGACCCAAATGCGTTTACACCAGACTTCACACTTCACAAACACGTCTTTCCTTCCTCCCTCCCTCCCTCCCTCCCTCCCTCCCTTCCTTCCTTCCTTCCTTCCTTCCTTCCTTCCTTCCTGCCTTCCTGCCTTCCTGCCTTCCTGCCTTCCTGCCTTCCTGCCTTCCTGCCTTCCTTCCTGCCTTCCTTCCTGCCTTCGTTCCTGCCTTCCTGCCTTCCTGCCTTCCTGCCTTCCAGACTGGCCACAGCTGCCAGACCAAACTTTGGCACAAACATTATTGATAAGCAGAGTCGGAAATAAATGAGAGTTCTTTCATGCCCGATTATTTAAAGGAGGCTGAAGTTTCCTATTGGCTATTAAGATATAAAGGAGGCTAATTTAAACACACAATGAAGTTTAAAGAGTAATCTTGCATACGCAGGTAGGTAAGAGGAGTTTAAAAGTTATTCTTGTTTCTGTTTTGTTACATAAAAAGAGAAACACTGTCAGGGCTGTGAATTTTTTAAAACTCACACTTTTTCTTCTTTCCTAGGGCTGGAATAGGTTTGAGCATTGCTGCTATTATCTCAGAGATGACAGAGATGTTTCCATGTTAATGTTTCCTTTCACAGTCAAATATCCACATTCACCATGTATATAACTTCAGCTCAGGGACTGCAGCTCCCTGGTGGTACAAAGACTCAGGGGCTGTTTTGTGCAGATCCTTCTGCCTAAAATAGGGTTAGTAGTGATAGAAAGAATTGAAAGGTCATCCCACGGCCTTGATAGAAACAGGAAGGTAGGAGAATATTAGGGAGAAACTGTAAGGTCTAATATCCAACTGCATTTGGCAAAACTGAGTGTATTTGAATGGCCTGCACCAATACTTCACTCTGTTTCCAAACAGTTGTCCTGGCCCTAGTGATTACCCACCTGAATACAGTGAAGAAGGGTATTCACAGGAAGGATCTCATGATAAAAAGGCTATTCCTGGCCCTCTTTCCATCACATCATAATCTGTCCACTAATATGGCTTGAGATTTCAGCTGATCATAAGGTCATAAGATGCTACTACTAAGTATCACTTTGACTCTGTTCAGCCGAAGGCATTTTAGCTCCACGCAGCAGGCAGAGAAAAGCTACAGCAAAGCCTCCAAATCTGTTTGTATAATAGATGAAGTCTTTGCTGTATGACATTTATCTTCCTCCAGGGAGTGACACCTGATAAATAAATCTCTAGTCCCCAGCAAATTTAAATGAAACAAAGGCAAATTATACCCCTGCATGCTGTAAATATATAACTGTAGAGAACACAAGACTTCACACTCTCCCACCATTTCCTTTGCTACAGGAGCTACAGAGTGCTGACCAGCCCCAAATTCTGCCAAAACCAGGGGAACTCAAATCTCTGAGTGTACTACAAAGAACGTGTGATAACATAGCAGGAACTAGAAGATATCATTCATTTATAGTAATGACATGTTAAAATTACTCTTTTTTCTTTAAGTTATCAATAAGTAAAAAACAAAGTAAAAAGGATTATTAGCATATGAATCGGAATCAATGGAGTGAAAATGGGGAGAGATCTAGCAAACAGCTGATCTGTTTCCCAGTGAATAACACTAGGCTGGACAAATTTCAAACATCATGGGATGAATAACATCCTACCCAACACTGCCATGTTGGCCACTGCTGTACTGCAGAGTTTGAGTGGCTGTGGGTCCATCAGTCCTGTACTGTGCCCATCCCTGGATGCCAGCCATTGCCTCCAGCTCTGACCACAGCCGTTTCTTTGGACATCCTGCATCCAAGCAGTTCAACATGGACAAAACCACAGATGGCTGCCCAAAACAGCAGGCAGAGAGAGTATGACTGCCAACAACCACCTGACACCTGAAGTCCTTGTCTGACAGATCTGCAGAGCCAGTTTTTGTGTGTATTACCCCTGGAAAATGCACTCTTTTGCATCTCCCACACACCCCAAGAGTTGTCACAACTACATGAAACTCTTCAGCATAACCCAGACTATTCCCCTGAACCCTGGCCCTACAGACACAGAGCTCTACACCAGGACTATCAGACAGTTTCCTTAACTGCAATTGGCAGTCATTTTGCTCCTCTCTGTGCTCTCAAAGCTGAGACCCATCAAAGATTAGCAGAAAAAAATCACGACAATTTTTCCCTAAGCAGCAGCACTGGTAATAGGCTTCAGGAAAAATCCTCCTAAATGCAAGTGATAAGCGTAGACTGTGTGAAGGCTGACAGGTCTGATTATAATTATCACTGTGAGGGGACCAGCTCTAACCTCCCTTCTAGAAGGCAATGACAATTCCTGGAAGGGAACATGCAAATGAATTATGATAAACAAAATCACTGCAAGTCGAACTGTCTTTCAGTGAAAAGCTAACTAAGGTGTTGAACTGGAAGGAAGAAAAACAAACAAACAAACGAAAAACCCCCCAAAAGAAACAACCCAAAACACTGAGCACTCATTTAAGCTCACCCAGAAAGAAAATAGTATTCAAACACACATTTAAGTTTTTGCTGACTTTGGGCTGAGTGGAGTGAAAAAATGAAGCAAGACACCTGAAGCATGGGATGGAGTCTTTGACATATGAGGATGTTTGGAAATAAAGGATACCTTCTCAAACCCTATAGACAGAACATGCTCTGCAACATAACATGGAGAGCCTCCAAGGAAATATTGGTCCACACCGAGCAAAGTATTCAAAACTAAATTAAAATTCAACCAGCCTTTTCCCAACCTTTTCCCCTTCCTTATATCCTAGGAGGAAAAAGCCAAACACAGCACTTCTCAAATTGTATCTATGTATTGCGTTCCTCAAGCTGCCATCTATACATTGACTGAAATACCACAACATTGCTTTTCAGTAAGGTTTTGAGGTAGATAAGGCAGGTGGTATTTCTTCAAGATCATACTGTTCTAATCTCCTTGGACCTTTCTCTGACAGTGTTGCATTCTTTCTTAGGCTGCGGGTTGTTTTGACATTTCTCATTCTATTTCCATTGGAAACTTGGAAATATGGAACTTGGGCAACCTGGAAGGTTTCCCAAGAATCTCAGAATAGCAGTATGGTAGTTTTTTCCTCCTGAACAAAGGGAAATAGGTATTATCTTCTTAATAGAGGGCTATCACTGATGAAGAGGAGAGCCTCAGAGTCAAAGGCAGTTCTAGGAGTTTCATTCTCATTATATCTCAATGGAGTGAAGCAAATAAAGTGTGCAAGGAGACATATGGAAGCTCACTACGCAAATGGTCTATTTAAGGATCTTACTTCATAATTACGTCCTGGTGTCAGGAGGTTGGTAATAATTATTAACACATATAGATCTTCTGGATACAATACAAACTGTCCCAAACCCCAACCCATTAGAATGGCACATATTAAAAAGAAGCCCTACTCAGCTCAAGATTTTTAGACTTCTTCACTTAAAGCCTGGCATATCAGCTTCTGTGCTATTCACATCCTAAATTCCATGTCTAGGACTGCAACAATGGGGTATGGAAGGGGAAAAGAAAGGAGCAAAACCTTTCATAGCAGTAACCCTTTGATCTTACCTTGCTCACAGATTTCGCCACTGGACTCTGCACAGGGAACCCACACTCTCTTCCCAAATTCTTCATCTGACTCTGTGGTGTTTCCCAGAGCAAAGAGAAAAGAGAAAACCTTGATTGTGGGAATGTCTATGCAGAAAATGGTCACAAGTATTCAAAGATTTGCTCTGCCCTTCTCCATTTCATTACATCATTCTGTATGCCCACCACCACCTTCCAGCCGGGACCTTCTGTGTACCCAGTTCTGGCATTCACCCCCAGGCCCCCAGGTCAAGCTTCTCCTTAACATACACATGTGCAGTTTTCTCCTCTCATGGTAAGCACCACAAGGCCACCACAGGTTTCCTCAGTGGCCACAGGGAATGTAATGAGCAGTGATAGCAAGGAGCAATGCCATTGATCCCTAAGACAATCCATGTCAGAAAGGCTTGGGAAGAGCAGGAAGGAGTTACACGATGCCAACCCTCTTGCTTTGTTTAATAGTTGAAGTAGGGAGCTCAAGCCAAGGATTAATACATTGCAAACCATTTAAAACAGGGTAAATGTTTGTGATTCAGCATCATGATTGAGGTAAACTGCACTTCTGGTACAAAAATGAGATCTTCATCTCCTCTTCTTCTCCTGCCACATCCTCTCACTTTGTCCAGCTCTTGAGTCCTTCACACAAAGGTGAAATATTTTACATTTTCACCTGTGGTGATGCAGATCAGAGAGTGTTTTCTTTGCTCTGCTTTTCACTAATTTTGCCCAAGGCATCTTTTTAAGCAGCAGCCTGTGCAAAGATAATAGGTGGCACAATTCTCTGTAACTGGAATGAGCAACATATCAGCCATCTGCCACTCCAGGGGGCTGAGATTAACCTAGCTACTGGACCATGACTGCAAAGCATTTGCATATTTAGATTACAGAAATGTGAGGTTACCGGTCCAAAAAAAATGAGAGACTAAGAGTGGAGAAGGTGTGGGGAGAAGCAGTGGAAGATAGCCTTGGAAGAGTCTTTAGGATTAACCCTTATAGATATAAGTCATGCCCTAACAACCCCAAGCACACTGTATTTTTCATTACAAAGTGTTAAAAGGGTGAGGGAGTTGAAGGAAGCAACTTGAGATTCATGAGACATCATGTTCCAGGGAAATACATCCTACAACACTTCTTTGATACAGGGAAAAATGAGGACAAAGACAATCAGCTGCCTTGTCAGTGCCTTGCAATCCTCCTTGGGATGTATGAACAAGCTATGCAGAAGGCTTACTTGGAACACATGGAAAGTAGCACCAGAGTAACATTTTCACCCTAAGGAGGGCAATTTCTCTGCACTGTCAAGATATCAAGGAAATTAAAAAATGGTTGCATTCTGGAATAAAAATATTGAGGAAGAGCTCTTAATTTACTGCCCTCGGTTTACCTGCTTGAATGACAAACACCACATTGCTACAGTGAGCAAGTACACTGGTGCAGTTGGCCCATGTTAATATTTGTCCCTGTCTTTGATATCCTCTCTATAAATTTGTTCAGAATTGATATTTGGTAACTGAAGTATTAAGAGGTTTAAATCAGTAGTAAACACAAGCTGGCTCCACATCTAAAAGCATGAGGCATGCTCTGTGCAGGTGCACAGCAGGTTAGGAGAGCTGCCAGGGTCTTGTCTGCTCACTTTGATGTGAGCTTTAATCCCCACTCCTGGCATTTACTCTCATAGGTTGGCATCCCATGGTCAGTGATCTCAGGTTAAAAGGAAGAGTTTGTGGCCAGAAAAAGAGGTGCATCTGCAGCCAAAAATATCAGCAAGGACTGCTGGGAAAGTCAGGCAAGGTCTGTATGGTGTGTGCCCTTGGTGGGGATGGTATCTTACATATACAATTCATTAAGTCAAAAGAGGCAACTGAAAAGCAAGCAGCAGTCACGAGGGCATACAAAATCACATATTTTTATGTGATTTACTCATGAGGAACAGGTGGGATCTGGAGGAATGTACAGTGGCATACAGATTACTCCTAGTTACTTCGTCCACCCACCCTCCTGTCAACATTTGTTGTTGTTTCTTCACTCTATCCAAGGTTTCCTGGTCCAAGTACTGCACACCTTTCACTTTTGCAAAGAGAAAAGCAGGTAAAGAGACAATGGCATCTCTTCTGTGCAAGCTCAAGTTGAGCTACCTCAACTGCATGGTTAAATGCACAGCTGAAAGGAGGAAGACTGAGAAATCTGCAGATGTCCTACCCCATACAAAGCCTGCTAGCATCACCTCAGAAACAATGAGGAGAAATCACTGGAAGAAACAACACAGTGATGAGAGCCTGCTGGAAAACAAATTTAAATCTCCCTAAATTCCCCACTGTGTGTCACAGTATTTCCAAAAGGTATCACATAAGCAGAATTAGGTGCTCCAAAATCAGGCCCACGTGTCTTAAACCAAAGGTGAGATTCAAAGTGGTTTAGATATATACTAGGACATGGTTTTCAGGTGAGAGGCAGCATATCACAAGAATCATCTCACACGTGGGACTACAAACTGGGCCATCCCAACAACCCAACAACCCACAAGCTTCTGACATGCAGCAAGTTAATAAGCCTCTGCCCATGCTTTTGGAAGGTGTCCTTGAACTTGACCTGCTGGCAGCATGACTGCTACAACTGCTGTAAAACTGCATCTGAACCTGTTTTTAAATTCAACGCAGGGGGTTTCTCTTTCTCAAGTCCCCAGTTTCTGTGAAGTGAACCTAAAACTTCAAATCCAGATGCCAGCACAGTCTAGAGAGAGTATGTGTATGTTGTGGAAGATGTTTGCTTTCAGCTTCATCTATTAGAGTAATGCTTGTTCTGGTAACAGTTTTTAAGGGATTTTGTAAAAAACAAAATTCCATAAAATTAAAAAGGTACTTTCCTTGGCCAGCAAATTGAGAGAAGAGGTGACCAACACAAGGACAAACCTTTTATTTCAGACAAAAAATCACCGCAAAACTTCAGACCATCCCTTGAAAATTAATCAGCCTTAAGCATGACTATCGAAGTGTCAGTCCTGTATGATTATTTTTTTTCCCTTTGTTTTATCCATACAGGCTTTGCAGGAAGGGGCTTTTGCAACCAAAGCACAGACACTGCATCAACCCTCTCAGCTGAGCCATGGAGCTGCCTGCAAGTTGCCTTGTCTCTCAGCAAACGAGAAGCAGAGGGGAACACAAATGCAGGAGATGCTGCACCTTGCAGAGATTCGCGTGTCCTACAAGTAACCTTGCATCACGATACAGAGCCATGAGAGCAGCCTTATGGGTATGGAAAGAGGAGGAGAACAGTGAGGAGGAGGGGATGGAACAGAAACAGGAAAAAAAAAAAAAAAATCAGAAAACTCCCTGGGAATCAAGTTCTCTCTTCCTCCTAAGGAAAAGAAAATTAAAAAACCCTCCTCAATACAGAGATGGCGGGAGGGTGGTGGTGGGAGAAGAGATGAGCACACTCGCTCCTTCTCTGCTTAATATCATTTCTGCTGAGCATCTAAACACACACACACACAGGCTACAAGGAAAGCACTTCTTCCAGTTGTTTGCCATACTGCACCAGCCCTGGGGCGACACGGGCTCAACCCCTCCCTACCACAAGTCCCTGGCAAAAGTCCCCTCACTTCCCCAGACCCTCGAAACACCACTGGGGGAGAGGTGGATAGGGGGAGAAAAGGATTAAACAGCGAAAGGGAAAAGGAGAGGAAAGAGAACACCCCTGAGCCTGGCCGGTGGCCCCGCAGCCAATTCTCATTCCCGGCACGTTCCTCTGCTCTCCAGCGCAGCCCGGCTTCGAAATATTAGTGTGGTGCAGAGTGCCATTTTCGAGTCACTGCAGCTCCTTCTTGGCACCAGTTCAGCTTTTTGTCTCGCCTCCTTCTCCTCCTCCGAGAAGCGCCCAGCGGAGGGAGGAGGAGGAGAAAAGAAAGGAAGAAAATACAGCCTCCCCTTGGCAGCCCCTTTCCTCCCCCTTCCTGAACCCTGCCTCGCTTCCCCCTGGGCACCCCGCTCCCTCCCAGCCCAATCCCAACCAAACCCACCCTGCAGACATAAATCTCTTCCCACCTCCACAGCAGCCAGTTCACATCCTGCTTCCCCCCCATCCCCCCCTCAAAAACCCTCAGCTCCCACCACCCCTTTTCATCACTCACTGCTTTGTACTCCTCTAAATTTTTCCAGTCAAGCGTTACAACCTTCCCCATGACCACCACCACCACCACCTCACCACCCGCTTTCTCCTCCATCCCTAAGCCCTACCACCTCCTTCCTTCACATCAGCGAATAAATAAATAAATAAGTAAATAATTCGTGCCATGGTTGGTTGCCAATGCACTGGCATGCTCCTCCTCAGCATGGAGAGCACACACAGCACCCACCACATGCCTGACAGGTCCAATCCAGCAGCTCTTGGCTGCCCAAGCACTATGGAGCTGCAGCACCCATGGGGTCACACACATGTGCACACACACGTGTCAAGGGGCAGGGCACACTCCCTTTGCACCCTTTGGTGTTGCTGTAAATACAAACTTTCTGTAAGCCTGTGTTTGGCAACAGAATTCCTTCTCCTGCTCGTGGGTCTGGGAGAAAAAAAAAAAAAACAGAGGTGGAACAATGAGGCAGGGAGGCTGTATTTTTTTAAGCAACCCAAACATGGCACTGAGCACTTCTACCAACAACTTCTCAGCCTGCCGTGCTGGCAACCAGCTGCCCAGTTCCAGCTTGGCATGAGCTTTAATTTGTTTTTCTCTCCTCTTAAACACCCTCCTCCCAAATATTTATTCAGTTATTTCATTTTCAGCTTTTTTCTTCCTTTTTTTCCCTGTGAGACAGCCCAGAGAGGGACTCCCTCCTAGTCCCACCCACAAATCCAAAGCAGAATGTGTGGAAGGAGCACCAAAAGGAATCAAACGTGATATGATGCTCAGTGGGCCAACAAAGGGGGTGAGGGGAGAGGGAAAACCACATACGTACACACAACATATGCACGCTCTTTTCTGAGGAAGAAGGAGAGAGTGAGAGATACCCTACAAGAAGGAAACGAGACCCTTGTGCATTCCAGGATGTGCAAGCTCCAGCCCCTTCCAGAAAGGATGAAGGGGACAAGTTTGATTGGGACACAGAGGTAAGTTGAGGCAAAACCTCTCCTATGCAATCAGGCTGAGACAGTGGGGTTGTTCAACCTGTAGTAGAGATCTCCAGGGAGATCTTTTAGCAGCCTCTCAGTACCTGAAGGGACTACAGGAAAACTAGGGAGGGACTTTTTATAAGGAGTGTGAGGACAATTAGCTATGGCTTTAAACTGGAAGAGGGGAGAATTTGGTTAGACATCAGGAAAAAATTCTTTGCTGTGAGGCTGCTGAGCCCCTGTCCCAAGTTTCCCAGAGAAGCTGTGCCTGCCCCATCCCTGGCAGTGTCTCAGGCCAGGTTGGATGGGGCTTGGAGCAACCTGGGCTGGTGGGAGGTGTCCCCACCCATGGCAAGGGTTTGGAAGTAGATCTTTAAGGTCCCTTCCAACCCAAACTATTCCATGATTCTGTGATTTTACGAAAACAGATTCTCCTTGGAAAGGGGAGTTAACTTTAAACCAGTTACTTTACTACAATTAAACTAGAGTTTGAAACACTAACGCATGCCTGACAGAGATAAAGTGATGTAAAATGCACTTTGTCTGGTGCCTGGAGGAAAAAGATTTAGAGAAAAAATATAATAACACCATGCTGATACTGCAAATGGCTTGAGAGGGGCATTGATGGAGGGGAGAATATGTTCTGAAGATTTCAGCATAGCAGAAGTGGTGGCATGATTACATTACGCTGAAGATGCAGGGCAGAGTATGGCCCCGTAAGCAGATGCTCATGTCCTTAGGGATTTTTATGAGCCTGATTGGACCAGCTTGTCCACTGAGTCACATCAGTGGGAGCTCCTTGAAAGCCACTTGAATTAGAGGATGGCGAAACAGATAGGCACTCACCACGTCTTAGACCTAGAGCCTCCATTCCCCACAGCAATGAGACCCTTGGGAGACTCAGCAAAAGTGTCAGGAAAAGGCTATATCTCACTGAACATGCTCTGGCCACCCCTTGGAGCAGCAGAATAACCAGCTCAAAAGCTGGGTCACAGAGACAGACAAGGAGACAGGAAGGTAGACGAATGGACAGCATGCTCGGGGTGGTACAGACAAAACAGCAGTGTCCTGAACAGCTGCCTAATATGTATCTTAGCAAAACCTCTTCTGGCTGTGGATGAAGTAGAAGCTGTGGGCTGGAATCCTAAACCTGTCTGTTGGTCTGACTTTTGTTTCCCTGCCGTGCATTTATAATACAGGAGAAAAGCAGAGGGTTGGGTGACAGCCTCTCACTGCCAGGATTCACATGGAGGAGCTGGTTCTTTGCCACCTCCAGCTGCTGCCTGTGGAGCAGCTGATGGGCAAGTGCTGAAGTGGACTTAAGCAGGTGCCCTGCTGCGATTGCACTCGTTAAAGGGTGAGTGCATTGGCATGCTTAAATTGAGCTTCAGACAAGTGTCCTTAGGAGAAGCTCTGCCACTGGGACATGTTCCCTCTTCAAAGTCCATATAGAAGCTTTCTCCAGGGCACTTCAGGTGGGTATAGCTGGGCTGGATGGACAATCAGGCAGGACCATCAAATCTCCTCTTCTGAACTGTGTCTTCAATGTACAGGCCCTTTGCCTAAGGATGCCATCCAGCCTTGGCAGTATTCACAGAATCACAGAGTTAAAGAAATCTGTGAATTAGGTTTGGAAGGGAAGATCATCTAGTGCCAATGCCCCTGCCATGGGCAGGGACACCCTCTACTAGATCCAGTTGTTTATCTCCAATGTCGGCTGGTGTCCACCCAAGTTCTCTCTCCCAGATGGTTTATATATCCGTTTTCTTTCTTTGCTGTTCCTCAGCCTTAGGGTATGTTTCTACCCTTTCCTTCAGCCTTTAGTGCTGAGTGCTGGCATTTGGCAAGGCTGGATGAGTCCCTCATCTGTGTCCATGCAAAGCAGACCCCTAAGCTTCGGAGACCCCCACAGAGAAGGTATCATTGAAATGACTCCCAGATAGAGACACCTTCAGATCCTTTGAGTCGAAAGGCACTATAAATAAAAGATATTACGAACTAACAAGTTCTCAGTTGCAAACTGGAGTGGGAAAGAATATTTTAGCATCCTCTTTCTATGCATATTAACTCTTGGCAGACACGAACATTCAGGTCTTCAGAGCTGAAAACTTCACACACTATGCAGCACACTGAGCCCATGTGCCCCATCGCCAGTTTCAACAGCAATAAAATCAATGCTGCCCCAATGCTACAGCCCCACGGTGCCACAAGCACCCAAATGCTGTGTTCTTTTGGGGGTTACAACTGAACATACATTCCATGGTGATCTTTCTGAGGAAAAACTCAGTCTTTGCTGCTGTAAGCTCACAGTGAATGGTGACTGATCCTAGAGATTTTTTATCAAGTGGCTTCTGATGCTTCTCTTCCTAGGGTGAGCAAGCACTTTGTATTAATCTGGCTTGCTTCAGTGCAGTGACCCAGTGCTGTGCTCCACTGCTAAAAGTTCAGGTCCCAGCTGCGGGGCTAAACTCTTGCTGACACTGTCCTGATTTCTCAGTCTCTGTCACTCACACATCCAGGGAGGGGAGGGGGAATGTTTGCGCTTTTTTTGTTTTGTTTGTTTTGTTTTGTTTTTCCAGGCTGGAAAAATAGTTCTGCAAAACACAGAGAAGATGTGATAAAGGAGATGAGCAAGGAAAGTGACCCCAACGTGTGTGGTGGTGTAGAAGAGAAGAAATCCTTTGAGCAGCACCGGGAACATCATCACATTATTCTCTTTCTTCATCAAGGAAAGAATCTTGTTCAAGAGGCAATAAAATGTTATGGGCAAGGAAAAGCTTTTAGGAAGCCTTAAAGCACTTGTGTGCGTGCACAAGTGCACAGGGAGAGACATAGAGGGGGAAATCACTATTAGTGACGGGTGAACTACAAAAGGTTGGATGGTTTGTTTTGGATAAAGATCCCCACATGCAGATGCTTATCTAAAGCCCTCAGTCTTTAAAGCAGGGCTGGGAATGTCTTAGGAACATACCCTTCTTGCATGATTTCTAGTATCTCGCAGAACAGTCATTCATGCCAAAAATACCAAAAAAAAAGCCCAGATTTTCTTTTTTCTGCTGTATTTTATGCAGTGTTTTTGCTCTGCTGCTTCTGGTTCCAAGCAAAACCTAAAACCACAAAGGCTTTGACTTGAAGATTGGGCAGGGCTTACTTAACTTCAAACCATCCCAGTCTTAATGACTGCACAGATATGAGAGCAAAAAATGAAAAATGGTGCTGTGATTCTATGGAAAAGTTTAAAAGAAAGAAAATTGGCAGCAAAACAAGCTGGCTTCCCTCACTACAAGCCATGATTTCTCTAACCTTAAGCAGATTACTTATCTGTAAACTGGCTACTCGTCTCCCAGATATCATGCAAGATCACTGCATTCCCAGTTCAAATGAGCCTGTGAGTCTTGGGTTGCTATTATTCAGTAAATACTACTGAATCAATAAACAAAATAAAGACTTTGAAGAGAGGCTTGTTTCCCCACGCAGTCTTGAAACTCATCAGATCTGCAGTAGCCCTAATTTGACAGAGAAGGAAGAAACAAAACTGTTTGAATGTGATCCAGTGCCCTCCAGTTTTCTTGAATCAGGGTATAATTGAGGTAAAATAGCCCAGGAAGGGTGCTGTTGGGATGAAAGAGGTATGTTTTGCTCAAGTCCCCTGGACAAACAGGGCTGCTGCAGGCCTGTTTTTGATCTCTGGCTGGGTTTACACCAGGATACATCAAGTAATGTTACTCACTGTGTTAGGCAGATCAGAACCAATGTGCTTTTAAGGGTGTTGTCATATGTCCTTTGTCCCTGGGCTATTCACCTTGGGAAAGTTAGAAGCACACACATTCACTCTAGATCAAGTGAAGAATTAATGTTTTGCTCTTAAAACCAGGCAACATTTTTTTCTTATATGTTTTCTCATGGTGTTTTTTCCTTCCTTTGCTGTTATTTATTAATTAGTCGAGAAATGCTCTTCAGCTCATCCTAGTGTTTTAGAGTTCATGACAGGTCTCTAGCTGACACAAATCAGGATAATTCAAACCAAGACAAGAGAAACACTGATGAAGGTCAGTGGAAAAGGTGCAAACCAGGACTTTATACTACAAAGGCTTCCAAAAGCAAGGGTCACAGCCTTCTAGACAGTGCATTTACCAACGGTCTAAGTATAATCTTAAGGTCCCAGGTCAATAGGACCAAGATCCCATTGGTGCCCACACGGGAGAACTGGGAGAAGCTCCATCACCCATCATTCACTCTGCGCTTTGCAGAGTTCACTGTGTCCTGCTAAATTCTGCAGGGTGATGACCATTTTGGTCAAAACTTGGTTCTTCTGCATCTTCTTAGTTTAGCTGGTGGGAGAGAGGGATGGGTTTAAGATTGGGCTTGAAAGACATGAAGCAAACAATCTGGACCCTTTCAAAAGAGCTGAGTGGATGAGAAATCTATCCCTGAGCTTTTGGATTTTTTTGTAATGAAAGTGACCCAATCTATCTAGTTATTACACCATTCTCTGCCCATGTCTAACACATAGATTGATATTTACTTGCAGGGAAAGCTGGGGGGAGATGGGAGTTCCCATTCACTCATGTGGTTTACCACTCCCCTGAGGCCACAGGCTTCAGCGACGATGGAGCAGACCTCTTCAAAGGTGCGGAGTTTACATGCCAAACTGGGTTATAAATCAGAGCAGAGGGAAAAAGGGCTGGAACAACACTTGTTTGTAGAAGCGACAGCTGAAAAGGGATGTTGACCACGTTTATTTTACAGGGATGATCTCCTAAGTCTATGCTTGCTCACACTGCATCAGAGAGACTGGGTCATGGGACGGAAATCCAAGGAGCACGTCAATAATTTCCCAGAGATTACACAGGGGGTGAACTTGTCCCTGATCTCCATTATTGGTTCAAAACCAGGAATTCTCATACCCTTTCAGACAGATGGCTGGCCCTAGTACTTCTTATGTTAGATTTCCCATTGAGGCTGAAAGCAAATCCACATTCAAGCTGAAAGTAAACAACCTGTGAATTCAAAAGGCATTAACTCAAACTGCCAAAGCATTTGCTGTGTATGCTGCAGATGTCAAATAGACAGTTTCCCACAGCCCTGAGCCTCGGCACATAACTAAGTTACACAGCAAAACCTTCCACGCAGCCCGAAAATCCATCCTGTGCAAAACTCGCTCTCCTTAATGGCATTTTAAGGTCTGGAGCCTCAGCTGGGGTGAATTAATTTAGTCCCTCTGATTTGAATAGAGCTACACCAATGTATACCAGATGAGGATTTCACCCTTTGGAAGCCAAGTGCGAAATGGCTACCCATTACTTCTTTAACAGTGTGGTTTGAGAAAAAATAAAATGTGTTGTACTTTAAAGACTGAAAGAGCGCTAGTTAAGTTTATCTAAATTTCTTTGATTCATTCCTGAATAAAAAGTATGAGAAAGTTTGGTCCCAAAGAATCAGGCTTTGCTGCAAAATGCATATAGATAACACAAGATATAAATACGAACAATGCAAGTTACTCAGCTTCTTCTGGTTCCTGATACTTCCCAAGAGCCAACAAAAAGTTAACTAGGAACCCAAGCATGACATCGCTCTGGTATTGCAGTAAACTCAGAAATTGGAAGGGACCAAATAAAACATGCTGGTTTTATACTACCAGGCTTGAATGAGGAGGATAAAACCCATGAAACTAAGCCATGCAAAAAAATCCACCCATATGCTTTGAAATGCTCTGCATATTAGTACCATGGAGTGCTCCTTGGACATGAAGATGTGCTACATTGCATTTCTAATATGTTTTGGTGTGAATTAAACAGCAACACTGGATTCATACTCTGTTAATCAGGCTTCATTACATTTAATGCAACATAACCTCATGGTATAAATTCAGGAACCATTACCCAAATTAAGCCCATGATTCATTCTTTAGTATAAGAGGCCCCATTTGCAGACTTGGATATGCCTTCCCCAAACTAAACTGGTGGTCAAATAGCACACCAATAAATATGAACGGAGTCTTTTTGATGGTAATGGGAAATCAAACTTTAAACTGTTTCAGCTTGAAGCCACTACCCTGATGCAGGCTATCAGAAAACTCACCTCCTCTTTCCTCCAGCCATCCTTATTTTCATTTTACAATTCAGTGTAAGCTGGCAATTAGTAATACTTTGTCTGTTTATAGAGCCTTCCATCTGAGGATCTAGAAGCGCTTTGCAAACACTAATGAATTAAGCTTCTTAAC
The DNA here is from genome assembly GCF_003957555.1 of Calypte anna. Taxonomy (NCBI): domain Eukaryota; kingdom Metazoa; phylum Chordata; class Aves; order Apodiformes; family Trochilidae; genus Calypte; species Calypte anna. The sequence goes on from NC_044274.1 coordinate 5,115,886, forward strand.
ACCCCCTGTGAGACAGATACTACTATCTCATTTGCACAGCTCAGAGAAGAGGTGCAGGTTTGCTGAGGGTTGCAGCTAGACAGTGCTGAGGCTCAGAAATCACTCTAGACCCTGATGCTCACTTTCCTCTCAATAAAACAAGGCTTTCAGTGGATGTGGTGATGTGCCTGTCAATTTCTAAACCTTATAATTGTCTCTTGGAACTGCCAGTGTACCCTGACATCAGGTTAAAAGCACAGAGCACTGAACTTCCACCCGCAGAGAGAAATGAAGTCCCATTTACCATTGAACAGAAACACCATGACTATGCTGTTCATCTTCATCTGAAACAATAATTTACAAATATGATCCTCTCACGTTGCCGAAGGGAAGAAGATCTGGAATACAGTTGTCCTTATCTATGTTTTATTAATACCATGAATCCTGGACAAAACAAAGGTCTAGGAGGATTATCTCTTCTTTTCTTTACAGTTTTAATTGTCCTTATATCTTTTTCATACAGAGAAAAGGTAAAACGTTCAAGCCTGCTTGCAAATCATAATGACAAGAAGAATATAAAGGATATTTAAAGAAAGACTAAAGATTTTACTTCCAACACTATCACAAATGCCTAGGTCCTAGGCAAGCCTTAGGACAAGATAGGCATTGACGAGACAAGTAGTTTTTTTCCAAAGCACAATCTCATTGATTCAAGAGCAGCTAACGGCTGGTACCTATTTGAAGCATTTTTTCCAAGTAGCCCTTCTCCAGATGCATGGCAATCAGACAATTTCCATGATGATTCTTCTGTCTAAAAATACACACCTCCCCCTCTTTTCAATTTATCACTGAGACAGTCAGTCTGTTTATTGTTGAATTTTTACCCATTTAATAGTGCACTTAGGAAAACTTAATACAAACATTGACCAATTCATTGCTGTCACAAAAAGAAAAGCCCTAGAAATAATTAATCTAAGCAGGAGTCAAAAGCAAGTCTCTTATTTAGAGATCAGTCAATAAGAAAAATATTATGGAAACTATTCTAAACAGACCCGATTTTTTTTTTTTTTTTTTTTTTTAAATACCTCCTTCTTCTACAGATTGAAATTGAGAACAGCAAATAAAGTATTTAGTTTTGGTTTGAAAATTTGATGGTGACCTTAAATCCCAGAAATGGGGCACAACCAAAAAGACAAGCATTTGACAAATTCAGAGTGTTGATTTGTGAGCTATTAGCAGACAACTGTGTGCCTAAAAATATGTTTTTGAATTTTTTTTTTAAAAACTTTTCTTGATCTCTTCCCAGTTCATGTCTGTTAAATGTCTCTATAACATGGTGATGTTTGTCTCCTGAATAGAGGGATCTCTAGAAGCAGGTTTCCAGCTGGAATACTAAAGGCACTATTCAGGAATACTCTCCAGTATTCACAATCTCCACAAACACTCCTGCTGACAAACATGTTTGCTGGAATATTTGTCAAGAGCAAACATGATGGGATGGTGGGAGAAAGTGTACAAAGTATAAGCAAGCTTAAAAAAACCCCAGCAGCTAATGAATACTTGTGGAAAATGTCTTACGGTATTTCCTCAGCTACAGATGCTAATTATGAGAGCCTATAAAGCCAAAGCTCTCTTGCTGCCTTCCTCCTCATGCACTCCAGAACTTAAAGCCACTTTCTTGACTCCTCGTCATGTCATTCCCTCTAATATATGCTGGATTCAGAAACAGTTTTAATTCTCTGTGTGTGTGCATGTATCAAATGGCTGCTGTCTCTAACTAAAGAAAGTCTTACAGCAGATATGCACTTATATATGAATTTGTCATTTTTACATGTTGACCAATATTGAGTCACCACATTGTTACATAGTACTATGGAAGCTCTCTTCAGACTCCTTTTCTCAGTTACAAAAGCAGCTAATGGATTTGGTCTTCTATTATAAACAGTCCAGCAGAAATTGAAAGAAACACAGCAAATATCACGCTGCTTCAGTCCAAAAGCAGAGAAGGGAGGAGAAAAGCAAGGAAAGACACTGGACATCCTCAGATCTGCAATATGAGTGCTTGAGGATGGTGAATTAAGGATGATGAGCCAAGCTGATGCCAGGGAGCTGAGCACAAATTTATACTTGATAAAGTCAGCTCTTAGTGAGTGCAAACACTGCTTAAAATGACTCAAGGCATTGAAACCCAACATTTGTAGTTAACTACCAAAGCAAGCATTTGTAACACGTGGCAGTGGGATACAGCACGAGGTTAACATGAACTTGCTCACTGAAGAAAACACATGGGGGGATAGTTTGCTCTCCTTCTTCCATAAGCTGTGTCTTACAAACTCTGGACCAAAATCTGCTCCTAAATGGAAACCTTAATTCAGTAGGACTACTGTGAACCTCCTCTGCCACAACTAGCTTGCAGCAAAAGCCAGGCTGAATTTGTACCTGGGCTCCTTGGAATGCTGTTGCAAAGTCAAGGCTCGCCACTGTATCTGTTTACCACTAAAGCATGACACTTCCTTTTTCACCTGACTAATACTGAGACCTTAAGTATGAGCCAGAATTTACTGAAAATGATCCTTGCTCTGCTGTGCATACAGGTAGCTCACACAGTAAAGAGAATGTTATTTTCCTTCTCTTAAAAAATGCAAATCCTAGTTCCTGCAAATAGGTTTTTATTTTGCAAATTCTGCCTTTCAACTGAATACACCATTCTTTATGTTTCTTTTTCCTGGAAGGTAAGGGAAAGTGATGGACCATCCAGAATTTTTACAGACTGTTCCCTCTGGTCACGCATTGCTAGAAATGGGACTGTATAATGCATGACTTACCTGCAAAGAGATTGGAGAAGTAATGAAATAAGCAGATGCTCCATCAGCAGGCTTTTAAAACATTGGTATTGCAATCTGAGATGCAGTCAGCCATTACGTGCATATGGCCTTTATTTATGGAGCTGATAAACGCTCTATGTCAGAAGCAGTCAAGCTACTTTTTACTTTTTGCCTTTCCTCATATTAAAGAAAGTTGCCATCTGGTTATTTTATTCTCTTGCAAGCTCCAGCTCTGGGAGGAAAAGAAGGATTTACCTCCTGACTCATCTATTAAAAATAGAGCTCTAAAAACTGTACAACTTTATCCAAACAAATCTCATGGGACTCCCTATAGTGTTTCCTCTCCTCCTACTCCAGATGATCTCTGAAACAGGTGGATTTCACTGGAGTTACCTATTTCTTTTCATCAGCTAGGAAGGAAGCCCAGGACAACCAGCCTAGCTGTAGGCTTGAACATCACAGATGCCGACAGCACCACAGCTGCATACATGCACTCATATAAAATTTAATTTTTTTATACTTTTCAATCTATAGTTTTACTGCTGTTCTAGGTGATTTCATGACACATTTTACCCCAAACTCCATTCCAAGCACCAGTGGCAGAGAAGCAAACAGGGGAATAGGTGAAAGGGAAGGATAGTGTTAACATTAACAGCCACCATATGAGGAACATTTTGCAACATGAGTAAAATAGCCATCCTCAGCTGCATAAGGAGTTAAGTTGTGAAGTCATGGAGTCGCAAGGTTGGTGGCTCAAGGGAGGATTTCAGGTCTCAGTCAGCACTGTGTTTGATCGCTGCTACATCATCCAAAGGTTCTCAGCAAAATAAGATGATGGGGCACAGAAAAGCTCTTCTTTCTAACACTGCAAAAGAAACTGCTGCTTGCTCTCCAGGCAAGCTTATGTGCATCTAATTACTGAGCCACAACTCAAATCAAAATGCCCCATTGCAGCTGGTGTCTCACTTAATCCACTCATAACATGAGCTAGTTAGCATTGATGCTCTTGGTAGGTTAATTCCAAATGTGGTCAAGTCCCAGGCTTTCATCTTAGTTGCTAGGACTAAGGTATTTTCTGGTTTGCTGACAGCTTAGGAGTCGGTTCAGGGGATGATGATGGGCTGGGCTGAGATAAACACTGGGATATAAGCACTGCTGCTACACTTCTCTTGCTGCTACACCCTAACCCCACGCAGAAGAGTTTGCAGCAGAATCAAGATATTTCACAGTTTTCCTCATGCCTGATTTCAAATGTCCTGACTGGGGGGAGTAAGGAAAGAAAAAATACAAAAGTGGAAGAAGTCAAGGAACAGCTCTGTACTTCATTTTATCCTCTGTGAGCAGAGCAGAGAAAAGCGGCCAGTTACCAGAGCTTTGCATTTCCTTTTCAACTTATGGGATTAGAAGATGAGAGCAGGTGCTAATGGGAACTTTGCCCATGGCAGAAAATCAGGATCCTAAATCTTCATTGCTGAAAACGACAAAAAACCCTAGCAATGATCTATAATGGCTGCACTTGGAAATTGGTGATATAAGGAATTGTCACTTGGCAGAAAACTGACTTTCCGCTCCTTCAGAGCACCACAATTTCAGTTTAATTTGTAACAGGATGCAAGTGTAAATGAACTGACAACAGAGCTATCAGCTATTCTGCTGGTAACACTTGGAGCAGTAGTTTCTATTTGACTAGACACAGCTGTCCACTGCATGGAACGACCTTTAGCCCCGTCCTTGGCAAAATTCAATTCTCTCCATGTCTGACTCTGTCTGCTGGGACTTGAGTAGCGGAGCTGCCAGAATAATCAGTGCATTGCTTAATGACAAGCACTTCAACCAGCAACGTGGTTGTGCATTGTCAGAAACAGAGCTCACGAGCTCACAGCCCCATGGAAAGCAGGGGGGAGCCTCCTTGTTATTCAGAAGGAAATAAAGCAGTTGTATAGGAGCCAACATGAATGCACGTTGCAGTCTTTGCTTGATGAGCATCACCAATGTGCTCAGCGTCACGTGTATGTACGTAAACACAGAGTTTTCCAGTGTGTTTTTGTGTTTATCAACAAATACACTTTTTTTTAATTTTCTTTTTTTTTTTTTTTTTTTTTTTTTTTTTAGATTTGCCTCTAAAATAAAGCTGGAATTCTGCTGCTGCACCACTGCAATTTTTATTTCTGAAAGTCCAAGCAGACATATGTCCCATAGAGTGATGCCTATATAGCAATCCAGATGAATGTCATCTAACGTGTATATATATGCCTAAATATACATATCTTCAGAGTGTTTATCACACTGACCATTGTAGGAAGAGAGATGTTTCGACTGCTACTTGTGTGAACTGATTTCTGCTTGAATCATAGAATGGCTAAGGTTGGAAGGGACCTTAAGAATTATCTACTTCCAACCCCCCTGAATGGGCAGGGAGACCTCCCACTAGACCAGGTTGCTCCAAGCCCTACCCAACCTGACCTGAGACACTGCCAGGGATGGGGCAGCCACAACCTCTCTGGGCAATCTGGGCCAGGTGCTCACCACTTTCACAGGAAAGAATTTCTTCCTAATGTCTAACCTAGTTCTCCCCTCTTCAAGTTTGAAACCATTGCCCCTTGTCCTTTCACTACACACCCATGTCCAAAGCCCTCCCCCAGCTTTCTTGTAGCCCTTTCAGATATTGGAAGTTTGCTGTAAGCTCACCTGGGAGCCTACTTTTCTCCAGGCTGAACAACCCCAATCCTTCAGCCTGGCTTCCCAGGGAGGTTCTCAGCCCTCTGAGCATTTATTTGAGTGCCTCTCCTCTGGACATGTTCAGGAGCTGTGTCCTTCTTATGCTGGGGACTCCAGAACTGGCCTCACAAGAGCAGAGTAGAGGGGAGAATCACATCCCTTGACTGCTGTCTGTGCTTCTTTTGAGTGGGTATCTTTCCAGCAGTATGTCTGAGGCACTCTCTTACATGTGATAGATAAGGCATGTCAGTGTGAAATTAACTTGCATATGTCCGAACTCAGGATGCTACTGGTTGATTCAGGAGCTTGAACACATAAACCAGAAATTATGTTGGGTCCAAAAGTGGACCCGTGTCTTCCTTAATCCAGGACCATTGTAGACATACACTGCTTTGTCTGATTGCAAAGGGTGAGACACCAGCTCCACCTGAACCACAAGTCTCTGGAGATTTCTCTCTTTGCTGTTTTTACTTCAGCAGAGCTGTGTGCCTGGCTCTACAGAAAATTTGTGTTCAGTTATTACTCTGACCCACTGCCAACATTTTCCTGAGATACACAAGTGAAAAAAAAATGGGGAACAGTGCTCTTGCACAGCTCACAACTCAGCCAGAATGGAGGGTAATTTCATGGGAGAAGAGAAAAGGCATGTCTTCAGTCACAGAGCTTTTGTCCCTGCCAAAATTCAAAAGCTCTGTTTTTAAAAAAAATTGGGATATTACAGTTTTGTTTTGTTTTGTTTTGTTTTCTTAAGAAAAACAATACTGATAAAGAGGTCACAAGAACCTTTGACTATGGAAAACATTAGGCACATAGAAACACTGGTCTTTGTAGATGAGAAAACAAGGTGGTCTCCAAAGTTGTGAAATTCCATGTTACAGGAGACCATAAGTAACCCAAATACAGGAGTCACTGCCACTGCCCTGCCACAAACCTCTAATAACTGCACCTGCTATTCAATCAGCTATTCAACCATTCCCTTCCCTTCACTTCACATCTGCTATTTTTTTTTTTTTCTCAGTTGTAACTTTTGATGGCTCCATATGTACACAGAAACACACACAACTAATACATGTTTTTATTATCTCCCTTCTCTCCAAATGCCTGAATAATTCAGAAACCAATATGATAGGATGCAAAAGTACATTGTAGCAACAGTAGAATAGTATCACCTCTGGATAGCTTAAAAGTATATAGCAACTTGCTGGGAACTTGTCTGAAGCATAATATAGTATGTTATACACAGCAGCTCAGTGTAGCTTTTCTGGGTGCTTGACAGGGATGTTACTCCAGTTTGTGAGCAAATCCTGCTTTTTGTTAACATAAAGCCAGATATTCTTGGTTCAAATCCTTAACTGGTGATGCAGAAATGAGGCAAACTGAGGCATGCATAAGAGAGCTATCATGGCTTCCATCAAGTGGACAACATCCAACTCAAAAGACAAACTTTTTTATTGTAAATATGCAATATTTTAATTTCTTGATTTGATAACTACTTTTTTTCCCTCTCTTCCATTAAACAAAAAAAAAAAAAAAAAAGTTGCAGAACAACTGTCAAAAGTACACACATCAGTCTCCTCCTCATGATCATTTTCTGTTTTTGTACCCTGCTATCGACTCTGCTTATGAACCTTGAAATGTTCCACACATTATAAAACAAACAGATATCACTTCAATAATGTAGAAAAAAAATAGTTTCTACACGAGAATTATAATGTCAAGCTGATTCTTAGATAAATAAGCCCTTCTCAGACTAAGTCATCGGAACAAGCAATGTAATACAAAATACTGGAAGGCATTTACCATCACACTAAGATCATAGAATCATAGAACCAGCTGGGTTGGAAGGGATCTCTGAGATCATCAAGTCCAACCTTTGATCCACTACTATTACTAAAGGTAATCCTCAAGTCTTATGCTAATTTCAGTGGCATAAAGCCCCTTCTGGGAAGTCCACAATGTGCAACTCTAATGAATGCCATGTATTGTAATACAGAAAAGTATAACCAAAAGCGTAACACATGTAGGATTCTAGGAACTACGTTAAGGAGGCAGGCAATGATGTCCCCAGTGCTGCTGCAGTGGTAACAGGAAGGCAAAAATAAGGCTAGTCTCAGTGAGAGCAAAGAACAAATGTGTTCTCATGTCATGGTCATCTCTGCTATTCTCTGGCCATCCATCTCCAACAGGTTTGGTCCCTACTATCATCCAGCTCCTTAAATTCTGACCCAGAGTCAGCAGTTATGTGAAGGATTTAAGGCCATGGTGACAGCTGTGCTCCCTGAGAGGAAGTAAGGAAAAGGAGTAAGCCACCTGACTTTACAGCTCTTCATGTTTGCCAAAAGGCCACATCTATAGCCATTATCTTTTAGAAGTACATCTCCCACACTTCAGAGCTGGAAACTTGCACTCATTTCCTCACAGACAGGGAACTCTGCCAGCAGCCTCACTACCTGCAGATTTTGCTTGCATTAATTTGTTCCAAAGTGGGTTTTCCTCTTGAGCCTGGAGTAGAAGGCAACTAATTAAGACCCATTTTTTATTCCTATCAGATTATAACAAATTAAGTGGCAGCAGTAGGGCAGCCTGGCCTGGGATGAGAATTCTTGGAGTAGCAGGTTTTTCTCCTCAGCACGGGAAGCTGATCTTGTTGCTCTGCTCATCTGTGCTTGTATCATCTCTGAAAGGTACCTTATGTGTTAGTCCTCAAGATGGGGAGGTCCTACTGCCACTTCCCAATTGCAGAAGCCCAGCTGCAAATTAGTGTGAAGAAACACATTTTCTGCTCAGTGGCTTCCATTACAGTTAATGAACATTGTGCTGAGAATTGATAGAAAAGAGCATCATGTACAGAAAAACTCCTCTTTAACCTGTGAGTGACTGCCATGTTAAAGAGTCAAAAGTTACCAGCTGTCTTCCAAGGTCAATCTCTTCCTCAGTCATGAGGAGGAAGATTTGGAATATTTGGAAACATTGCAATGTTTGGAAATACCTTCAGCATGTGGGACCTGGCCCAGTGGGAAAGAACCATACCTAAACAAACGACTGTTGGGTGATTTCTGAGAAATCAGAGATAGAGAAATAAATCATAAGTTGAATTTGATCAACTCTTTGGAGAATATTAGAACTAAAAAGTATTTGTACATAATCCAACCCCCATCACCTATATATTTCATGGTATTCTCTGATTTCCCAGCTAGAAACCAAACACAAGACCTTCCAATTTGCCAAGGTTCCTATTTCTTCCCCGATTGAAGACTACAGTGACACTTGATTCCCAAACTCATCATACAACTTCCAAACACCTTATGAGTTACCTGAAAGTTCAGCTCAGTTCCCACAGTGGCAATTTAACATGCTTAAAGTGAAAACCAGAGTAAATCCTCTGTCAGTGCCTACCACTTGCAGATGCAACTTGCTTAGATAGAGAACAGATCAACCTGTCAGCCCAAAACAGAACCTTCACCTTAACAGGGTCACAAATGTCTTCACTGTCACTACAAGACTTTACCTGAGGGGAAATGGCCAAGGTGGTGAAACACTGCTCTTCTGTTTTTGCCCTTCCCTTCATTTTTTAAGTGTATGCATAAAAAAGTGAAAACAACAGCAAAAATATTCTCCTTCTAATTGAAAACACAGTACCAGTTAATGGTCTTTGATGTGTGTCTGTGAATGTGTTTCATGGAGGAAGGTGGAGAAATGGATCGCTGTAATCAACAACACCCCAAAGGACTATAAATCAAACAGCATACAGCTGTTGGTATCAAGTGTAACTCCTTTCGTGCTACATCAAAAAGCTTTAATTAACAACTAATTTATTCAAATGAGAAAAAAAAATCCTGTGTACCGAATAATTGTATTATAACTTGGGGACCAGGCTGTGTATTTTTCCCCCTCTAAAGCATGACAGGAGAGAAAATTGAGCCTTTGGAGAACAGCTAAGTAGAAAAATGGATCAAAGATTCAGGGTTTTTTTTGAGTCAACAGAGACCAAATCAGACCATTTAATAAAAAAGGTCACACTGCGAAGTCTGTTTGCTCTAATACCTATTTTTAATAAAAATATTTATAAAGGTCAGTGGCATGAGTTTGTACCAGGCACAGTGTGCACAGGTGTTGCACAAGCCTCTCTATGTATTGGGGTCACATCTACTCCACACCTCTGTTTTATCAGCCTTGGACAGGTCCCACAGTGCAGGTTGGTGAGTGAGGTTTTAACCACGAAGGGATTTGGGCAGAGCAGCTAAATGTCTGCATGGCAGCACTTGGTGTTCTCCAAACATACTTGCTTGGGAGCTCAACAACACCTGAATTCTAAATGTGAAAGGGCAAGATGGCAGACCAGTTCATCTTTTCTCCTTGTGCTGGATATAGTGTTCTAGAGCAGCCCAGGCTTTGCATGCAATCATGACTGCTGCTGTCCACAAGCCAAGAGCCCACACAAAAGCATCCCTGTAGTCCAGAATCAGGACAGTGACCACAGCCACTAACACTACCTTGCTTCTGCCTTAACCTACTGCCAACCTCACTAAGATTAAGTTGGAGGGATGTTTTGGGGTTTTTTTTCCTTCTTTATTTTTCCTTCTCTTCTTTTTTTTTTTTTTTTTTTTTTTTTTTTTTTTATCTCCATTACTTTATGCTAGTGATGACTAGCTAATCTCTGGTGAAGTAAGGTAAGTGCCATTATTCTGCTCTAACGGCTAATGAAGCTGAAGCAGAGTAAGTAGTTTACTGGTTGCCTCGTCTTCAGGGTCCCATCATGCATGTTTTACTGTTCCTCTGAGTGCAGTGAAGTTTCCCATTAATGCTGCCATTGATTACAGTGTACAATCTTTGGGGCAGGGACTGTGATTTTCTTTTCATTTGCTTAATGAAAAGCACACTGCCTTTTAATTCCTGTGGATTCAGTTGCCTAGGTATTAGGTGGTAACCCCAACGCAAAGAGGGGTACAGCCATGCACGTGATGTGAATGAACCAAATGTGGCTAATGCAGAAGACCCAGGCTGCAGCTTTCAGAGCCTTATTTTTCTGTATTCCACCCCACCTCTCAATTTGTGTCTGGCTAGTGCTGGTACACCACTGTGCACAATGCTAGTCTGAAAACTAGATATAAATAAAGCCCAGTCAGGCTGTGAAATGGACCATTTTAAGTAGTAATATAGTTTAAAGAAAGCATTGGTTTTGCTGCTGAAAACATGAAATTTAACCAACAGTGCAACACATTAACACTATCCAGCCCAAAGTAACTCAAGCCAACAGTAATAACAGAAAAATGGTTAATTGACAAGTGTAGATATAAAATCAAATAATTGGGCATTTTAGCAGTCTTTCACACTGTGGGAATAATTTGAAAGGCAAACTAGATTTATTTTGCCATTGTGATTTCTTTATCCTGTTAAACTGCAAAAATAAAAAAAAAATGTTCAATAATATCAATATAATTTATAAAGAGCACTCTGAAAAGCTACAAAAAGGGCTTAAAAAGTGACAAGGTTAAATCTCTTTGGTGTATTGTAAATGTACAGGTATAAACTGCTTTTACAAGTAAAATTCTGAAAAAGTCCTGTATTAGTGCTATAGGCAGATGGTGTTAAAAAGTATCTTTCTTGGTTATTTTTATTTGGCAAACTGCAGCCCTGAATATCAAGTGCCTGAGCTGGCTGTGTAAGAGAAACAAAAACTGGAGAACATGGGAAGTCAGGGCTGCAGGCTGTGGATTGATTTGCAACCTGATGGTCAAGACACATACCCAGGCTCAGGTCTTGGCTCTGCTAGTGACTACAGAGATTAAAAACCCTTCAGCTTTTCAACCCATGTTTATAAAACAAAGATATTAATCTCTGTGTGAATTTCAATGGGCTGTGATGCTCAGGTCCCTTCTGGTATTAAAAATTAGGAAAAGAACTATAATTTTTGAAGAATAATCTTCCTACTTTGCTTCCATCAATGAGCAATTTAAGCCTCACACTTAAACCCTGACAACTCATTGCTGAATTTAAGTATCCTTTATGTTGGCCATAAATTGTCTACCTCCTTATAAATCTAATTACACATTATAAACAAACTCAGGAAATTTTTCCTTGAAATTAAGCAAAAAATACTGATAAGGATAAAAGAAATATGGGAGCCTTTTTTATTATTATTACTGTAGAATCCATGTTCTCCCCAGTCTGGAAAATCTGCTTCTCCCATTGGCTGACCCACTTGGGATATCAGGCCACCCCATACCAGGAGGAGGTGCAGAGAAGAAGGTGCTTCAAGTAAGAGATGCTTTAAGCACAGCAGCATCCTTCATTCCCAAGGGCCCTTTTGCACTTCACACACTCCTTCCATTTCCTGTTTTCCCTCACTCCTTGTCTTTCTTACCCCCCAGACAATAAAAGCTCAATGGGAATGCAAATGCAGCTCTCTGTTTAAAATCCCAGCCAAGAAGGCAGTGTGTCACCCATATTTATGAGCTCTAAATGGCTTTTATCAAAGTGAGGTCGCACTAAATCACCCCCAAGCTGTCATAAATACAAATGACTCGACATAGGCTGCAACAAGCCTTCGGGGGAAAATTATATGATCTGCTGTTGCAGTTATGCTATATCACATGGTGAACTCATACATTTCCACTGGCAAGGTAACTTGAACCTTCAAAGGACACTAATAGGTGAAAGGGGGATGAGAGAAATAAGTGTATTCAGCGGCGTGTTGCTACCCGTGTGCACGCACGAACATGCATGAACCTCTGAGCTCAAATGAGCTCAAACCCAGGATTGCCTCCCAAATGGAAGAGGAGGTCCTCGTGGCTCGGAGCATGAGGTTTCCTTGGCTGCCTCAATGGAGCAGGGAAGCTGCCAGCCAAGCAGGAAAAATCCAAGGGCTCACCAGGTTATTTTCCATTTTAAAAATTCATGTGAAGGCATGAAAATTATTAAGATATGAACCAGAGCTATCCAGACTCCAAAGACTGGACGGTTTCCAAGCAAATTAAAGGAGCCATTCCTTAAGGAGCCCAGGATTACAGAAAAATCTACAGGATAAAGAGGAAATGCTTATAAGGGAGGCATGAATTGGGCAGTGGAAAAAACCAGCATGAGCTCATGAGCTAACAGGCACTATTTTTTGTTTCTTTTTTTCACTAACCTCTCTCTTGCACATCAAGAGATCGTGCACATCTTGCACATGTTACTTATATCTGCATAAACATAGAAACACACAAATATAAAGAAGGAGGAATTCTAATCAGACACCATCTCATCCATAGAAAGTTTTGGGGTAGCCCTCCAGAGAGCAGTTTTAGGACAGCACAACGAGCACTGTCCCCACCCAGCTCTTTGCATGACTTGATGTGACAGACTGTTGGCGTTCAGCAGCTCTTCCTATGGTCACGCCATGCTCTTGCATCAGTTCACATACAAAATAAGTCAGCTCCAATGTGCTTTAGTTCAATTTTTCATATCTAGGATGAAGAGAGTGTCTCTCTCTGCTTGGCAAATGGTTACAGCAATAAGTCAGTTTGGGTTTGCTATCTCTAACATAATAGAGGCAATATGCCAATTTCAGCAATCCAGGTCAGATGTGGGCATTTATAATGGTACCCTTTCTGGGAGAGTGAGGTCTCTACCATTAAATTACGGATTGTAATTAAAAGCTGAACTTAACAGAGCTTGAGCTACTAAACTTGATTTTCAGCTGCCGTGATAATGGTAGAAAGCCAGTGAGCAGCACTGCCACTTTCTGTTGCTGAGCTTTTCACAGTCACTCCCCTCAGAAAACCTCCTCACTTTGGAGCTGAAAAGACAGCTCAGTGAAATGTATGTTAGAGCTACTTAACAAAGGCATGCTGAAGAGGAATGACAGGAGCAAAGCCATCAGAAATCCTCTGCTGAACTCATCCTGTTGCAACACACAGTACTGCTTCTCCTAGGTGGAAGTTCTGCATGTCACAAGGGAGAAACAGACATCCCTGAGAGATGGAGGGTTATCAACTCTGCCTTGTCTGCTGGAAAGCCTGTGCTGTCAAACAGGAAAGGCCCAAGGGCCAAGCAAGCTAAACACCCTGCCTGAACCATCTTGCTGTGCTTCACCAGATTCCACAGCTGGTCTCTTGGCAAGAGCTTGAGCTCTTCGGCTTCATGGGTAAGGAAGCAAAAAAAAAAAAAAAAGGCACAAGGCGTTCTTGCAAAACAATGAGGTGGTGGCAGGTTGACCTGCACTGGTGGGTCAAGCAACAAGGCTCGTCATCTGAGAAATAGCACCTGGAAGCTGTCCAGCTGCCTGTCCGATGTGATAAAAAGCAAAATATGAAATGCTTCAGAAGAAGGAGAAATAGGATCACAGATCTGGGTTGCATAATATCATGCATTTGTGTAACCAGTCTAAACAGAGCGTGTGAGGCGACCAGATGTTTTTCATTTCAGTGTACAGCACTGTGGAGAAAATCAGAAACCAATAAGAGCCAAGCACAACGGCAGCTTTGCCAGCTCTGTTGTAATCAGAGCTCGACAAAGGGCATGGTCAACACCAGCCTCAGATCAGGCAGGTCAGCCTCCCAGCTGGTTAAAGAAGCCAACTCGTTCTGTACACTGACTATCTGTATCTGATCTAAGTATCAGCAGTAGCTAGAGAACATGAGGTCTGGACTATGTCATTGGGTCAATCATCCCCAGAAAGAGCTATCAGGGCTGTGTATCTGACTTGATCTGTTGTGGGAGTAGGCCATAAAGTGACATGTTTTTATTTAGAGAGAGACACTGGATACTGACTCTGAGAAACAAAAACAGCCCATACGAAAACATGGGGGAAAAATTAATCTACACCCTCATTTATGACTGCAGTATCATTCTGGTTTGCAAACACCCCCACTCAAAGACCAGTACTCTTTCACTTCCATGGATAGAGTTGAGGTACACTGGGTCAATGCTTTGAAGGGATAACCAACTTTTCTGTGGTAGGGGCCACTTTTACTCACATATGGGCATGGATAGGACTGTAATGAATTAGAAAATGCAATCTGTATCTGTACACCCTTACATACACACACACACACCAACATACTTACCGGATTTGAATCACTGACCACCCCTAATTCTTTGGCACCACATAAACTACACACTGTGCAACCTAATGTAGGCTTGGGACACCAGCTAGTTCATCTTCGGTTTAAACTTATATAGATAAGGATTAGTCACCCTGCAGGAGGTGGCACAGCTCAGCTCTGCAAGACACAGGGTGCTTCCAAACATTCAACATTAGCAGCTCCAACAGGTGAGGGAGCAAGCCTTTTCTCATGTCCATTCAAATTGCAAACCCAAATTTTAAAATTCTGCTCTCTTGGAGCATTACAATTGGCCCACTTCTATGCAGAATGGAAAATACCAAGGATGGAGGCTCAGCTAACAACTTTGATGTGCAAGTCTCCTTGCTCTAATACAAGTTGTTCACTACTGATTTCAGCCACAGAAATAGTAAAACTTGCAAAATCGGATCCAGTAGTTGTCATAACCTTCATGGAGTTGAAGTTTGTTCTCCAAAAACATTCCTTGCTATGGCTGTGAGAAACAGAACTCATTTGCCTTGGAGAACAGTGTAAGTTGGAAACCTGTTAAGGCCAAAATTCCATGCAAAGGCTTCACTTAAGTATTTTATCCATTTCTTTGACCCACACTTCTCCCAAGATTTCCAGTCCTCGAACAAGAATAGCCTTAAGTATTTTTGCTATCCAGGAGCAGAAGCAGTGTTTCTCACAACTTTTCCAGTTTACAACATTTAAAGTCCCAGCCCCTATTCTTGCTCTTTTTAAACATTGTCCATTGACATCTGACCAATGCCTGGCTTGCCTGTATACCCAAAATTCCCAATAGCTGATGTCAGCTGAGGACTTTTTTTCAACTTCAGATTTTGTATTTCCAGCTAAACTGCACTTCAGTTGTACAAAACGTAAAATCTGAATGTCTCTATGTCTCTTCTGTTACAAAACAAGGGTTGTGACAGTGAAGATGAATGAAGTATCATGAAACAACTGAATTTATACACCTCTGCTAGCTTAAATCCAGGCTAAGTGCAGTCAAACTTTAAGTACTGCCATCCACTACTTCTTTTTAAGACACTGCATCTTAATATGAAATTATGATAATGATTATTCATTAATGATACCTCTCTATTGGTTTCCTGAAGTGGGCAGAAGGAAACATTTTATTTCTGTCTGGCAAATTTATCTCCAATTTGTAGCAATGCTAATATTTTTTAGTTACATAGGAGTTACACAGGAGTTACTGCTACCAATCCATGTTCATCTGGCTCTACTGGACAGTGATTTCTGTGGCCCAGTTTTGCTGTAATCTGAGTTGATTCTAACCCTGCACCAAAAGAAGCCTGACCAGCAGGTTGAGAGGTGATTGTCCCTCCTCCACACCCACTGTTGTATCCAGTTACAGGGTCCCCAACACCAGAAGGACATGGAGCTGTAGTAGCAAGTCCAGAAGGGACCACAGAGATGCTGGGAGGGCTGGAGCAGCTCTGGAGCCAGGCTGAGAGAGTTGGGGTTGTTCAGCCTGGAGAAGAGAAGGCTGCAGGGAGACCTTAGAGCACTTTTCAGTGCCTGAAGGGGCTCCAGGATAGCTGGGGAGGGACTTGGGACAAGGGCATGGGGTGATGGGACAAAGGCAAATGGTTTAAGACTAAAAGAGGAAAGATTTAGATGAGATACTAGGAAGATATTCTTTGCTTTGAGGGTGGTGAGATACTGAAAGAAGTTGCTCAGGTAAGCTGTGGCTGCTCCTTCCCTGGAAGTGTTCAGGGTGAGGCTGGAGGGGGCTTTCAGAAACCTAGTTTCATGAGAAGTGTCCCTGACCATGACAGGGGAGTTGGAACTAGACAATATTTAAGGTCCCTTCCGATCCACACAATTCTGTAACCCACATTTGTACTCCAACCAGGGTGGAGATCTTTTGGTTGAACACCTAAACTGAGACAGTGAGGAAGTGACAAACCACAAGGACTGAGAAGGCATGGAAAACAGCTGTTCAGAGTGCAACCCGTGTGTTCCTTATCTCCTGCAGATGGAACAATTTATCTGACCTTTTGCCCAGGTTATGCAAGCTGCTTGCACTATTTTGCTCATCTGTGCTTTGAATCAGGATCAGACATTGCCTGGTTCATTGAATCTTTCAGGTCAAGCAAGCTTTCCTGGACAAATCAGCAGCTGGAGAGAGCCTACAATGAGTTTTGCTCTAATAATCATAACAGCCATGCTGCTTAATATGTGTTTACCAGCTCTGATGCTGACTGCCTGGTTATAGCTTCCATTCACTTATGTAGGTGCATTGGTCTGTTCCAGGCAATGCAGAAGTTTCAAGAGACAACTCACTGCCTCTCTCTGTCCAACAGAGAGGATTCTCTGCTGCATGATAATTCCCAACAGGGAAAGAATGTTTGAAACATCCAGCAGGAAAAAGAGGGTGAAAAAAAACCCAAAAAGACAGACACAGACATACACATGCTGCCATTTCATTCCCCCCACAGACCTCCTTTGTCCCTCTAGCTGCCATCACCCCCCCATAGCCCATGCTCCCCTCTGTCCTCCCAAGCCCTCCTCTACCTCCGTTCATTCTTCCAGAATTTTTCCCGCTTCTTTAACTCGGCATGTGTCTGGGCAGATGTCCAAAAATCCTCTCTTCAGCAACTTGGGCGGAGGGAAATTCCTCCAATTCAGCCCAGGCTTGTTCCCCCCAACCCCACGCCCTGCCTTCAGCCTCCCTCTTTTTCTTGTTCCTTCTTCTCTTTTAAGATGCTGAATGATGGATAACGCTTGCCTCGCCTCACCGCTGCCTGCTTGAGTCCATTCTGCCCCAGCATCTGCAGCCCAGTGGGGAAACCAGCTCTCCTAGGCAATGGGATGTTGGGGACCTCCTTTGGTTCTTTTCACAAATTAAGTAAATAAAAGGAAAGAGGACAGAAGCACAAGGGAGTCTGGAAAGTTTTGCGGGGGGGAAGGGGTAGTGGCAGAGGGGGGTGTGAGGAGGCAAGACTGCAGCTCAGGAAAGCCTTTGATTAGGACAGGTCCAAAACAAACAAACAAATTAAAAGTAACTCCTCTGCATGCCCCCAATTCTCTCTTTTCCATAAAAAAGTGAGTGGAAAGCTTTGCTCAGCTTGGCATTTTGGGTCCCAAATAATAGGTCTGTTCCAAACTTCTAGCTTCTCATGATGCTGTCATGAGTTGTCTCAAATTCACAGT
Source organism: Calypte anna (assembly GCF_003957555.1). NCBI lineage: Eukaryota > Metazoa > Chordata > Aves > Apodiformes > Trochilidae > Calypte > Calypte anna. The sequence continues at coordinate 5,133,632 of NC_044274.1, forward strand.
GAGGCCCTTCCTTTAATTGGACTTCATTTAAAAATAAATGAAACTGTATTTGTCTTTCTAGTAGTGGAAAGAGGCTAGCCAACATGAGTTGTCAAAAAACTATATCTAATTTCTATATATCATGTCATGCAATATTTTCATACATATATGTAGGCATTCCATTTTCATTGTTCTCAAAGTATCCACAGGACACCATGTTAATTTCTAGATGCTGATTAAATGTTCTTATTCACTTTATAATTTACATTCCAGTCGTGAAACTAATTAAAATTGATGTTCGGGTTATGTTAATTTAGCATTGTATATAGCACATGTACAGTATATATATATGTATGATACATATGTTCTAGACAGAGCAAAATCCCATTGAAACTTACTTAAAACTTTATTATCATTAATATTGTAATCTGAAATGCAAGTGAGACTTCATGGCCTGTACCATGATCAGAGCATCACTGCACTGGGCAGCGCATGCTGAGACTGAGAAGACCTGAGGAGGTTTCAAAAGGCTGGATATAAAAGAAAGATTGTTGCCCTCATTTAAGAGAAGGAATCTGGAGAAAGAACAAATTATTAGAAGGGTTCTTTTTATCTTAGACACCCAAGTATCTTCTGATTACAAACTCCATCTATAGCCAACAAGTCAGCATCTCCAGAGAGTTCTCTAAGAAAGATCTTGAGTGACTGTCTCAGATCTGACTTGAATTTAAGATATGGAAAGCTATTTTATTTTTGATAGAGCCAGTGCCACCCAGAAAGTGTATGGCAGAACTGAGATTTCTGTTCATGTATCTTATTCCTTAGTCCAATGCATTAGCAAAGAGAGAGAAAAATACCTATTTTTTTTTAGCAGTGCTAGCTGTCTTCTCTGTAACAGAAAGATTTCTCTTTTAAACGAGGAGAAACATATAGCATAAACTCTTCATATTTTATTAATCAAGACACTGAGTTTTGAGGCTCTGCCTGGAAATGAAAGGCAGGTTTCTGTTACATGATAATTCAAAGTAAAATAAACAAGTCAGTGCTATTTGAAAGAACTTACATTTAAACAGTAAAAAGATGAAAACAAAACATAATAAGCAGCAAGCTGATTTTTTTCTTTTTTTTTTTTTTTTTTTTTTCTCTTATCTTTTTTTTTCTTTCTTTTTAATTGAGTTAGAAGACCATCATGTTAATAGCACCTGGGAAAACCTCGTGTTGAATATTTATTCCTTGCTAGATCATAAACTCTCAGCAGCCCTGAAGTAAGTGATCTTCTCCTGAGCCTGAAGGATACTTGCTGTTTCTAAGTAGGTAGCAATCTGCCTACCTTCTGGAAGCTGCTGACGACCTCATCAGAATCTAGGGAAGGCAAGTCCTCATTTATTTATTTGAAAAAACTATGAAGTGCTATTGGGAGATTTAAGATGTATTTCTTTGTCAGATGCATCCATACAGAAAGTCTCCTAATGCAAACTGGTAATTACCCTGGGTGAAATATCCAACACAAACACCAACTTACCAAGCCAGCACTCACCCCATCACTGAATGACATATTCTGTGAAAATAACAGCAATAATAATCCATTTTCAAAGAAATTTCCGACAGAAGGTTTGCTTCCCTTGGAGGCAAGTGTTAATGGTGTCCCACAAATACAACATGACCTTCACAAATAATTCATTGGTGTCTGAAGCCTGACAGTGTAAAGACTGGCAAACTCAATTGCTTTCAGAGAAAATAGTTAGCACTTGATTTCTGAGCTACCCAAAGATCACTCAGAAGCCTGAGGTGAAGAAATTATCACAAAGCTGCCCAAAATTTCTTACACACAGAATTGCTCATGTCCTGTCTCAAAACAATGGGTAGTATCAGCTACCAGTTTATTTCACTTTATGCCAGACCTATGCCTGCGTTTATAGCATGGCCTTTCCAGTTTAAATACTGCAAAATACTAGGTATGACAAGTGAGATGCTGCAGCCTGTTGCAACCCCACTGCCTGATGAAGCCTTCCTGGTGAAGGCTGCCATGGGGCAGAGGCAGCTCTTGATCCTGGAAACAAGTGCCACAGCTGACAACCACTCTTCCCCCTTCAAGCAATCCCACAGTCAGCTCAGCTGCAGGGATGTGAGCTCCCAAGGGTGCCAATGTGAGGAATTCATCCCTGCTGGGTCCTGGATGGGCAACTGCTTAATGGCAGCCCAGCATTTCAGGTTGAGAAGCAGAAACGTCCCTGATCTGTCAGTGGTAGCAACCCATATCTGGTATCCTCTTTCCAGCTCTCCTGTTGCTCTTGAATGTGAGGTCACTGCAAATTATTTCAAGCCACATATTTGGAAGCTATACACGTCTATAGTTTCCACAGATGTCTTTTCTGTTTGTTTGTTTTTCCACTTGAATCCTATCTATTTAAGTATCTGTCAAACTGCTCTTGTTCTCCCAAAGACAGGAACCTTTTTGGGGAACTGAGCCTACCCCTGCAATAAAGCCCAACCAATTAATTTTTTTCCTGGGCGATAGAGACATGGCCTAAACCTTGGGGAGGAGAGATATCCACTTTTTATTTAGCCAAGCATACACATTAGGCCCCATCTTTTTCTTAGATTCAGATGTAAATTGAGCCAAGTACAGGCTCAATTACAGGAGATCAACCAAACTAATTCCACTTAATGCCATCTCCCCTGTGCACCTTATCTTTGTGCCTTTAGAAGGACTATAAGTGTCACTGCAAAATCCCATGGGCTTTGTTCTGCTCTATATACCCATGGGAGGAGGATCTGCCTCTAGACAGCAGACAGCTGGCTGAAGGATCCTCTGTGGGAACAGCTGGGGGGTTTCAAAAGCTTCTGGTTATGCCTGAGCTTTCTTGCTTCTGCCTTCCAAGAGTGAACTTCGGTGCAAGGTCCTACATACATCGTGTATGTCAGTGCTTTTCTGAGCATGTGGTGGATGGAAGTGAAGAAGTGGGTTAGTTCTTCTTTCTCTCCACATATTCATCCTAAAGAAAATTCCTCTTTGCATCTGAGAACCAAAATTTCTGATTTTTTTTTTAACCTTGAGAGATCAATGGAATCTCCCTTAGGGAAAAAAAAAGATGGATTTATCAAAAGCTATGCCCATAAAAACAACTCCAGGCTTTGTTCTGAATGGACCCAATAGGTTTTAAACTATTTTGTAACCACTAGCAGCTAAGGACCCATAATGTCAATCTCATTTGTCATGGGTGCAGGGGGAATAAATGCCTATTACCAATGATTTGTTTATCATTCCACAGAGAATGCAATCCAGATGAAAAAAGAAAAGGGCAGAGGGCGAATAGTAATTTCTTCCCATTTATTGAGTAGTTGAGATACTTGGTTTTGAACAAAATGTAATTGGTCATTAGCATGTGGCAGCAGATTTATGAAGCGAAGTGAAGGCAAGATAGTGGTGTGTTAGAGGGATTTACATGAAAAGAACACAATAGGGCAGGAAGAGTACTATAAAAAACATTGATGGCAGAAAATCTTATTAATAATTAGCAGTATGGCATCATCCATAAGCCTTGCCCTGGTATACCAAGAGAACAAACCCCAGGCCTTATGAACCTCATGGCTTTTGCTTGTTGTATTCACATACTGTGGTATGGCACACACTAAAATGGACATGAATATCTAAAACTGTATTTGTATTTACATTAATATCTACATATGCATCTATATTCATACATTTATCAAAATCAATACCTACACATTCCTATTCCTATGGCTGTGCCAATGCCTAGCTCTAGGTCTAGCTTTATTTTGATCTCTGTCTTTATCTATAGCTACCTTGGGACCATGACTGTCATTTAAAAGTACACACAAGACAAACAGAAAATGTCTGCCTGAAGGATGGCACGGGAAGAACATTACCAGAGAAAAATTTAACATAAAGAAATAATATGAAAGACTGTACGTCCCTGCACTGACCTCTTCAAAACAGCTTTTAAATGCTTTTTTATGACTGAAGTTGGTCTGTGCCACGTTGTCCCTGAGTTCAGCAAAAGCTCCTGGTTTTCCCCATGTAATGTATGAATTTAACCTGAAGGGCAACATTATCATTTGACCTGTGAAACTGTAAGCCCCAAAGATCATCAATTCCCTTAAACTGGTGGTCCAGCCATTCATTTAATGCCTCCGCGTCAGCTGAAAATAAGACTTAAGAGTTTGATGGGTAAAAGTGAAAAGGGGAGGGCAGGAGGGGGAGGAAAAAAAACCCAAAACCAAACCAAACAAAACAAAAAAACAACCAACCAACCAACCAAAAAGAAAAAAAAAACAAAAAAACCCCAAAACCATGACAACAAGAGAAAAAGACTGCTTGCAAAAGCAATAAAATAATTTTTTTTAAAAAAAGAGTAAACACTCCTCAGTGGAAGCATTGTCAAAAATTATATATACATATGGGGAGGAGCAATTTTACAACCTCCTGTGATGCAGTGGTCCTGAGGTATTGCCTTTCACCATCTACCCAGGAATAGGCCTCCCAGAGGTTGTAAAAACACCATCTATTATTCCCACAGACCAAGGCATTGCCTGGAAGGGCCTTCTCATACTGAGAAGCTTTGCTCTTGGTGCAGGCACTGCAAATGGACAGCTGCCTGCCTACCTGCAGTGCATCAAAAGCAAAGCCTCAAAGATGGAGTGAGTGGCTGGAGAAGGACTTAGGACAATCACTGCCCTCCAGCTCCTGCACTTGGGTCCACACAGAGCCTCCCAGCCCACACAGGGTGCTGTGTGGATGCAGATGCACAGGGGATTGTTTCATGAATGCAAATGATGCATTTGGAGGTGAAGTGCACCCTGGGCTCTTCTTCACACCCCCTACAAAACCATGGTCTTTGCTTGTCCTTGCCTCACATTCTTGGCTGCTCTTTGGTCATTTGCTTTCTGCCCACTTCTTAATGGCCTGCATTGAATTTCCAAACCTTTTTTTTCATCCTTTCCCCATATAAGAGCTTTGTTTCCTTATTATTATTATTATTAATTATTATTATTATTATTATTATTTTCTCTTTTAACTGTACTACATGGCAGCAATAACAGCAAGGGAAATTATTTCCTTATAAAGTGTGTTAAGGAAACTCTTGGAGGCTGCAGTACCAATCAGCCTGGTTAAATAGAAAAAATAATCAAAAAACAGTGATGACAGCAACTCTAGAAACAAACCCAAGCCACGTATACCCCCATAGCAATGAAACAGTAAAAAACTATGCATAGGGAAAGTCTGCTCTGCCAATGGCCCTAAGGTGGTGGGGGACCAGTGGGCCCTCTGGAAACCTGACAAGAGCATGGTTTCACAGACATCCCCACCTGCCTCCTGTCTCCAAGGCTGTTGTCCCTTTCTTCAGGCACTCCTGTGAAAAATGAATAGCTTAGATGCAGCATTTGACTCTGGATCAGGGTCATGGTCTCACCTTCATTCCCTGTGTCCTTTGTATTATGCTTCAGGTTCATCTCTACAGGTTTACTGTTTTTCATCTTAGCTTTCAGGCCCATTGACCCAGGTATGTGCATACCACCATACCATTCATGCTGCTCAGTGATTACATTTTCATGGGTTTACTGCCAACATGAGACACAATCCTAAACAGTCTCCTGGAAGAAAATGGGTATCAGCCCCTTTTCTCACCTCCCTCTTTGTCCCACTTCTTTTTCTTTCAAAAAATTCCCAGTCATATCCAAGGGTAAGAGACCTCCTACCAACAACTCTTTTTATCCCAGTTGTGAGCTGAGATTTGTTTTTTTTTAAATACTATTATAAAATCCTCGAGCAGGGGTAGTCTGCTGTTTGGTACAGACACCTAGAGTCTCCTAACCTACAGCTGAGGTTGCCTGTGAATGATCCCTCAGCCCTTTCTCCTTGGAGAAAAAGGGATCATGGCCACAGGATCTCAGCACATGGATGAGGGCCCAGCAAGTGCCCCTGGACCACCCCAGCTTTTCAGAAGTGCAATGGAAACCAACAACACTTTTCATATAGTTTGCTTTTTGCTCATATTCTGGTGTCTCCCATAGCACCAATGTCCTCAACCTCCTGGTCCCAGGGGTGAATTAAGCCAGCTGGCTCCACATCTCAGGACAGAGACTGGGGGAGAGGAAGGACCTACCTCCTGTGAGCCCTGTTTACACGGTAATGAATAACTCTTAGCCATATTTGCTGTAATACATATTACATTGTCAAATGGTGCCTAGGCACTTTGTACCATACACTCTACTAGGCATCCAGCCTCTTGTTACAGGAGATAAGTTAAATTTACACACTGTCCTCCACAGACACAGTCAGGCTCTTTGGAGGAAAACGCAGCTGCTCTACCCTTGAACACAGGACACACATTATTTCAGCTCTAGTGGGTGATACAGATATTGATATATATTTTTTGTTTGGGTGGAATGTTGACAGTTGGACATGGTGATCTTAGAGGTCTTTTCCAGCTGTGACAAATCTGTGAGTCTGTCTGCCCTGATCAATGGCCAAAGGTCCCTGGGCAGAACAAAGCCCAGTAAAGTTATTGGAGAAGCACCTGAACCACACAGCATTTATTCAGTCTCAGGACCATCACTAAGGGAAGGGGCAGGATGGGAAAGACATCATGGAAGACAGAAGCTGCCAAAGGCCCCGGTGATGGAGGAGGAGAGGCATCCAGGTGGTGTCACTCTGGGCTCCATTTTGGTGACTGGTTTGTTACCAGTTCTCAAGACAAGCAGCAAAAGGGTGCAGGATGAAAAACCACGTCTGAACTCATGGTTTTTCTATAGCTCTGGCCATTTGGATACAACAGAACAGGGCTGCAATAAGCTGCATGAACTACATGACAGGATCACTTTCCTTTTTCCACGTCGTAGGGGAAATACAGCAAAGGGAAAAGCCCATACAGTCCAGGGCTGGAGCAGATGAACGGATGTCCTTCCTTTCCTTTAACAGTACAGCCATTAAGACGCTGTATCTTGCACATCCTGCAAAGCACTCGGAATAGACCCCCAGCATTATTGTTCTCTCTGTTCTGAGAAAAGGTTATATTCACCATGAAACTATTTCATCACAGCTCCTTCATTTATTTGCTTAGGCAGCATTTGCCTTGTTCTCTGAAGACCATACTACCCAGCACTTTTCTTTTTGCTACTTAATGCTAAATTTCTTCACCATCACATTTAACTACCTCCACCACATGTGGTCAAATCTATTGAAATAGATTTCTAAATTTTGATTAAATAATCAATTTATCAATGCATTCAGTACTCAAGCAGAAAAGAAAACCAGCAGTCAACAGGCTACTTGTGAGCTATCTGTTCTGACTCTTATCTTCTAAAACAAACAGTCACGGAAAACCACCTATAGAGCTTTTTCCTGTAGCTCTTTGTGTACAAATCAGTACCTACAGCTGGTCAAAGCATCACCAGATACTTACTAACACAGTTCCCTCAACACACAAACTCAAGAATAGCCACAACCTCACATTTATCTCTACAAACTACTGAGTTCCAAGACATTTCAAATACAGTACAGGATATGTGCTGAGCTGAAATTCAGAATTGATTATTATATGTGAAAATCCTGCTTTCTCCAGCTCCTTCTATCTAGTCCAGCTCTAGGAGGTCATGGTGAAAGAATCATTCCCAGAAACTGAAACAAATAAACAGGGAAAATCAAACAAATGACCTGGGACCGTTGAAACATAATAGATTTTGTCTCAAGGAACTTTTTCTCTTCCCTAAAAGAATCAAATCCCAGGGCACAGAATTTCTTTTGACTCTACTTTTCCAGCTTGAATCATAATGAATTAAGCATGGGGAAACAATCAAAAGAATAATAGAGAACGTTAAATATACAAGTCTAAGCATCTACCCTGGAATCCCAGGAAAAAAAAATAAAGAAACTTCCTCAAAGGAAATTTTAAGTGCTTAATACAATGAAATAGATAGAATTTTATGGGCCAAATTACATGTGTTGAGCCAAGTGCATGCACAACTCCAAGTTCTGAAAACACAAAAAAACTTGTCTGCCAGCAAAACCCATCCATTTACTGCCATACATTGCATTGTTCAGCCTCTTCTAGATTGAAAGTACTCTTATGTTTTAACTCTTCCCAGTAGCTTCCTCCATGACTTACAACTGTGGTCTAAAAACGTGACACGCACTGAAATATTGAAGTTTTCACTCTATATAAAATATGGAATAGATTGAATGTGATTCTACTCCTATAAGAGAAGTCACACTAGGTAACTGATAGCACAAAGAGGCAATATGGTAGTATTATTATTATTAGGAGTAATAGTGGTGCTGTTGTTGTAATCATTTATCACGTTCATTTCTTATCATTCACAAGACTGCAAAATCAAGAGTTTATTTGCTCACATTATCATTGGATCCAACATAATCAGGATACCGTCCCAACAGACCCACACGAACAAGAATGGCAGATCTCAATTTAAGGAAATACTTTCCAGCTTGGACCCATCTAAGAAACTTCTGTCTAATTATGTATCTTTGACACTTAATGGCTGTTCCACCAGCACAGCAGCCGAGGGTGAGATTGCTTTCCACTACAGCAGCAGCATCTTTCTTTTGCTGAAACCCACTCAAGGGCTGGGTGCCTACCACTGGAGATGCCAGCAGGCCAGTACAACTTTTGGGAAGGCAAGAACTGGTGAACACCCTGAGGGAAGGCTCATAGCTTGAATCATTAAGCCTGTAGCTCCCTGCTCAGTGGTTGATTCTGGAAATCTCTCTTTTCTTGGGGTGTGTGCAACCCCAGGCATGTAAACTCACACAGCCAAGATCACACCGGTCAGGATTGCCCTATTAATGAGGAAAGCGCATTAGATTTGCATCTCATAAATGTTTTAGATGTTTTTAGATTTGTATCTCACAGAGGATTTTGCAGGGACAAGTTTTCTTCAGAGAAAACATTTGTCTCCATATAGTGTGCCAAGTAAAACACTTTCCAATCTGGGTGGCCACTCTAATATGATCATCCACCTCCCTTTTTAGCTAATGGGGTGATACACAGCCTCCGCTGCCTACCAGTGGGCATTCAGCTCAGAAAGCACTAATGTGTAAATATGTCTGCAGACAGAATATGGGAATGGCAATATACACTTTTAATTTGAATAATATGCAGCATTGACCATAATTAGGCAGTGCATTAACATGATTAAACCAGCACTGGGGATCAGAGTGGCAAGGCATCCAACTCAAGTCAGAAGCCTTCACTGCCAGGAGAAGTGCACTGTGCTTGTCCACTGAGTGACTGCTTGCCCTGACCTCTTGCAGACTGAGCTTGAAGCTGTCATTGCAGCTGGCAAAATTTTCCTTGACAAGCCAACAAATCCATTAACATGTTAGCAGTATTTTTCTGTATGTGTGTGGAAAATATAAAGCATGCCAACAGAACAGTAGAGTTAGGAAGAGAATATTTATTCTAGGATAACAAAATGCTTGAGTTTTACTGTGAGAGAGTAGGCAACGTGCTTTTACTTATCCTGAAAGGTAGGAAAAGGATTGATTTTCAATAGTGTTTAAAATAAAAGAACAAGGAATCAGCAGAAATCGCTGCTAGCATGTTGATCTCTAACTTCAGCATCCATCGAATTGCTGCAGTTGTATTGCTACGTACAATTGCTTTGTGTGTAGCCTCCAAACACTCCAAATCACAGTCTGCTCTCCTACTCAACACTGGGAGCTTTGCCACTGATTCTAATCAGGCCAGAGCTTCACCCTTGTTTCAGCCAGGAAAAATCCTGGCACTAGACCTTTGCTTTGGAGCAAGCCAAACGTGATGGAAAGTAGAAATGATGGTGAATGGGCATAAAGGTTGCCTGCACATTTTAAAGTGGGAGTATTCACTTTTGGAGCTTTGGTGGGGCAGAGGGGAATCTGTTGTGTTTATTTTATTCTAAATGCTGGGGGAACACGAGTATGGCCTGCTTTAGAAAGAAAGTAATGCAGAAAGGCATGTAGGAAAGAAAAAATCATAGCCTAATATTAAGTAAAAGTGGATAGCGATTCAAAATCCCTTGGTGTTCAAACTTTCTCTTGCAATATTTGCTTTTTCCCTGCACATCAGATAAGCACCCTTGCTTTTATTCATGAAGGAATTTGGCAACAAGACCTATTCCAAAAAACGGCAGCTGCAGAGCATTAAGGGTGCTCTAACCATTGAGGGGCATCTGGAACATCTCAGAATTAGTATTGCATCAGTCCACAGGCCACAGATATTTCCATACAATGGGTACATTTCAATTCATTCCAGCTTTAGCAGTGTTTTAGCAGTATGCCCAATACTTAAAACCAGGAAAGCCTGTGAAAGCTGCACCAATTTTGCCATTCTCAGGGAATGATTTTCAGCATATAATCTGCAAAGCAAAGTGGAGTAACCCACAACACAGTAGTAAGATCATATCTTAATTTTTACAAATTATCTTCTTATGACATGAGTGCCTGAAGTCAATAAAATGTCCTTTTGAGCAAGGTGTGATAAAAACTTGTAGGGCATCGTACAGCGTGCACTTCAAATGCCTAAAGCAGGCACTAAGTATATAATGCCGTATATAAGTAGACTGAACATATAGGCAGCAGCTGTAGATATTATGTTATTCCCTGACACTGTGGTCCCATTCATCTTAGATTAATGGTGGGGTCATCTGAGGAGGGGATTAGTGGGAAGTGAAGGCAAAGAGATGATGAGATGATGGAGAATAGACAGCAATAAACTGGATCCTTGTGACACCAGCAGTGCCCACAGGTCTCCCCTTAAGCCACTCTTGTATTCCTCTCCTTCCAGAATAGGGTTTGTAGCCAAATTCTCCCTCTATCTTTCTTTCCAAAAGGGCACATAGCTTGGGGGTGGGGGAGCTGGTGTGAATGGATGTGAGAGAGGAAAAGAAAAAAAAGTGTGTGTGTGAGTGTGTGTGTGGTGTTGAGCATAGTGTAAAGTGTAACTATGAGGCTTATGCAATTATTGTTGTGGTGAAGAGTGTTGGTGCAAGTTTAGAAGCCCCTGTAATATTGGACAAGGAATAGGTTTTGAAAGAGAAAGATGAGAGTTGGATATTAAAGAGTGTCTTGCATTAGGGCTCTCCCACTGCCCTAATGCCCATGGGAGCTTCATCACATCCATCAGTTGCGACAGACAATACACTTCTGAAAATCCTATACCACGTGCACATACTTAGAAAAGCAGAAGAAAAAAACCCTTAGGGGCTTATTTCTGCCTTAAAACCTTTCTGGCATTCCTAGAAACTCAAACATAACCCTTTCAATGAATTTTAAGGGAATACAAGAGCCGAGCTGTGCTGGTCTAATTTGAAGTGCTTTGATAATAGTATATGAGAGCAGCACAAGATATATGGGAAAAGAAATACAGATCACAGGATAAGCACAACTTCTGCAAGGAAAGGACCCTGCAATATTTTCTTATGTCTCAGGACACTTAATAGAAGCAAGCAAAAGATCGCTCTGTATCTAGTAAAAAATACAAATTTTCATTTCTGTCTTTCTGAGAGAAAATTCCATGTTTAACTAGTGTTTTCCTTGCTTCCAAGAGGCAAAGAAAATCCATGTCTGAGGTTATCTGTATTCTCCCACAATATACTAGGCTGAGGCATGCAAGGGTCAGTCCTAATGGAGCCTTGAGCTTACTAAAGCCAAATAATTTCATCAGGAGATGTAAATGCTCATAATGTCCTGTGTTTAACAAGGTGGATGCTTTCAAGCCTCAGAGGATTTGCTCATGGACCACAGGACTCAAAGGGACTTTCTTGGCTTGGTGCAGGGCTTGCTTACCCCTGGCAGTCTGACAATAGTCACAGCTGGGCTTCCCTGAGTCCAGATTCAGCATTTGGATGAGGAGGAAGGGTGGATTTTGCTTCTGAACCAAACGGCTCAAACTCTTAGTTTTGGCAGTTCAAAGCATGCTTTACTGTGGCTGACTGCACAGATATAGAGAAAAAAAAAAAACCAACAAAAAAAAAGGGTTCGTTAGTGAATCTTCTTCATTTGTGAGACTCAGCTGGGGGTCCAGCCCCCATAGTGGAGCTGGCAGCAATGCTCTGCTGAGGCTACAGTGGAGAACAGCACAGCGTCTCGCACGGATGAAGCTCCCGTTCCCGCTCCGTGGCACTGAAATCCCATTATCTGATAGTAACATTGCTGGAGGAGCCACGCACAGAATCAGCTCTCTCTCCCTACTCTTGTAAAACTCATTATGGAGAGGACAGATGTCCCTGATGGGATCAGCAGTGCCACTGGGACTTGGGACCATCAATACCTGCTGTTGGCACAATATCGGCTTCCCAGAGGTGACATCCCTCCTGTTCATGCTTTCCCTCCCCCACTGAGTAAAGACTGGCTCAGGCCAGCACCACATTCACAGCCCAGGATGGCTCAAGACATGCTAGGATATATATTCCAGGTCTGCCTCCCAGGCCCCTGAGGTATAGATCATTTTTAGAGTGGCTAAAGGTTGTGACCTGTCTCCTGGACTGTAAATCTAAAGGGACAATGTATTTGCTCTGCTTTCCTCTTCATACTTAAAAAAAAAAAAAAAAAAAATAAAAAAAAAAAAAAAAAAAAAAAATCATTGCCCAAAGACTGCATGGGGAGGGAATGGGCACTTTTTCTCTGTAAGCAAGGAGGAATATCTATTAAAAGTGTACCATCTGTAATGCTCAGAGCACTGTAAAAGAGGTCTAATAGGAATTTTTACATGGGCAGCAAACAAGAGTACAAGAGGCAATAGTTTAAATTGAAGAGGGGAGATTTAGATCAGATATTAGGAGGAAATCCTCTACCATGAGGGCGTTAAGACCCTGGCCCAGGTGGCCTAGAGAAGCTGTGGCTGTCCCATCCCTGGAAGTGTTGAAGATGAGGTTGGATGGGACAACCTGATCTAGTGGGCAGTGCCCCTGGGTTTGAACTGTTGATCACTAAGGTCCCCCCCAACCCCAGCCATTCTATCAGTCTATGAATCTACCAAGTGGAATACATGCAGTCCTTTCCCACATACACAAGACTTGCTTCACTGTGTGGATGCTCAGTGAATATTGAAGGGCTAGAGATAAGAGAGCAAGTAAAGTTCTAGGTCTCCTACAGATTATAAAGAATGTAAATAGGGTCCTAGAACTTGAATCATTCCCTTCTTTGTGTTGTGTTTGGGGGTTTTGGGAGAGGGGTTTTTTTGTTTGTTTTTGTTTTTGTTTTTTGTTTGTTTGCTTTTTTTGGTTTTTTGTTTTGGTCTGTTTGGTTTGGTTTGGTTTTTTTCTGGCTTCAAATTCTTTAAATCATTTTCCTAAAAAAAATGGGTTTATGTTATCCATTGTATATACGATGATGATTCTCTGTAACTTGTGTTCTGGAGGAAGTTCTGAATGAGATGGCTGACCTTAACGTGCCCATAAACAATTTGGGACACCAGACACATCCTATCTGTGCACATTACCTAGATTTAACAAGAACACATGGCACCGAGTGGATGGGTGCCATCTTTGTCCTAAAGGATCACAAGTCTGGAAGTCTGCATCACTTCAAAATTGTCAGTTCCTGTGACACAAGAGCCTTGATCCTTCCTTCCCAGGAAGAGAAACGAAAAAGGCTGTCTGAACTTCTGGGCACCTTGAGCATTGCCTTTGGCATCCCCAGGGTTTGCCAAGTCTTCAGAGATCCTTAATGCCTTTGTGCTGAGATGCACTGTAACCCTGCAATGTTCTTCCAAAGAGGCTGTCATGTTGAGAACATCCTTCCTCAACACTGGTGCTCTCCTGTCTTAAAAACAGCAGTAAATGATGGAGAAGAGAAAAATAAAAAAAAAATCAAATCCAATTAACTTGAAAGTTTTCACACTCAATCATAGTAAGGAAAAAAACAGGCTCCTGTCTAGCTTTTCCAGCCCCCCAAAAAAGAAGATAAAGTTTGAGAGATTTCAAGATAAAGTCTCCTTCTCCAGGGCACAGATGTCCTGTTGCTGGTCCAGGCTGCAAAAATGTTTTTGAAGAATGCTGCTGGAAAGGCAGATTTTGTCTTCAAAAGCCCAACTCCAGGAAAACAAATGATAAAGTGCAACTGTGAAGGAGTGAGGGAGTAAGAGTTGTGGGGGGATGGCTGTAGAGGAATGCTCAGGCAACATACCTAAAGCCCAAATATTCTTTGTAACAGACTATAACTCATGTGATCAGCCCTTCACTGGGTCAGGCAGCTGGGCCAACAGACCTGTGTCCAGACCAGTCCCACATCCCCCCTCGGGGCTGGATCCACAGCTCTGAGTGGCAGGGACCAGGATTCCCATGGAGGTAGCAATGTCGGGAGAAAGAGCCCAGTGGAGTTCCTCAGCCTAAAAGGAACAACGTCCATCTGTCTGTCTGTTGAGCAGCACATTCTGTCCTGGCTGTCACACACAGCCCTGTGTACATTGCTGCCTGGTCTATATTTAGCCCCTGATGTAACTAAAGTCAATAGTAGTCCATTAGGGACATTGCTTCTACCTCCCAAATAGGCTTTCCTATGCCAGCTCCACGTACGCACGTCAAAAATCTGGACATGTACAGCTACAAAACCCTACCATGTTTATATACACAGCAGCACAGTTTTGAACAGAAAATATATGACTGTTAGCATAGCTTAATGATTTGCTGTATCACACCAGTGGCACTTTTCTTCTTGAAAGAGACATTGATCCTTCTTGTCCAGGGGTGAGTTTAAAGGGCTTAAGCTTTGCTGCAAGTCAATATTGGCCTTTCCCTTTTTAGGGTACGTTTCTGCATTGGAGCATTCCTTATCTCTGATGATGATGACAGGTTATGCAGAGGGTTTTTTTTTGTTTTTTCGGGTTTTTTTGGTGTTTGTTTGGTTTTTTTGGTTTTTTTGTAGTGTTTTCTGGGAAGGAAGATGTGGATATAAAAATAAAAGAAGAATTGCATTGCAAATTCCACACTTGAGCCTGCATTAAATTTACATCTGGTGTTTTGTATTACTTAAATAAGGGCTTATGTCACACACCATATGAATATTCCTACATGATTGCCTTTCCAAAGAGAAATTCCAATTTAAGCATGGGTTTCCTTTCAGGTTTGTTATGAAATGCTACAGAAGGCACTGCAATGCAAAGCACTGAACTATCATAGTTCCCAATCACAGCCCAGGGAAGCGCAGGAAATAAAGTGATTACGAAGATATAGAAAAGTGTAATGCATAGACCTGAAATCTTGAATGGGGATAGAGAAGAAATACATAACTACCTTCTGCATTAGATCCATGCATCCCTCTACATGACAATGTACGTACTAAAAATGACTAAAATGCATTGAAACTGATAAATAACTAGTCTTCCAAAAGAAACACTTGTCAAGAAATACTCAAGATATACAACAGGCTTATACCTGAAATTCTATTACTTGTATTCAGTCCTTTGACCTCTACCATGTGTGCACAGAAGGGCACAAAGAACCTCTGTTCGCATTTCTGAGTAAAAATAAATATTTTTTCCACTAGCAAGGTACATTTGGAAACAAAATGATGACTCAGCTGTCACAAAATGTGACTCTGCAGACATGTTGCCATTTAGATCAGTGCTTAAAGCCAAGTTCCTTGTTTATTTAACAAAGTGTGGCAAATAGCTAACTGATGGTTTTTAAAAAATGAAAGGATGCCTCTTAATTTCCAAGTACGAATATTTAAATCAAACAGTATACAGGGTGCAAAATAACCAGGATCTGGTGCAGTCAGGGAGATCAGAGGGTTAATGGCAAAGTTTTCTTAACCATGCAGCCTGGACCACAAGCAAATATCTCTCATTACAGGAGGATACAGTGAAGTTACACCCGGACACTCACATGCACCCCCTCCATCCATGCTTGAAACCACAGTGCTGTGACACCACAGGCCACACTCTGTTTTGAACATCACGGAGGAACCACAGAAATAGTTTCACCTCTGCAGATCCAGACCTCAGCTGAGGCAGTGGCTGGAGAAGTAGTAAGACTGGAAGTGAGACTAAAACTGACCACCATTTGAACATCACAGATTGCAGCAAAAGCCTCCAAATTAATCTCTTAAAGGTTATTTACAAAGACATGGAAGTGCTCCTAAGCATTGCTGTTTGGGACTAAGGCAATAAGGGGCACCAAAGAAGCCCTAGTTGTATCTGGAACAAACAAGACTAAGGTGATAAAAACATTTAAAGAATATTGCCTGAGCAACACTGACTCTCTAGTGAAGCTTGGGTTCCACTTGAGGTCTCTTGTTTTCTTTTCAAACCTCTAGGCATGGAGATTTCTGTCTAATGGGTTGCTTTTCTTCATTCTCCCATGGTCTTGAGAGGCACTGACACAATGATGGAGCAAAACCACCTATGCAGATGGACCTGGCTGTGCCTCTCCAGACTTGGGAACAACTATGTGTCATCCTCCCAGGGAACAACACAGGATTTATCACATTCTGCTTTTCTCAAAGGCTACGCTACTAATCACACAGTCCACAGACATGTTTCCTGGGACTGTAGAATAACCCAAATTAGCCACCTAAGGGTCAGAGGATGAGATGATGCTAGAAATCCTTGGCATGACACAGCAAGGCATAGATTATCTCAGCCAGATCAGTTAAAAAAAAAATCCATTTGTACTGCTCAAAATTATTTCATTATTACCATGGAGAAGATCCCTTGTGATGAGGATGCCCTTTGGTGGATGAGATCAGCCTTAAAATATGGGAAGCCTGTAATTTTTCTCTCAGTCTGTTCACTTCTTTTTTCTAGGAAGAGCGTTTGAAAAAGTGTAAATTCTAGGAAACATATCCCACTGTGTGATGGCACTGTCCAAAGTTGCAGTGAGAAAGAAGAGTACATTTTCTAATTCTTTTAGAAATGGAAAATCTCCAGGTTAAAAATTCAGCGTAAAAACTGGTGCTTATGGTGACACTTGCAGTAGAAGAACAATAGACTCAAACAGAAGAGACACTCTATTTTCTTTGTTAAGGTGAGTGTCATTAAAAATCAATAGGCCTAATTTATCCCTGATAACATTCTGTTGAAGCCTGTATGTTTTCCCTAGGGATTAATTTAGCCTAATGGATCTTCACATACAAGCAACACAGGCAAGGTTGGATTCTTGGAAGTTACAGAGTAGCAGATGCTACTACAGGACTTGATCCTATCACTTGCAAAGACAGACTGGGTTGAAGTATCTGATAGGCTCAAAGCCCTTGAGTGATGTCCAAATAGAGTCTGTGGTGAATATATGTTTTACGGCCAAACATATGTTGCTGTGAATCAACTTTTTTATTGATGGTGCTAACCATAAAATGAATGAACAGAGATCAATTTACATATTTCAAGGAAAAAAAAAAAAAAAAAGAGAGAGAGATTCATGATCTTCTACTGCTTGCTGGACAGTGGCAGATGTGAGTCATCCTGACCTACCATGATTCTTGCAAGGAGACAGTTCTAGAAAGTTAGAAAGTTAACATTTGTCTTGCACAACTCTGCCCTAGGAAATAAAATAAAATAAAATAAAATAAAATAAAATAAAATAAAAAAATAAAAAAAAAAAAAAAAAAAAAGAGAGAGAGAGATCTGAACACTAAAAAGCTTGGTTTCACTGAGAATATGTGACAGTGAATTAGTGGCCCTCAGGTGTCGGTATACAGGCCAGTGAATTAAATTAAGCTCTTTGATTCTGTTCTAATGTAGCAGAACTAATGCAGTCACGGCTCAGCACTGCAGCTTCTTAAATGTGGGCACTGCTGCTGCCACAGGGAAGGGAACCTGTTTTCTGTCCCCTGGGGAGGCCTGCTGGAGTCAGCGAGCAACCCTGGGAGCTGTGACATAATGTCTGAAGACTCAGGCAGCAGGAAGAGCAGGGAGCAGAGGCAGCTCCAGTTCCAGTCTTAACACCATTAGAGTGGAAATCAAGCACAGCAGCTTTTAAGCTCTGTCTGAGGAAGCACCACGCTTGGAGACTGAAAAAAATCCCCAACATCAACAGCAACAAAAGGGCAGCAGTAACCCTTTCGCTTTCACTTCCTTGGGTAGCAAAAGGCAATTCTTGGAGGACCAGAAAAAAACTTTTTCAAGGAGCTTATACTGCCATGATGACAACCAAAGAGTGTTTGACTTGAGAAAATTGAGGTAAGCCCTGAAGAGCTGGTTGTGGCAGCACCATGGAAACATCTCAGGAAAAAAATAAAGAGTGAGAGAAATAAAAAATAAAAATTAAAAAAAAAATAAAGACTGGCTGTGAAGACTTGGTGTTCCCATACATTTTGTGCTTCCCTGACCATATCATTTGCTTCCCTTCTCTTGCCCCTCCCATCACCCTGACTGCACAGTAGCAAGCAGGGTAAATATTAACCATGATAGGAAATGATTAATGAATTATCAATTGAAATCAAGTTGCATAATGCAAACAGTTGGAGGGTAAGGAAAAGTACTGGCTGCCGTGCCTTCCTTACTACATCAGAGAAAAGGTGACTGCAGAAAGTTAGAAGGCTGCTGTGCCTACTCTAGATCCTGAAATGTATCTTTTACCCTGGCTATGCCTGGTAACTCCTTGGGAAGTGAAGCATAAAAACCTTGCAAAATTCTATCCTCGATTTGCATGCAGAGAGTTATTAAGATGTTGCATACAAAATCCCATTTTGTCCATGCAAATGACAGGGCAGAAGTGCTGTCAGCAGCTGCTCATGTAACAGTCAAGCCCCACAATATTAAGAAACGTTCTAACAAATTCCTCCCAAGCTAAGATGAAGCGAAATGGTGATAAGGTCAGTATTTTCAAATGGGTTGCCTAGAATGTCCAGCAAAGTTAAGAGTAATTAAGAAAACCACTAATTTGGATTATTCCATTGGGGTCTAACTACACGACTTGAAACTTTCATGTTTGAAAACATTGGTCTTAACCATCTGCTTGTGGTTAAAGAGTGGATAAGAGGCAGACCTGTGATGGTTTTCTGACCTAACCACTAAGAACAAGGCATGAAAAAGGATGAAAAAGCAGCGTGGGCACATGAACTTGCCCATTTGTCTCCTTGAGAGGGGACTGCTTGCTGTGAAAGGGCTGGGACTGATGCTAAAGGCAACCAGAGGAGCATGGAAACTGTCTGTGTTGGAGGTGTTCCCAGCCATCTCTGGAAAAGGGATCTAAGCTACTCGGCCCTTCTTGCTCCCTCTGGAAACACAAGCAACAGCAGCTCAGCTGCTGACTTCTTCTACATTCGGACACAGATGACATTGAGTGGCGTATCTTTAACAGCTCTTGCTTTTCTAGTTAAGCATTAATGTTTAACGAGATCAGCCTGCAGTTGCTTGTTAGCGTGCAGCTCTCCAACTAATTAATACATCACTGGCACAGCCAGCCTGTGAAAGGAGACTGAGCAAGTGCATTCCTGAGGCATTTCTCAGCCTTCAAAAAAAAAAGGGGGGGGGGAAGAAGAAGAAAAAAAAAAAAAAAAAAAGGAAATATGGGCAAAGGGTTCTTCAGAGAGGGAGAAAAAAGCCAGTCAAGTTCTCTGAATGTTTCTGCAGATATGCTCAGCTGACTACTTTCTATGAATAGGTTGTCTCTCACCATGCCAGCATCCTCCCGATAAAAGATGAGTATGTAGCTCACAAGGAGCGATGCTGGAGAGGCAGCTCGAGTGTCACAAAAACACATCGACCCTGACAGCCGCACACATTTTCCAAGCAAGAAGAAACAAACAAACCATCTTCTCCTCCCTGCCTCTGCTGATTCTTCTTGCTAGCTCACCTCCTGCAGCAGGGGTCATGGGGAGATCAGGAAAGTCTTGTCAGCACCTGCCTTGCGGCTGCTCCAAAGCATTTGGTGGAGATGGCACCTCCTCAACAGGCAGGCATTTTTCTTTAGAATAATATGCAGTACTGGTAATTCTCATAAATGTAACGGTACTGCTGTGAATTTTCAGTTTACTGCACCAACTGTTCCACTGACTGCATCAGCTGCAGAAAAAATGGAAAACTCTTTTGCAGTTCCCTCAATTAAAATTTCAGCCTAATTTTTAAACCAGGGAAGTACTTGTGGAGCTACCAGATGAAAAAGAAATTAGAAACCTTGGGCAGGTCCTACTGTAAATAGTGTCTAAGGCACTAATGCTTATTTTTCATAGCTCTTTGAAAATGTAAAACAAAATATATAATTACCTTTTTCTATTGGAAAAGACAGCCACATGGTGTAAAACTCCCATTTGTAAGTAACAAGAAAGAGCAGTTGGGCTCATCAGAACCACTAAAGCATAAAAATTTGTGGTTTAGTTTTTAGGCATTTTGTCTTTGGAGGGTTGTAAGGAAGCAGAGAGATGGGCCAATATACCTATCACATAATTAGAAAAAGGACACCGATTTCCAAAGGAAATGTGTTGCAGTTGTTTACGTGGAAGGGAAAGTTATTAGGTGGAGAATCATACCCACTTTAGACTTAAAGTTTATACCTATATGTGAGCCGCTATCAGCAGCAATTGGATTTAATATTTCTAAAATAAACATATTTTAAGATTGTGAACCAGGTGCTTTAAAACCACCAAACTAGCTTTAAAACCTCAGAAAGCAGATCCTATTTGTGTGCCTTCTGAGTTTCAGGGACTTTATGATTTAAGCCTCATCTCTCATGGATGCCACTGCAGATGTTTAAAAGCAAAGAGAAAAAGAAACAGGGAAAAAAAACAAAACCAAACCATGCACACCTCTGATCGCAACACTCTTCAAATTGAAATCACAAGTGTTGCCTATACAGGTCCCAAACCAAAACTCAGCCCATGCAAACCACCCATCCTCCCACTCCTGGATCCATCTGAGTGTTAAGTGGATAATGTAGGCAGGAGGTAAAGATTCAAATGTTGATGCTGGAGCAAACTGAAATGCATGGTCAAACTTAGGAATTCTGACATGGCAAGGATGAATACTTTTCATTGCTACATACTGAATCTGCAGAGACTGAATGAAACTGTGCTCCACCACCTTTTCCATTACTGGGTAAATGACAGATGACACAGAAAGACACTTTGCTACTATTGCTGGGCATGGAGTGAAGGAGAGAAGTGAGACTGAAGGTAAATGTATTGTCCAATAGGCAACAGCTGAGAAGCAGGCTTTAGGGGTAAGAGGGACTCTCCAGTACAAGACACAACCTTTACTTAAGCTATTCTGTGAGCATCCTTTCCTCAGCAGCAAATATAACACTAGGGAGAGTAAATTTTAACACACATTACTCAACTCAAGAGTAACCATTTTATTTAACAGAAAGGTATAAATTAATTTAATTTTAGTCATCAGTCTCCTAAGTGCAATCATGCATGTGTTTAACTATGTCCATGCATAGATGTAAATTTTATTTTCCCTAGCTATGCATCCTGAATGACTGGAATAACAAGAACCTATTATCATGATCACTGGTGGATTTCTCTTGGCACCACACTCTGGGAATAAGACGTTGTGCTACCCTTGTTATCCGATGAGAGAATTCATTTAGAGACAAGATCCAGGGTGACCCAGCAAGGCTCAAGATGAATATGAGTTCAAAGAACAGGGGAAGATTCAACTCAAACCACTGTGAGTTGACACAGCCCAAACAACCAAACTGGGGACTTATCATGGGAAGTGACAGGCAACCTCAACTATAAATGGGGTCACCAGCTCCATCTACACCTTTCTTTGAAATATATCTGCGAGGGAATAAAAACAGGATGGTGAATTATTCAAGACTAAATACTCCTCCATACACAGCAGTACCCTTTGTACTCTCTTTCTGACTCCAGGAAAAGCCAGGAAGCTGAGTAGCAGCTCCATTTCCGTTCCCTTTTCACCTCTCCTCAAGACAAGAAACTTAACCTTAATATTTATATTACTCTTGCATCTGCAGTTAGGCCTCAGGGGAAGCATTTGACCAGTTGAAAAACCATCTTGCTACACTCACAGGGCAGAGCTGGGCCAGCTCTCAGCCTGGTGACACTAAACCCCTCCTGGGGTGACACAGAGCAGCCACAGGCCCATCTTTGTATCTCTGTACTGCTGGGGTGACACAGAGCAGCCACAGGCCCATCTTTGTATCTCTGTACTGCTGGTAGCATCTTCCAGAGGCAGCAGTCACCCATCTGGCTTCCCAGGTGAGGGAGGTCAAGCACCGTGTGGTGAGTGCATCCCCTGATCACGTCCTGTTCTGCTGGGTCAGAAGCAATTAGCTTCAGTTGTTAGAGCCACCTTATGCCTTCTTTAGAGCCATCACCCTTCCCATAAAGGCACCATCCTGGAGATGGTGGGCATGGTCTGCTCCATCAGGGGCTTAATCAAGGTCATCTGGCTCTACAGAGACTTGGTACAATAAACACCAAATCCACATTGAGCAGTAGCCTTACGATTCTTTTTTTTTTTTTTTTAACTCAAACGTTTTCATTTCTCCTCCAATTTTTCCCTTTGTAGGAATGTCTGCTGTCTTGATGGGGCCCACTGTGTGAGAGCATTTCAACCCTTTGCAGCTAGGAAGCAGAGAGATGTTTATTTTCTTCCTCTTTTCTCAGGCCTAATGAAAGCTTTTAAAGAAAAAAGCCTGAAGATTCACACCTTGCATCAGAGTATATCTGAACTCACTAAGAGCCCTTCCATTTCCTGTCACCCAGTAAACACAAAGCCCACAAACAACCACACCTCCCTGTGGAAATTATAGGGGGAAAAAAATAGAACAAGAAAGAGCTAAAATCACTATTAAAGACCCTTGGCTGAGAGGTTTAATAACAAACACACGCACGTGCACACATGCACTCACACACCTACCTAGCTCACAAGTCAGCCCCTCTGCTGGAATGTGTAATACAAGCACAGCAGCTGCCTATACTACTGATCTAAGGAAAAGGTCAAACAAAGGTATTTATCCAGCATTTGCTTTGAAATACTCCATAAGGAGAATGTGGCAGGGTTGGGTTTTTTTTTTTTTGGTTTTGGTTTGCTTTTTTCCTTTCTACTGTCCTTTCTTACTTCTCTATGACCTCTTCACATTCATGCTAGCAGGACAAGCAAACAGGCTTGCCTCTGATATTTAATATCACTTACATAGTCCTTCAAACTGGGTTGGGGTGGTTTGTTTTTGTTTTGGTTTTCTTTTTTTTTTTTTAATCAATTGAAGGGAAAGGAAGGTATGATTTGTTTGGGATAGCAGTTCTTAAATGTTGAGCAGTGAAATGTGAAATGTAGTGCAGTGAAATGTAGTTGCAGCAGCTACTAAGGAAGGATAGGATGCTCTTGAATGAGGAAGAGATGAACCTTTGATGTTTTGAGGTCAAAGCAACCTAATAATGGAATCATAAAATCACAGAATGTTTTGGGCTGTGAGGGACCTTGAAGAATGTCCAATTCCAACTCTCCTGCCATGGGCAGGGACACGTCCCACTAGACAATGGTTGCTCCCCTTGCTTAATTTCTTTACAAAAGTGAAGGGAAAATAATAATCTTTATAATTCCTGTATTGATATCAATCAAAATGTTTAACATCTCAACCTTGAGAAGGAAAGAGTAAATTCACAGGAATTACTCTGTGAATTTGCCTCAAAAGGATTCCTTCTCCTCCCCTATCATTATTATTTTTCGGTTGTAGATTACTTTTCTAATAGGATTAACGTTACCCTCTTGGCTTCCCTGTGAGTGGGCGAGTTCACCTTGCCATAAACTGCTTCAGCTGGAACAGAGAAAAAAGATTTCTCAAACCCTTGAAGTTTTGTTGTTTTTTTTTTAAAGTCTCCTGATGGGCTATTCTTCCCATAAATAGAGACATTCATATTGGTATCCCTCATGATGGAAACATTCTCAATAAAGGCTGTCCCAGATCCAACTGCTTAAACTTCAAGGAAAAGGGCTTGGAAGACCTAATGGTCTACAAAGCTCTTGCCTTGCTATACAAAAAAAAAAAGCAACTCACTTGAGGCTCAACACTGCCAAAAGCTGCTCAGACAGGCTGCCTGGACACCCCCCACCACACACTATTCCTTCATCATTTCTGCTTGACAAACCTACTCCCCTTTTCAATTCTGCCCTGTTGTTGGGGTGATGCCTTTTTGTGTGACCCAGCTCTATCAGAAAAAAAGGCTTCATTTCAGTTCCAAGAGAAATGTAGAAGAGTCCTTCAAGATGAAAGGTGAGATAAGAAAAGCAACTTATTCCATCAATCTGAAGAGCCATGGAAGGAGGCCATTTGCATGCCATTTGGGCTCACTAGAAGAGATGCCCCTATTCTTCTCCCATCTCTGCTTCCCAGTACATGAGTGAACATGGGTCTGAAGAGGAGTCTACATTACACTCCAAATGCATTACTGCTCCCCATGCACTGCTGTACGCCTTCAGAATAAACCTGACAGGGCTTTGAAGTCTGTAAACCGATTCCTAGGTAACTGCTTAGAGTTTCTCCCCTCCCTGTGCCCCAAACAGCTTTTCATTTGATGTTCTGGCGCTGAGCTAATCTGAGAAACGATCAGAAACTCAACGCTATTGACAGTAGTGACAGGAGTGTCTCAGTGTGACAGCTGATTGAGCCCATCTCGCATTTCACTGACAAACTCAATTGCTCCAGTAAATCGAGTGAAAGTCAATACAGGCAGCTCCTCCTAGGGCCCTGGGTGCATCCCCCCTCCTCAAGCTCTCCCTTCAACCCCCTCACCACTGCCACCTTCTGTAGAACCCAGATGAGAGGCTCATCCCTCTATGCGATGAAAAAATAGACCCAGAGCTCATGCGGGCTTCAAGGGCAGCAATGCAGCACTGACCCTGCTGACATGACCCTGGTTTATATTAATTATCCCAATCTACCTTTTTTTTTTTTTTTTTTTTTTTTTTTTTTTTTTCCCTCTTTTTTTTAATAGAGACATCTAGAAAATCAAGGTTCATCCTAAATCCTCAGCCCAGGCTTCTGGTGTAACAGCTGGGCAGCACTGGAGGTGCAGGAGTGAGGTGTCAGCATGCTGGGTTTAACAAAAGGAAACACGGGCCTGTCTCTGCTGGCTTTCCCTGGTGTAGATCAGCAGTAAAAGTCAGCTGTGAGGAAAAAATCATCTCATAAAGGTAAAAGAGGTGGCAGAAGAGGCTCAAGCCCATTGCAGATGGCAATCTTATGTTGGCAGTGAGTAACCAGGCAATTAAGTCGGTGACTTAACAGGCTTTTTCCATGCTTTAATTGTCAAGCAGGGGTGTCTGTGGCTTAGAGTAAGCAAACCACAAGGCAGCCTAAGCACCAGGCACAGGGAACCTGAATTTGCCCAGAAAGCAGTGTAGGGAGGAAGACTACATGGTGAGGAGCATATGCAGACTACTGTTTGCAAATGGAAATCAAATAGGTTGGCATTACCAATAATGAAGTGTGATGTTGGCGTGGTTTCTGTATCTCAGATTTCAGCATGGTTTATTTTTTATAGAGGCAGCTTCCTCGTGCAAAGTGTTGGCATACAGGCTGCTGTCAGGGAGGTGGGGAATGGGGAGGACAGGGTTTCTGGAGGGCACAAGAGCCCTTCCCACCTGCTGGGATGGGGTGGTGAGCAGTGGAGATGGAGCTCCAGGAGAGTAACGTGAAATTTCATAGGGACAAATGGCTGAACTATTAATCTTGTTGACAAGAGGAGTCAGGGAAGATGCAGGAGGAGAGGGTGAGGAAAGTAAAATGGTGCTGAGCAGTTATCAGGTCCTGAGAGGGCAAGGGTTAAAGACAGCAAGCTGAAAGATAGAGCTTTGCAAAGTAACAGGCTCTCTGCCATGTGGAGTCACAGGAATGAGTAATTACAGACACCTCTATCTAAATATATTCCCCTGTCCCTAAATTTGCAGAGCACCAGCTTCATCTCCACTCACCTTACCCAACAAACAGCTGAGCACACAATAGCTACACTGTCCCACCCACCTTTAAAGAAATCAACTTAAACATTACAACACCTCCACCCCAGCGTTTCGGTCTGATGCCAGGATCAACACGCTGATGGGCTGCCCGCTCTGCTCCCAACACTGCTCCCTGGCAGCTCAACACCTCAGAGCCAAAGCATCCTACAAGTTTTCCCTCCCTCCCTCCGGGCTCTGCAGGGATGGACACGTGCGCTCCCAACCAAATGACCTCATCTGGACCGAACTGAGCATTCCAAATCAAAATAAATACAGCCATATTGGAACTGGCAGTGATTTTCAAAGGTTGAAGTTGGTTCCCTCTCAGTCTTTGCTCAGAGCTTTTTATAACATTTTGTCGGCTGACAAAATAGGAGCATTTTATATTCCCAGCGCTGATACGTAGTTTATGAACTTTCAGGAAAGCTGCCTCCTATGCAGTGAATATTTTGTTTGCAAAGTTAACTCGTTAAAACACACATTAATAGAATGGGTATGGAAAAAAAAAAAAAAAAAAAAAAAAAAAGAAAAAAGGAAGCAAAAAGCAGGTGAGAAATGCTCCAAGAAGAAAAATAACAGCAATGTTTGGAATGGCTCTGCAGCAAACCTGGTCTGTTTAATGGGACCACCCAAGTGAGCAACGCCTTAAGCTCTTACTCACGTGTGCTATGTTCACTGCAGTGTAATTCAAACTCCAGAGGGGAGTTAGAAAAAGTAATAGTAGGGTTTAATAAGGGCTTAGCAGATGAGAGAAAGTACTAAGTTCCCATCAAAATTCATTCCCAAACTTGCCAGAAGACTATCATGTGATCTCAGGTCCAGTTCAGTATTGACACAGGAGCAGAGAAACAGTGCTGCTGGAACAAGCTTATATTGCCTGGACTCGCCAGAAGCCAGCAATTGTTCATCAGCTTCTCCTGAATATACTCCAGTGGGATTTTTCTGGAGGTGATTAACACTACCTCCTCTTAACATGCTCCTGATTTCCAAACCAAAAAAAAAAACCAAACAACAAAAACAACACCTAAAACAAAAAAACAAACAAACAAAACACAAACCAAAACAAAGTTAAAAAAATTAAAAACAAACAAACAAACAAAAAACAAACGCAGAAGTCTGTTTTGAAGGATTCTTAATAGAGTTGCATTTAAAAATTCTTTACAGGAAGTCTTCCTTATTTAATTAGCTAATTCAACACAAATCTTTTATGTGTCATTAATAGATCAGCTGGATTGACTGAGCCAGGACCGAGGTTCATTTCTCGGTCATAATCAAAAATAAAAGCAAAATTTAGGATTCTGTAAGTGCCAAGAAAAGACAAACCAAGAAGTAATAAAGGAAATCTAAGTCTAGAAATCTGCCTAAAATAGGAGAAGTAGATGGAGATACAACAGATCACCCAATGAAGGCAAAGCTGTGTTCTTAGATTACCACATCTATTGCTTTCTCCAGTCTAGTGGAAACACTCCTACAAGCAAAAAACAATCATTAGCTTTAGCCATGGCATCTCCAACAGCAAAGCAATAGTCATGTGCAGGATTGGCTCTATCAGTACCCTTTCTCCCTGGGATTACACTGTTTGTATCCTAGCCTCGAGGAAATCAGATGATTGATGTATAACAGCAGAGGAGGGAGGAGGGGGACAAATGGGAAGAGGGGGATGATAGTAAAATCTGGTGCCTGACATGAAACACTTAAGCACAAAACTTCTTTGAGAATATCCTATCCTGCAGGGTTGTTTATTTTTTTTGCCACAAAATTAAAAACAAGGGCTTTTCCTAGTGTCACTGCAGGCCACAGAGGATAAATCCAAATGACAGGTCTTAAGTTATGAATATGGGGAACTACAGATGAGAAGTAAAGCAGATTATAATGACTCCCCCATTTGCTCTTTGGAATATAAGCTTCCATACTGATTTTGAAATGTCCTGCTTTCATCCTAGCAGCTTCTTGAAAATGAAACTTGGGAGTTTCTTCACCTTGCAACCTGTTCAACATGATTTGATAACCATAAAAAGATAATATATGAGCATTTGCAGGATGTTACTCATTGGGAATCATTCCCTGGTTTTCTAAGTACAACCACAGAACTCCAGGGAGCATACTGGGAGATGTTTCAGTAGACTTCACTACGAAGATAGAAGTGGTTCAACTCAAACACTGCTCCTGACACAGTCACTGAAGGGAGGTATGGATGCCTCAACACACATCAGGCAGTCAGATGAAGTCAAACCATAGAAATGACCCATAAAAAGCCTAGAATAGCTCTGACCTTGCGGCACTGGGGAACAAAGAGTTCATGGAAAGTGCGTAGCATCTTCTTGCCATCCTGCCTACATGGATATTCAGGCAGCCTCAGGACTCTTACCCAAGTCTTGGCCCATAACACCTACAGACAACACAAGTATCTATATTCAAACAGAAGCTTCTCCAGCACCTCATCTTCACATGTTTTCTCATGACTACAATGTGAGCAGGTAAAACAACAAGCAGCCCAGGGCTTATTGAGAAGGACACAGGGTTGAGAAAGTTAATTTTATCATCTTTTCTGACCCTAAAACTTCAGGGTAGGGTCAAGATATTTCTAAAGAAGAAGAAAAACTAAAAGAAAAATTAAAGTGAAATCACTTAGCTAAGTTCGTAGAACAGATCAGTACTGGAGAATGAGAGCTGGTTTCCTGGCTATTTACACCACTACTCAGCTGCTGAACTAATCCTGAAGCCCTCCACAAGCAAATTTCACTACCTGAGGAAGGACAGTGAGGTTTCCTGTGGCTTTTCACTTTCCTCTCCATATTTTTCTAACAAAAGAACAGCCATTAATATTCGATCATTCTCGAATGTAAGATGCAGTTGTTAAAATGGTTTTGCACTTAACAGCCTCCAGTTATAGACTAAATTGATGGCACTTAAAACATGCCTATGAGCCATAGGAGAATGATCCCATTACAGCAGTGCCTTAGTAATGTTGTGTTAGTTAAGGCTATGTTGTCTGGTTTTGAGGGTTTATAATCCAGATATGAATATATTCTCCAGGCTGGAACCAGTTGCAAAAGGGATTGAGTTCTACAGTGAATCATATGGCTTTTTTCTTTTACTTCTTTTTTCTTTTTCTTTTTTTTTTTTTTTTTCTTCTTCCTAATTTTATATCATATTTTGGTCTGGTTCTTTTCACGATATGACATAAAAAAGGAATAAAACATCCCCCCATCAGAATGCTAATAGGAGCCATGCTACTTTTCAAGCCAGTTGAACTACCTCAGGCAAGGCTTACACAACACCCAAGTACTCCCTAGTCTTTAACATGCTGCTTTCACTGCTTAATAAACTGAGCTGAGATCTTGCAGAAACTAAATCACTGGTTGTGTAGGAAACCTGTGGTGGACTGAGGGACTCCACCTGCATCTCTGAAGGGTAGGCTGATTCTGTAGACACTGAACCACTTTTTCTTCCACCTTCTATAAAGAATTTTAGACTATAGCTTGAAAGGCTTCTCCCCTGAACAAGGATTTATTCTTTTTTTTATTATACAAAGACCATTTTGATTCTATTTTTATTTGACACAACTTTCTGAGTGTATTCCAGGACATAATATTTTAAAAACTGATTTTGACCTATCTAAAGAAACTTTAAACTCAAAGTACACATGTATCTTAGGCTGCTGCTGCCTTTCACCAAACCAGGCTCATATATTTGCACAAGAAACTTATGAAGGATGTAACAAAAATTAAAAGCATAGATGGAATAAAGGACTGTTTAGAGGGAGCAATGCTAAAATGTTCCAGTCAGCAAGGTCAACCCAACAGCAGAACAGGCTCCCATGAGAAAATCAGAGCTGCTGGAAAATTCAACTGAATCCTGTTCATTTCCATGAACAGCCAATGTCATGACTGAGTATTTGCTGAATGCAAAACAAGCATATTGGGTACAATGACAGACAGATGACCTGCTGCGATCTAGGACCTGAATTTCATCTTGTCTTGACACTGATTCTGGTACAATATAAGTAAAATAAGGGTGCAAACTGCCACCATTATGCTTGGGTAGCAGTTTCCATCCATGCGTTGGTGTGAACTGCTCCACAAAGATGCAAGCATGACACTAACCAAGGGGTGGGTCCTTCTCTCCATCTGCTACCCTCCACAAAGCACTTTCCTTGCACCTCACAGCTCTCAGCAGCTCTGAGCAGACCATTCAGTTCACATTAACCTCAGAGTAGATGGGATCTGGATTCACATGGCATCTGTCATCTAAAAGGTGGCTGACATGACCCTGCCATGGTGTCTTCACACTTTGGCATTTGCTGTGGGGAAATGGGAACAAGATAGAGTGGGAAAGGCAGCAAATGCATTTAGAATGACAGAGGATGATGGTCCTTACTCTTCTATCATAACCAAATGCACAAGCCCAGTCTTCACCTATGACTTTTCCTTAGTCATCTGCGTGCTTTCTTCGCCCTGGTGGAGTCTCCTCATAGCAGGTAAGCTGCTTAAATGGAAGGCGTGTGACTGCTTTGGAGAAGCTCATCAGTACAGCTTCTCTCTTCCAAATCTCCTCTTTGCCCATGGAGAGAGATAAGTGAAAACAATAAAATAGTTATTAAAGTTCCCTGGGACTGCACAACCTGAAATGACACGAGGAAGCTTTTTTTTCAACTGATTTAGTCCTCTTCTAGCATGGTGCTTCACATATGTCTTGAGCAGTATAAATAACCCTTTCAAACTCAGCATTTGAGGCTGACGATGACAATGGATAACACTAATTTTTCTCATGTGTGGAGCACTTTTAATTCAGAGACCTCTCAAATTTCTTATCAAAACAGTACAGCTTCCCTTCATTCACCACCAAAAGGAACCTTTGGTCAGGTTCCACTCTGAGGTGGAACAAAGGACCCATCAATGCAAGGTAGCATCACACAGCAACTTAGGGCAGGAAGTGAAGAATAATGTGTCCCACTGAAGGCACAGGATCAAGTACAGTTGGCAAAATATATTTCCTGAATGAAAGTCTGGACAAAATATCAGTGCCATGGCTTGAGTGTTCCAACTGAGGAGGGAAAGAGCCAAGGGATCATTGCTCACTAGAAAAGGTCAGAGCCCTAAATTTTACATCTCAAACAGGGGCAGGACACCATGTTAGAGCATGCATTCAGAATGGCCTCAAAAGGAAAAGAAAAAAAAAAAGAAAAGAAAAGAAAAAAAAATTGCTGATTGCTATTTCTGAAGTCTTTCTTGCCAAAAAAAAAAAAAAAAAAAAAAAAAAAGGCACTTTCAGTTTTTTGGTCCCCACCTTCCTCCAGAAAGGAAAGGCTCGATTGGACTTCAGTCTACACTGTGCTACATTTTACAGGAAGCCAAACCCATTTTGAAATTATTATGAACCATCAGAGGAGACCACAAGGTGGTCTTGAAGGGAGTACAGGACTGTTCATAAAATAAGTGAGAATAGGAAATAGGTGATTATGAAAGCTCATTAGAAATGTCAGCTTACCCATGTCATTGTATGAAAGGAGGTATAACCCACTGTATCACAGATCTATTACAGCTGAACTTGCAAAGGAGACCCATAACCTCCATCTCTTTTGTTCGGAGGCTTATATTTAGGAAGTTTCTTTCATAACGTCATCTCTCCAAAATTTACATAAATCCAAAGAAGGGTGACTTACCTGCCCAACTTCCATTTCACAACTGCTTCATTTCTACACAACAGATGAATGAAACAAAAAAAACTTTCCAAGTCACTGGGAACACAGATGCTTAGCACTAGATTCAACATTATCAAAGCGCAACTGCTTTAATGAAGATCCAGAGAAAAGGCAGCTGGTAAGTCTCTCATTCAAATATGTATTGCCCAGTCAGAACCCACTGAGAAGATATTTACAACTTTTAAAGTAGTTTCCTGAAATTAAATTTTGTCCAGCATTTTGGTTTACCAAGTGGAACATTCTTCCTCCTGCAGCATCACCAGTAGCAAGAAAATTGTGGTGGGTGAACAGAAAATCAAAGGTGGTCCACCTTGTTGAAGCCAATCATCATATTATGGGGTGAAAAACACTCTGATCTACCAGCAGGAGCAAAATAGGAAAGATTATATGGGTGTGCATTTTGGAAAGTACAAGCTTAATTTGTGGGATGAGCATAGTATCAGTTACATGCTTTTTTTTAGTGGGTGCCAGTTCCAAATGAGTTGTTTTCATCATAGTTGCTATATCTAACAGCAGCCTGAGTTCTCAAAGGACTGGATGATCAAGGACAGTTTCCTATAGTCCCATGGTTTTTGTACGACCACTTAGTTTATTTCATTCAACAAACAAAATACCTTTAAGGGCATTTACAGCCCAGACACCTCAGACATTTAAGATCCTCTCTCTTTGTTTTTGTTTTTTCGTTTGTTGGGTTTTGTTTTGTTTTGTTTACTTCCTGTTTTAGCTTTTTATAACCCATGCAGAATCCAATGATTTTTCAAGCAGAGATTCAAACTCAGCCATGAAAATGAGAAGGTGGTGGACAGAATACTTTCACTCAGTTCTCTCTTCCTGCTTTCTTTGCTCTTCTATTACCAAGTTAGCCAATGCTTTCATTTATTTTTATTACTGTTATTTATTTTAGCAGAGACAAACATTAACCTTGGGGGTGTGATCCAGTCTTGCTCAGATAGAGTGAGGGAGCCATTGCACTCCCTTATTTCGTGCTTCAGTGCATTTCCTGCTGGCAAGTGGAAGAATGCAAGGGAGAGCCAGTGAAGCTAGGGCAGATTCTCCAAAACCTGGTCTCAGCGCCCTGCCATACCCTCAAGAGACAGCGCAGTGCAGGCTGCCAAAGCTACTTAGCCCTGAAACAATTTGGATCAGGCCAGGTAGGCATTCTAATAGGTGGGTTTACTTATATACTTTTCAGCCTCCTACCTTCCCCTCCAAAGTCTCCCCCTTGTTTTTTAAGACGGGAAATTACCAGTAGCCCTAAGCACGTAAAATTTGACAGCGGTTTACCAGATAATTTGTATTGCGCCCTTTGTCTTTGCTGGTACTTTTATTCTTCAATAAATTCCTTCAACCATTAAACAATGTTACTCCCACAACAACATTAGCAGACATCAAAAGATTATAGCAGGTTTCCTCCAAGTTTCTACTGCTACCCTCCAGGTATTGAAGAGATAGATGGAGACAAAAAGACATTTTTCTTTCCTTTACTCTCTTCTAAAGGATTTTTGTCCTGGATTTCCATACTATCAATGAAAATATTTTTAAAAGTAATTACAGCAGGTTTTAGGGGATGGGAGTTAGAAGGGATTGGTAAACTGGTTTCAATCCAGCACTTAGGTCACTGCTTTTGCTGAAATAAGAATGATATCCATTGGTACCACTACCTCAGCTTCTTTAAAAGAACCTGTAGTGCTAGGAAAACCAGAAAAAGATGAATTAAAGTCATCTCAACTCAAAACCCTAGTGACATAAGTGATAAAGAAGAATATTTTTTCATATGTATAAATATATATATATACATATAGTTATATATATACAGGCCTTGCAATTCCCAGTCCAGTGACATGGGGAGAGAAGATGCACTCTTCACAGCTTTGTGCATGATGTGAACAGTGCTGCATACCTCACCTCAACAGAGCAGAACAGTGTATCTCCAAAGAATCCCAACATCCTCAAAAAGTTAGTTGGTTTGGGATCTACTTGGGACAACTGCAATCCCAGAGATCTAATGCCATCTGTGGTACTGAAATCTGCTGCAGCCACTAGGCCTAAAAAAATTATTCTTGCAAGGACTACACATGCACTAGGTTATACTAGTTATACCCAAGCTTTAAAAGCAAACACATACAAAAACATTGGAGAGATTATTTCATCCCCAACACTGAATTCAACCTTTGGAAAGAGGCAAACTCTCAGGAGGCTCCAGGGGAAAGGAGGACACTCAGATGAGGCTGAAGAAGCCCACAGGGGAAGCTGCCTATTTCATTTCTGGAATGTGGACCATGTGCGTCTATTTTTAATTTTGAACTGAGCTCCTCTGTCTCCTGCCAGAAGTCCTGAGCCCTGTGCTGGTGCAATGAGAGCACTGTCCCAGCCATCCCCTTAATAGCTATTACTTCTTAATAAAGACCAGCACTTAGGCAAGGGATGAGGTTACTGTCTGAGGGGTCATGATTAATAATGATTAATCTGATCCTTGCCAACATGAACTGGATCTGCCATTCACTAAATAATTACTCTGCAGCATGGATACCATTTCCAGAGGAGGCATACATTTGTCATATTAAAGCCAAAAACAAACACACAGAAGGACAGGAGGATCTGACTTCTCAGTAACACTTGAGCTCACACAGGGCACCAGAAAAGTTAAACAAAGAGAAAAAAGAAAAAAAATATCAAAGCGTAAAAGAAGTTAAACATTGATGAGCTGCCTACCTTTTGGGAGAAGCAGTGGAAAACAAATACAATTAAACTCTGAGAAGAGCAGAGCTGCATGTGCTGAGAATATGGAGTGCTCTGCTACTTTTGGTTCTCAACCTCTGCATACCTGCAAACAGGCACATTATTTCCACACCCACACAATTTCCTCATGTTTTTAAATGACATTTTTCTTTCCTCAGAAAGTACACAAAAGAAATTACACCCTGGGAACCATCTTTCCTGCTTTATGTTAATATACTACTTAGCACAAGGAAGTTCTGGTCCACAATTGCCATTCTTATGCAGCAACTCACCTCAAATAATATGCAACAGTAAAATAATTTATGGGGAGGCATAAATTACTGGGAAACTAATAACCACTCTTAAGAGCATATTATGAGCCATACAATTACAGAAGGACATTTGTGGTACAAAAACTTGGTTCTGGGCCTTGGAGCAGTGATGAATTTCACTCACACAAAGCACACAAACAACTGGCAATGGTGCCAATGGCAGCCAAGGACACACAGGCTTTGCTGCCAAAAGGTGGCCCTATTTTGGGACTCCTCTCAGTCATTCTGTTTCACCCACTCAGAGCTCCATCAAGACCATCCATGAAGGAAGGGATTCGAGTTCTTCAGTGCACTCAGCTGTTTTTCAGGTTTTCAAAGCATTTGTGGGATTTATATGGCACTGCTTACCCTTCTGCCTCAGCTTGTAGAGTCTGATTTGGGCTGAGAGGCCACACGACACCAGTTGCTCTCCTGCCCTAGTGCAAATCCAACATAAAGGTTGGGTTCCTTGTGACTG
Organism: Calypte anna; assembly: GCF_003957555.1. NCBI lineage: Eukaryota > Metazoa > Chordata > Aves > Apodiformes > Trochilidae > Calypte > Calypte anna. Next base: position 5,168,684 of record NC_044274.1, read on the forward strand.
TTGTGAAATCCCAGCCCCATGTGACCCTATTTGGACTTGTGCCCTCGACAGTGACAGGGCCAGGATTTACACACTGGTGACTTGCACCATGGAAAATACCATGCAGATAAGTGCCTTTAGATGACAGACTCAGGGAAGCTGGTCTCAGGTCAAGGAGGTTAAGGTGCCTTCTCTTCCAGATGCATACTGAAGAAATACCAGTAAATTAAATCCTCAGCAGTGGGGTCATGGCTTGGTTCAGCTGGGGATTTTCACTGGTGGAGCACTGTGTCTAGGATCTTTGAACAGTTTCCCAAATTATTTGAAAGAATTAAAAAAAAAAATAGAATCTTTGCAAAGCTTCACAGAAATTCACAAAAATTCAGCTGAAAACTAGCTCGTTAGCCACCAGCCTTTAAGTAGCTAATGGTAGAAAATCCACATACCTATGTGTTTTCACATGAAAAAAATGAAAACTAAGTTGTATTTTCACACAATTTTATAAAGGCATCATGGGGAAATGCAAATAAAGACTGAAAGAAAAAGAAGGGAAAAGCCCCAACAATAACAATGAAGATAAATCTTTAATTTCTGAGACAGCGCACGAGAGGAGGGGGCAAAACCCAGCAAATAGAATTAAATACAGTGCAGTGTTTTTCCCCTTTACAAAGTGAAACAAACTCTTCCTAAAATAACACCTCCTTGGTTTTCTGGCAATTAGTGTCCTGAAGGATTAGCCTACAATCGTCAGCAAGTGTTTGCCTTTCCCAGCCGATGTCACCATACAAGTCTGTGTTTATCTACAAGGCCCAGGGGATAATTTATAAGCTGAGCTGAGGTCCTGCATTCACAGACAAATGTTCCATGCTGCCACCCACCCTCCTGTGCTAGTTTCCTCCCCATCCACCTCCTGTCCCCTGAAATACTGACAGGACCAACAAATACTGACAGAGGCACAACAAATGAGCTTTAAAGCCTCTGGAGTAGGCACTAGCCTGATAAGTTGCCGAGCAAAAAAAGAGCGTCTGAGAGGGTAAATAAGTCTGTAGATATTAAAAATTAGATTTCAGAAAGAAAGCAAATGCAAATAAAAAGTTTTTACTGTCCTAGAAAACATTGAAGAGGATGGGATTGTTTTTTTCCCTCCAAAAGCTATTGCCTAGTCTGTAATTAAAATCATCAATGGGTTTTAGGTCCAACACTTACGGTTTGTTAGAGATGATGTTTTGTAAAACCTCTCTGCAAACAAGGTGTTCTCATTTAATTTTTAATCTCCTCTACAAGTGATCTGACCCTGATCTTGTCATATTGTAAATCAAGAGTGCATCAAAATAAAGAGTAAAATCAGTAGAAGTGTTTAATTTCTAAATAATTTTTCTCCTGATGTATTGGAACCTCAACATGAAAAAAATTAACTTCGATTTGAAAGAGTGAGAAGCTAGTCTTTAAAAAAAGTAATATTAATCTTTGTGTCAGTGGTAAATTGATAGTATGGCTCATGACAATGCATTTGTTACTTTGAAAGTATTAATGTAAAAAAAAAGCAACATCAATGCAAGATTTAGTCCTACAAAGCATTTATAAATGTGACCACTGCTGCTCACATCAGAATTCACCACATGATAGCTAGATCTGCTCTCAGATCTCAGCTATGATGAACAAACAAGGTTCAGAGATATTATCATAATTAAAGCTGATGAACATATATGTTGAAAACAATTTTTTTTTTCTTCCTGAGAACTCATCCCTTTTCCCATCAGTGAAATACCAGGAGTTTCTGGAGCTTTGCAAACACTTTCTGAATCTGCTTCAGATCTCTACCTGGTCACAGGTTGTTCTCAAGGTACCTTAGAGAGCAAAGTTATTTGACCTTTGAGATAACTGCTACAGTCTGCCTCATTTAACATCAGATGACCTAAGATTTATAAAAAGTTCCTGCTCAAATTAAATTTTGTTTCAGCTTTGGAGTGAATGATCTATGGATTCAAATTTCCCTTTAGCTATGAAGCCAGAAAGAAGTGACAACTGAAAAATGAGGGACAAACTCTGAGTAAGTGCAAAGCCAGAGAGATCTCTTCTCTCTCTGAACAGACCTCTAGCTGGCTGTCATTCATGTGTAGTCCACCTGACTTGGAATTATTGTACCCCACAAGGGGTCCCACTGACATCAATTTGACCAATTTCAGAATAAGGGCCTGTTCATTCCAAGTAATGAATATTGAAATGCAGCCACCAGTTTTCTGTTTGTGAACAAGCTTTTACATGTCTATCATGAGGAACCTCAGTAAAGAATGTTCTTGTGATGGTGTCACTTTGGAACAAAAGCATGCAATGAATGGCACGTTTCTCTGTAGCTATCACCCATCCAGGCAGCTACAGTATGAGACCAAAGGTTGCATGCATTTAGCCAGCATGAAAATGCAATATTCTTTAAGAAAGGCATTGCCTGGAGTGGATTTTTATAAAGAAACAGAATTAATGAATAAATAAATCAGATGGGAATAAGTCAGGCTATGGCATTACCAGCACCTAGTGTAATGAATCCTTGATCTTGCTTGCGGGTTTTTCTACGAATAACAAATATAACAACATTAATGCTGCATCATTGCCAGCCACGTCAAAGACTCTGATTGTGTTAAGGAACCCCGATATGCAACAGCCCAGTTCAAATCAATAAGATGTTAACGTGTTCTTTAATTTCCATCAGTTAAGGTACATATTGACTGACCTGATCTGAGTCTTTCACTTGTGCATTTTTCCCTTTTCTGCAACCACAACTCATGAGCAGTTTCGCATCTCCAATGACTTTTCCCTACAAGAGATAAAGCAAGAAAAACATCGGTACAATCTGAACAACCAAAGACCAAGAAACTTGTATTTATGGCCAGAGGCAAGGGAAAAAGAAACATTAGGGAAGTCAATCCCTGCAGTGCTTGGAGATACCCTTCCACATATTTATGTGTACTTCCCAAGATGCCAAAGAGACTTTGTCAAAGGCCAAACATCACAGCATCATCCATGTCACATAAACAAGGGCAGAAGGAAAGGAAGACGTGTAGAAATCCACAGTAGGAATGTAAACGAGACAAGCTAAAAAGGAACAGGTTATTTTAACCCCATGTTTTCATGCACATACATGAAGAGGAACGAGTCTACTACACTCAGGCAGTACAATTATAAAACTGGAGTGAACTGAGATAAAGCTCTTGCACCAGCATTTCTGTTCATCATTACCTTGTTAGTGCTTACTAGATGCAGCAAAATTTGGAAAAATAAAGCCTACAGGTGTTACACTCCCATTTCAACAACTGGTTCATACTGGCAAATCCTTGACAAGATTTAAAAAGCCCACCCTGACTCAACACTGCTGTATCCTGGCACAGACCCTACTGTGCTGATAAAACAGCACTGGGGCCAACAGGGACTTCCAAAGAAACAGGGTCCCCTTTCCCTTCTTTTGCTCACAGCCAGTAGTTTTGGAAATATACTTAGTTCAAATATCTCCTTTTCACTGACAAACCATCAGGTTGACTGATCATCATTGGAGCAGCAAGGTCCCTCACATTAACCTGGTTCTTTTCTTGGAAGAATTTTAATTGCTTTGGTTATTTGCCACTGTGGTTTTGGATCTTATCAGACTTGGATGTCTTGATTAATCACCACGGCAGACAGGGGCTGGGATCCCAGGTTTGGTTTAGAAGTTCCTTGAGCTCACACAGTAACACAGCCCAGTTGAGTCCCTGCAAATCCATCATAATTACTTGCTTTCCCACAGACACATGCTCACAAAGATGTTGTCTTTTTTTCAGAGTGTTTCTGTCAACTGCTGAAAAATAAACAGTCTCAGCATCTACTGGGCAACAGAGGGAGAATCTGCTCATGTGCAGCCATGGACAGTCACAAGATTTCAGCTGAGTGAGTTTATATGGAAAAGAACACTTCAACATTAAAGCAGTTAGTGCATTTAGCCAAGTGGAAGTGCTCTGCCCTAAATGATGAGGAAGGAAAAGGGCATGATTAAAGGAATTGCAGCCATTGTTCAGTGTCAGGACACAGCAGAGAGATGACCTTTGGTGGCAGGAATGACAAACAGGTGGATAAACTTCTGGTCAGCTCAGTGAGCCTACAACCTGCCAGGTGTGGTGAGGTCTCTTACTTGGTGACCTCAGCATCTCTCACAAGTAACAGCAAGGTCAGACAATGTGTAGAAATTATCTTTTCTCCTCTAAAAGTAGGGGAAAGATCCACAGAAAAGACTGTACCTACACCTGATACCTAACCAAAATGCCTGATATTTGTGCTGTTGATTGCAACCTGTCAAATTTCAAGTTTTTCAGTAAACTGCTTGCAACTGACTTCCTATCATGTTGCTTCTCATTTATTAAAGGTATTTTGCTTTGCCTCATTACTACAGTCCCTTAGTAATTGGTCTGTAATGTCTGAAATTTGAAAACCATTCCCCAGAAAGAAATGCTTAAGCTAAATTTAAAGCAGTTGCATTTGGTTCTTATGTCAGAGACAGGAAACTGAGGTACAGGGAGAGATTTATCTGTCTAACCAAAGGGACTTCCCAGACACCTCACAGTATATGAGACAAGTTAGAGATACAAAAGGACCTAAGTGAGTCCCACACATTCCTAAAAGGCAACGGGACACCTTAGGCTGCCTGTTGCAGCAACATACACCTGTGTTTAGGAAACTTCATACATGACTTGATAGTGGTTAACTCATCCCAGATCCACTGTAGACTCCTTACGTTGAAAACGACACTCCAGCCCTTTTTAAACCACAGACCAAGGACAACCTCCCAGTTTTAGACCTTTTTCTCTGGCTTTTAGGATATATTTTTGTGCAACCTGAGCTCATGACAACCCACAGCCATGTTCTCCTGTCCAGTGAAAAGTATCACCACCTTCATTGAACAAAGAATGGCATACAATTTCTTGGAAAATTAATATCAAAAGGGACATATGAACCCAAAACTTGTTAGTTTGTTCTTTCCCTCTAGCATTACAATATAGGGGCTTTCATTCCCTAAAAAGGCAACTGAAAGCCAGGTGCTGAATGAATAATTCCAGCTCTTTTTCCAGCTGCAAATGCACAGGGGTTCATCAACTTCACAACAAAGAATTTCTTCCTAATGTCTAATCTAAATCTCTCATCTTTCAGCTTAAAACCATTCTCCCTTACCTTATTGCTACACATTCTCGTCAATGGCCCTTCCCAGGTTTTCTATAGCCCCTTCAGGTACTGGAATGTCCTCTAAGGTCTCCCCAGAACCTCCTCTTCTGCAGGCTGAACAACCTTAACTCTCTCAGCCTGTGTACAGAGCAGAGCTGCTCCAGCCCTCATGGCCTTCTCCAGACTCACTCCAAGAGCTCTATGACTTTCCTGTGCTCCAGAACTGAACACAGAACTGCAAACAGAGAGGTCTCACAAGAGCAGAGTAGAGAGGGGGAATCTCTTCCATGGCCCTGCTGGGAATGCAGCCCAGGACATAGGTGCTTTCTGGGCAGCCAGCACTTATTTACAGATCCTGGTGAGCTTCTCATCATCCATGACCCTCAAGTCCTTCTCCTCAGAGCTGTTCTAAATCCATTCTCCTCCTGGCATCTTTTTGTGCTTGGGACTGACCTAACCCAGGTTCAGGATTTCTCACTTGACCTTGACGATCTTCATGAGGCTGGCATGGGCCCACCTCTCCAGCCTGTGCATTGCCCCTCTGGATGTCCTTCCTTCATCTTGTCAACCACATCACACAGCTTCATGTCACCAGCAAACTTGTTGAGGGTGCATTTGGTCCCACCATTCATGTCTCACTGATAAAGATGTTAAACAGCACTACTAGCTAATAGTAGTAGCTAATTAGCTACTACTTCTATTTTCTTTTTATTTTATTTTATTTTTTTAGGAAAGCCTATTATAAGCAGTTGTTTAATTTGGGGATAGGTGTCTAACATTAGGCAGCTAAGCTGAAAGGCAAGGGGAAAAAAAAAGCATATGGACAACATTTGCAGCCAGTCGCAACTCTGTTCAAGAGCAGATGGAGGCCTTGTCATTCAGGGGTTTCCTTGCATACATGAGGCAGTTCAGTGGAGATAAGGAAAGGGGCTTCTGTTTGGATGCTTCTGTCTGGAACCAGATTAGAAGAAAGCACGCTTTTCTGCAGCACACGCCTCGTGTTACATTAAACATGCATATGCAACTTCAGCTTTTATTCAGCAATCCGAAACAGAGCCCTCCAGGGTGCAAAGGGTCAGTGAGTTTTTGTTTGTTTATCTGCATGTTATTTTACAGTTTCTAGTGCCCAGGGAGTTTGTTAAGAAATTAAAACACCTTGCCAGGGCCTATCATACTGTGGTTGCTGCCTCCATATACACCCTTCCCTCCTTTGTCCAGCAGCACCTGATGCTTGCAGGGAAGGGAGAGGAGGAAACAGCAGAAAGGAGCTTAATCTCTCAGGGTGGTATAGATGTTCAGTCTTCATTTGTGGAGCATTCTTTCTGTGTTTTGTGGCACCTTAACAACAGGTCTGGGAGGAGCACAGTGATCTTGAAAGCTCACAGATGTATTGGTACTAAATGATCCTGTGCTCCTAATGCAGTGCTCTGGTTTAGGAGCAGGTAGGCACAAGAATTTCCCTTGGAGGAGTTCATTTTACCTTCTTCTGACTCCCACCCATTGTCAGACATGCTCCTTCCCAAGGCAAAGAGAAACAAGGTTCCTGGGTCCCATTACGTCATTCTTTATAGAGAGCCCCACTGGCCTCATTCTCCTCCTAGCACCATGGGCTCCAGTGCTTGGTCAAAGTTGACAGAAAATAAGAAAAATAATAGTAATAAGCTAAATTAGCTCCATGGGTGACAGGAGATGATCAGTTGCTAGCTTTAACCTTGAGAAACACCAAACTGTGTAATCCTGAAGTCAAAGGAGGGCTTCACACCAGCAGCTTTGGGAGATGCATAGGGAGACACGCAAATCATCACTGTGCAAGCCCTGGCACTGATGCCTTTCTCAAGAGAGGTTCCATACCAAGCTGCTAGCACTGTTTAAAGGAGTCAGACACAATGCACATGACACTGGTGTGACTCCACGGAGATGCCAGGCTTTATGGTCTGGAGGGACTGGCTGGGATTTATCAGGGGATACCATCTTCCTTCTGCCCTCCCAACCCTGTGGCTGGAAAGAGCAGCCCAAAGGTGAGCTCAGCAGAGCATCTTGCAGGACCACTGCCAGGTCCAGCTGGGCTCTGACCTCCTCTGTTCCCATCAGCCTTCCTTGCTTTTAAACAATGTCACCAAAAGTAGTGGCAATAATTTCGCCCCCAAAGCTCTCCACATGTCCTCTGTCTCTCAGCTGCTCGTTCTCTCTCCACCTCTGCTGCCTTGCAATACCCTCCAAATGTTTGTGTGTCCCCCCCCCATGTAAAACATGAGGTACAGAAAAGACAGTTGAGCCTTGGCTCAAGGCAACCTAGAGAAGAGCAAAACTTCTGGAATGGCTTTTTTCAAGTGTTTCACATATTTGGAGCAGCATGGCTCTTTAGAGAAGTACTTTCCTGAAAGCTTTCTGAAGCTGAGCTAAGCAGTGCTTCATAACCTCTTCCCTTTTCTTCTCCTGTCTTCTATCACCAAAATCACTCTCCAGCATGATACCTGCACAAACACAATGACCAATTGTGTCTGCTGAAGAATGAAAAGTGTTTTGGAAGACAATGTCGTCTTTTTCTAAGTACTCTCCATCCACCCAAGCATCCCAACAACTGCAGCCATCTCCTCTGACACCCTGCACCAGGTAGGCTGTCCAACTGTGCAGTTTTGTCTGGTGTCCTGCCACTGAATTTAGTAGTAATTTTTAAATGAAAATCATTACTGCATTTCACTGTGTTGGGCTACTAACTAACAATCTAAGAAGAACATCATGGATTTTTTTTTTCCCCCCTTGGGTCATAGTTCATTTTTTAACCAAGATCAAAACATGCATCTAGCACTACAACCCTAAAAACACTCCCCAAGGGTGCATAAATGACAGTAGGAAGAACAGCATATTAATTGTTTATGTTTTTCACCCTGTTCTGTCAGGGTGATCCACACGTCTTGAAAAACTGATGCCCAAGTGCCTACAGGGGTAGAGAGGGAGAGGAGAAAGGGGAAAGATGAAGAGAAAAGAGAACTGAATCCAAGGTGGAGGCAAGCGGCAGTACAACAGACAGCTGGTGTTTGGGTGGTGGTAAATCACCCTGAAATGAGCCTCTTCCCTCAGCTCAATGAGGCCTAAACAACAAAGGAAGGCACAGCTTGCAGCCGGACAGCCTGCTAGCCAACCACAGACACACATGACAGCTTCATTCAGGAGCCCGGAGTCAATACAAAAGCTTCGAAATCAATCCGACATCCTGTGACCTCAAACAATGCACCAAATCTTCTCAGAATTGGAGCCCCAAATGAGGGGGAGCAGCATTCAAGGGAGATCAAACCGCAGGGCTGGCATTGAAAGGGACTAAAAAGGAGAAGAATGTTCCCAGTTTATTAATGGTGAGGTCTGACCGGCTGCATCCCAGCCGCCATAGGTTACGTTCATTAAAGGGCAGCGCTTTGCACATATTATGCAGAGAGCCCAGTGAGTATGTGTGTGTATGTGTGTGTGCGCGTGAGCATGCCCCTCACTTGCTCAGGATGTGCCTTTCTGCTTAGCACTGTTGTCTCCATCAGAAATTCCTCCTGTGTGAACCACAAATGGGGTTTTTTCCCACTTGAGCCACTGTATGGGCACAGAGGCGCGCACGCCCTTGCACATACGCACGCTCTCTTTCATTCCTGAGCCTGAAAAGCATAAAAGAACTCAGACAGGCTCTTTCCAAGGAAAAAAAAAAAAAAAAGAAAGCCCAGCCTTTCACATTCCCTTCCCTCCTGGCCATGCTTTCAGCTCACACACTTGCAAAATCTATTACAAAAGGCTGAAGCATTATGCGATTGCTGCTGCCGATGGAGTTGATTGCTCCATAAATGCTTGCCCACTCCCTACATGCTACAAAGGACCTGGTCCCAAAAGCAGTGCAAACCTACAAAAAGGAAAAAAAGAGAACTGCTTTCGTTTACAGGAGTTGCCCCCTCTGGGTAGGACGGTCCCATCTGGGGTTGTTTCACCTGCAGAATGTGTCTTGTAGCACAGCACACAAATGGCACCCTTCCCCCTACAGCAACAAAAAGGGCAAGCAAATCCTTTTTATTAGCTTCCTTTTCAAGGCAGGTGGAGAAGAATAATATAGACACACAGATAAAAAAAAAAAAAAAAAAAAAAAAAAAGTGCAAGTTTCCTCCTCCTCAGCTGCCCAGTTCAAGACAGAGTGCTAATTGAGGAGGTCAGTCTTGAAAAATGCTTCTGTACTGTTCTAAGACATGAGCAGATGAAGAGAAAGGGAAGAAATTTTCTAAAGTTGTCTGAAAATTTTGATGGGCATTTCTCATGCGTTTTCAGTGAATATGTGTCAGAGCCGAATCACCTTTGTTTTTAAGGTGTCACCCTGATCTTAGGATCACACAGGTATGGCTGTGGGAGCCACACAGTAAGCAGTAATCTCTCTGAAATTTGATGAAACTCAGGTGCACAGAAACCAAAACCAATAAATGTTCCTTTAGGAAGCAGCAATTCCATCACATTTATTCTCAGAAGGTGGGGAAATTAATTTTAACTCTCCTCAAAAAAAGACTGTAATGCTTTACTTCCCCCTTACTTCACTGGTGTGCACGATTATTTTCACAGCTCTGGAGTCCTCAGAGAGCATGAGCATGATCCCTATCTCCTCCTTTGAGAAGACAGCTCTATTCTTACTGTGTGATCATGTTATCCAGATGTCAGTGGGAAACTGTGCAAAGACAAGTTTAGCAGATTCAACAAGCTTTTTCTCCAGCACAGGGAAGGAATGAAGTTCAGCTCTACATACAAGACAAGGTGATATACTAAACACCAAGCAAGAAGACTGGAGAAGTCCTCACCTGGTTTATCAACAATAAGACAAAAGCCTCTCACTTAGCCTTTGGAGGCTTAGGAAGAGGAAAACTACAGTCAGGTTGGGCAAGTGCCCGAAGATGTGGTAGATGAGTGTTAGAAAACAATGGAGGGCTGCAACAATTCCTAGCAATGCAGATGAAACAGAGTCTGCAGGGATCAGGCAGAGAAAGACTCAAGGTTAAGTTTGTTAGGAGAATATTAAGGTTGAAATTCTTATGTTTTAAAATATGCTTTTCTTCACACTGAAAGAACACTTTTTGTTTCATATATCTAGCAAGTCAAAATGTACGTTTTTTAAATTCAGGAAAAATGAACTCTTATTTGAATGAGCTGCTTAATTGTTGGGGTTTTTTTGTGGTGTTTTTTTGGTTTGTTTTTTTTCTTTTTCTTTTCTTGCTTTCCTCCTTTAAACTCTGCTATTTGAATAATTTAACGATCTATCTTAAATATTTCAAAAATAAATCAGAGGCTTGTATTTCTATTTCATGTTAAAATTAATCAGTAGAGGAATGTCTGAGCTAGAAGTTAAAATTCTGCTCCACCAAGCTGGTGATGCATAATCTTTCCTCCACAGACTCTCTGGTGAATAAAAACTTCTCTGCAGAATTAATGTAATATAAAAAGTTCTTTGTGCAGGCATAGAGCACAACCACGGTCCAGGATCTGCATCCTGCCAACAGGGCTCAAGATTTCCAAAACAAATTGGTTTGTAGAGTTTTACCACCCTGCCAAGCACAAGCGTGGAGCCCCCAGCTGAATACCATCCACAGGCACATCAAGCCAGAGTCCCACTCTGACAGTCAGGATGCTAACAGTATTCTTAGAGCTCCAAATGGCCCACATGAGTGATGATTGTTTTGGGATTCTATGCTCATTCCCATCAAAGATGAGCAGATAGGAAAAAAATAAAATAGAATGGTGTTTGTCAAAATGGGAGACTTTGAAAAATGTCTCTGAAGGAGATGACAGTCTGTACCAAGGAACCCCAAATCTCATTAAGTATCAATGGGAATTAAACTCAAGTTCATAAATTGTGTAGGCACCTTTAACTACATTTCCATGAAGTGCTGACACAAAATCAATACATTTATAAAAATTCAGAAAAGTACACCTACACCCCCACCCACCCAGTCTCCTAAAGTCCTAGTTTATCAAAATGAAGCCAAGAAGACTCACATATATATAACTTAGTGAAATTAGTTTAGTCCCTAAATCACTGAGACATATTCAAGGCAAGACCCACTTTGTATGCAATCAAGAAAATCCAAAATGCATGAACTATGTGAATCAATACCAAGAAGCTGATAGCTAACATACTGAATCCAAAAAGCAAAATAGAGAAATGAGTGTGAAAAGCAAAGGGACAGATATAAACTATGTTGTTACTAAGTTGCCTTTTGTGTCAAATTTTTTTTTAGTTTCATGACAAAACTTCAAAAGTCATGCCTTTTGATACAAAGAAGTCCACAGTGGATGATCTTACATTAATACCACCAAGTAAAGTGTTAGATTAACATATGCAACCATATGCACAGATTATAATCATCACAGGCAACATGTTTCCTCTCCTACAGCTGGACAAACTTCTCAGCATCCCTTCTCAGCTCCTAAGCATGGCTGAAGTTTGTCTGGAGGAGGGTGGGCGAGCTGGAAATCTGAGACACATCCTCCTCCTCCTTGATCGAGGACAGACATCTCCACCTTTCCTCCCCATGTGCAGCCTACACAAACTGACACGGAAACAGCTAATTTACTGCTTTGTGTCAGGAATGCAGCCAGGGCTTTGGTCTCCTTCGCCCCAGACCTCCTTGGCTGGGCTGCTTCATCCCAAAAAGGGTCACCCCTTCCTCCTGCCCCTCCTCTTCAACACACACTCCTCCTCCTCTTTTGCTTTTGTAACTTATTTCCCTGCGAGCTACTTCCCAACAGGAGTTGAAATTAAACAGGCTGCCCATATGCCATGGCTCACTTGTTGTCTGTTCCCCTCACAGCCATCTGGCCTATTTGCTGAGCCAAAGGGAGAAAAAAAAAAAAAAAAAAAAAAAAAAAAAAAAAAAGAGGGGGGCGGGGGGGCAAGCCAACAAGAAACAGTAAAAGAAAAAAGGGGAGCTGAGGGGAGAAGAAGGAGAAGGATAAAGCCAGGCACAATGAGGACGAAGAGGGAGGTGGTGATGCTGTCTCTTGCATCTGCTCCTTGGCCAGGCTCCCGGATAAGATCAGTAATGGAGAGCAGCAGAACCAGTGACAATTAACCCAAACATGGTCCTGTTTATTTAACCTGTTCACAGAGATCAACTCCTCTGGCAAGAAGGCACAGTGCTCCAGCAAGGAGCTAGCTTCCCATTGGGAAACCTCCAGCCAGAGGTGGTGAAGGGAGATCTTCATCTCCTGAACCAGGCTGGAAAAACACCCCTCCAATTCAGAGCACAACTGTGCTGCTGGACTGTGGTTTTCCTTAACTTTACAAATCACTTTTTTTTTTTTGTTTTGTTTTAATACAGAAAGGAGAGGTGGCTTGGTTTGGGAGGAGTTACAAGTCTTCCCTGCTACTGACATTTCAAAAAGAGAGGAAAAGAAAGGGGAGGAGGGAATAAACCAGGAGAGAAAAAGCAAAATTAACCCAAAAACCTTGTTATTTGCTGCTCCTCTAAATACAGAAGTTTTTAGCCCTGCAAGGTGCTGAGTGCAGAGATTGTGGTGTTGTGTTTCTTTTTTTTAAAGGAGAAAGTAAAAAGTGTAGCTCAAGAATCTGCAAGTCTCACCATCCACAAACATTTGTGGAAGGCTGGGGAGAAAGAAAATGAAAAGGGAGTAAGAAAACTGCTTTTACAATACCTTTTGCTGCTTTTTTTTTTTTTTTTTTTTTTTTTTCCCCTTACACTGAGATAGGTATCAGAAGCCATGAAGTTGGTTTGTCTCAAGGCAGGCACCACTGAGCCATAAGATGGTGGTAATCACCATTAGAGCTCCATGAGATCATGGTGGGGAAGCCCTGGTGGGGAGAGGCAGCCCTGGAGGAAAAACAGACTTCCTCTTACTGAGGGAGCAAAAGTTGCTTGTGGGCACAGAGAAGGCTGGGGTGTTTCCCAGAACTAAATGTATTGCTGCACAGACCATCAGGGAAAGAGCCTCTTCAAAGTGTCTATACCTCAGTCCTTCACAAACACAGAGGAGAAGAAGAGAGGATCTTGACTGAAGATGGTACCTTCCCATTCATACTTATGTTTTCCCATTGCAGCCTGACTCTACTGAAGACCAAAACTGAGCAGCTCAAGTGTTATCATGCCTGAGTGTTTTTCTGCTTGCAACTGTCAAGCCAAAAGAACATTTTCTCTCTAAAACTTTCCATTTTTCTACAACTACATCTGCACCTGTAAACATGTAACATGCCACAGAGCAAAGGACATGTTGATTTTTCCAGCAATTGTGCTCTGTCTTTACAGGTGAAGACCAACTCTTTGCCTACCCAAGCACAATGGTGCAGCCTTCAGAAAGGAAGAAATACTTTATGAATGCAAAATCTTTGTGACAGTGGAAACAGAAACCAATAGTTCACCTAAATTCCCTCATTCTAGAGCAGATGCTCCTACTTTGGGAACTGTTAAAATCAGCAATGACAACAGCAGTTGAAGAGAAGCCCTCTGCAAGGGGATGAATTCCATCACAGGATTCAGCTGACACCACCAGCCCATCCATGCTCTGCTCTTGTGGTTTATGATCTCACCATGAAGAACCTCCGTGGAGTCATTCCCTTCTGTCTTACTGCAGCCCATCCATTATCCTCTACCTAATTGTTTCCACAGCACTGATGCAACAGAGATATTTCCGACTGCTGAACATTTGTATTCCTAAGAGTTGGCACCTGCTGGGTCAAGTTCCTCAGTCTTTATTTGGTATTACTACAGTGAGAAGATGTTTGAATGAACAGAAAAGCACATGGAGCCAGCAATAAATCTGATTCCACCATTCAGATTTTCTTTTAAACAAAAGAAGACTTTCCAATTATTATCTTACATTATTCTAGAGGAACATGATGGAAAGGAAAGGGGAAGGGTGTCGAATGCAATCTGTCCAATACACTCTTAAATCAGAATTACCCAATTAGCTACAATGATGAACAGCAAAGTCAATGGGAAGGGAGCGAGGTATCATAAACTGGGAAGATTTGAGGAAAGGAGTATCCGGAGGTTTTGTTTGTATGTGTGGGAGCTGGAAGAGACTGAGCAAAAAGCATCCAAGCTCTTGAACTTGGTGCAGCCCCCTGGAGTCCACACCTCAGATGATCATAGAATCATAGAATCATTTAGCTTGGAAGAAATCTTTAAGATCAAGTCCAACCATAACCTAACAGTGCCAAGCCAACCACTAAACCATGTCTCTAAGCACCCTATCTACACAGTTTCTAAGTACCTCCAGGAATGGGGACTCCACCACTCCTTTGGGCAGCGTGAGCCAGGGCCTGACAACCCTTTCAGTGAAGAAATTCTTCCTCTATACAACCTAAACCTCCCCAGTCACAATTGAAGGCCATCTCCTTGTATCCTATCACTTAGTACTTGTGAGAAGACACAAACATCTACCTTGCTTCAACCTCCTTTTAGAGAGCCAGAAGCCTCCTTTGCTCCTGGATGAACACTCCCAGGTCCCTCAGTTGCTCCTGGACAGACTTCTGCTCCAGACCCTTCCCCAGCTCCCTTGCCCTTCTCTGGACACACTCCAACCCCTCAATGTCATTCTTGTCCTGAGGAGCCCAGAACTGACCCCTGCATTCAGCCTCACCAGTGCTCAGTACAGAGGGATGATCCTTACCCTGGTCCTGATGGCCACACCAATGCTGATTCAAGCCAGGATGCTGGTGACCTTCTTGGCCACCTGGGCACATGCTGGCTCACATTCAGCCAGGTGTTGTCCTTTTCCACTGGGCAGCATTCCAGCCACTCTTCCCTAAGTCTGTTGCACTGGCCTCAGCCCAATGATACAGCCTGTCAAGGTGCCTCTGCAGAGCCTTCCTATCCTCAGACAGATCAACACCACTGTTCAGCTTGGTGTTATCCGCAAACTAAGGGTGAACTTGATCTCCTCATCGAGACCACTGATAAAGACATTAAACAGAACTGGCACAATATTGAGCCCTGGGGAACACCACTGGTCGCTGACCACCAAATGGATCTAATTCCATTCACCACAACCCTTTGGGCCTGGCCATCCACCCTGTTTGGTTTTTTTTTTTTTTCCCAGTGAAGCATACACTTATCTAAGACATGAGCAGACAATGTGTTCCAGAGAATGTTGTGGGAGATCCCCTGATGTGTCTGAGCTCAAAACGACATCTGTGGCAGGTCAAGGACCAGCAGATGCCATCTTCCACATCTCTGACTGGAGTTTTTAAGCAACAAGCCACTCTGGAAACACATCTTTCACAATTCCTGTCACTGTACTGAGGTTCCAAAATATAATTGTATCTGCATGGTGGGCTATGGGAAGATGCTGTCCTCTCATGACTACATTATTGGTGTGGTGCTGAGAAATTCTGGAGTCCTAGATTTGTTTTTCCTCTGTGAATTTGCTGGTTTTGGAAGGTCCCTTTAACTCCCTGGGATTGTATCTATCCTTCCATGTTTAAAGACAAGAATTTTTTTCTTTACAGGACTTCTTCATGGAGCCTGAGGGAAGTTCTCCAAACCAGTACCAGGGTCTCCTCTAATCTAACATGTGCATGGCTCTGACCCCCTGATCTACAGCAACAGAACCTAAGGTCTTCAAAAGTTCAAATACTAGACTGCTTCAGACATATGAATCTGTCAAGATCTGGACCATTCAGCTGACAGCAGAAATTTAAAAGACCACTAGCAGTGAAACCCAGAGGATTCTTTTTCCCCATTTTAGTCTATCAAAGGCCAAAGGACTTCTGTTACCCTTAATGAGGAGCTTTCTCAATGCCTAACCTTGCCAGCAAGAGGAGAAACACCCTCTGGGACTATTGCTACAGGATGCTGTGATCTGTTTGTTGACCTAGGAAACCCAACCACATTACTAGTATGAAGAATTAAAGATGTAAGGGCAGCCTGAACACCTGAGCACAGCAGATGAGTGTTGGTGCAAGTCCCCAGTGCTTGTCTTAGCTGGTGGTTCTAACTCTCACAGGTGTTTTAAGGCTGCTTGATTTCCTCAGCTCCCCATATCAGCTGTTTCAGCACCAGGTGGGAAATCCAAAAAATCTCCAAGGCTCTGAGTTGTAGTGGGTGACAAATTCACTACTTCAGACTAGACCTAAGCCTACACACTGTTAGCCAGAGAAAGGAAAGACAAGCCCTGTGGGGTTTCTTGTGTTTTATACCACTGAAAGAGCTGGACTTAAAATTACAGGAACTGGAGTGGTAATAGGCAAGTTGATGGAGAGCACAAGAAGACATCCAGCAGCTGGTCAGGAAGCCTAATTTGTGGTGGAGGAGAAAAAGTACAACAAAAAGTCCCTTAATTCCCAGCAGGCGCTGGGGGCAGACGGGGAGGAACAGCAAGGGCAGGGCGGTGTGGTGGTTTCTTGCTGGAGACAGCATCCTCCCTGGCCTGCCTGGGCTTCCAGAGGCCTAAATCAAACCAGTGGGAGCAACTTGAATGTTCTTAAATCATCAGTTTTGGACCCAGTTTAGCAATGGTGTCAGTTTAGAAAACAAACAAGCAAATAGGAAAACCCTCAAGTAATAATCTCATGTATCTAGCCAAATGTTTTCAAAAAAGCTGCTTTATTTTCATTTACTTTCCCTGAAGGCAATGCAGACTTTTCTGTGGATGTCTGAAGCCTGAAACACACTGATTTCTGCAGATTTTCATTCTTTGACAAAAGAATTATACTTTTTAGAAGCAAGGACAACTTTCTTTTTGTCTGAAGTCCAAGGGAGATCTTTCCAGTCCAACTTATCAAGCTTTCCCAAACTTTTCTTCTTGCTCTTATTTCACCATCTTTTTCACATATGATGTTCACTTTCACTTATACTGGGGGTTGGTCTCTTCTCCCAGGCATCTATCAGGAATACAAGACAGCATGGTCTTAAGCTCTGCCAGAGGAGGTTTAGGTTGAATATTAGGAAAAAATTATTTCCAGACAGGCTGATCAGGCATTGGGATGAGCTGCCCAGGGAGGGGGTAGGTTCTCCGTCCCTGGAGGTTTTTGAGAAGAGACTGAATGTGGCACTCAGTGCCATGGTCTGGGAACCATGGCAGAAGTGGACCAAGGGTTGGACCAAGGGTTGGATTTGATGATCTCAGAGGTCCTTTTTGACCTGTCTGATTCAGTGATTCTATGATACACCCGTTCATTGTGTTCTCCTCAAGAGCAGCAGGAAAAGTCAGTGGGGGAATGATGAAGCATATCTAGAATTCTTAAAATATTCCAAATACATCAAAGTGTCATGTAGGAATTGGGAAGGAACAAACAGGCAAGCAACTGAATTAATATCATAGTGTTGATAATCCTTACTGTAATATAACATCCTCTCTTTGGACCCTAGATGACAGAAAATGTACTGCTTTTAACTCTTATCACCCACGCCTCCCATCCACTCATCTGAGAAGATTAAAATTGAGGTCTGGGCTTCTGAGTCAGATTACAAACATCCAAACATGACATTTAGCCAGACTTGGTTTTGGTCACTTCTTCTCTGAAACTCTGTGTCATGGGTCTGGCAGGAGGTTCTTTTAACCTCCTCCAGAGAAATGAGCCACTGAGAACCAAAAACCACATGTGAGGAAGAAAAAAAGTAAATAAATATTGCTTTGTGATGGAGGCAAGTTTCTAAATGTCTGGTCAGAAGCTGGTTCTTCCCAACATAAAGTCCTGAGCAACTGAGTAGACAACCCTGAAGAAACATGTTACGGAAGATAAAGCACTATCCTGGAAATTGTGAAATTTAAGCTTTTTAGAACAGCAATGCCATGTATAAATAACCTGTGGCAACTCAAGTTACAGCTGTGAGCCTCAGTTTCCCCTGAAAACTGATATCCAATGCAGTCTGGCTCTCCTCACAATAAAAAAAAACAAAAAACCCCACCACCACCACCAAACCAAACCTATGCTAAAAGGGGTTGATATCATTGGTATTGTTTTAAACTAAAACTTTTGAGGTGACCAGACCCATTGATCCCCTGCTCCCCTGAGGCAAGGTCTTCTCTTTTTGTTTAATGAAAAAGTTTGATTTGTAATTTTGGGGTGAGCTCAACCTTCAGATTGTTACAGCTGAAGACACCCTGGATGAGCTCAGAGTTCCCAGTTCTCTTGTGCTTTTTCAAGTCCCGTTTTTAGTTTCAATTTGTATTTCCTGTCTGTCACACAAAAACTCCTTTCATTTTTGGGGTTTCAAATTCAAACAAAACACAAAAGCATTGCTGACTCAATTTTTTTTTAACGTCTCTCATTTTTACTAGAAACTAGAGTGGGCCAAATAAAATTAAACAACTCTGAGATATATCATTTTGGGGTCCAAAATGCTCTGTAGACCTTAGGAACTACCTCCTGTACCATGGAGGATGGAGTGTGTTGCCATACGGCTGGTTTAAAGAGAGGGAGATCAGAACAGAGAATGTGTAATGGCTTGGTATTTTCATTTTAAGTACAAAATTCATATTTACATTTCCTTGGCTTGCATACTGGATGCACCTGGACTTTGACGCCCAAACCGCTTTGGACTCTGAGATCCAGATTGTCATGCAAATGTGAAGCAGTACATGTGCTGAAAATACACACAATTAAAATTAAAATAAATTTTAAAAAAACCCAAAACCAAAACACACACACACAGAGAAAAACCCTCTCTTGCTGGACACAGAAAGGAGAGGCTTTCCTGCTGGAGGTGAACAGGGGTTCATGGCTGAGAACCACAGTCCTTGATGCAAGATGTGGTTTCATGTTGGCCTCAGATCCGCTGGCCTCTCGACATCCCCAAGCCAAATAAACAATGAGGAGTTTTTAACTGATTTTGATTGACTTCTCATCCTCTCACTCAGCTTTTTCTGGCAGGGTTGCAAATAAAGGATCAGCTCTTCAGTGATTGCAGCTAAAGCCATTAAAGCTTCTTTGCTCCCTGCCTTGTGAGGAGCACAGAGGACGATTGCTCACATCTTGCTCCTAATTTCAGCACCTGGGAATTATTCCTTGTATCCTGTAATTTTGACCTCTTTTCCTTTCAGTGCCACTTGCACTCAGAAAGAGAAAATCCAGTCCCGGGGGGAATA
This sequence comes from Calypte anna, assembly GCF_003957555.1. Classification (NCBI taxonomy): domain Eukaryota; kingdom Metazoa; phylum Chordata; class Aves; order Apodiformes; family Trochilidae; genus Calypte; species Calypte anna. The sequence goes on from NC_044274.1 coordinate 5,187,902, forward strand.
TACTGGATGTTTTACATCCCAGGACAACACTTTCACCACTTTGTTTTGGGACTGAAAAACGAGGCAAGACAATCACCTGCTTGAGTGAGCTCTTTGGAAGAGGCAAACAAGCGTCACTTTGTTCTCTCTTGTCCAACCCGGGCAGCAACTGAAGGGGGTACGGGAAGGTCAAGACAGACCCGTGATTTAAAGGCAAGAGGATGGTTTTGTGGCTGAATGAGACAGGGGGGAGGGGAAGACCTCACTTTCAGTTCTTGCTAATACAGAGCATTACACAGAGAGGAGGTATGTCAGTGCCTCAGTTTCCCCTCTGTCAGGTGGTGGTCATGCTGCCTCCTCTCACTGCAGGACTCGTACTAAAGCACTCCTGAATCAAGGTACAAGCCTGCAGCTCTGAGCAGCCCAACAATAGACTGGAGGCTTTATGGTTGTGAACCTAAAAAAGAACCATCATTTGCCGTGCTCCAAGAACAGAAGTATCAACCCGATGTGGTCACCCCCTTTGCAGGGCCATCTATAAGAAAAGACCAGCAGAAGGGAACCCTGGCAGACCTCAGCATGCCTCATCTGAAGATGATCCACAGAGCAAAGCAAGCTCTCCTTCTCTTTACTTGACAGCAAAGTTTTCAACCTGCTGATAAACACCAAAGCTTTAACCTAGTACATATTGACCACAAAAAAATCTCCTGACTGCCTCTTGGGTATCTTTAAGGAGAACATAAGATTTTGAGGGCCCAAATGCAATGCAACATGCTGGCCATGAATAGGATACACTCCTGCCAAAACCCTTCTCTGCTGCAGCTGTGGCATTCTCCAGAAAACATTTTAAAGCCAGTTTTACAACATGAGCATATAGAAACAAATGTAAACTCCACTGACCCTCATGCTGCTTTTTGGCTCAAGGAACTGCTTCTTTTTACATCCTTCCCCTCTTCCAGAGCTCCTTAACTAAACACAGATTTTGCAGTAAGAAGGAAATTAAGTTAATTGAAACCTTCTCAGTACATTATCAGATTTAGTAGGAGCATTTGTGGAAAGGGCAGGCAGGAGGCTTAGGGCAGAGGGGATGTGCAGGATTAAGTCACCCATTGGGGGACAATGTCAGGGTGTGAAAGGCCATCTGATTTTGGCCACATCAGGCTGGAATTTCCTTTTCCCAAGCTTCCCACCCCCATTGAAGAGCAAAAAAATGATGCAGATGGCTGGGCTGATGCAGGATTTGGTGCAGCCAACCTGTGATGCACCAGACAATTTCTCTCCCTTCACTTTCCCAATGACTGCAGAAGTTCTGTCTGAGCATCCAGGCATCACCCCTCAAATGCACTTGAAACACAACTGAGTCTTATCCATTCTACAGCTGAACATATTTGAGGGAGTAGTTGCTATGTTTTATAGGCACATCATGAGGTCTCATTTGCTTGTTCACCTCCTGACCAGTAGATGATAGCTGCATCCTTACATCACCCAGAATTTTTCATGATAGCACTTCCATTCAATTAAGACATATTTGTAAAGCAAATTTCTGTAGCTGCAAAACCATCAGGAATGGAGCAAATTCTTCTTGGGAGATATTTTGAATTCAGAGGAGGAGTATTTTGACAGTGCACTTGCATGGGAAAAATTACTGAGTTAAACAAATGTTAAGCATCAGGCTCCAGGGATTTCCATGAGCTAAGTGTAAACTTTTTTGGAAACAGGTTTAGCAGGAATGGTCTTTCCACCAGAGTCCTGCCCTCCTTCCTCTCCCTGGCTGGCTGACTTTCTCAGAGTCTTGATTTGCAGTGTGCCTGAATACCACTCAAAATATTTTCTCAATTAAAGGAGAAAACAGGAATTTGCCACTTGTCTGCCCCTATTCTGCTGCCTGTCAGCATTCAGCAAATATTTCAATCGTAGCTCTTTGCATGCTCCTAGCCCCGCTCATTTAACCTTTGGCCCTTCCCTAGGCTAATCCATTGGCCTTTACCGTCAAACCTATACAGCCAAGAGCTGACTGAGGCTGGCAGGGAGGATGAAAAGAGGGGGGGAGATAACTTGTGCCAGATCCCACTAATGCAATTTTTGGGAGGGAGCAGCAGAGAGGGTGCAAATCTCTGACCACACTCCTCAAAGAATTTGATATACCAGCAGCTGGGATTCATGCTTCTGCATCTGGAAGACGATGAGGAAAATTAGCAATTTTTTATATTAAAAAAAAAAAAAAAAAAAAAAGAGGAAGTAAGATCTCCATCATCTTGGCTTTCTTCTGTACATCTGATGGCATCCTGAGGCAGATACCCACTTGCTTGTGGAGCATTTCTTCTACCACCCCAGCTTCTCTCCTCCCCGTCTCTCATGTCACGGAGATTAGTAGCTAACAGTTCCGCTGTCAAAAGTGCATATGATGAAAATAATGCCCAGAGCACAGCCTGTCAGAAACTCATGCTCAACTTTGATGGCAGAGGACACCAGGAGCCCAAGCCTGCCCAGCCTCCCCCCAGGCCAGCTCATCTGAGCATCCATTGCAGCTCTCCTGGGGTCGTGCCCAGCCGCCCGCTCTATGAGAAATTGCTGACCCTTCTGTCACGTGGACACTTTTAATTGTTCACATCGGTATTTTGTTTCTCTCTGCTGTAGACAGTTTGCTGTCTGTTATCTGTCCTTCATACGTAATTAATTGTGCTGTCTCCCAGCTCATTAGAAGCAAGCTCCTCTTTTCCCCTTCCCCCCTCTCCCCCAGCCAAGTCACAGTGTGCATTATTTAGGTTAAATCATGTTTAAGTAACTACATAAATAGTAGGTCGAGTTTGCCTTTTGTCTAGGCTGAGACTGTTGCTTGGCTCCTTTCTCAACATGCCAGACCAGGGAAGCCCTTACCACTGGAAGCTCTGAAGGGGAAACCCTCATCAGGCAGAGCAGCCGTGCCACCCCAGGAGCAGGGGAAGGTCCTCGGAGCAGAAGGCTTGTCCAGTAGGTAGTAACAACTAGCTGCCAAACTTTAATAAGGCAGGTGTAAAAGTCAGCACTGCCGAGCATAAATACTGCCAAGGGGATGTGAAGGGGATACTGCCAAGGGGATTGTCTAACAAGAGGTAACAGCAAGAAGAAGGTGAGGCTTCGGTGTTTTGTTTTTTTTTTTTAACCTCTGTAGCATATTCTAGCCAGCAAAATGCACTCCAAGTGACATCACTTCATGCATTCCAGGCACCCACTGCCATCTGAGCAGAGCTTCTGATCTCTCATTGAATTAAGAACAAAATGAGCATTTCTGAAGTGGGTTCCCTCAGTGTGTTGGTTAAAAAAAAAGAAATTATTGAGGATGTGGGTATACAGGTTCAAGCAATCTAAAAACCAACATGAATCATCACCTTGAACTCAAACAAAACCTGCACTGAACTGTCTTAAAGGGTTATGACCGATAAAGTCTGCAGAGTTCATTTGCTCGCTTTTCTGATACAAAGCTTAATGTCATTGTAGACCATTTTTCTGTGAAAAAGCACCTCTTATATCATCTGATGTAAAGATCTGAAGATTTAAGTATCTGCTCCTTGCTGGGAGTAACCACTGACAGAATGAACATGAGAAAGCTTGTTCCCTCGAGATTTCCAGCTTAGTGTAAGAGATTTAATCATCTGGATGAACTTCAGGTGAATCACCTGAACTTTTGGATACCAGCCCCAGCCAAGACCTCTCATCTTTGTGTGTGCACATCCTTGCTGATAGATCTGGCCTAGCCAAGTGCTTTATCTGATTGGACCAGCCTCAGCTTTGCTGGATTGCCTGCATGAAGGTTGTGAAGGGCTTCAGGAAGACTTCCATGTGAAAAGCACTGCGTTTCCAGTGCTGTTATGAATTATGAAGCTAAATTACTGCTTGGGAAAACTGCTTATACCAGGAATGCGAGGCAATGAAGTTCTCTCTTCCCAGCACAATCTGCACACAGATGATGGCAGAACAAAAGCCTTCCAGGAAGCCTAAGACCAATGAATCTCACCAATGACATGGGAAGACCACCATGAAGAGCCAGGGCATAGTTCAGTTTTCCAGTCTATCTGCAGCTGGCCCTTTCCACCATGAGGGCTTAAAAAAGATAGAGGTCATGAGATTGTGTCACGCAAGTTACTGAAGTTGTTTTATTGGAGACCCTCAATCTAAACTTGCTGCCTGGGCTGCTGATCTACAGGGGTGCTGCTATTGAGCTGAACCCACCAAACTGGCAGTCTGGCTTCCCACCCCTACCCAACTTGCCCTCCTAACACTGCTCCTTTCAGAGAAGACAGTTTCCCCTGCAACTTTTTCCAAATCTAAGCAGACAGAAATAAAGGATCCACATCTTTCTACATCAGAATCACACTCAGTTTTTAGGTGATGCTGTATTATTAATAATATAGGCTAAAAAAAAAAAAAAAAGTTCTCAAAAAGGAAAGACGAAAGGAAGGAAGAAAATAAAACACAGACAAGTGGGGGAAGGGGAGAAAAAGGACAACAATCTGAGACTTTCAATGGGAATGTCCAAAAATAACACAAACAGGATCTCCCTGCCATCTGCTCCGATCCTCTCTGAATGGCTTTCAAAGTAAAAAGCCTTGCCAAAACCTGACAAACAAAGCACCAAGCATCGGTTTTAATGGAATACCAATACTGCATTCCCCCTCCCCCATCCCCCCCCCTTTTTGCTACATATACACACACCTTCCACACCCCTCCAGTTGCCAAATAAGTAACAGTATGCAAAAAAAATTTGTTTCGGTTACGAAGCTGAATAAACAAGGAATAATCTGCAAGTGCTCCCATATGTCTCTGCTTCTCTGCTTACAATGGACACTAATACGATTTGCCATAACTAATTCATTCTTTCACATCATTATCCTATTCTCTACCTTAAAAAAAAAAAAAAAAAAAATCTGCCTATCCCATGTGCATTTTTCTGCAACTTTCACACAGTTTAAATAATGTTTCACTAGCAAAGCCCACCCATGACAGGACAGACACTTTCAACTTAGTTTAGGTCCCTCAGTGGGGTTTAAAAATGAGTTTTACTGAACTTAAAGGAATAAGAAAATTTTTGTTACTCTTTTATTTGAATTTCCATTTCCATTTAAAGAAGAAAAAAAAAAAGACAGATGTCTAAAGGGAACGATGGGGAATGGGGATACATAGGAGAGCCAAAGGCAATGTGCTGGTGCACATGAAGTAGGAGTAGAAAGCCTCAAATTCAAAGGCAATGTGCTAGCACATATAAGGCACAAGCAAAATTCACCAGCTGGCTAAAACAGCAACTCTCCTACACTTCACCTCAGTCCAGCTAAGTGTAGCAAACACAAATCAAACACTCAGCAATCGATGCAGCCCTCACCCTGTGCTCTGCTTTCAGTCCTTCAAAACTGAAACCCATGCTGGGATGTGGAGATTAGTGTGTGAAGGTCTGAAACCGATTTTACTGTGGTTTGTTGGGGTTTTGGGTTTTTTTAGTATTGGGGGTTTCTTTCAGTGATTCACATCTCTCCTGACAAACTTGAGAGACAAAACTGCTAAATGCAAATTTCTTCACTGTGCTCTGTTTCCTCTGCTATCATGGTATTTTTATGTGCTAGGAGCACACCTTTACCAATGCTCATCAAGAGGCATTTTTCTTTCATTTTTTCTCTTGGATTTTGTTTGGTTTTTTGTTTATTTGTTTGCTTTTTTGGAGGGGTGTGGGGGTGGTATTGCTGTGGGGGTTTTTTTGTTGTTTTCTGTTTGTTTGCTTTTTGTTTGTTGTTTTGAGGAAATTTTTTTTTTTTTTTTCCCAAACATCTGAGGCCTAAATTAGTTGAACAAACAAAAGAGTTTTCCCTCCCTTTCTCCCCTGCTGCCAACCCCCCCCACCAGTGCCGGATCTGCCCCTCCTCCTCCGGCACACAAATGGCCTCACACCAGACAGGACGGGGAGAGGGCTCCCAATTACGCCTCTTTATTAACAAGGGGCCATGACGGGGAAGGGACTGAGGCAGGAGTTGAGGACAGACAGCAGCTGCCAGCTCCTTCCTGCCCCCAGTATGAGGAGCAGAGGTAATCTGCTGGGAAGGAGCAGAGGCAAGAGAAGTTTTGGCCACCGGCCAGTCCACCCCATGCCATGGGATGCCATAGTGACTGGGTGCTGCTGGTCTACCCCTGTATCTAAACCTGAGAGAGGATGGCAAGGAGGACCCACAGGGAGCCTGGTTGTTTCCTGTATCCCATGTATGGAGAGAGACGGGTGGCCATGGAAGCCTGGTGGAAGTACAAAGCCAGAAGGGTGGGCACAAGGCTTGGCAGAGGAGAGATTCTTGTTGAAGCTGTAGCAACAGAATGTGAGAATGTGGCATGCCTCCTCCAGTGGTCCTGGGTGAGAAACCTCTGTCTCTCTCAATTGTTTGCTTGCAGACTAGACATAATCTTATGAAAGTGCTGAAAACCTACACTCTCTGGGAAGTGCTCAGCCACAATAGTTACAAAGCACTTGCCTCCAATTTTCTGTCTGTACCGTCCATCACCTAACTCTTTTCTCCCTATCTCTGTGATGATTCACTTCCTTGTTCCACTAGGTAAGATAGGAAGGTATTTTTGAGAAAAAAGCCATGGTCAAAATAAATAAATCTTCCATCCTTCTTCAACCTCAGCACACTGTTTGCATTCACCCTTCAGCGTAATGGCATCACACTTGATGATAAACTTGCTGAGTCCCTCACACCTCCAGCTTAACCATCAGACCCTCTTCAGAGCTGGCTGCATGGCCATCTCCATCTGTCAGAGCCCAATTACTTCTTCCTGCTTACCTCACTGTTAAATTTCCTTTCCCAATTGGCTTCTGGCTTTTCCCTGGGAACAAAGCACAGGCCCCCGTGAGCAAACATTTCTACCCATCCATATCCAGCGACCATGACAAGAACAGCTCCCCTTACTCCCAAAACCCCTGCTAATTTCTCTCCAGACTTCACAACACACTTGTCATCTTTTCCTACACCTTCAACATTCTCAAAAACTAGATTTTGTCACTTAGTCCATTCTTTGGCTGTATTTATTTGTTGACCTTTATCTTACACTGCTTGGTTGTACAGGCTGTTTGGGGTCAATCTCTGTGTTTTCACAGATTTCACAAGTGGCAAGACTGTGGGCAGACAACAAAGATGCAGAAGAGCAAAGGGGACTGTAAGGGGAGTATAAAGCATTTTTTACTTTTTCTAACCAGGGATTAACACATGGGTTTTAAACAAGGGGACTCCCTTCCCATCTGACAACAGCAGCTGCAGCTTCTGACTTGCTTACAGAGTGGCAGGGAATCGAATTGAAGAGAAAAGAAGAAAGAGGACAACCCTTCCTTGGGGAGTAGGAAACACAATGCAAGCTATTCTAAAACCCCTGAAAATACTGGCTTGGTTTTAGGTCAGGCTCTCCTTCTCCCTTCTGTCCCATGTCCACCCCCCCTTCTCTTGCAACAAAGGGAAATTGGTATTTTTCAAAATTCTTCTGAAAGCCAAATCGGCAGATGGTTCTTTCCATGCTGGGGAGGGAACAAAAAGAAAAACCTGCCAGGATACACATCACTGAGATGTGGCAAAGATGGGCATGATGGCTGGCCTCTGACCCAGGGATTCTACAGAGGCCTATTAAACTATGTGGCCAAGATGGACTGAGTCATCTTATATCTCCAGCACACAGCTGCTGTGCTCCACAATCTCTTCTTGTTTACTTGGCTTAAGTCAGGACAGATAGACTGAAAAGTGACAAGGTATCTCTACTTTTCTTAATCTTATGGGTGAGCTTTCATCAAATTACCAACTCAGGAATACAGCAAGTAATTTAGGTGAAGCTACCCAGGCCAGCACAGTATTTTAACATAAACTGAGGCTCACAGGAAACTACTGGAAAAAAAAGTCCATTTAGAAATTACAGTGCAGACTCTACCTTGAAGGTATAAGGAAATTATTTCCTGTGTATCCTCTTGGGAAACACTTGCCAAGTGCATTGCAGAAGTGCTTTTTCAGAGAAGCACCAGGTGGGGAACCAGTGACATTTTCCCATGGTGAAGCAAGGGCATGATTGGCAGTGCTTGCTTGATTGGCAAGCATCCACCGCTCAGCCCTCTCTTGGTCAGAGAGAGCCACCAGTAAAAAGAAAAGGGCCGTGGCCTCTGGTTCTTCTGCTTGTGCCACAACATTCCTCCTGAGAGCATTGGGCAAGGTGAAATTACCCGCAAATCCCCTCTGGGCTGATTCTCATCTTTCAGCTGTGCGGATGGAGAGAGGATCACATGAAGCTACGACGCTGCAAAGTGCTGAAATTCCTCAATGAACCTCCCAGGTTTATAGTGGTAAGTTGTTGTAACACCAATGTCAATAAAAGATACCATCTCTCTCTGCAAACCTTGCCACCCAGGTGAGACAGAGAGCCATGAGAAACTGATGAGTAGATAATGAGTCCTCCAGTAAATATTCCTCATTTGACTCTTACCACATTTTAGGATTTATAGACCAGAAGGGACTCTTAAGATCATCTAGATGGACTAATTACATGCAGGCCCCAAAACTCCATTCCCCTCATTTCTTCATCAAGCCCTACCTCTTCTCTGAGATAAATTTCATTTTTAAGCTATTGATGAAAACGCAGATTTAATAATTCTGAAACAAATTCACCAGTTTCTATGACAAGGACTTCCAGGCTTCCAGGACAGTGTACCCAGCACTTGAAGACCAAGCCACCACGTGGGAGACTCAGTTGTGTCATGGTTAAGCAACTGCAGGTTAATTAAAAATGCCTGAGTGTTGCCCTGGTCTTTGACAGGTTCCTTGAGTCTCTTAATCTCCTTACCATGCTTCACATACGGTACTAAGCAACAAGATGGTTTCATTTCTCCTCCTTTTATTTCTACAGAGCCTGTGAACTTCTTGCAGGAGGAGTTGGAGTCAATGATCTTTTAAGGTCCCTTCCAACCTGAAACAATCTGTGAACCTGTGTGAGCAGAAGTTCTCCCTGATCCCATCATGTAGGACCTGCCAACAGTAGGCATTGGTGTACAATAGGAACATGAAGCACCATCTTAAAATGAGCTTGTTAGAGACATAGTTTATTGTGTCAGTTGACTGTCCATCTTGAATGACCATGAAACATCTTCATCAGTGCTATGTTTCACAGTGGCCACAAAACAAGCCACATCTCAAATATGCAGCCTCATTTCTGTAGCAAGACAGCTTAGCCCTTCTGCTGACTCTTTAGCCACAGATCCAGAAAACAAACAAACAAAAAAAATAACAACAGAGTCTTTTGCTGGTTATTAGTAGATATTTTTCCAGGCTGACCACCCTACTTGGAAGCAGTGTCCTGCTACCAACGCATGCACCATGGCTTAGGAATCTTTCTCCTGATAGCAACTGCCTGCAGCTTGGAATCCAAACTTAATGATGATTGTAGAAACAGCATGTCATGTCCTGAAATGAAGGAGCCAACAGCCACTGGTCTAATTCACATTAGAGGTCATGGCAAGAAATGGAAAATAACCTTCTTACAAAACCACAGCTAACTGGACTTTTCCTTCAGGGTCACACATCAAATGGAGTAATTTTAAGGTTCAAGAGTTGAAAAAGTTTCCGTGTTAAAAAAATAAACAAAACAATGCATGTTTACTCCAGATATTTTTAGACTGGTTTCCTAAGGAAACAAGTCTAACATGATCCCACTGTGCTTGTATGAATGCACATACAAACTCCTTGCCTGCCTGCCTGATCCTCTCCTCGAAGTTTTTGGAATATTTTGACCAATTTTTATCAAATTTCACATGAGAGCAGAAACCTTTGAGATGCAAAATCCAATAAAGTTTTCTTCAGATTGTCCACTGGCCAGAAGAAAGGGACCTATGAGGGGCTCCCAATGAAGGCTTGGCCAGCAAGTTAACTCATGAGACAACAGAGAAAGCACGTATGGGCAAAGTGGTAAGAAACCATATTTCACAAGTTTCAGTGCCCTTAGAAAAACAAAGAAAAATGCAATCTAAAGGCACCAGGTGAAGGCCTCTCTTTCCATTAAAATAAACTCAAGGGGAGTCCATCATGCATACTGACTGTATGAGAAGCCCACCTGGGAATGAAGTATGTGAACAATTAGACCTGACCTGAGGGGCCTAGCTGTGTGTGTATGTCTGTGTGAAAAAGGGACTGAAGATGAAAAAGCTGGAGGTAAATCAGAAGATATCTGTGGTCAGGCACACCTGGAAGGAGAAGAAAGAGAGTTCTGCATGCAAAAATTGGTGTTGGGAGGAACGTGAGTTTGTGCATGAAGGTCTGACACCCCTGTGCATCCCAAAACCTCTGCAAATGAAAACTCAACAAGTACTGAGGCTTGCAGCTCAGGGTGGACATGCCAGCACACCATGTCTCCAGCACTTCTCTGTTAGCCTGGAGGGCACAGTGCTTTCGAAACACAACCAGCATGCACTGACTTGGCCAAGCATGAAAGTGACTGCTCGGAGCACGGTGTATCCCTTCCCACAGTTCGGTCCTGGGGACTTGCAGGAAGGACCTTCAGCTGAACTATCAGCTTCTCAGGACTGGGCACTGCTGCTTCCCCAGTGGCTTGCCTGCAGTTATCTCCTCAGCTCCAAAAAGTTCACTGAGGACATTTTGTCACCGTTTGGAAAGAGAGGCACAGCAGAAGCAAACAAGGAAATGTCACAGAGGGACATCGAAACTCGGTCGTGGGAGTGACTGCTGCAAAACAAAACCTGTCCTCAACACGGATGGCCTCCACAAGCCCTGGTCATGTGGCAGCTAATCAAATACAGTGCATCTTCCTCATCTGGCACTCCTCACAAAGCAGTAAAAAAAGCCTGCTTAGATTTCCTCAGCCCATCCCTACACTGCCAGACATTTGTTTTTTTCAGAAATACTTGACTATCTGAGAGAAGAGGAAAAAAAAAAAAAAAAAGAAAAAAGTCACAGTTCTTTGGGAGCAGACAGACAGTGCAGGATGGGAATCAGCTGGTTCAGGCTGGTTCCACTGAGCTGGAAAAGAAACTCTGCCTTATTTTTGTCACCAGGTAACCATGACATGATGTAAGGGGGAGAGGAGATGAAGAAGGAAGGGTAAAAGCCACAATCCAGCCTTCTGATCTTCACAGAGAAGACTGAACCACCTTCAGGATGCAACAGCCTCCTCCAGGGGGTTACATGGAGGCCCAGGAGAACTCAGCTCCCAGTTTGGACATCTTAGGTGACTTCAAGGATCAAGGTGAAACTGGGCTTTAGTGATTCTCAGCTCATAGAAAAACTTATTTCTACTCAAGTTTCTTTTTTTTTTTTTAAGAAAGTCATTCTTGCTCTCTTTTGGGTGTGGAGACCAAGGTCGCTGCTGTGAAAGGGTACAAAAGAGCCACAGCTCTTTTTGTGTCTTCTGCAACGTAGAAGAAAAAAAAAGCTATCCAAAAAGAAACCTGGGATGAGTATCAAAAAGCTGAATTTGTATGACTTTGCAACAGTGCTTTGTGTAGAAAGATGGTAAAAACATCAGGAGCTTCATGTCTGTCAGAGCAGCTCTGAATCAGTCTCTCAGCTTCTCAAAAGCCAGTCTCACCTTAAATACAACTAGATGATGATTTCCCCTGTGTGTTGGCACTTCTGGGGCTCTACCACTATTCTTTAACCTGGCAACCTACTAAGAAACAACAAGGAGGAACAAACCAGCCCAGAAACAGATCCAGGCTGAAGGGGCTATGACAGCTCCATCCAAGAAGCAGCTGTAGGTCAAAGCCTGACACTTCAAGCAGGTACAGCCACAGATGTGGAAGCACCTTCTCCTTGCTAAGCCACAGGGAGCAAACACTGACAAGAGCTCCGCAAGCCACGTTTGTGATGGCAGCAGGAAGAGCTGACTCAGAGGACACCACACACAGGGATGCCCTTAGTGAAGTGGAATGAGCATGCACTATGAGCAACTGAATGATCATACACAGAAATCACAGGGGAAAGTATTCTGGAACCTGACAATAACTGCAGATGTACATGAGAACCTGGAGGAAAAGTGCAATGTGCAGTCAGCGATGCAAAGAAAGGCAAAGGAGGAGTGTGGAGGAGCTTTCATCCTCTGGAAGAAGGAGGGGTGCAAAAGCAAAAGCCTTGCATGGATGTCCTCCAGGAGAAGTAACTTATAGGAGAAAGCTATGGGGGACAGAGGCAGAGAAATGAAGATAATTAATTTCAAGGGGAAAAGTGCTAGAACCGCTTCCTGGTGAGAAACAGCAAATACCTAAGGGAACTAAAAGGGAAAAAAATGCTGTAAGAAAATATAAGGATAGAGTTTCTTCTGACAGCACACAAGGAACTGCTACTTCCAACTGACTTTCTGCCACTTACCTCTCAGTTATAAAATGCATTCACTCACCTCAATTTCTCAAAAAAAAACAGTGCAGTAATAATTACAGAAAAAAACCCAAAACATTTACTTCCTCTGAAGCAGAATGTTATGCATATGATGAGATCTCCAAAAAAAACTTTGTTAGGATATACTTGAAGAAAGAAGGGGGTGACAAAGAAAATTTTTAGAGACAGAAGAAAACAGAGCAGTAAACGCGATGCAGGGAGGGTGGGGGAAAAAAAGGAACAGAGTGAAACCCAGGGAAATACTGCTCATCTGAGGCTTGTTAAAAGCTACATGACAGGCAGGCAATGCAGATGGGCTGCTTCCGTTGCATTTGGTGCCACAGTTCCAGTGCCCTTCCAGACTGACAGCATGCTTCCTTATCCAAAGAAAAAAGCACATTTAGTGATGCTGAGGATGGTGGAATTGAGCAGCCCTACTGCAGGTGGGAGAGCAGCGCTTCGGGGCTTGCCAGCATGCCAGCAGGACATCCTTTAGGCTCCTGCCTTTCTTCTTCCCTCCCTCTCCAACAAGACTAAAGGAAATGGAGCCATTTGCAGGTTTAAAAGTGGCAAGGGTTCAGCCCACTCCATCCCCAGGCACGTAAGGGTTGGAATAAGAGCAAATGGTAACAGCACATATGTGTGCTTTCCAATTGCCAAATTTCCAACAACATAAGCTACAATTCAGCTTCCATGCAGCCCCGGGAAGGGGTCAGGAAGCTTTTTGTCAAGAGGAAGCTGACAGGAAATTTGGCATGGTCAAGACTTAAAAGAAACCCCCAAATTTCTCGGATTGCAGCCAAGCATTTAGGACATTAGAGCAGAGGTATCCAAGGTTGATCTTCTCTCACCTGCTGCCTCCCTCCCTGCTCCTGGGCATCAGCAACCGCACCCCAGTCAGATCCTCTCCTGGATTCCTTTCCCTCCCATTCATGATCACATAATATCTCCAAGGCAATTGCTCACATGGAAAAGCAACATGAGGAAAGCATTTAATGTATGTTTACGTCTTTTAATATAGCGTACCAGCGGGAATTAAAAGCAAAAAAACCCCAGGCCTCAGCACATGAACAGCATAGCTCTCCACAGAGCCCCCTTCTAATCACTGCTGCTCCCTGGACCACAGCTTTAGAAATCAGGCCCCAGCCCCTATAGCCTAATTAGCAGAGCAGTGGAAAGCTTAGGAAAGCTTCTTCCTCCCTAAGTGGCCACTGAATAAATGCTATATCCCCAGTTCACAGCCTCTTTTTACATTGCTGGCATTACCAGTCCTTTGTGTACCCACATGCTGTTACTTAAATTGCTTCCATGTTTTCATTACTTGCCCTCTGTGCTGTGTGCATTGTAACTCCAGCAAGAATGCTGAAGTGGTATTTCAAAGCACTGGGGACCACTGGAGATGTGGCTGAAATTATTATGCAACAAACTTAAGTGATTTTTCAAGTCCTAATAGAGTTTTCTCCTCCTCATGGGGAAAGACAAATTCAGATGCTACTCCATGAGGTGCAGGACAATCAATCCCACCCACTGGAGACACCAGCATGGAACTTGAAGGAAGATCAGGTTATGCTCAGCTCTCCATCCTTATATACCAGTCTTTGGAGCCCGCATATACTCACTGCATCAATAAACAAAGTGATAAACTCAAATAACGATGCTGCTCCCATGCACAAGGGAAATGTATATGTAGGGTAAAACTCTCCTGGTGTAAACCCACAAAGGATGGTGGAGTGGTGCCAGCTGAAGATTTGCCCTGCTGGTTTAAATGTGTTGTTCCTTGCTGCTGCTGCTGCTGGTAGCAGGTTTTTTTTTCTGGATCTTGTACTGATTGTTTGCAACAGGCAAACAAACAGCCTAAATTTGAAATATCAAAACCACCAGAATCCTTTAAATGTGAAAATCACGTCTTTTTATTTTAAGTTGTTTTTTTTTTTTTTTTCTAAACCAACAACTTGCACAGGTTCTGCAAATACATGCAGAAGGTACCTGTGTGAATCTCTCTCCCTGGAAAACCCACAGGCAACTTCAGCTCCATTCCAGTTTCAACTTGCTACTTCCTCCTTTCTTCCCCAAAATATCTCCATAACTGGCATGAGACACTAGCATCAGCTGTGAGAGCAATCATGCTGCCAGTATTGGAACTCTTCTCCCAGTGATTTCCAGCCTCCTTCACCTGTAGTGCCTTCCATCACCCCATGGTACAAGATGTCCACAGCCACAGCCTGATCCTGCCACCCATGAGCTACAGGGCACTCAGGTGCAAAAACCTTTCGGCTGCAGGGATGCAGGTTATTTAGCATTGTGGTGATGCAAGCAGCATGTCTCAAGGCATCAACCCCTTTGAGATCACAGCACTGGGGTCTTCCAGATCCCCACTGGGGACCTCTCTGCCATGACCCCAGCTCAGCAGCTGCCGTGTGGCAGCCGTTGGGTGTTATGCTAATGGATGCGCCGGCGCGGCAGCCCTCTCCCCATCTGCTCAGAGCATCCACCTGCTGGGGCTTTTTTGTGTCTTGTTTTGTTTTGTTTTAATGGCCAGATTAGGCCAGTGCTGTCCCCAAAGTGCTTCCAGCCTGTGCACAGGGTGTGAGCACAGCACCAGCCAGCTTAGACCTCACAGCGCAAGTGCAAGCTGGATGCAGCCACCTTTGAGCCATGATCCACTTCTTTCAAACTCCTTATCTTTCTGCAATTAAAGTATTACCCTTAGCATAACATTACACAGTGCTTTTGTTGGGGGTGGTTTGGGTTTTTTTGTTTGTTTTGGTTTTTTCTTTTTCCCATAATTTCCTTATACTTAATTAGCTTTACTTATTTAACCTCTCTGGATGGCCACATGGAGGAATGAACATACCTTCCACACCTATCTGACTGGGTGATAATAGAGATAAAAGGCCCAGTTTCCAAACAGTCATATTCTCCTGTGTGCAGTGGCACAGGCAGCAGTCTTCAAGTCTTTTTTATCTCCCTGCACCAATAAGAAGGGATTTCTTGTGATACCTTTCCTGTCAACAGACATGGTCTCACATAGCTACTTGTTCCCCTGAGACCTCTGCAAGTATTTAGGGAGGAAAGAGAAGTAGAAATAAGACACTGCTCCATTCTAAGAAGACAGTGCATCCATCTCAATAGATGGGAAAATCTCTTCTCAGTGTATTATAGGATCAAACCTCTACTGTGCTAAAAAAAGGTATTTTTTTCTTCAGGCACATGGAGTATGCCATTTAGCAGGATTCTAAGAATAAAATCCCCTTGATTTGGGTTTTCTTTTTCAAGTTCAGCTTCTAAAAGAAGTACTCTCAGAGTGAGCAATGTTAATCTCCCAAGGTTCTGCCTTGAGTCAATGGGAAATGTTGATGCTTCAAAAAGTGAATCGAGAGTTATCAGAATTTCAGTCTAAGTAAGTCTGTGAGGAAGAGTGTCTCCAGGGAAAGCAAGTGGCAATTAGCCTCCTCAAGGTTTAAAGATGGATGCTTTGTGTATCCATCAACTGTGTAAGTTTTGGGAAAAGTGGGTCCTGCTGCACAGTAAGGGACCCAAACTGCATGAGCAGGAAAGCCAAGTCATCCTCCTGAGCTCTGATCAATAGAATGAATTCACCCTCGATGAATTTTTTCCAGCTCTGAGAGATCATGAGTCTTTCATCAAATATGGGTTCCTGTCTGAACTCATAACAATGCCAGAATGCTAAGGAGGCAGAGGTGAGGTATTTGTACTGTGACAAAGCTTCAACCAGACCAAAGCCCCTTTGTCTAAGGTCTAGACAGAAAACACTATACCCAAAATGACACCAAAAAGTGCCCCTCCCCCAGTGTTCCTTAAGATGCTTGAACTAAATTTATTTTAAAGACTACGTGTAGGGCACGTTATTGAGAAGTCAAGCCACCAGCAAAACAAAAGGGTGCTCTTGAAAATAGCTCCTATAAAGAAAGGATTTTCTTTATTCTCCCCTCCCTTCACCTCCCTTGACTATATGGAAAAAAAAATAAAAAAATAAAAGGATCACATTTTACCCAAACTTAAAGTACCAGAAATTTCTCTCAAGAAGGATACTTCAGGAAAATGATATACATTTGGAAGAAAATGAGACTCATAATGGAAGTATTTTCTGCAGCATAACTACAGTGTTGCTAGCACAATGCTGTAATCAAGAATAATGGAGCCCTTTGTCCAGTACACAGGAATGGATTCAATTGTTCGCCATGCACATACCTGTGTTTTTAGAAATGTAGTTGAAGGCTTTAACTGCCAAAAAGCCCGAGCATTAGAGCTCAGGCAAAAAGCAGTTTAGAAGTGGGCTCCTTCATTTATCACTCAGGTAACAAGTCACCTGAAATCTCAATTGCACACCAAAATAGGAGAGGTCCAGCTGAACTTTTTTGATCCTTTCAAAACTGGTTTCTCTAAAGCACAGTTTGAGGTCATCCTTGCAGTGCAGGGAGCAGTGCAGGGAGCAGTTCAGGGTGATGCTCACTCTGCATTACCTCCTCCACTGCCAAGCTGGGTTTTGCAAACTTTGCCAAGGTTACAGCTCAGACACAAACTGTTTGAGCAGGTTTAATCCTACACTCTGCTTTCAGGAGAACTGGGAAATGCAGAAACAAATAGCACTTACCTTCTTTTTGGAGTGTGACCTGTCTTCCTCTTTAGTTGCTTTGCTATTTTTCCCAGCTCTGGAAATTTTCTGCTCCCCAGATTGCTTGATGGTGATTTTGATCTCGGGAGGGCAAATATAGTTCTCCAAGTTCTTTGGGGGCTTCTTTGCTCTCTTGGTAGTCTGTATCTTTAGTTTTAGACTCCCCTCCGTGAAGTTTGCCTCCTTGATGGAAAATTCCTGTTCCTCTAAGCCATCTCCTGCCACCCATTTCTCACTGTCTGCATTGGAAGTGGAATCCACATCTCTGCCAGAACCCAGCTCATCCTCTTCCTCAGGCTCCAGCCTCTCACCACTCACTGGGATCCCTTTCCCCACACCCGCTGCAGGCAGCATCGTCTCCCCCGAGCATCCGGAGACAGGTGGAGGCTTCACGGAGGGGATGGAGGCTGGAAGAAAGTCTGCCTCACCCCCCCTTTGCCGGGAGCTGCCTAAAGCCTCCCTGGGCTCCATAGCAATGTCGCTGTGCCCTGGAATTTGATCAGAAGGAAGGGGAGCACGGGAAGGGATGTGAAGAGCAATGGTAGGGAGGATCCTGGGGAGCGAATGGTCACTGTCCGCCGAATTCAATGTCACAATTGCCCAGAGGCTGGCAGGAGCTCAGAAGAGACCAAATCTGCCACTGTTAGGAGAAAGGAGACAGAAAAGAAAAAAAAAAATGTGAGTTATCACGCACACAAGTTATCTTAACGCGAGTGCGAAGATGACTGGGTTTCCCTACAGCATCTAAAGGGCTTTCCTTGAAGCAAAATGGGAATCAAGGCTGGCAGACATTTCTGAAGACTGGATTCTGGTATTGCAAAGCAAGGAACACTAGCCATGCGTGTTGCTAAATTTGTGAAAACAGATATATATGGGAAAACAAAGATGGTGTATAAATGCAAACACCATCCACTCTGGACTTTGGAAATAAATGTGGGGGCAACCAGCTCTCCACAGCCATGAACCTCCTCATTCTTTCACAGTGGTCATAGTCACGGGGTTTTTTTAGGGAGATAAAAATTTGGGAGCTGGGATTGTTCAGTCTGAAGAAGAGAAGACTCTGGGAGGACCTGATATCTGCCTTACAATACTTGAACGAAATCTACAGGAAGGCTGGAGAGGGACTTTTTTCATAAAAGCGTCCAGAGACAGGAAAAGGGGAAATGGTTTTAAACTGAAGGAGAACAGATTTAGACTGGATATTAGGAAAAAGTTCTTCAGTGTGAGGGTTGTGAGATTCTGGAACAGATTGCCCAGAGAAGTCACAGATGTCCCCTCCATGAAGGTGTTCAAGGCCAGGTTGGATGAGGCTTTGAGCATCTTTGTCTAGATGAGAGGTGTCCCATGGCAGGGAGGTTGGAGCAGATGATCTCTAAGGTCCCTTCCAACCTAAGCCATTCTATGAAACAGATGCAGATGCTTGACTTAGGTTACACAATAACCCAGTGATCAGAGCACCAAAAAAATGGTGTTGCTTTATGAATCAGGCAGAAGATTTTTGAAGTCCTATTCCTCACTTCTCAGGCAAGAGAGAGATGCTCTCCTTCAGGCAAGAGAGAGATGCTCTCCTCCGCCAGCTCTTCTCAGGAGAACTCTGGTTTGGATGAATAATTCACCACACACTGAGCCAGGCACACACTGCCTGCAGCCCAAGATGCTCCATGGGATCCTGGAAGTGCAGCATGGATCTCTTGCAGATCCACCTGGATCTCTTGCAGAACATAACAGGGACCTGAGTATTGAGGACAACAGATAAAACCTAAACTCAGTGTTTTCCACAGTTCCTCATGCCCCTGGGTCCTAGGTCTACTCTGTGACAGAGACTCAGGCCAACTGAAGCAAAGGCTGTCCTCTCAACCTTTCACACGTGGGCTTTCTTCAAAACATTGCATACTGAACCCTTTGAGATGGAAGCACTCATATTCGGTACTTTGTAAATCTTGGACAAAGTAAATGGGAGAAACTGTGAAAGCTCAGCTGTGGCATAATATGTATCACCCAGTGATATAGAAAGGCTAAGTCAAATACCAAGCATTTGGCATCATAATGTAATTATTACTAATACATGTATGTTGTTTGTAAAGGCATTGAGATGGCTTTCACACACCCTCCCTAAAATCCTTTGTAAAGGCATCCCACCCATCACAGCAAGGCAGCTTAGGCTACATAGCAAACAGAGGAATGTGTCAGACTAAAACTGAGGTATTTTCTGCCACTTTGGTAGCAAAAAAAGCTCCCTGGTGGGTCAGAGGAGAACTGCTTCTGGCACACAGGGAAGGAAACAAGGAGGAACTGCCAGGAGTAGGTGCTGAGGGTGTAGACCTACTCGTTCAGCGTTCCCTGTCAGATTAGCTCTGTTACACTGCCAAACCCTACTCTTCAACAACTGCAAGCAAGATATGAGCACAGCCAGGGATTTCCCAGGTCATTCTTAGTAGCAATAAACCATAAAGTAGAAACAAAAATTATCTTGTAACCTACCACCAGATCGTAATAGCATTATCAGTGTAGACTACTGTACTTTAAAGCACCAAGAAAAATCAAGTGGCTTCTTTCTGCTTTTTATAAAATCTTGCACAAGCTTAGAATTCAGAAAGAAGCAATAAGGAAAACCTTTTATTAGTTACATATCCATACTTCCACTGGAGTATGGCCATGGGTCACTTGTCTGACCCTGGCACATATGGCTGCTAATGGAAAGTCCTAAGTATCCTAGAACTCCATGAAATCACTGAGTGACCTCCATGCAAGTCCCAGCAGACACAAATTCAAATAAATTTCCCATAAATAGCACAAGCTGACAGTCCAAGCAGAAGGAAAAAAAAAATTAAGAAGAAGAAGAAAAGGCGGAGCAATGATGGAGGCTGAACTGTCTTCTGGGCTTAGTGATGATTTCTGTAGTGCATGATAGATAGAAGTACACCATGAAAACACTTATACTTAACTTCCTAAGTTGCACATCTTCTGGCAATAGGAAGGATGCTCATTTCCCAGAACTACAGCTACTGGTCTCATTTCAGGTGGTCTTGAGGAACTAACAGGCCCAAGGTCTCTTGCCTTGAGTCTGTGGTCAGCAAGTTTCTCCATTTCACCACTTGTAAAACAAGGCTAATGCTTACCTCATACAAGCTCATTGTAGGGTGGGTTAGTTAATGCCTGTACATAGTTTTGAACCCAAGTGTTTACCATGTGGTAGTTGCTAATTACTAACGCAATTAGTACATTAAATCCACCCAGATGCAAGAAGCTGCTCCACCTAATTGACCAACCTTGCACCTCATCTCTCGATCTGTGCCTACAGAGGTCTATGGAGGTAGTGGGAATCAGGGTTATTTTCCTCTTCCAACCAACCAATCAAAAAAAAAAAAAAAAAAAAAAAAGCCATCCGCCATCCTATTTATCTGCCATTTCACATTGTTAATCTCCTTGGAGAGGGCCACAATGTACATACACTCCTGGTAAAACCTTGGAGGTGCAGCATTCCAGGGAGTTACTGCTGTGGTATGCACACATGTACAATGGGCACTCTGTGCTGGCCTCCGCCCACAGGCTTTTAACCTCTCTCACTGCTGGTAAAGAAAAAGAAAAAAAAAAGAAAAGAAAAAAAAGAAGAAGGCTTCTGGCAGACAGCACCTAGCTCAGGAAGCAGGGCAGCAGCCACCAAGGATGCAGGACAGGGACCACAGCCACCAGAAAAACGAATCAACCTGCTTGAGACCCTGATGTGCAATGGGAGCTGAAATAAAACTCATGGCTCCAAGCTGGGAAGAGTCTTTCAGGTTTTGAGTCATTGGGTAATATTTTATGCAGAGTGAATAAAAACCTATGTTTCTGCTCTGAAGTCTCGTTGTAGGTCTTGGGACCAAGCTCTGGGCCCTGGTAGCCAAACACTCATTCCTGCTTGGCTCTGTGCCTCCAGGTCAGTAGAAACAAGCAACCGACAAGTAAAAGTCATTACATTACACCAGTATCACGTGAATTCATGCCAAATCCACCTTAAAATCCCACTTAAAAATATTGGCCTCCTGTTCTGCTGGGAGCCTGCAGATGATATCACCAGACCCGCAGGTAGCAACAAATAACCCTGTGCTCAAACACCATGCAGAATTAACTGGGTCATTGTTTTAGCTATCTCCTTACTCTCCTTCAGGGTTAATAGTTAAATGACTTGGGAGCAGGGACATTATACTTGTCTTTCTTGTTTGGGCAGGCTACCTACACTTTGACTAATTAGGAAACCTCACTTCAGGCTGCAGAATGTGTAACCTCTTCCAGAAACCTCCCCATCTCCTCTCTCCAGACTGCCTGTGAGCAGAAGCTATGAAGGGATGGCAATGAACACTTTCCTTCTAGAAGCTCTTCTTCCTTAGCTGGCAGAGCTGGAAATCTAGGGAGAAAGCAGATTTTCTAGGAGACCCCTGACTCTTACCTGAAACACCTGGGAGATGGGGGGGGCTGTCAAGATTTCTGAATGCTCACCCAAACTGCCCTCCAGGCCTCCCAGGCTCGACAGCATCAAATCCCTCTCAATAAGCAACTACAGAGGCATTTTACCATCCAAATTAAGCTCCTGGTGGAAAGTGTTACTGCTAGCAGGCTTCCTGCAGTCAAGTTAAATTTGAGGAAGATAATTCACGGGTGAATGACAAAAAAATTCACAGAAGTTGGCATTAGCTCTTAATTAGTGAGACATTCACACCTCCTCTGATAAGTACTCAGAAATAATCAAAAGCCTCTGTGCTCAGGCTTGCTCATATATTTCGTATCAGTTCATCTGAGCACCTCAGATACACTACTGGAGGTAAAGGCCTGAAGAACAAGACTTCCCTTTGGGTCATACTAGATGCCTCCATTTGGGGGTTTTGAATACTCTCTCTTCTCTTGCCTCCAGGAACAGCTCATGCTTGTAAGAATTCAGGTGCCAGGGCTACAAAATGATTAAACTGAAAATTTTCTAGGGACTGAAAGAGAGGTGAGATAGCAACAGGTGGTGAAAATCCACCTTTTTGGGATTCTATGTGAAGCGGAAGTGGGTATAACACTTGGAATAGCTTTTGCCCTGTGCAGAGGAGCAAACAGATTAGTAACAAGCAAATGCTGATTAGACAAATGCAAGTGAGCCAGGTTCAGCTGCCCGGTGTTTGTGTTGCTGCTCTGATTTGCTCAAGCATTGGAAGCAACAGGAGAGAGCTCAGAGTAATATCAAGAGGTGATGCCTAGATCCCATAACACACTAATCCCAAACAAGACTGTAGCTGCTGAAAATGCTTACATTTTATCAAAACGCCTCAAGATGAAAAAGAAAAAAATTCTGTTGGTGAGTTCAAGTGAGGGGAAACTGAGGCATGATTCTGTGAGGCAAAGGGAACATGAAGTGGAGCTCACATCTTGAACCCCATGTCTACCATGTTGCCTATGGAACTCATTTTCTCACATGACTTGCAGTTAAATCTCTAATCTCTGCAAAATATCACAAAGCCTGGAAGACTCTTTATGCTCCATAATTTTTTAAAACCATTCACCACAAAGCACAGAAGACTATAGAGCAATATTTAATGATGAGATATCACCTCTCACCCCAAAGACTCCTGGGTTGCTTCCTCAATGATATATGCCACCACTGTAAAGCAGCTGCCTCTGAGGCAGAGGCCAATGGACAACCCACATTACACCGGAGGAAAAGTTCTGGTCAGAAACCTGCTCCTCATGAGGAGTGTCAGTGAAGCAGAATCCATCATGGGACATAAAACTCAATGTGCCTGGCATGCATCAAGCTGCACTGAACTCAGAGTTAGCCCAAAATAAAAAAAAAAAAAAAAAAAAAAAAAAAAAAGCCCCAAAGTTATTTCTTCATTATTGCATTGCAAAAAAAAACAACAAATGAACACCAAAGTAGGAAGGTCAAGCTTGGTTATGGTCATGGGTCATGCACTGGCAGACCACCAGCAGCACAAGTCTGATGCAGACCAGGAACAGGCATCTGGTCACTCTTCTATCAAATGGACTAGGGAACACAGGATGAGTGTTGATCCTATTTTCATGCCAACTTGAAGGTAGTTCCAGAAGATGTGTAAAACTTGTGAGCCAAAAAGCCAGAGCAGTGCAGACAAGTGACATCATATGATGCAGTACAAAGTTCTCTGGAATAAAATTAAGTCACTGAACTTTTTCTGGAACAAGTTTTAACCAGGAGAATGAGTTTATACTGGATCAGTATCATGCACCAGTAGCACATTTAATCTCCTTCTCAGAGCCCTGGAGTTACATTTATTGAGTCTTTGGACCACAGACTTAGTGATGTCCTGTGGCCATGATACTGTGAAAGAACAACACAGCTTTGGCAGGGAACTGGAAAAATTACTGTGACAGCTATTTTCCATCCATATTATGGATCCCATAGGAAACACCCTCTCCCTTTCACTCCCCTTGTGTCAATTAGGACACAAACAAGGCAGAGGAACTTCCACTTTAAGCAAAACAAAAGAACATCATCTCTTAATAAAGAAGCAGAGACAGCTAGGTGTTGTCCACATCTCAGCCTACCTCACATCTCAGGTACACCTATGAACATTTTTCCCTCCAATGAGCAGTGGGGTGGGGTGAACTGGACAATATCCAGAGCCCCTTGCAACCCAAACCATTCTGTGCTCCTGTTGAGGTACTATCTAACCTCTGCCTCCATCGCTGAGCAAGGACTAATGTCAGTTACCAGAACAACAGCAGAAAGATAATCTTCACTTGTTTCCATCACATTGCCTTGAATCCAAGTGTAACCAGCCCTCTGCACCTCCACCAGAGTGATTGAATAACGCTGACTGATGGCTCTAGCTCAGTGTGCCCAAGCTCAGAAAAGGGAGCCAGGAAAAGCCACACTGGAGGGGAAGAGACATGATAACCCAAAGATCAGCCAGATGAGGCTGCAAGCATCTCCCCCCAAGATAAAGAGACAGAAATTAATGAGAGCCCAAGCATATCTATAATTATGGAAACATGTTCAGTGTGCACATTACACATGTGTGTATCTGTCTTCTCAACATAGAGACATTAGGAGTAGATTATGGAATTATATTTGACTCCATAATTAGATTTGAGGCTCCATAATTAGATCAGATAGTCACCTTTCTATGTAAGTAACTAACTACCTTACAGTGTTGAGGGAGAGCCAACTAAATGATTAAACAACTGACACAGCCATAAATCACAAGGCCCATAAAAGCAATACTGCCCAAGGTACAGCTTGGCAGTGGACACAGCCAGCATAGCAGAGCACCCATCTGTGGTAGGAAGAGAGATGCCCATTATATTGCCCAAGGACTTTTACAAGCTCCTGCCTGAGAGCTGTGCCAAGTTTTTCTAAATTTCCTCACTCACAACTTAAAGATGTATCTGGGTGCCAGGGAAGGGAGCATAGTCACCAGACCTGTAAACACCTCCTTATGCTGACGTCTGGTCTCTAAAGGATCAACCTAATGCCACTTGTGCCCTTTGAGATGAACATTGCTATAGGACAGCTATAAAGCTGGGCTTGGTTCAATAGATTTACATGTCTGAATCACAGAATAGCGTTTGATCCCAATGACGTTGAGTTGGCATGTCATTTTTACCCATCATCCTTGTGAAGCTTAGGCCTCCGGGACACTAGGAAACAGAATGACATGCCAATTGTGCTTCTGCTCGTTACAAAACAAAAAGCCAAGCCACGAGATTTGCCTACGTCAGGTCAACACCAGGTTGCTGAGCTCCCAGACCAAGCACCATCACTCTTGGCGTGATGTATAATCAAAGGTGACTCCTAAGATGATCCCAAAGAATACCCTGAGCACGCTGCTGGGTGCAGCAGTGTATGCCATTGCAAGGATAAAGCTTACTCTATTAACAATAGCCATAAAACCATCTGGGAAAAGTATCAACATCCAAGAGAAGGGAACTTCAAATGCCTATTCTGTTCTAGCCAGCTTTTGCCCAGCACACCATCCTGGAGCTAGTGGAAGTCACTCCAGGCTTCAAATGGAAAGTTTTATGGGTATTTAGGGAAAGGTTATTGGCACAGAGACCAGCCACAGAAATCAAAAGCCTGCACAGTTCTATCATCTGTGTTACCAAACTTTCCTAGATCGACTGCTCTTGGAGAGCTGCCACCTGACACAGTAGCCTCCTTCTAACACCATCAAGCTAGGTGTAATATGTGGAAAATGATTTTTCTATATAAATCATTAACAAGGTGACTGTTTTTATTTACTGCCACTGCCATGGGACTCTTGCATTTTCCTTATTTTTTTTTTTCACTCTCCTCCATTATTTCAGTTTTGCTTGCACAAGTGCCAAATACACCAGCTTTCCCTCCCTTTGGGAAAAACAAAGAAATAAAAAAATTCAACAACACATATGATAGGGAATCCAGCAAGTCCTGGCTCAGCATCCATTCCTCAGAGTCGTAAATTATGGCAAAAGCAGGACCAAAAAGGCTTTGGTCCAGAGCCTATCCTGTGCCCAGTCTAGAGGCTGTACAAACAACACATCCCATATTACTTAATCCTGCATGTTTCAATGGACACTAGGAATAAGAAAGGTTGGAATTTGTCCATGCAGGCTTGCTTTGTGTGTTTCCATGCTGAGTAAGCATTCGTATCTTGCTTGGTGCTGTACAATGTACCAAGCACCCCCAGCATAAAGGGGGTACTGTGGGAAAATGGGGCATAAAGAGGGCATGCAAGAAGATAAGCAACAATTTGGAGCTTTTAGAGGAAGACACTGAGACTGCTTTTCCTTGTGGACTGTATCAGCCTTCTGACTTTGAGGCGGAATGAATCCTTGGGTCAGCAAAACAGTAAACACCCTTAAAGCCTCAGGGATTGCAGAAGAAAAGGCAGGTGGCAAAATCAGTGCAGGACACAAGTGGACCTGACTGGGTGTGCAAAGGGCAAAGAGCAGCCCTTGGTTACACAACAGCAACATCAGGAGGCTTAAATGTTAGCTGGGAGAATGTTGGTGGGAAGACCAGAGGATAAGAAAAAAGGCAAGATAACCAACAGCTGCTATGGGAAGGAGCAGCTTCACCTTTAACAAGGCTGAAGAGGAAGCAGTTACAGAAATGCTGTGAGAAGTTGGGTCAGACAGGAGATAAGAGTCTGCTGAGAACCTGCGTGCCCCAAAGGCCTCTCCACCTGAACCACTTCATTGTGCTCTTTGTGTGGCATTGCACACACCGGACTCTCTCTGAGGTGGAGAAAAAGGTCTAGAGCACCAGGTTCATGATTCAAATCTCTATTCAAGTAGGACTCGTACCTTGGATTGTTACTGCCTTGTAACACCACTGACTGCAGGAGGATGTGATAGGTCTGGATGGGGTCAGAATTTGGGGGAATACCAAATCAAGTCAGTCATGAGTGCCCTTTCTAGGTGACATAAGGGTCTCTTCTACTCTGTCCCTGTCCTGGTCTGAGCCAAGATAAGTCAGATAAAAGAATGGAGGAGCAGGATGTGTATTTCTATAACTACCTCCTATGACAAAGAACTGAGTTCTATTGTAAGCCAGCTCCTATAAGGAATTCCATTTATGACACTTTTCCATCAGATTTGTGGGAATAACATCTCTCTCTTTAAGCGAAGGAAGGAAGGAAGGAAGGAAGGAAGGAAGGAAGGAAGGAAGGAAGGAAGGAAGGAAGGAAGGAAGGAAGGATTTCAGAGATCTCTCCACACTTGGTCTGGAAACACAAAATTAGGCCAGTGTCCAAGTCTCAGAAATCACATCAGTATCACATTCAGGATGTGTGGATTCATATGGAGGAAAGACATGCCTGTAACTCCTTGCAACAACATCTGGTCTGATTATCATATAATTTTCTCCCTTCCATCTTAAAACCATTTTCCCCACCTGCTAAAATGTGGGACAAAAACAGAATGATTCATTGTGTATGTATATATATATATATATATATATCAGTTTTAAAGGTTAAAGCTAACAGAAATTTCAAAGTAACATAAAACCTCAGACTTCTGATCTTTAACCCATCTCTAATTTTGAGGTATTTAGCTGAGTCCTGGATTACCCCATGCCTGCCTACCACACATTCTTTTAAACAGCTTTCCCAAGCACTGTTACAGAAGATACCCTACTACAGAAGAGAAAACTTTGCTTGTGTCCCTGTTACATTCTTTGAGCCCTTAACTGCCCCACAGCTCTTAGAGGAACAGGAAGGCTCTCCTTCAGAACCAGTGAGAAGCTAAATAAGTTAACCCACGCAACAACTTTTAGCCAGCACCAAAGCACTTGCATCCCAAAATATCACACACTTCAGAGCAAAGCCTTGGGACATGCTGTGCTCTGCTATGCACCAGGGCAGGTCAGAGCCTTGCCACCACCTTCTTTCCTCATGTTTGCATGGAAATTGGTCTCATCCTGCATAGTGTTTCTACGTATCGAACTTCATTTCAAAAAAGTACGTCAGACTCACCAGCCTTACATGGAGAGAAAAGCTGAGGCTCATCCTTATCATTTGCACAGGTCCTTTTTTCCCTGAAAGACACTGGATGGATTCATATATGAGCCACACCACTGTCACCACTCATGAAGAAGAGTAAACCTGGACCTGGGATCTGTGAGCAACACCCATGATCCTATTCCCAAAATACTTCTCTTCCTGCTTTGTCCCCTGTACTTCAGCCCCACCACTTTCCCCTTCCCATGCTGAAGTACACAACAGCAGCATCACACATTGCCAACAGTACAAGTGTTTGGTGGACAGGCAGCCAGGCAGAGATTTTAGAGATACAGAGGCTTGTGACCTTGCTGAGATCTCCAGCTAAACTGGGAAGTAAACCAGAGCTGCAAAGATCATAATCAATCTCAGATCAAATCCTCCCAGACCTTGGGGTGTCTGAGGTCCAGAGTTTCAATTTGGCCTTTTAGAGAGAAAGGTGACTAACCTGAGAACTCTTCAAAATTTTTGATTTCACAAAAGACAACAAAAGCCTAAATGAAATAAAGTCAGAAGATTGCTTTTCATATCCAGCTGCCCCACAGCTTACAGTAAAAGCTCACCATTGGGTTTGGACAGTCTGTGCTGCAAAGTAAATCCAACTGCAAAAGTGCAAAATAGCCCCTAACTCTGCTCCCTCTCAGGAGCTGCTAAACAGAAACTTCCACCCCCTCCTTCCTTCAGACGTTTTCTTAGCTCTGAAAGACAGGTTGCATTGTTCTGCTTTCACTGATTTTTTGTTTGTTTTCAGTTTAAGGAATGGATTTACCTTCCTTGTATTCCCCACACCCCAGGTATTTATCTCCCTTGCTACAACCAGTTAAATGGGAATGTTGAGTCTAGATGGGGAGCTGCACTTCTTCCCAGCATCAATCATTGTCTCTAAGCAGGTACAACAATGCAAAGAACTTCACCTCCAGAGAAGGGAAAAGAAACTGTGTCTAAGCGATTGAGTGCACCTCAGAAGCAACTGTGCCAACAAGGTACACTTGCAACCTGATCTCACACGCAGATCAGAAGGCAAAGCAGTCCCAAGCTCAAAAATTTGGAAATAATTTTCAGATCTGACAATCCCCCCAGGCTAAAACCTGGAGTTGAGGGTTTTAAAAGCCCATCTTTAATCAAGATGACAATTTCCTAAAAGTATGAGTCATTTTATTTCCACAACAAGCATGACGAGAAAGGAAGATCCTTTTTTTTTTTTTTTTTTATCAAGTTGGAAAGAGAGAACGTAACAAGAACAGAACCTCAAATAGCAGCAAAACCAGTCCCAGTGGAAACCACAACCCTTGCAGCAAAACACTGGGAACATTCTCTGCTAAAAATCTCCCACAGTCTCACCTTTCTTCCTAGGCTTTGGACTAGCTCTGAACCTTGTATTCCTGCTGCCCAAGGAGAGTCTAGGACATCCCACCAATGAGGATAGATCTTGCCATGGATTTCATCTAACCTGCTGTCTTTTTTATGCTTAGATTTGCTGCCCTTCTCTCATCACTAAGTGCATGCTTAATTGCAGCACTTACACCCTCAAAACTCTGTATGCCTACATGTTATAGTAAGCAAAAATGATGTTGAATCTTCTGCATATGGCCTAAATCCTTTTCTATTGACTTTGATGTGGTCTGTGCATCATGGAGCACATTTAAGTGGTTATTAATACCACCTTTCAATATCATTGCAGAACTGATCACAGAAACTCCAGAGATGGGTAGTCAACAGGGAGCAAGAGGGACTGCCTAGGCATATGGTTAAACAAATCAGTCATCAATTCACTGGGAGAGCTTTTATTTCCATCACAGCAATCTGTTGGATCCCAGAACTGTTTTTTATGTGGTTCATTAGACAATAGTGTTTCTTGCTACTGGTTGGGTCAAGAGTCAAAATTGCTGTGTAATTACAAGTCTCTGAGCACAAGGCAAGAGTTTTTCAGTCCTGGAGGGCGTTGTCCAAAGGGGAAAGAAAACAGAAGGAAAGATTATGTGTGAGCAATTGAGCCCTACTGGGAGGGCAAAAAAAGTCACTGAAACTGGGATTAGCCAAATCTTATAACAGAAAACAGGAGTCCTGTTGGTAAATTGGCACTTACACCTCAGAGATGTGTGCTGGGGAGAAGGAGCTTGAACGATGTGTCAATAAAGACCAGAAGAGGAGATTAAGCATCATCCAAAGCCAAAACATGGTGGCTGGGCCTTTTCAAGCTTTTAACTCCTTGAGTTAATTAAGCACGTGGCAATGGTAGTTATTAAAAAAGAACAGTTCCTAACTTAATCAAAGTACATTATTTGAAATGAGACCAAGGAACCTCAGTAGAGAAACCCAGTAAATATCAACTTAAGCTAAATAGTTCTTTTTTTATTATTTTATATATATATATATATAATAATAATATAAGCAATGGCCACTGTCCTTTTTGTTTGCCAACAGCTAGCATAAGTTTATGGCTCTGCACAAACCCAACACTCCATTTTATTACATTTCAGAGAGTGCATCCTCCTAAAATGATAATGTGTTAATAATCTATGTTTGGCTTTTTGGCAGGAGCCAAAGTGCTCAAACAACTTGAAATAACATCAGCAAAAAATTATTTATTCCCCATGCCTAGCTGCAGAGAAAACAGAGGTTTTCTTGGCTCAGTTACTTCTCAATAGATTTCTGGTTTCAATTAAAACTTCGAGTCTGTTAAAAAAAAAAAAAAAAAAGCCAATAAGAGATGGAAGAGAAGTCTCCATTCACTGAGTGTTTCTGCTTTCCCCCCTCCCCTTTTACATAACCCTTCTGAGCTAAGAGCAGAGATTAAAGTACAAGTATATTGTTTAGAGCGGGTTTTTTCCCCCTTTCAGCTTAAAAAATTAAATAAATAAATAAACAAATGGAGATAAAAGAAGACTCTCCTTTAAGTGGAAGTATCTCCTGACAGAGGGGAGTAACCTCAGCAAAGGCAGAGGACACGCAGGAAGGTGTACGTGAAAACAGCCACTTGCACGTTCTCCCTGACAGGCATTTTTTTCTCCTCCTGTCTATGATAAAAGGTCCCAGACACTTGTTTCCTCGGGTTCCTGCTATCGCTGCCTGACGTTCGGCGGCCGATTATATCATTACAGTAGCCTGCACCAAGTTAGTCCCGGCTGCAGGGGCTGTCGGATCAATAATTGTTCCCATTTGGGTCCATAATATCCAACACGGGATTGGATTTGCCAGCAGTCCTTTTACCCCTGAAATCCTCCTGTCAATACCGACGGGATCACATTACTTTCCCTGACAGCAGAGGACTAGCAGGCTCAGCGCTTTGCTCGCCTCGCACATCCTTTGCGGTTTGACAGATGGACATATAAGGCAACACGACTGGTACCCCCCGGCCCGGCCCGGCCTGGTACGGCCCCTGCAGGGCCACCGCAGGCCGGCGGCTAATGAAACACCTCTGCTTGCAGCAAAGAAGGGGGGGACGTAGGGGGAGAAGCCCTGGCTGGTTCCCCATCTACCTCCCCCATCCCCATCCCCACTGGCTGCATTTGCTTGTGGCGGACTCCTCCCAGTGCCCGGCTCGCCGTGCAGCCGCCGGCCCACATCCCCATCCCGGGGCGGGAGCTCTGACAACCCCCACGGCAGCGGGATGGGTGGGTTGTGATCCCCCTCCCCTTCATGCACAAACACACATGCACTCACACACACACACACACACACACACACACACACACACACACACACACACATCCTCCTCCCCCCGCATCTTCCCTTGCAAACCCGCCCGGGGACCTGTCCGCAGGGAGGGGGTGGCCGGGCAGGGTGGGTATCCTCCCCCGTGACCCCCTCGCCCCTTGCCGCAGACAACCGCTCCCCTGGTCCGTCTCCCGTGGACGAAATAGCCTTACAGCATCAGGCGTCGGGCCCGAGATTATCAGTGTCGTTTATTTGAAGCGGAAACGAATCGGAAATCCTTCTCTCAACTGCCTTTTTAGACACATAAATACACACAGGCAAGGGGCAGGAGGCAACGCGGGGCGGGAGGACGGACAGCCAGGTCCCGGGGCGGCGTAAAAACACACACACACTCACATTCACACACACACCTTCACACTCACACACCGGGGGGGAAGGGAGGGGGAGAAATAAAAATTTTAAAATTTAAAAAAATTTAAAACAAAACCAAAAAAAGGGCAGGAGGGGAAGCACCCACCTCGCCGGAGGGACCCGACTTCCCACTGCCCATAGGGGGAGACCCCCGAGGAAGAGGTTTGTGTGTGAATGAGTGTGAGTCGAAGTGTGAGTGTGCAGGGAGGTGAGCAGGGAGCTTTGCGCCAGGGCTGGAGTTGACAATAGCCGCCCGCGGCTGCAAGGCTGCGTTTTGCACCACCAACACCACCACCCACATCACACACACACACACCGCCCCCCGATAATATCGCCGACATTAAAACTGCCCAAAACTGAACTCCAGTTCTACCCGTGGGGATGGCGGGGGGAAGGGGAGCTGGCGCGGGAGGGGGGGGGAAAGGGCCCATCGGGGTCCTGGGGGCGGCAATCACCGGCTTATTAATAATCATTATGTGAACGCGCCTCACTTCGGCACTGAGCAGGGGGAGAGCGGGGTCAGGGGGTGGGGGGTGTCCAGCACTGCTAATTGCTCCCCCCCTCCTCTCCTCTTCCACACCCCCAACACTCCTTTTGCTCCTACAAAATGCCGCTTTTCGGGGCTCCGTGTCCTTTTTCAATGTCAAAAAAAAAAAAAAAAAAAAAAAAAAAATCAAAAAGCGCGGGGACGCGGCGGCCGCTCCGGGGCAGCACCGCTCACCCCTAAAACCTCCGATTCCCCCACATGCCCCCTCCCGCTCCCAGCGCTGCCGACCCCCGCGCACACTCCCGCACTCACAAATCCCCATAAGGTTACAATGTTGCTCTCTAGCTCCACTTAACCTGCAATTTACGAAACGGGGGTGGGTGGGTGGGGGGTGTGGTGTCTCCCCTCTCCCCCCCCACCAACCCCAATCTCCTTTCCACACATACTGCTGCTACCTACCCCCGGTACCGTGTCGGGAAAACACATGCAGGCTACCAAAGGGGTAGGGGGAGATATGGGGGACACACAAGTACATTATGCAAACTCCTAAAAAATCGCAACCGCTTCCCAGCAGCACGCTTTTACAACCTCCCCCCTACCCCAAACCATACACATACCCCCCAACCACAAAGCATGGGGAGGCAAGGGGTAGGAGAGGGAGAGGAGGACTCGCATGCATTGCACAGCGGAGAAATATTCTCCCCCTCACACTCTCCAAATAAATAAAAGCCCTTTCCGCGCCATTGCAAAGTCACAACATGAAAAAAAAGGCGACATTAACTTTTGCATGCAGAGGGGAAAAGGGAAGGGGGAGAAGAAGGGAAAAAGACAGGAGAGGGGTAAGACCCTCCTGCAATCGGGATCATCAAGACAGACCTTTCCTCGATGGCTCAGGGCTTTTTTCTTTTTTTGTTGCTGTTGCTTTTTTTTTGCTTTTTTTTTTTTTTTTTTTTTTTTTTTTCCTCTTACTAACCCATATCCCCAAAACGGCAGCGGGGGCTTCTTCTTAGCAGCTTCCTCTTCTTCCTCTTCTTCTTCTTCTTCTTCCTCCTCTTCTTCTTCTTCTTGTTCTTCTTCTTCTTCTTGTTCTTGTTCTTCTTTTTCTCCTTCTCCTTCTTTTCCTTCTTTTCTTCTTCTTTCTTCCTCCTCTTCCTTCTACCTCGGATTCCCCCCTTCTTGTCTCTTCTCTTTCAGATCCCGGTTTCAATCCCTCGCCACAGCCCCCAAAGGTGCTTTTGCTTGTGTTGCGGCAAACCCATGGCGGTGTTCATCTGTCAGATTAGGGGAGCGCACGGCCGCGCAGCACACGCAGAGCGGAGAGGGAGGAGAGGGGGGTGAGGGAGGGGGGGGGAGAGGGGGGAGGGGAAGGAAGGCACCCGGGGAGAGGGAGATGGACGGATAGACAGAGGGAATGGATAGCTCGATAGATAAATGATAGATGATAGATAAATAGAGCGAGATAGAGCGAGAAGAGGGGAAAATGGCGTCTTGGAAGCCGGAATCCCGGAGTAAATCAAATTAACACGCAACACCCAGAGCAGTCCTAGCTAATTTTAGCAGGATCCAAAATAAAATTAAAAGGAAAAGGGGGGGGTGGGAAGGAGGAGAAGGGGGGGGGGGGTGCTGATTAAAAAGGAGGGGTGAAAGGAGAAAAAAGGGAGAAAAAAAAAAGAATTAAACAAAAATCAACGTATGGGATAAAATCCTGGATTTGAAATCGATGGAGCTTCTAGCTTCTCTCTGGCTTTCTGATTCTCTTGCTTTTCCTTTTCCTTCTCTCTTTTTTTTTTTTTTTTTTTTTTGGTTTTGCTCTTTTTTCGGAGGGTTGGTTTTTGGGTTTTTGTTTTGTTTTGTTTTGTTGGTTTTGGGGGGGCTATGGAAGGGGAGCGAGGGTGGGAAGCGTTTTCGGTTTTGCTTTTCCCGGCGACGAGTTTAAAAAAAAAAAAAAAAAAAAAAGGGGGGGGGGGGGGGGGGGGGAGAGGCAGGGAAAAAAAAATCAAATCCCGAAAAGAAAGAAAGAGCAAAACCCCGCGACGAGAAAAGGGCTGCTTTGGCGGCGAGGAAGCTGTTCTCTTTATTCCGTCTGTCTGGTCTCCGGAGCGGGACCGTGCTGGTGCCGGAGCTCCGGCGGGCTGCGGGGCTGCGGCCGCCCGCTCCCCCCGCCGCGCCGCGCCGTGGAGGGCAAGGGGGGGGGGGGGGAGGAGGGGGGGGAAACACCCCCTTTTCCTAACGGACACGGGATCGATGCTCACACACAGACAGACACACACACACACACAACCCTCCCGCCCTCCTCGCTGAGAGTACAGTCTGGGAAAAGGGGGCGTCTGGGGACTGCTTTTTTGCTCCCCACTCGATTTTTCCTTTCTCTGTCTTTTATTTTGTCTTTTTGGTCTGGTTACCCCCCCCTACACACACATGCACACACACCACTGCCCCCAACCCCCTACTCCCCCTTCCCCCCCCCCCCCCCCCCCCATTCCCTACAAGGGGCGGCGATTTGTTTAGGCAGATCTGGGGGCTGATGGCTCCGTCTCTCTCTTCCTCTGTTTCTCTCGCTCGCTCCCGGAGTCCTGCAGCACAGAGGCGGGGGGGGAAGGGGTGGGGGATAAGGGGGGAGTTGGTGGGGAATAAATGTTAATGATCAGACACACACACACACACACACACACTCGGTGCGGCTGCAGTGCTCAGCCTTGGGTTAATGTACTCAACAGTGCCACTACCTGACACAACCGCAGCAGTGATGGGGATAAGGGAGAAAAGGCAGACAAGGTGAGGCTCAGGGTTGTGGTATTTATCCCACTCCAATCTCTCCCTCTCCCACCCCCCCCACTCCCCCATCTCTCCCCGTCCCACTCCCTATCCCCACCCCTCCTTTGCACAGTGCATCCCTGACCTGTGCGGGAGATTTTTGGGGGTGACTGATGGTTAGATCTGAGGTGAGAAATATTTCTTTGGGGCTGAGGGAGACAAGCAGAGACCCCTCATTCCAATTTTAAGGATTAAAGCCTCCCACTCCCCTCCAGCTCAATCCCCCCCCCGCTCCCCCTCCCCCCCCCATCTTTCAGTAAGAAGCAGTAACAATGCCCAAAATACAGCACAAATTCTGCACTACACCAATGGAGCTGTGCAAATTCCAAGTCCTTAGCATTTTGCTTTCCCACCCTTGCTCTCTGCCAGCAGTCTGGATGCTGCTGCCTTTTGGGTTGCCAGTTTGGCAAACTTTTTACTCAGAGGAGTAAATTGTTGGCTTGCTCAAATAATCACACAGGTGAGGAGGAGGAATCCCCAGAACAGGGAAGGTTTATGGGATGGATGGGGCTGTGGAAGTGTACTTACAGATGATCAACATAAGAGTAGGAGAGAACAGGGCGTACAACCCTTTACCCCCTCCCTGGATATCTCTGCTTATTTTAGTCCTTGAAGAGATAGTGTCCCAGAGTGTTGCAGGAGGCTCAAAGTACACAGAGTTTCTTCCCTTTGCTCTGGAATGTCAGACCTTCATCCAAGTGACCTGAATTCAGGGGCCAACAAATGGAAGGACAGCCTGGGCTGAACCCCACCAAGCATGGAGGCTTATTCATATGCCATATTTGTGCCTTACATGTGTAGCTAGTCTACAACACAGGTCCCAGTCTAGCACCAGATGGGTTGGAGAGCTTTGAGACCCATGAGAACCACCACCCACTTGCAGATTCAGCTATGTGAGAGAGTCCATGCCCTCATCCCCACTACACTTCCTCATGATTTCTGTGAAAAGTTCCTAGACAAAAATCACACCAAGCCCTCATTTACCTCAGGATCCTTCTGTATGACTGATCTCTGCCTTCATGCCTTCCTTTACATCCCATACAAAGGAGCTTTGGAAGAGGCAACAGAGTGTGCAACTCCTCTCACTGTCCTTTCCTTCCTCTTCTCTCCATCAACAGGAGAAAACATATAAACAAATAAATAAAGTACACCGAAAGATCAACTGCACCTCCATCCCAAACAAATACTCAACCCAAAAACTTCTGAATTGGAAATGTCACACTGGAAATGTTGACATTTCTGACTGAAACCAAACAAGAATTGTCATTTTGAATCAGGGCTTTGACATGGAAGGGAGGCTTGTTTGTTTAAATTACATCACCCAACTGGAGCTACATTTTGTCATTTCGTATATATACGAATGAAACAAAAAGGAATAGTTTCAACATTTCTTGGCAGAGATGCTAGTGACCTTTTCCTGTGAAGAATTCTGGTTTCGAAAACTTTTGGCAGGTAAACCCTGTGCGTCGAAGAGCTCCATCAACCATCGTCTTCCTCCTCAGAAGAAACCATCACATGAAATAATTGGCTTGATTGGATTAACACAGAAAACCAAAATATGGAACAAAATACTAAAATAAAGAATTTTTAAAAAATCACCTTTGATTTTTCCTTGTTAGAAAATAGTGGGTTTTAAAAATTAATAAATTTTGGATTAAAAGTGTTTCATAAGGATTTTCTCTTTTAATCTTGTATTTCTTTTCTTCTGGAGAGTTTAAAAACACATATACAAATATATTTAAGCAGCTCCACTTAAATAATTTCAAAATGAGAAGTTCAGTTTGGGAAACAATTGAAATACTGTTTGATATATTTAATGCTCACTCTCTTTGTAAACATGCGGGATACTAAAAAAAATGAAAAAAAAACCCTCCTCAAAAATACTAAAGGAAAGGAAGTTTCATTGACCTGAAGTTATTTTTAGGCCTGTCTTACGTATAACTGGGGGAAAAAAAAAAAAAAATCACACCTGGTTCCCTGTAGACATCAAACTCTGAAAAGACCCATCAGGATAAATTTCATAAGCAGAAAAAGACTCATTCATTTGAGTGGTCACCTTGTAGGACACATGTGCATAAATCATTGCAGATCAGTGTTGACATCAAAGGTTTTCTCAGCTATGTTTTTGTCTTCTAGATCTAGAACATTTTTGTTTTTGAAGAAAACCTCTTTCTGACTTTGCTGTGTGTCAGGGAGTTTGCACAATGTGTATAATTTGAAAAAGGAAATTTCCTTCCCTTTGTTCTTTTTATGTAAAAAATACTATGGCATTCATAAAGTTGGTTTGGTTCCTGCAGCAAACCTGAGATAAGTTTCCTATTTGTGTCTCAAAATCTGCACATAACCTTGCATGCATGAGACAGGCAGATGTTTTATAATGAAGGTCATGAGCCTGTTATTTTTATATAAATAGCATATTGAGTTAAATATGTATATAAGTCTTCCTAGGTACAAGGTATGAAATACCTCTCAGAAATACAAGAGTTAGCAGTTCACTGGATCGCACTACAACATAAGTGATGAACAATTACATTCTAACGCTGTTGAAAACAAGGGGCAACTGTGTATTTTAATTCACCCTCTTTTTTTTTCTTTCCTTCTCAAGAACTGGAAATCCAACTGTTTGAACAATTTACCCCAGTACAGAAATAACAATTATTTTAAAAGCTGTACTTTTATTTTGTAAATCCCTCAGACATGTGCTATCAAGTTTCAACATTGTTGTGTGAACAATGGCAGGCAAGGATGAAAATTCAGGGCCAAGGGACTGAAAATCAAGTACAAAAGTAGTTTTGGAAGTCATACACCCCTCTTTTGGTTGATTCCCCTTGGATTTAGTATATCCCCCCAGAATTCCCAAACTATTTCTCTTTTATGTTGTTTTGATAACAGTATTGTTGCCTTACTTCAGCATCTTCTTGCCGTTGCCAAAGACTGTGCCATGCTTACTACTGTGTGGAAAAAACATACAGTATTTTTTCTCCATTTCCTCAACCAGGACAATTAGAAAAAACCTTGGTAGCTTAGCAACATCATAATACAGTGTGGGGAGATGACCGCATGGGAGGCTCAGGTTCAAGTCCAGACTTCCTTATCTATCAGATCTTTCCACAGCCTTCTTCCCCCGATGAAGCCAGTGATTACACTTTTCTCTGCAATCTTTTCTCTGCAATCAGGCAGCACAGAAAAGTTGTAGAGCTCAATGATGCAGCACTTTGCATTGTTTTTTTTTTAAATTGATTTTACACTTTTTTTTTTTTTTTTTTTTTTTTTTTAAATCACACACCAGCAGAAGACCAGGAAGTGCCCTTTGCTCAGGCCATTCAGACATGTGAGTCTTTCTGAAAACCTTTCAATGTTTACCTCTTGAAGCTCTTTCAACATCCACCAGTTTGTTATTGCTCTTACAGATGTGGTTATATATCACAGTCTTTCATGAACAAACTAGAAACTCTGATCTCGCAAGCACAGAAAATTCTTTATCTCATAACTAACATCAAAGAAACTAATTACTAATAATCATCAGAACCTATCCTAGATTTCATGTGTATCATTGATCAGTGATATTGTAGATTTCAATCAGTTTTCATACAGATTACAATTTTGCATTTTTTAATATATATATATAAAGATTTATAAAATAATTTTGAAGTAGTAATGTGAATAAGAAGCACAGCACATTAGCAGAAATGTAATATCAGTTAGTGAAGCACAGGATCCTCAGGAGCTATTTTAAAGCTACATAATTTAGGATATGGAATGAATGGAAACACTGGATCTGCTTGGGAATTCCATATATAAAGGATTGTTTAATCTAGCTAGGAAAGTCATAAAGGAATTGACAAGAAGAAGCTGAATTCAGAGAAAAGATCACATTTTTATGAAGATATTCATGGTTCACAGTGATTAATCATTCCAGAAATTTAATAGAAGGACTGGTAAAAATAACCATCTCATGACATTTTCAGGTTGGAGGCTGGATGACTTCCTAGAAGATACATTTTATCCAAGCAAAAGTAATTGGGTTCAGGACAAGAACAGACATGAAGTGAGTTAAGAACTGCCTAACTGGCAGATCTCTGAAAGTATTCGCCAATGCATTATTATTGTCAAAGAGACGTGTTACTAGACTTTTCCTTTAAACTATTCATCAGTTATATGGAAGTAAATATAAAGCTACTCCTAATGTCATTTGTAGATGACATTATGGCTGGTGAGATAGCAAAGAATGAAAGTCCAGGACAGCCTGATGTAAAAAACTGCACCTCCTATCTTGGGCAAATATAATGTATTTTAAGTCAGTAAGATGCCAGTTTTACTTCTTGCAAACACAGACAAAAACTCTGTAACATGAAGGACTGCAGCCAGGACATTGCACTGCACTGTGGGCTCTCAGTTGGACCCTCAAATCCAGGGGTCTGTATGTGATGTGATCCTTGGCTCTGCAGCCAGGTGACTTGCGGTGTGTGGCACTAGCTAAGGCAGAACTCAAGAGGCTGTTTATGGGTCTGACAGCCACATTTTAAAACATATGGTAACAAAATTGGAGACAGTACAGGGAAGAGCCACAAAAAATGATTGAGGGCTGGAGAAAATTATTTGCAGGGCAAGCACTGAAGAATTATGTTTAGCTATCAGAAATAGATTTGATTCCAGGGGAAAAAATGCCTTGTAGGCGAGGAAATTACATAGTACCAAGGGACTGGAGTTATGTACCTAATTTCTCAGAGGAGCAGGGCTAGGATCATTCTGTCCTTCACAATTTCCTACGTAACAGTTTAAGTGACCTCGACCCACTGTAAATCCAACTATTTTCTAACTCTGTCCACATAATTGAAAGACCTCACTTAAAGCTTTGGAGTCCAACTTGAATTTAGGTGTTGTGTTGCCCTGGTGCCATTCTGGATTTGTCCTTGGTTTCTCTTCTGGAAAAATATTTAGCTAAATAAAATAAAAACGTTCTTTAGTCTAAGCCAAGCTGAAGCAGTGATGAACCAGACAGGCTGATGGAAGGCTAGGTGGTCTAGATGATTCTTTCTGGCCTGATAATCTTTGAAAATTAATTTGCAGAAGAAACATGTAAATGTGTCTTGAAATTTGACTTATGGCAAGATGTACATAATGCCATATAGTACCACGTAAAATCTTCCTATTCCTAGCTGAAAGTAGCAGCCATCCAACAGCTAAGGAAACACCACCAAGGTGAAGAAAACTCATTACTTTTCTTAAGAAATGGATGAATCACTGAAATTGGAAAATTTTGCTTTTACTGACTTTGGCTCAGATTTTCCAAGATCAATTTCTTGGCATGGAAAGGGACAAAATCTGTCATTCATGGAAAAATCCCACTGGTGATGTGTGATATCATCACTTCCATTTCCAGCCTGACTAAATCAGAGCAGATAGCTGAACCTCATTTACCAGATCAGTGCTCCAAGTATGACACAGTTGGCAGTTCTTGGGTAGGTCTGCCACTGTATTTTATTGAGCTGCTCTGTAAGGCATTGGATAACATTAATTGCATCAGAAATACTTAATTTTTCTTGTCCAAATAAGCTCTCAGTCTCATGGAGAGGGTAGCAATTTTTGCTCTTGAAAAAACAAAATGACCTTGGTGTTATTAAAATACAAAGTGTATTCCCTATTTCCCCCAAAAAACCCTACACCAACAACCCTCAGAAAATATGAAAACATTTTCCTCTACTGCTCTGCATGATTCCACTAGGACAGTCATCCAGTAGGAAACACAAACCATGAGATAACAGGAGTCAGAGGGTGAATTTCACAGGTGAGCAGAGGTTGGCCTCAGAAATTATTTGAGGAAAGAAATGAGCACTCTCACATTCTATTAGTAATGTGCAAAATCCTTCAGATAGCAATGGATAAAAGCCATATGAATATTCATCCACGGATAATATCTATATGGAGAATATCCAGTTCTCAGTATCTATGCACATTCTTTGTCTAAAATGTACAGCATCTCAGCTGTTACTTTCCTCCCAGGGCTTTGCAAAACTTGACACATGGATGCTTTATATGCTTAAATTATTTATCATTGTTGTGGGACACCTGAAACTTTTGATGATGGAAACATGAGGAACAAGGTGTATCACATTTCAGCATGAAGCTCCATCTGAATGATAGTTTGCAAACATGCTTAGGGAGGTTTGGCATGGTGTGCATGAGTGAACTTCTGCCAGCTCATGCCCATAGAGAATGAGATTCCACAAGTTAAGTGCAATATTCGGAAGGAATCACGCTGGTATTAAGCTTATATCATCTGCACTGTTCTCACCAAAGGGACAGCACATTTCCCAGCCAGGGGGTTGGTGTCATCAGGTTAGTCAATCTGTTTGTGGGATGCTTGAGCCTCAGTATGCAGAAGTAGCACACTTTGCAGATAGATTATATTTTCCATTACCACGCCTACCTAATTCTGTCTTTTCTCCCATTTCCCTATTCATTATCATTCCCTGACACCCCCATGGTGATAGCCAGCCTTGGCATCAGGTGGTGCAGAGGTCCCCCAGAGGTGTCAGGCATCAGCTGGAGCAACCCTCGCTCCCCAGCCCAGGGGAAAACCAGTCAAGAAATGCTAGGTCTGCAAAGCCATCAGTTGATTGATTCCCCGTGCTCTGGGGAATGTGCAGCACAACTTTTTAATTCACACCTCAGTCATTTATCAAGCGTTTTCTTATTGCAGAGTTTCTCTTTCAGCAGGTGACGTTTGGAAAAAGGAAAAACAAGCAAACAAAACAAAACAAAACAAAACAAAAAACGCCCCACCCCAACTCAGAAACTATGGGGGTGCCTGGGGGAAACATAGGTGGGCTTTACGTCACCCTTGCCTCTTGCATCGCAGCATTTTTTTTCTTGCTCCTTTTGCCCCCCAGCCCCTTTAATTTCTTTCTTTTTAAAAATTATTTAATTATTTATTTCCCCCCAGTTTTCGGTGGTTTTGAGCGAATAGCCATGAAGCATTGCCCTCTGCCGGCAGGTCGCACACCTGGCTGCCAGCGCCGCGGTGTCCGTGTGTCCGTCTGCGCAGGCTCCTGTGGAGCTAGGGAGAGGATTAAAAGCTTAAAGATTTGCAGCTCCGTATTTAGATTTAGGAAAAAGGAGGGAGGAAAGTCAGAAATAAATCACCACCATCTACGGGCTTGTGCCCGTAGGATTTAATACACAAATATGTTTTTATGGGTTGATTGGTTTTTTTTTTTGTTTTTTGTTTTTTTTTTTTTTTGTGGTGGTTTTTTTTTTTGCTTGTTTGTTTGTTTTGTTCTTTGTTTTATGCTTTAAAACACTAATCGGCAAAGCATTTCTTTCGCCAGCTGCACGTGTGAATGAGAGAGATCCATGCAGTCCTATTGCTCATTAGGAGTAAAATGCAGACTAACAGCATGGGTGGTAAAAAGTCACTGACAATAAAACACCACTTGAGAACAGGATGCAGACACCTCAGGTGTTACTTTGTCCCTTTATTATAGAAGGATCTGAGCAGCTCATGGTCTCCATAGAAAAACACACAATCTGCAGAACTTCAGGGGTCTCCAGTGCTCCTATTTGATAGGCAAGGAGGCAAAGCATGAAAAAAAGAAAATTATTTACATCATGTCACAATGTGAGCTTTGAGCAAAAGGGATTGAATTCACCTTTCTCATAAACTGGATTCCTCCTACCCAGCCCACAGATGAGTTTTCTTTGCTCAGAAGTCTATGCCAGTTTTGTCCAGTTTAAGCTGTGCAGAGTTTAGGTAGCAGAATACATTTTTAACTTTTTTTAGCTTTAAAAAATTCTGCATCTCAAATAAATTATATAATATACAGCAAAAAAATTCTACTGAGAACCGGCTAAAAATATGCTTATATGCTTTTTTTTTTTTTTCTCTCCATCACAGCTCCTGTTCCCAAATTACTCTTGTCTTGCTCAGAGTCTTAGAAAGCTGACACAGAACAAGTTGTCCCATGTATATTGCAAGTTTCCCCCTGATTGACAGCTATCCACAAAGATGGACTAATTCCAGACAAAGTCAAGCAAAGACTGTGTCATAA
Source organism: Calypte anna (assembly GCF_003957555.1). Lineage (NCBI taxonomy): Eukaryota > Metazoa > Chordata > Aves > Apodiformes > Trochilidae > Calypte > Calypte anna. The sequence continues at coordinate 5,230,783 of NC_044274.1, forward strand.
CTATTAACTCAGTTTTAAAGATGTTCCAAATTGCTGATGAGTTTCCAGCACGTCCTTCATATAATGGTGCATGTAAGTCTAAAGTACAGGAGCCAGACATGAGCTCAAAAAAATGGGCTACAGGCTGTATATGTGCAATTTTGCTTCCCTGGATGCTGCAGCCTGTGTTGGGATGGGAGAACCAGGTTCTCCTCCACCCTTTCTGGAGACTTTGATCTTGAAGACATGCAATGGGCCATCAAGCATATGACCAGTTACATTCCTTCTGCCTGCTTTGGCTGCTCCTGTCCCTAAAACAAAACAAGGGAGCAAGGACAACTCTTTTTTGAAATTTGTGGAAGGGAAAGGGAGAAGGAATGTGGGCTGCTGTAAAAATGGTATTGTCACACAGCTGATTTGATAACGCCAGTCCTCACCGCAGAGCCATGACTAAGTTTATCGAGGTCTCCCCTGCAAGTGATAATAAACCTAATAGCTGCCCACAGCTTAATATTTTTTCTTGCACTGCATATGTTCACTTTTGGTCCTTAGTTTATTTTTTTCTCCAGTCTCCATCTGTTCTTTTGCCTTTGAGGTACTTTAGTTACCATGGAAATGACAACATCATCTGGATGGGTGGAGCTTCATGCAGCGCAAAGTTGGTTTCCTATATAAAGTGGTTTGAAAGGTATGGGGATGGCTGACAAAAATGCAGCCTTTTACATGACAGCTTTTTGTCTTTTAGGTGTGCAATAGAGAGATACCCATGTGTGCCCTTGAGTGCATGAGTGCATTATACCTGTTCCAGGAGGGGGCATGGTGCTTTGTTTTGCTCTGCCAGATGAGAGCTTTCACTCGAGTCTTTCACACCTGATTTCTTTCTGCTTTTAAGTGCAAGTTGGGTTTTATTTGAGAAAAACCTATTGTAAGTCACTTTCTGAGTCCTATGATTGACAGGTGTCTCTGGCAAAGTGGAAAGCTCATTCCCTGGAGATGTGCATCTTTTCATCATAGCTGCCATGAAGAATAGAAGGAGTTAATTTAGTAGGTGGTTATCACCTGGGCTTTGTTGTCTGGTTATTCCAGTAGCATTTTGCCACCTTCATCTTAGGGAGGTGTTTAATGCATTCAAGTCCACACAAAAAATGATACATGATCAATATGATCCAGAGGTCACTTAAAACAATTGTACATGAACATCACACTTTTCATTTCAACAAAACCAGGCCAGAGCCCTTGTTTATACCAAATTAAACCTTATTTCAGTAGTGACCCCATGGACTTCAGCACAGTACCAGAAGCTATTATCCACTATTAGAGCCTGTAGCACCTGGCAACATTGATTGCATGGCCTTGTGGAGATGAGGGTAATTTAGGTGAATAATGATTTTTGGCAAAAGATGCTGAGAGAATGGGCAGTTAAGTTAAAAAGAAGACAACTTGGCCAATGAAACTTAATATTAAGGCCTGTACAGTCTCCAAAATGCTTTTAGGCTAGTTTATATAGTTAGTGGCTGTCTCTTTAATTTCAGTTTCTAAAGAAACTGAAGTGCACTGTGCTCGTGTAATCAGGTATGTGGATGGGGCCAGGGGATATGTCACAGGAATGGTTTTAATGCAGTTCCCACTGAGACCAAAGGAACAGAAAAGTGCTAATTTATCAGAGCATATGCAAACACGGGTTCCTGATGGAGAGCCTCTCAAACACAAGCACATCTGGCTAACTGGAAAAGCATTCAGTCCTTTGAAAGTTTGGTGGGGAGAGGGTGAGGCTCCCACAGAACAATAGGGAATTTCATGGGTGTCCATGGGGATGTCTTTGCCCAGTGTGTAGTTTGCTGAATAAAGAAGTCTAAGTTCAACCCACTGGATTCTCTATCCTAAGCTTGCTCTGTCACATGGCTTGAGTTATTGTGTTTGCCTATTTCTATTATAGTTATTTTTAGGTGCTCTAACTCCAGCTGCATTTCTTTCCTCAGCAATCCTTTCAAGAAACAAATTCCCCAGCAACACTGGGTATCTTTCCAGTGGAAAAAAATAAAACCAAACCAAACCCACAATAAAAAGTCCTAACAAACCCAGCAGCCATCAGTATAAATCCTTCTGAAAGACACGTTCCATCAATAGATGAACTTGTGATTCTCAGAAAGTGGTGGTGCTGCTGGGTTTTTTGCAGCAACTTGGGAAAAAAAATCTCTTGGTCCAGCATGCACAGGAAACTCCAGATCTAGGTCCAGCATGCACAAGGGAGACTCCAGCACTCTCCCTGGATTTCATTTTTGTGCCTTGGCTGCAAGGAGATGGAGCATTCATGTGTCAGACACCATCCTGGCTAAAACACCAGCAGTTGTGCCAGTGAACTGTGGAGCAAAGAGCATGACCTGATATAATTGGTGCCCAGAGCTTTTATCCAGGCAGTGACAGGACTGCACTTGGTATGAGGGGAGCACAGAAATAGTGCTCATCAGACAGAGGAGAAAACCAGGGCCCAGGGGAAACAAGAACAACAAAAAAAAAAAATCTGGCTTGAGCCCTTTTAGAAATGAGGATATCTGAAGTAACACCTCTACAAATGCTGATGGCAGCCAGGGACTCTTCCACGGTTGTGTAATCACAGTTTCAGTGTGACAAACCCCTTAATAAACTGGCAGCTGCTCCCAACACCAGTTCTTCTTCAAAGCAGGTTCCAACCAAATCACAGAAAATGAAGGCTCGAAGGGACCAGGAGGGGCCACCACCATCACCTCTGCAACCCACTGACATAGCCAGTGCAGTGAACTCCAGATCTGAGGGGACAGTGCTGAAGCCTCTTAGGCAGCCGCAGGCAGTAGCAAACAAACATAAATAAATAAATAAATAAATTTAAAAGGTCTTTTCTTGCTGTATTGTGGCCAGCTAAGAGCAAGTGGGAGTCCAACAGTGAATGGCCTTGAGGCATCTCAGTGGTGCATTGCAATCTTTTTTGCTGCTCAGCTTTCTTTCCACTTAAACTTAAGACAGAAATTACTGGGTGGTTTCAGAGGTCCTCATCATTTTCCCTAAGGGTTAGTTTGCCTGAGGTCTCTTTAGCAGGCAACATAATCTGCTGTCAGGTTGCTTGTCAGGATGGTTGACCACCAGACTTGGCCTTCATCTGTGGCAATGCTCCTCTCAAGAGTATGGGAAGGGACGAAACACTCATCATGCAGCAACTTTGTAGCCTCCACAACAATGTACCCAAGACCCAGATCCAAAGAATGAGGAGATAAGGACGAGTCCTAGATGTACAAATGTGGTTTTTTTACATTAAACCCAAGGTAGTTACAGCCGAAATTCTAGTTGTATCATTCCCTTGAGCTGATTCACAATGGAAATACAAGGTAACTGAAGTTAATCTCAGCATAACCCCCAAAACTGTCCTTCACTTTAATCTGCACCCTAGCTGAAGCCACAGAGGTTCAAGCAGACCTCTTGTTTCATAATAGCTCTTCCCCTCACACTTTGTAAGTGGTGTTTTACAGCTCAGATATAGCAAGAAGTAGGACTTGATTCTTTTTTTTTTTTTTTTTTACTTTGACCTCCATAAGGATATGCACTGTAAGAAGTTTAAAAACTTGGGAGTTTGTCTGTAAAGTATCTGTTTTTAATGAGCTTTTTGTGTTCTCTATTGGCATTACAGCTTTGTGAGCAATCCACTTACTGGTTTGCTAGCCAAACCTCTCAAAATAATATAAATTAATTTCTTTGAGATTATTCTTTTTCTTGCTCTTTTTCCCACCAAAATGATAAATGAGGGGCGGAATAGATTGAACTCAATCTGCTTCTTTTTCTTGTAATTTCTTAATTTTAGATAAAGATGAGAAATAAAGAATATAAAAATAATATCTTTTGACTTGAAGAGATAAGTTTTTTTCTGACCAAAGCAATTAAATGAAATACAGATTCAAGCACTGTTTCAACAGAATTTTTTCTTTTTTTAAATTTTTAAAAAAATGTTTGGGTTTTGTTTGTTTGTTTGTTTCCTTTTTTAATGAAGTACATATTAGATTGAAAAATGTCACCAGGATCTACTTAGGATCAAGATGTTAAACTGCCATTGCAAACTAGAGTGGAGGGGCTGATATGTGGGCTTCATGTACTCCGGATTGCTTCACCCATGCAGGAAGTGGGGAGAAGTGGTTTGTATCAGCTTCACCCTGTACATTGTTTTCTCATTCATCACCAAATGCCAGGAGTTACAGTAATCCATCCTGGAAGTGTCAAACATATGATACCATGAAGCATAATCCTGTGGGAGGAAGGGTGGAATTTCCTATTGGTACAGATGCCTCAAAAAAGAGGACATTTTTAAGCCAAGAGTCTCCTCCTAGCTGTCCAAGGTTAGTGATGAATGGACCATGGTTTCAAGGTTTTGCGCTTTCATTAGTCCTTGCTCATCATTTCTGGTTTGGGGTTTTTTTTGGTGTTTTTTTTTTTTGTTTTTTTTTTTTTTTTTTTTTTTTTGGTTGTTTGTTTGTTTGTTCTTTTTGTTTGTTTGGTTGGATTTTTAATTTTTGGTTTGGTTGTATTTGTTTTCTTTTTCTTTTCTTTTTTTAATTGTGAGTAATTCTCTGTAGATTGCAAAGGGATGGTTGTGGATCTGGACTGTGACAGCAATCATTCCTACACCCAAATGTCTAGAGTTTTTTTTTAATCCTTAATTTACTGATTAGGTATTTGCTGCATCTGTTACTTGTGCCCTTGTTTCTCACAATCCTGTATCTGTCAGAAAATACTCTGACCTTTAGTCCCAGAAAAAAATAATCTTGTAACAGGATTTACAAAGAAAATGCGTGCTATTTGGTGAAAGCTGTTGGAATGGCAGCCATCCTCTTAAGGGCAGGATTAAGAACACAAAGGCAGAAGGAACACTATTTTTTCCTGATCTGGTGAATGTTGGAAAGACCAGTTTCCAGGTTACTGCACATCCTATATGATTTACCCATAACTATGAATCAAATGCAGGAAGTTGTTTGCTGGAGTTCTTCAACAGATGTTCATAGTCCAGAGATCTTGACTGATTTCCACTTCAGCATCCAAGGCCAAGAGGTCTGGAACAGAAACAGAGTTGTGCCAATCACCTCTGAGGTCCTGCTTGTGAACACACCTAGAAGATCTGAGGTGGCCATCGGTTTGCTGCTCAGGACCCACACACAGTCGTATGCAATTACACCAGTCCATGGGTGTTTAATGAGGTACTTTTGCTAAATTCCATGTGGGGAAAAACCTGCTGAAATAATTTTTTCTACCCCCTGTGTTGTTTGTGAGGCTAAAGTAGTCCTTGGTTTCCTGTTACATTATGGCTGTGCAACCTATGTACAAGCTACTCCTGGATCTCCTCTTGACTGCTGTGTTTTCTGTTGGGGGTGGAATGTACCAGAAACAGGGCAAAACAGAAAAGTGTTTTGCCTAGAGTGTCATCAATGCATGGTGTAGCTACACCACCAGCTTTCCCCCTCTCAGGAGATATACTGGTCAAAGCAGTATTTACCCCAGGCTCAGGCAAGATTTCAGCTTCATAAGAACAGTGCAACCTGCAAAGTATTACAAAGATTGGACTTTGCATTACCCTGGAGACCTGTTCCCTGTGAGCAAGGCAGCCTTTGATTTGAATTCTGGATAATCCTTTGGGCTCATCTTTTCTCCAGTTTCCTTGCATGCAATATCTACTGTTTCTTTATTTTCTCTTCCTCCTCTTTTAAACTTACTCTTGCTCTCACAGGAGCACCTGTGGCACATAAAAACACAAGAGCACTTAACCTAGGCTGACATTTTCACTCTGGAACATTGGTTGTTTTTCTTGAGTGAAATACCTTGTTTTCTGCACCCATTAGTAGATTTATACTCAATAGATTTGGTAAGAAAACACATTTCCTGGGGGGGAAGAAATTATTTTTTTTGTTTGTTCTGATTCAAAACTGAGCATATAGAATAATGTCTGCCCAGAAGTTGTCATGGAATGAAAATTCTAGTTAAAACACCACACTTTAAAAAGGCAGCAAACAATAAAAGGGTTTGCATAGACTGAATTCAGAATGTACCTTTGCTAATGTAAAAGTAGACTGATGATGATCCCAATTCAGTTAACCACATATGGATTTATAATGCTCTTCCATATTTCAAAGAATGTCTGGGCTATCTCTGGGACCCTGAGGGATAAACACAGGACTTCTGCCCTTCTAGAACAGCCCATAAAAACCTGGTGGAGTAGTCCAAGACATCTCAGATGCCACCAAATCTCTGCATGTGGGTAACAAAACAGCTCTGAAATTGTGCATGCTTCCCTTTGGGGGGACTTAGTCTCTGAGCTCAGTTTTTATTCTGCCTCTTTGTTAAAGTTTGATCTAATGAATGTCCCATGGTATGGGCACCATGTTGATTTCAGAACATGTGCCTGTGTCTGAGGGGGGTCAACTAAATCTCCTGTGTGCCAATGTTTCCATACCAGGGAGCAGACCTGAGAACCCTGAGTATTTGGTGCAAATCATAGAATCTATGTTTGAGTGCAAACTGACTTCAGTTTGACATGCTTGCCCCTGTAACACTGCTAACACAGCTCTAGTGTTACTCCAGAAAAATTCAATTTATACCATCTTTTCCAAAACCTTGCAAAGCCTGGGTCAGACAGACACCCTCAGTGCTGGATATACACAGCTTTTTATCATCTGAAAGAAGCAGGGGAAAAAAAGAATCACATAAATAAAAAGAACAGAGCAGATTTAAACACACTGGGCTACAGATGCTACAGTCACTTTTATTCAGTCCAGCCCATTTCTAGCACTGCCTTCATCGTGTTCCCCTTCCCACTTTTGACCTTCTCTTCGAGGCCGAGCCTGTGACCTTGGGTGATCCAGCTCACTTTACACCTTGGCCTAATTGCAGCCAAAGGAGCAGAGGGTGCAATATGATAACTGTCCACATCTTCATCATAGGTGAAAACAGGCAGAGTAATCATTTAGGGTGGCCAAACTAGGTATGGCTGCGAGTAATGAGATGGAAAGTTTAGATTGAATATCAAGATAAAATTACCCACAGTACATTCTTTTAGGCAAGGGGATGTATTAAGTCTCAATTAGTGGCAGTATGATCTAATAGCACCACAGCTACTGACAGCATTATGGTCCCTTGCCCTATTAAATCATCTTTCAAAGAAAGAGATGGAATGTTAAACTGGACAAACCACCGGTAACTGTAATATAAAGACTAATCCCATGATGGAGCCAGAGTGGAATAAATAGGCAATTTCCATGTCACTCATGAGAAGATATTGTACTGGGTAATGATATCCACCAAGCTCTGTGTCTGTGCAAAGACCCTCAATGGCATTTTCAAAACTGCCTAAGTGACCTAAGGCTCCCAATCTTCTTTTGAAAGTCAGTATGGTGATTTAGGCATCTAAAACCTTATTGTATCATCTAGTGAGAATTAGATTTATGAAGCTCCTTCTCTCAAAAGTGCTTGAGTTTGAAATGCCCACCTAGGCACATAGATTCATATTAATACGGAGTATTAGAGGCAGATACAGACTTGCTTTTCCTGACACTGAAGGACTAACAGGAAGTTTGGTATAGGGTTAATGAGGCCCCTATGATGGTGTTTTGTTTTGGTTGGTTGGTTTTTGTTTTGTTTTCTATTTTTTTTTTTTTTTGCACACAGCAGGGGCTTACCTACAATTTGCAGTGCAAGCAAACCCTAAACAATGATAAGACTATAGCGAAGTTTCCCAAAGTGTCATTTTTTGGGATGTTTCTTTCTGAATGCCTGTTCTGATGTCACATGAGCTGCATGAATCAATGTGTGTCACTGCCAAATGTAGAACATCTTCAGTTCAGAAACAAGCTAGTGGCAGATGAGCATCCAGCTCTGCATCTTTGTGTCACTGCCACAAGCCTAACTGCTACAGAAATCCAGAGTATCAAGGATATTATTGCAATTTGCATAAGTAGAAAACACAGTGATTAAAAGTTATCAAAGAAAGCTATCTCAGTTGTCAGCTCCACAAGCAGATTCTAGTGATGTCTTTCCAGCTCCTTCATAATAATCTCCATAAGTTCTTACTAAGAGCTGCATTGAAGTAACCTGTCATTTACTCTGTCTCTCACCAATTCATCTCAAAAAGACATGCCAGCTGTGATCACTTGGAGTCAGAGCTGCTGTGTTGCAAAGCATCACTACAGATTCAGGCAAAACATACAACTCAGAGAGCTGCTGAAAGCAGAAGTAATGGAAAAAGCAGAGCTGAACCACCCATAGCATCCTACCATGACAGCAGGAGACATACCTAGTGGGGAGAAGAGAGCTCAGCCTCCGGCATCCTTTGCATATGATAAACAGGGGGAATGTGTAGGAAGCCATGCCTTGTCTAAATGTTCTCTTGTCTTCTTTTTTTTTTTGGTTTATGCTGGCCTCTGGTGTGCAACCAGAGTGAGAAAAAGGCTGTGGAAAACACCAGAGGCCTCACCTCCTGGGGGATCTGGAAGACCTGATGTTTTGTTAATGGTGGGTAAGTCTTTGCCTGTTACAGTTTTCCCTATAATATACTGCTGAGTGCCACAAAACCAAGGAGGTGTTACAAAGTTCCCCCAGGCAAGATGATATCATTACAAACCTATGTGTGCTTTGGAAGGGTAGAAAATGCCATCAGCAGTCAAACACAATCTTTCAAGGTAGAAAATGAGATTCAAACATCATCTGTTCTTTCCACAGCCATGTGCCTCTACTCTGGAAAGCATCTCCTGATATGCATGCTCTCAGGTGGATGCAGTTCTGTGATCCACACTTAAGATTTCTCTTTCCCTCTCCCTTTCCCTTTCCTTTTCCCTTTCCCTTTCCCTTTCCCTTTCCCTTTCCCTTTCCCTTTCCCTTTCCCTTTCCCTTTCCCTTTCCCTTTCCCTTTCCCTTTCCCTTTCCCTTTCCCTTTCCCTTTCCCTTTCCCTTTCCCTTTCCCTTTCCCTTTCCCTTTCCCTTTCCCTTTCCCTTTCCCTTCCCTTTCCCTTTCCCTTTCCTTTCCTTTCCTTTCCTTTCCTTTCCTCCAAATGCAAGCATTTCATGTGGCTCAGTTTAGCACAACACTAAATGTGTGCAATTTTGCTGAAATTCCTAGACCTAACATCAATATTGTGTGTCCTTTTTTGTACTGAGCAAGACTGAATTGGTAAGTCTGAAAGTGAGGCCAGGTCTCCTGCTGACACTCAGGAGAATGGACAGACAGAAGAGTTCTGTGGGCTGTGAGTCCTGCTGCTGTGCTTAATTTGGACATTTGTCCTCACTCTTCATTTCATGTCCTTTTATCTAATGATGATATCCCTGGGTGTAAAACCCAAACAACCCTATGACAAGGTTGTCTCAAACATTTGGGCTTCTTGGAAACCTCAGCCTTATCAACAGCTAGTGAGTTCTTGGGGCTAAGTGAGATAATTACATTTTCTTCTATGGAGCCAATTAGAGGCTGATAACACTATCACAATTATCTGATTAAATTTTTGCTTGCTGTCCTTTAGAATTACTTCCAGTCCACTTCAGACACTAAAAAGCAGTAATGTATGAAACAAAAGCAGTGAAGTGAGAGCTTCCCTGGTGCTGTCATTGCCAAGAGACTGGGTGCCAAATTGTTCAGGTATTTTTTCAGCCAAGAAACTTGGTTAGTCTGGAAACAGATTTATGAAAAATGCATAGGGCATAAGCAGCCCAAATAAAAATAAAATAAAATAAAATAAACAAAATTTATAGGCTATTTTCCAGTGTCATTGTGCCTGGTTAGTGGCCCAGCCTATGTTCCAAGCCACCTTCATCATGGCACAACATAGTCAAACCTCATCCATGGGACAGTTTGATTAGACAAAGTATAGTCAGCCTCCCAAACTCGATTTAGTTTCTTGTGTTGCTAATCTCTAAACCCATTACATCCAATGAGTTTAATATTTAATTTTCATGACATGAGAGAAAAAAAAAACCAAAACAAAGGAAGAAGGGGAAAAAAGCAAACAAAAAGGAAATTTCAAGCTATTAAACTGTGCTTTTGGGGATAAGATGTATGTGAGACCTCTGGGTGTGACTTTCAATGTGAGTTGTGTTCTCTATATAATTGTGATGGGACATAAGTCTCTTGAAGTTTGGAAAAGCATGTGGTCAGACTTACATTGACATCTTGGAGCCTGAGCAACATATCTGGGCTTCATGATGGCAATATCTGAACACCTCAACTGTTATATTTAAACAACTAATATTTCCAGAGAAACACAGAGGCATAGAAATCTGGGTAATCTGGTCATTTGATTTATCCAGATCCAATGGGAAATCTGTGACAGAGACAGAACACAAGCATGAAGCCCGTGAAGCCCATTTCTTATCTGCAGTTCAGCTTTCTGTACCCAGTCCAAGACTCTGAAAGTTCAAGCAAAGCATGCAAAGATCTGCTGCTCTTTCCAGTGAATGGAACAGCATTGCCCCAGGTCCATAGAGCAGGCCTAAAGTTCTGTGGCTCTTTGAGTACACATTTTCAGTGCATCCTGGTTTGGATTGGAGCTTCAGGACTGAACCAGCTACCCAATTCAGTTTGGCTGCTTGCAGAGGGATTTCATGTGGAACTGCTCACCAGCATGAGACCCTGACCAGCTTCCTGGTGAACCTGACCCTGTACAGGGCTTGCAGCCCAACCAAAACCAACCTGGCTTCTGATCCCATTCTCAAATCCTTCCCACGCCTCCCATGTTTACTCTGGCAGCAGGTAACTTCAGTGCCCAAATCTCATAAAATCTGAAGGTGGTCCCAAACCACTTTATTTCGTTTTGGATCAAGATTCAAATTTCCAAGCCTGTCTGAGTCCAGGATTTCTATTATTTGGCCTGCCATAGACATGAGGTCACCCTGGAAATGTGCATCTGGAAAACAGAAAATTTCCAGTCATTCAAGAGAGGTTGTGAATTCATGGATACATCCATTCCTGCATCTAGTATTGGTATTTCAATATTTCACTACTAACTGTAAGTGGAATGAGGCTTTTAGGTTTTACTACAGTGCTAATAGGAATGCTCTGAGTTAAGATATGTTCTTCAACAAAAAAAGAAAAAAATGCTCCTATTTTACAGGCAAGTTTACTAACATTTTCAAGGTTTTAAGACAATTTGTTACAAAACTGAGAGCAGGACCTGTAAATCCAATGTTTCATTAAGAGGGTGGAACATGCTAATAGAATAGAGTATATTGTCTGTTGGTGAATGCTATGAATCAATTTATTTTATTCTTGGGTACATGTTCATGGGAAATTGGGCTAAATTTCCTCTCTGTCAAATATAATACATATGGTTCTGACAACATCTGTTTTGTTTCACTTGCTAGAGCTGTAGGACTCTGGATTCAATAAGGTCTTTCCAATTCAAAGAATAAAAGATCCCTGGAAAGCTAGCCAGGAGCCCCTGTTTTTACAATAGATTGCTTGGCTAGTTGCAATACGTTCAACTAAACTTTTTTTTTTTTTTTTCCAGAGTTTCAGAGTGCTGTGTGAATACCAAGTACACAAACTGTGGTTAGCAGCTTCCCTTGGAAGTCTCTGTCTAGAAGTTCTTATTTGATCTGATCTTGTCTCAGGTAAATAAAAAGAACAAAGTGGAAATGGCCTTCAACCCAATAATTAATCACTTTCTTCTGTTAACTATTTCTCCTTCAGTGTTATTATAAGTGGCAGCCTCAGAGGGTAAATAGGAAACTGTGTAAAGAGGCTTAAGTGCCATCTGTCCTTACCTTGCTAAGTTTCTTTTGCCCCTTGGAGTTATCCTCTTGGTCTTACTGTATTGTTTTTTTGTTTTGGGTTTGTTTTGGGTTGGTTTTTTTCCCCCTTTGAAAGATATTTTTGTGCAATATGATTAAAATACACAGCTGGCCAATGAAGCTTGCCAGCTCCGTAGCTGTTTGAAGGCACTCAGTGATTGCAAGCAAATGTGGCTACAGATGCACTGTTTATCCCTCGGTCATCAGAGTAACAAAGACAGCAATTGCTGTCACATGCAGAGCAATGGTGATTAGCAATAGTTAGTGTGTGTGTTGACTATTAGCAGGGAAGTATTTACTCATACAGCCCTGATGTGAACTTGCAATGAATGACAAGTAGTCTTTCCAAGAACAAGCCAGGAAGACTGCGATCTGGGAGTACACTTACTGTTGGACTGGTTAGAAGCATGGTCTCCAGTTTTAATAATCTTCTTGTAGCCTACTTTTTGTTGTATTCATGTAATCAGTCATGTTTTGCACCTAGGTGTCATTTAAGTGGGAGAAAACCACAAAGCAAGACAGATTTAATTGCTTCATCTCTGGGATGTGGGTAAATGGCTTCTGCAGCCAAATTGAAGGGTGACAAATCTGGTCAATGATTCTTACAAATGATTCTGCAAAATGATTGTAGCCTCATTCACACATCTAGTTGCATCCTACTCCCTTTTATGTGATCTTTCTATGCCTGGGTGTTTGTTCCTAGTAGGTGACCTGGCACCAGCCTTACTCTTCAGATTTCCAGTTAATGTGGAAGGTCAGCTTTTGGGTAGCCTGACATGTTGTAACAAAAGAGTTCTGTACTGCTGCAGGAAGACTAATTAGGTTGTGTTCAAAACTGCACAGCATAAATCTCAGAGTTCAGCACGACCAGTGCTCTCAACAACAGAAGAAGCTGAACAAGATTCTGAAAACCTTCATGTCCACTGATGGAGGTGGTATTTGTGAAACTTGGCAATTTTTAAGTTTATCGGCCCTTATCTTTTGAGGTTAAACTGAACTGAGGTATTGTAAGTGTACAGTCACAAGCCATTGATGTCCTCAGTGATTTGTTTATGTTTTAGGTTGGATTATTGTTGAATAGATCAATATCCAATCAAAGTCATTGCAAAAGTTCAATCATTGCTGCTTCTTTGTTACAAATTATTACTGAACGTAGGTGGGATGTTTAAAATCTCTGTACTTGCAGTACAGTTGAAAAGCAACAAAACTTGTGGAGTTCTGTGAACCAGTAAAATCATCTTTGAATAAAAAGTGGCAGAATCAGTGAAGTTGCACTAATGTAATTGAGGTTGCATCCAAGATACCAAGGCAGGATCCTTCCCTCTACCTTGATGCACCAGAGAGCAAAACCTGGACCAGAGCCTGTAATCAGTTTGAGCAATCTGTCAGATGCTTTGGGATGTGGAGGTGAAAGGTGTTATGTAAATGTCAGTCATCCTTTTCTGGAGCACCACATCCAGGCTGAGAAGCATAGCCTGCCAGAAACACTTCAGCAGGGTGTTTGGAGTAATCTTCTTGTGAAACATATTGCACTAGATATATGGATGTTTGTTGAGCACAATCATATAATTCTGCTTACTAGAAATCACCTGACATGCTTCCCTTTGTCTCCCTATTTTATCTAATTTCCTCCAAGTTTTCTTTATTATGTAAATAAATAAAACCAAATAGCCATGTACCGAGGATATATATTTATACAAAAGAGTTGTGATCCCAGCTCCCTAAAGCTTTTATAGAAAGTAACAGAGCAGAGTGAATCATGTAAACTGGGTAGTTTATTTGGTTGTGGGTTGCACTTTTTGGTTTGTGAAATGTTTATGAGCCAATCACAACATTCTCACATTCATTTTTTATTGAAAACAACCTGTGAAGTAAGCTCACAGAGTTTCTGGGGAGTGCATTCATTGCTGAGACTTCAAAAATCACAGGATCACAAAACTCACACAAAAACCTACTACTTACACCAGTCACCTGGTTTTGTCACTGCTTCCTAATGGCATTATTTAATCAATTAACCAACAGATTGTGAATTCTGAGAACTGCACCCACAGATGTAGCTTGATGGTTGCTCTGAGGGATATTCAGTGTATCAGAAGACTTGAACCTAGGCCCAGACAAACAAGTCAGCTCCAGGAGAGGGGATGGGCCATAAACAGCCTCTTCTATGGATGTTTTTTTTCCTTCAGGGAGTATTTGTGACTTTGTGTTACAGGTTTGCTTTTCCACATGCTAAAGCTTCCTGAAAGTGAGTGCAACAGCAAAGAAGGGACCAACATACTGGTTGGGTCCTCTGTGATACAAAGCACCATTCTAAGGGAAAAACTGCATACAAATTCCTTTCTCCGAATACCTGCAGAATATTTTTCCTGTAATGTGGCACCAAGGAAGGGACTCCCCTTCACTGGAGAATAGCTGGGCTAAGAGAAGAGGCAGATGTTGGCTGGCTGTGCCAAAAGAAGACTGCAAAGCTCAGGAGGGGGGAAAAGGGAATTTTGTAGCTGAAGTCATAACACATGGGGAGACCATGGGGAAAGTTTTGGGCAGTGATGTTGCACTCCAGAGCTTTCTCTGCCTGCTGTGCTTGACATGGCTACCCTGATAGGACTGTTCAGAGAAGTCCCAGCACTGTCTTTCATATTTTTGCACGTGTAAACAGCATCAAATTCCTAAGAAATGCATTTTATTTTCCAAAACAGAGGCGCAGTTCTCAGCAATATCCCCTAGAAATAGACCAACCTGTAAGCGTCACTCTAAATTTTGTACATTTATCATTTTCTGTATGTTTCTGTGCTTATGGAGTCTTTTTGGCTAAGGAAAGGAAAAAAAGCCCAAGCGTATAAGCTACAAAAAGGGAGATACAGGAAATAGTGGCTATTTCTGGAGTGGTCTTCTTGGAGCCAAGCTGAGTTGTTTTGATTTGCTCTATTAAATAGGAAGGTCAAGAAAAGCAAGAGAAAAAAAAAAGATTCTTGTATCAGACAGTTCTGTAGTTGGAAGCACAATACTAAAAAGTTATTAGTAATAAAAGATCTTTTCTGTTTTGCTTGTACTATTGCCTTTAGAAACCTATTTCCCCATTTAACGGTTAAAATAGAAATAACATTTTTGGACACAAATAATTTTTTTCTTCCCCCGCCCCCCCAACACTCTTAGAATTAAGATTCAACTCTTAAACCTTGTGAATAGGGTTGAGAAGTTGTTAGATTATATTTTTTTAAGTGAAAAAATACCTAAAAGTAATAAAAATATTTAAGTAACTCCATAAATGCATATTCTTCAAAAATATCTTCTGGGCAAAAAGCAGCCTCTTAAAAATTAGAGGAAAATATGGAACAACCCCCTATCTTAGGTTTGAGCATTTATCACATGCTGGCAATTTTAGAGAGTGATCATGACAACAGAGACCCTTACTGAAAATACAGTGACATTTAGAAAATCTTTTTATGGCTTCAACTTATTGGATAGAGTGAGGAAAATTGCAGCAGCTTTTCTTGGGGTACCTCCTTGTTGCTGTCTCAGCTGGGACCTTAACACTAAGCCTGAGACATTTTTCC
Source organism: Calypte anna (assembly GCF_003957555.1). Classification (NCBI taxonomy): domain Eukaryota; kingdom Metazoa; phylum Chordata; class Aves; order Apodiformes; family Trochilidae; genus Calypte; species Calypte anna. Next base: position 5,246,100 of record NC_044274.1, read on the forward strand.
TCATCCACAGTCTTAAGTTTCTCTAGAAGATGTTGAGAATGAT